>NC_139550.1:36773369-37373369 GCF_965153285.1 Podarcis tiliguerta
AGTCAGTCTGGAATGGATCTCCCTCATTTATATGCCCCAGCCCAAAAATATAACCTGCAGAATCCTCAAAGGATATACACACGGCTAGTATGTGTGTGTGTGGGGGGGGTATTTATTACATTTACATCCTGGTATTCCTCCAAGGAGCTCAAGCCAGCACATGTGGTTCTCTATGCTTTTATCCTCACCACATTCCTGTACAGCTAGGTTGAGAGAGGGACTGGTTCAAAGTCACTCAGAAAGTAAGCTTCATGGCTGAGTGGGGATTTCAACCAAAAACATAAACTGAGGCTCTAAACACTACAGCACACGGGTGCACACCCTCTCTCAAACTCAGTCACTCCACTGTGTGTGTGAATATGAATGAGAGGGCACTATTTTACATATAAGATTAATGGCTTCAGGCCTTAATTGGTAGATTAGTAAACTGAAGCTGTGGATATTTTGGTGTAAGTAGCTTTTAATTCATGGGGTAGAGAGCTAAGAGCAACATTATCAGTTCATAGGTGGTCATACACTGGGGGTTCATGCTCCGCAGGGGTGAGGATCCTCCAGCCTGTGTGCCAGCCTTTGCATGCCAGGGGGTTCAATGTGGCCCGCAAGGCCAATTTCCCCAAACCGTGCTCACCCGCCCATCAGCTGACATCACTGTTGACAGCAGCTGATGGGCAGGAGGACAGGGTTTACTCCTGTATTTGTTGTGTGTCCTGTTCCCATTTGGGATGTTAGCTGACAGGCAGGTGCCCCCAGCCCTAGTCAGATTTGGCATGCAGGACAAAAAGGTTCCCCACCGCTGGTGCACTGAATGGAAAAAGCCAACCACCTGGGCTCCTACCACCCCACACGCTAAGCCACCAACTCCTTTTCCAAAGCTAAGAACTGAGCCCAATGTCGCATGGAGCAAAGCTCACCTTGACAGTCCGGCGGTGCCCAGAGCCATCCCAGTAGCTGAAGGTGATTTCTATTTCTTCACCTGGTGGGACAGGAAAATCACAGAGGAGTCAAGAGAAGGGCAGAATAAAAACTCTCTCATCAGAAGAAATATGAAAATCTCCAACATCTTCCTATAAACAATACCCCTCCCCTGCTATGACCACATGACAGGCTCTGATAACCAGTGGTCAAGGCCAGGCCACTGACACCACATTCCATCACTCACTCTTTATTTTCTCCTGTTTGGCTTCCCACTCCTGCCGAAGTTCTTCTCGCAGGCGATTTTCTTCCTCCTGGAAACCGGAGGAGGGGAAGGCAAAAGCTGTCAAGGTGATGCTGCCTTGGTGGGGCTGGGGAAACCCAGCACCTTCCCGATGTTTTGGACTCCAACTCCCATCAGCCTCCAGCCAACATGGCCAGTGGGTCAGGGATGATGGGAGCTGGAGTCAGTCCAGTAACTTCAGGAGAGGCCACAGGATCCTTGCTCCTGCCTTAGTGCAGAAAGGAACAATCCACAGAGGGAAAGATGGGAGCAAAGTGCCTTGCAAGATGTAGCTGGCAAGGGGCATTGGGGACCCCTCCAGGGCACTTGAGGATGGAGGTGGGTGGGCGCCGCAGAAGGCAGATAAGCAGCGTACCTCACGGTCACGGTCAGGCAGGAAGCTGGTGTCCACATCTGGGTTCTTCCCCAGTTTCTTCTTCTTGGGAGCCAGCTCTGAGGGAGGTGGTGCAATCAGACAAGAGTGAGGAGCTACCCTTGAAACTTCACAGCCATCCCTTCACAGCCCCACCTTGCTTCCAGCATCACCACTATCCAGGCCCACCTGGGCTTCCCTCTCCACCTGGGAGCACCCAGCCTTCCAGTCCTCACCTTCCCGCTCCAGCTCTGCCTCTTCCTCTTCCTCCTCGATGCCATCATCTTCCTCCTCCTCATCCAGGGTGAAGGACAAGCTTGAGATCTTGCGCTTCTGCTCCTGCTTGCGTTCCCGCTCCCGCATGCGCTCCAGCTTCCTAGGAGGAACAAGCCAACGTCAGCTTCACAGGGCATGTCCCCACACGGGGAGGGGGAAACAAAGCATTCCAAAGATGGTGGAGGAAAGCAGAGAATTGAAAAACAGCAAGTGACCTGAAGAGGAAAGAGGGGTTGATGTTAGAGTATCCCCAGATTGGTCATACTTCTCAGATTAGGGAGATGGGCAGGAAGGGAACTTAAGAGTCACAAAGCTGCTACACTAGAGGGAAGCGAATAACAACATGTCCTTATTTATTTAGGATTATTTATAATCTGCCTTGCTTTCATCTTGGAATTTAAGGCAACTTTCATGGGGTTGTCAGGCAGTCTCCCATCCAGATCAGACCCAGACCCAGTGAGTGGCTGCATCATAAGCCTTCAGGCAATACCTGTGCTTAACAATGCTCAAAGTGTTTCACAAGCATTACTGCAGTAATCTTCACAACAACCTTGTAAGTTTGGCCAGTATTATGCTGCCGGTACTGCAGGAGGAGGCACTAAAGCAGCGAGAAAATAGTGGCTTGCTCAAGGCCCTGCTGGATCAGATCAAGCACCCACATAGCCCAGCCCCCTTGCTTCCAACCGTAGCCAGTGGTTGCCTTGGGAAGCTCACAAGAAAGGCATGAAGGCAATATTCTTCCTGGTTAAGCTCCAGGTTTTTTTCTTAGTTTTGTGCAGATATAATGCCTCTGGACATAGAAGTTCCATTCGGTTAGTTGACAGGCTAATTAACAGACAACAGATTTATCCCTTTTTTAAACTCACAAAGGCTTAGTAGACTTCAAAATTACGCAATGCATGAAGAAGCACCTTGTTCTGCCTCTCCTGAACATGACTGACTGCATAGTCAGACTATAGTTCTATAGTTTAAAATGGGATGCTCTCACTGCACAGCCTACACCTGAATAGCCACCCCCCAGGGATGCTGAAGGTACAGTGTGCCAAGGGCTAGGACCAGATGATCTCCATGGCCCATCCAACTCTACGGTCTTAACCATTACAGTACTCCAGATCTTATACACCACCCTATAGTACAGGGGGAACATTCATGAAGGAGAAAAAAAATATTGCCCATCCCAGTCTACCCAGAACACCCACAACTCACAGCTGCAGCTCCTTGGATTGCTCCTTCTTTGCCAGCTGCTTCTCCCGTTCCTTTACGAGAGCCTCTTGCTTGGCCTTCATGTCGTTGAGGGTCACCAGACCTATCAAAAGAAAATGTGCTGGGAATCAGGCCTCCCATGTGATGATTACCCAGCTCTGTGCAGGGAAGTAGAGTTTATTCGTCCATTCAAGTCAAAGAATGGAGACTAGGACCCCTGCAGCTTCATTCCCCAGCACTGGACTCCCTTCCCACACTCACCAACAGTGCTGGATTTCAGCTCAGCTTCCACTGCATCATAGTGAGCTGAGAATTTCTTGTCAATGTTTGACTTCATGATGTTCTCCTGCCATGGGAAAGAGGAGATCAAGTTTGCTGCTGCAAGAAGCTAGAGACTCAGCGATATCCCAGTTACTACTTCCAGCCCACCTTCTTAGACTAAATCTACAAAGATGTACAGCTACCCCAAGAGGAGGAGGAACACAGATTAGGGGACATCAACCCATGTGCTGTTTGGGGTCAGGGCAGCCAAGGGAAAACCTCACATGCCCTTAGTGTTCTCATCTCATCCTGCCCTTGGTTAAGATAAGCACTCACACTCTGTATCCCAACTATTTTAGATTCATAGCCTACCTTAATCCAAAGACCTGGGACAGATTATGTACATTTTCTACTGATTTTGATTGAAAGAAGTAAAGAAAAAGAGGAAAATCCTTTTCACCAAGGAAAGAAGTCGAGTTGGGCATGGAAAGGTCCTCAACCAGAATGCTTCGCTTTACAGGCAGTGCTGCCAGGAGGAATTCAGTGTCTTCAAGGCTGAGAAGTTGGGCTCCACAAGAAAGGGCCAACACCCCAAACTGTATTTGTTTTATCAACATTGCCCTAGCCTTGTCAATCCAATAAGTGATCTACAGCACACACCCCTCTGGTATCCTCCAGATGTTCTGGACTCCAGCCCCCACCTGTCCCAGCCAGAATGGCCAACAGTCAAGAGTGACGGCAACTGTAATTCAAAACATCTGAAAAGTACCACACTGGGAAGGCTGATCTAAATGGTTGGGAGATGTGAGCCCAGAGAACAAAGTCCAAGGATCTGTAATCATTTTTGGAAGGAACAAGTGCCCTGCAGAAGCACAGAAAGGTCCAAGGCAAGAAGAGAGCTCATTTGAGACTTTCAAGCACACAGCATTTTTGTATACTAAGAGGGAACCCAGGGGAAGCAAGCAAGGTGAGCTAAACATTGTCAGAAGCGGTGGTACTGTTGGCAAGACTTGTTGGGGAAAGCTCTCAAGACCGAAGTGTCATTATTATTCAGGGGGTATAGCTTGTTATAAAAACACAGGGAAAGGGGGAAAGTAGTCTATAAACTCAATGCATTGCAGAAAAAGTATACGGTCACCCAGGTCCAAGATGAAGGGAATGGCAATACCTGTGAATGTATCTGGATGAAGGAAAAAAGATAACACTGTGAATGTCTGCTTAGAGACCCGCAAAATCAATCAGAGTCGTTGAATGAGGAATTCTCTAATAAAGAATGAAATTGTTCTTTGGCACTAAATACACACTGCACAATCTAAGCTCTCCTGTTTCTAGGGAAACACATTTCTGTTTGGTGAGCTTAACACTGCAGAAAAAAGCAGTGCTGTAGCCCAGGCACTTCATATAAAACTTTAAATCTCCTAATAAAGCAGAAGAAAAGGATGTTGTGTCTGCTCCCTCACTGGTCCTGTCATCCACCACCCCCCTCAGGTACGGCACACTTGGGATTCTTGCTTGTGACAGCAGGTAGAGGGAGGGAGATGCCAAGACTGGAGTAGGTAGAAGCAGCTATGCTATGCCCTACTGCTCGGAGGATAGGGAGATTTCAAAGGCATGTGCTTGGTGTTCAAGTTGCAAAGCAGCAAAGCAATATTCAAGATCAGGTGTTTGGCCCTCCAAATGCTGCTGAACTACAACTACCAACATCCTTCGCCATTTGCCATACTGATGGGATTTGCAGTTCACTGACATCTGGAGGCCCCAGTGTTTCCCACACATGTTCAATATAATAAAGGAACTAACTCAGGACTGGAAATATTTCATCTTTTGAGGCACATTTCTGAGCACCTATAATTTTTCTAAATTTTCTGCAATTACCATACTTGTTGGAGACAGAACCTATTTAACTATGCAAGGGACCTTACATGCATTTGAGATTATTTTTTTTCTCTTTCAGCAGGTTAATAGAATGGTCAGAATCTCAATTCATTTAAATCTTAGTTCACTTTGACAGAGCAATACTAACAGACAACGTGATAGTGATGATCCTAACATGAAAGATGTGATTAGTCAAATAAAAGGAAAGAGAAAGGATAACAAAGTCCAGGTTTTAAAAGAGGTGGCGCGGAGGGAACTCAGACAGTTAGAAAAGTATATTGGAAAGATACGTTATGTGACAGACAAGTTGGGGAAGATGGGCAATTTCTGACAGTAATAAAAGAAGAAAACTGCAAACCATAGTCATGCAGAAAACAAATATTCACAAAAAGGGATACAACCACACAGGAATTTTTTAATCTGGTAGCCAAAACTTACAAGAGGTGGGATGGACAAGTGATTGAAAGGGAGACGAGAATATACAGAATACATCAAGCCAGAAGAATAAAAACCTCTAAGAGAAATCTGGTGATAGAGAGATGGAGAACCTGTGACCCTCCAGTTGCTTTTGGACTACAACTCCTGTCATCCCTGATCACTGGCTATGCTAGCCAGGCTGATGGGAGCTGCAGGTCAACATCTGGAAGAACAGAGGTTCTCCATCCCTATGGTAAAACAACAAGTTGTGAAATCTTCCTAGAGAGGTTTTCAAGGAAAAATATTTAAGGTTGCTTAGGGCAGGGATTGAACTGACCGACAGTACCCCTTCAACTCTATAATGGAAGAGAGCAGTGAAGTTAAAGAAAAAAACAAAAAACCATGCCAAGGGCCAACTGAAATGTTGTGGGGGGAAGGAATCATGAGGAAACGATTATCCACAACTATTGCCAAAAGATCGATACGTTGGTTTAATGTATTTTTACTCAGCATGCTCAGCTTCACCATGGGCTAGGGTGTTGTATTACCTGCAACCATAATTTGAATACACTGTTAAATATTTATTAGAACATCTGCTTAATTTTTTAATGCCTCAATTTGGTTTCTTATACTGTATGAACACTACAGATTGCAGAAAAATGGCTTAAAGGTGCATTTGAAAAGCATCACATATGAAAAGCATTGAAACTTTTTAGATGACTCTCGTGGTCCCGTCCAACTCTACAAAATTCTATGATCATTCTGAAAACACCTTTCCGTATTTTGCACTGGCTCTTCCTGACAACCTGGCATCAAAGAACAGACAATTCCATGCTGCTGCCTTCTTTCCCATTCCCTGTATTCAGAGTCCCCCAATGCTTCTGCACCACACCCTCATGGTAATACCTCTCTCTGCAACCAAATTACACCCCCCCATCTTGCCCCTTAGGACCTTCTGCTTCCTTTCACCTCAGCAATCCGTTGCCTCATCTGTTCCATATGTTCCCGCTGCCTCTCCCTCTTCTTCATCAGCTGGAGTGCCCGGCCAGCCTCGCTGGCAGCTCCTTTGTATTGCGCCATGGCTGTAGATGGACCTGTGAGGCAAAAATAAAAATCCCCACATAGATATGAATGTATGAAGCAGCAGCTTTATAACAAGCAACCATTGGCCTGTCCAGCTCATTACTGTCTGCTCTTGACTATTTATTTATTATTTATTCATTTCATAAGATTTATACACCGCTTGCTTATAAAACAAAAACAAAACAACAACAACCTCAAAGCGGTTTACAGGAAGACAAAACAACAAAATTAAGAAAATTTTACAACACTATTTTTAAACCTACATTAGTTGAAATAGCAAGAGATTAAAACTACTTTAGCCAGGCTCTCCTTCCTTGAAGGTTTTTAAACAGAGGTTGGTTGGCCCTCTGTCATGGATGCTTTAGCTGAGATTCCTGCATTCCAGGGGGTTGGAATAGAAGCAGGGGTGGCCAACTCCCAAGAGACAGCGATATACTCACAGAGTTAAAAACTGGCAGTGATCTACCCCCTTTTTGGGGTTCAAGTCAAAGTTGTTGAGCTTTTTTAGGGGAGCCAAAGTTGTTGAGCTTCTTTGGGGGGAGCTAGTGATCTACCAGTGATCTACCACAGGCGTCCAGTGATCTACCGGTAGATCACAATCTACCTGTTGAACGTGCCTGGACTAGATGATGGTCCCTCCTAACTCTTAAGATTCTATGGATAGCTCAGTTGGTTAGAGCCTGGAGCTGATAACGCCAAGGTTGCAGGTTCGATCCCCGTCTGGGACAGCTGCACAGGAGGCTGGATTAGATGCTACTGTCTACAATATGATTCTGCTGCAACTTTCTAACCATCTGGGCAGGGCTAGGGAATGTTTCTAAGCAGGCGCCGAAGAGAGCGCAGCGATGGCGCCTGCTTGATCAATCGGCAGGGAGTTCCGAAGTGCAGGCGCTGCCCGCACTAACCGGCCGGGATGTTGCGCCTGCGGGCTCGCAGCGTCCCTAAAGAGATTTCCCGGCCTCATTAGCCAGAATCCTTCCAAGCGGGCTTGTGAGAGCGGGGGGGGGGGCCGCTGGCTCTACCACAGACCCCCCAGCTCGGCCCCTCAAAGGCTGCTGCCCGGAGAGTAGGAGCAGACGAGGGGGAAGACGGCTGAGGGCCTCGGATGCGGCCGGGGAAACAGGGGCGCGCAAATGGACGGACCGGTGTGAGGAAGCTCTGCGGCCTTGCCTGGTCAGGAGAAGGAGCACCCGCTGATTTCGCCTCTCCTTTCTCCAGCCGCAGATCCCACCAGCTGCCTTCCCTACGTCGCTCGCGAGCGGAACTTCCGGCAGGGGGAAAAACCGGAGCCGCCCTCTATTGGCTAAGCTCCGCTCTGGCCCGCGGCATCACTATGGTGGAAGCCCTGTCGCGATGAAGCGTCTTCCGGAAACTCGCTCAGGGAGGAGTCAGTGTGCAGGACCCATTTCCGGTTCCGCGATTGGCGACGACGCGGAGCCAGCGCCCCCTAGAGGGCTGCCGCCGAGCGGACGGAAACAAACGTGGGTTATTGATCCCTTGTGTCTCTGGAGGACTCGGAGGAACGCGCTTGAGACAAAGGCGTGCAGTGCGAGCCTGTAAATACATCTACTCAGAAGTAAGCCCCATTGAACTCAGTGAGGCTTACTCCCAGGTGTATAAGATCGTAGCCTGTATAATCTTTCCCCCATTGTCCTCCTCCCCCCATCATCCCTGATCAGTGGTCCTGCTGGCTAGGGGTGAGAGAAGTTGGAGTCCAACAACAGCTGGAACATCCTCCCTCCCAAGGTTGGGAAAGGCTGGTTTAGGCAGTCAGCCTGCAGAAAGCCCCGTTTTCTTTTGTAGTTTGCGGGGGGAGGGGACAGTCTCCCCCTCTCCTTGCATCTTTGTCCCCACTAGCTGCAGTTATTTTATGCCCTTCAGAGTTGTCACACATATCTGTTAATCGCTTTTCTTGCAAATTTGGAAGTGACTAATATAAAAATCAATGAAAATCAACAATAAAAACACAACTTGGGACTAGCTTTTTGGGGCGTGAGGGAAGGCAACATGATGCTTCCAGTTCTTCCAGAGTACTACAGGAAAGAAGACTTGCAAATCCTGTGCCCTCAAAACTTATTACATGGTGTAGAAATTAAACAAGTTCCCTTGTTTAATTCCCTTCTCAAGTCTGTTGAATTTTCGTTTTTTAAAGGTACAGACATCCCAACACAAAAGGGATTTGAACCCTGCAGGATGTGTTCTCTTACCTTCATAAAAAACAAAACAAAAAATAGAATGTACTTTTCAGAGTACTGCAATTAAAACTTCAACCTTCTCTGTACCTGGAAACTAAACCCTTCAGAGACTTATAATTTCCAGCACCCTTAAACTTCTCAGGATTCTTTCAGGGAAGCCATGTGCTTTAAATGTATAGTGTAGATGTGACCAGTTTTATTTAAATGTTCTGATTGCATTTACAGTGATTCCTGCGTACTTCTACCACACTTGCCCAGATGTGGAGAATTCTGCAATTGGCAGCTGGGAGTGAGACCTGTGTGGCTATCCTTTTTAAAAGATCCAAGTTTGAAACCTCTTCTGTTTAGAATTTCCCACCTTTCTAAATATTGTAAACAATATTTTTATTCTACTTGAGTTGGCTCTGCACCTCAACAGGAAATAAGTGGTGCCCTCTAAATTCTTCAATATGTAAACTTCACAAAAGGTTTATCCATATATGAACTGACCCAGACCCTGCAATCCTCATCTGAGGCTCTTCCTGCTCCACAAGAGGCAATTAGAGATTTCTTCTAGAGCCTTTTAATGATCATTGCTCTAGTATGGCAGAAGCACTGTGCTAGAGGGAGAATAAAAACCAGCACTCTTACTGTAAAGAGAGGCTCCCTGAGGGCAGAATTGCAGAGAAGGCCTAAGAACTCTTCACCAATTCTTCCCTGCAAGTACTGCTCCTGTCCCCATATTATTTTGGCAAACAGGGTTTCTGCTCCAAGAGGAAAGGGTCATAAACTAACTGGGCCAAAAGGTCTTAGCCCAAGGTAGATGAGAGGTAAATGCATTATGCCCAAATATGTGCCACACTTCTAGATACATATTAAGGGTAGTATGTTGCTAAACCCTGCACTTATCTGCTTTCAGACCTTGGTGACACACAGGGAGACTGGGGAAAGTTTGAATAAACTGATCAATTCCAACAGTTGGCTCTCTAAAACAGCAATTCTTCATTTCCTTGCTTAATTCTTGAAAAAATGACACTGAGCAGTAGAAAAAAAAGCAGATGAGGTGGAAGTCTGTAATCAGAGTTACGCTGTGCAGGTTACAGCAAAATTCAAGTTTCATGGTTCACATGGTGCTGGGCTCTACACTGGAATTCCTTTTCAAAAAGATTAAGCCACAAAGGCCAGGCTGTGGGACTTCTCCAACATTCTCATTATGCCATGTCTCACATGAGATTTTTCATCCATCTCCTGAGTTTAACATGGTCTTTCTCTACAAAAGCCTCCCTTCTCTACTTAGGAGACGGCCTAAACGTGACCTCCCCTCCCCTCTCATTCCCTTGGTGGTGGTACCAGACAAGAGCCAGAGCTAGACTAAGTGAATTTATTACTTTGAGACAATTGAGCAGCTGTGGGGTGGAGGGAGGTGACCCCTCATATCCCACTAGAGTTACAGACAGATTGTTAACCATAAAGCCAGCTTTGGCAGGAAGGAAGCCTCTGACACAAAACAGACCCCAGGCCTTTTTGCTCATGCCAGGGCCTAACCGCCCCCATCCAAACCTCGTTAATTATCAGGTGTGTCAACAAAAGTTTGACCTGCTTCATTAATAAGTTACAATAAGTTACAGCAGGTGGCAGCAAGTGGAAGGGGACAGAACCACCACCCTGTCCCTATGTCCAGCACACGAGAGACACATACACACACGCACACGCACACACAAATCTTCCCCCACTTTAGGCTAAAGTAACTAAGAGGGAATTGAGGGGACAAAATGGACACAAGACAAACAAAGAGGCCTGTGAGAACCTGAAGTGGCAAGGTGGGGGAGGGGAGGGACTGGCCAGAGGGACAGCATGTGTGGAAAGAGGCGGTTCAGAGGGGCCCTTCACGCCCCCCCCAAATCCTGTAGTGCCAGTCATTCCAGCCTCTTCTCAGCACACAGAAATGAAGATTCACACCATGATCATGATAAATATGGAAAGGAAGGAGGGCTGCGTTATATGTAAGCGAGGGGAGGAATGTCTGTCACAAGTGAAGCAAGCAAGCTAATTCACTGGGATCAGAGCTGGAAAAGGGGGGGGGGAGGATTGTGAGGCACAGAAAATAACATGGGAGCTGAGAGGAGAGAGGAGGGCAAAGTGGAAGAGATGAGGAAAGTTTGAGCTTAGCAGCAGGAACAAAGGCCAAACTGCATGCTCCATGCAATTACATGACTTTAAACCCCTGATGTCTGCTGCTTCTAGGAACAGATTTGTGATGGGGCAACTTGAAGTGGAAAAGTGACGAGTGTGCTTACTTCTGCCCGCTTTCAGATGTGTGTTTATCCTTACAAACATGCAGAGGGAGGGAGCTGCAGCAGAAGAGTGTGCCAAATCACCGAAGCCTGCTTTTTCCTAGAAGGTGGTAGCCAGCAGAGGTTCAAAGCATGCAACTGAATACAATACAAATCCCTGTTCTGTAGGAGAATGGGTCCCCAAAGAATTTCAGCTGCACCAACTCTGATGCAACCTCAGTTGTTGGGAGAGGGGGGAAGGGTCTTTCTCCTGTGAGCAGAAAGATATGAGATGGAGTGGAAAAATAAACTAGGAATGTCTTTTCTCCCTGCGGATTAAGGGGAATGGTCACAATTAAGAGAAATCAGTCATAGCTGAATGAATATCTGGAAGAGCCAGTCTCAGGTGAGGTGTGGGGTAAAGCCAGTCCCTAGTGGGAGTATGGTCCCTTGCATGGGGAAAACCCAGGGGGAGGGAGGATGGGGAGGGGAGGGGAGAGAAAGAGAAGGGGAGTAGTCACTGCTCATCCTCGCCAAAGACATCATTCTGGCGCCGTTTCATGCTCTCAAAGTCAAAGGGAGCCCCTGCCATGCGCCGGTAAATGTCTTTGATGTCGTCGCATGTTGTCTCAAAGTGGGTGGTGGCATCATATGACCGTGAGCAGAATACCTGCAGGGGAAACAGAGGCAAGAAAAACCACAGGTGCATGAGAGGGGCAATGGAAGATAAAGAAGCCAGGATCTTCTTTAAAGCCAGCTATGGACCATGCAGCAGTGCTCTCCCTTCTCTACAACACTTCGGAACACCAAATACGTTGTGGAATCTCACCTGACTTTCAGTTCCATCATCAGTAGGCTCATATATGTCACTGATGGCCACAAACCTATTAAAAAAGGAAAGATGCTTATGAAAGTCTTAAGGGTTTGAAATATGTTTGAGACAGGCTCCACTCACCACACACTGCTTTTGCCATTTCTGGTCAAACAGGCTTTGAAAGTTTTTGAAATAATAAGAGAGTAACCTGCAAACTCTGTTTACCACAGGCAAAAATGAGATTCACACACACCAGCAGCGATCCCTCTCTCAAAGCCGTTTCTCTGTTCCTTGCTGCTGAGTTTCTGACTCAACCTTGCAGCTTGAAGAGCCATGAATTGACGGGCCTAGCTAGCCCAAAGTCTCTAGCCCCAAAGTCTTTGTTTCCACTGCCTCAGCATCCTTCAGCAAGCCCTCTTCTATTAATTTATCTGAGCTTTTATCAGACCCAGCATAAACCTGTTTTAAACTTTCTATGTAATCTTGCATCTCCCTGCCCCTTGTTTCCTTCTATCTCATTATAGCCTCATTTATTTTTCTTTTGTTAAACTGTTTTCTTATTCTATTCAGAGGCCTGATTGTGCCACTTCAGACTGCAAAAAGGGCTTGCATGAGTGAACATGCCCACGCATCGAAAACTAGCATGTTAGGGAGTGACTAGGCTAGAATCTTCCTGCCATCATTTTTAAAAATATGGAACAGCAGCCACTCACAGTCCAGATATTAGTGATTGCTGCATCTCTGGTCCTTGGATTTTCCTTCTTTACCCTATGTGGAAAATCTCCTAAAATTACCATCTTTAGCTACCTTGAATGAAATGCAGCTGTGCCCAAGTATTTGAAGGCCCTTGTTATGTGTGTCCCCATTCCCTGTCCTTTTAGGTTGTGAACTGTAGGCAGGAAGTTCTGTGTCCTAAAACAGAAATTGTGTCCTACGGCAATCATCATCAACATCATAATCCTAGAGACCAGTTCTGTTCCTCATGTTTTCCCCTGGCCCACTCACTTTTGGTCGACAGGCTCAAGAAGTTCCAGGGCTGGCTGCACTTCATTCTCAGGAGAGTCCGTCTCCACAGTAGTGCTGGCAATCGCAATGTACTTGCCCTGCGCAGCCACATTGTGGGCGGAGGAGATCAGGCAGACATAGATATCTGGGTAGAGAGGCAAAGGAAAGGGTCACAAGCCTGGTGGAAAATAGCCCAAGCGAAGCAGCCCCCACCCCAACACATACACTGTACCAACATTATCTTATACAAGATGCCAGAGGGTAGATGTGTGTGTTTTCGTAACAAAGGAAAGGACGGTAGCTCAGTGGCTGTAAAGCCCCCTGCCTGAAACCCTGGAGAGTTGGCCCCACTCATTGTTGAAATCCCAAGCCCACCATGAAGTTCACTTGGGCCATCCTAGTCCACAGAATTGTTACAAGATACAGAACTGGAGAAAATTATAATGCTCTTGGTATACTTCATATTGGGGATAGGACAGGGGTTGGCAAACTAAGGCCCGCGGGCCATATCCGGCCCAGTTGCCATCAGGATCCGGCCAGCAAACAGTTCTGCAATTGCCACTTGGATCAGCGCAATCACTATTTTACCCCAGGTGCCACTCTTTTGTTTTTTCCCCCCTCCCTCCCTCCCCGCAGCAGCGTCTCCTCCCTCCTCCCGGCTTCTCCCCGCCCTGTGGAGGAAGGGGGCTGGGCTTTGATAGGAAGCCTCGCTGCCCGCCTGCCAGCCTCTCCCTATGGCCACGCTGTGGGCTGGAGCTTGGCGCACCTGCTGGCCCCGCGCCTGGGAAAGCTGGCCCGAAAAGGAGAGGCGTCAGCACTGCCACCGGCTCCCAAGCACAGGCAGAGCGGCAGAGGAGGTAGGCAGGAGGAGGGGGGGAGGGGCTGGGGGAGAGAGGGGGAGAGAGAGAAGCCCCCTCTACCGCGTGTGCGCTCCCCCGCACACAGTCCGGCCCCTCACTAGGTCTGGGGGACGGTGAACTGGCCCCCTCCAAAAAAAGTTTGCTGACCCCTGGGATGTTGCTGGACTCCCCACTCCCATCCATCCCAACTATCATGGCCAATGGTCAGGGATGATGGGCCACTGGTCCTGAAGAGCCACTGGTCCCTGTCCCAGCTGTATATGATACTGTGGAAGAAGCCCCCAAACATTATATCCTGCCTCCCCGTCCCCCAACTCTACCCAGAGCCCCATGTCCACCTGTACTCACCAGATTTGCGCCCCACTTGGTTCTGGGGGATGATGATTTGACAGGAGTTAGAGTCATTGGTGCCACGGATAGGGTGGCTCAGGATGCAGATGACACGCACCACCTTTCCTGCGGGGCGCACCCGATCTGGCACATAGCTGGGGTCGCAGATCAACTGCTTGCAGCGTGCCACCTGGAGTGGGGGAGTAAACGTTATGTAGAGGGACACTGGTAGAGCCCAAGACTTCCTTGGATGTTACTCCGTACAGTTAAAGGTTTGAAAGGCCCAAGTGTATAACTAAGAAGCTTGGCAGAAAGATGGTACATAAATTCCAAAAAATAAATAGAACAAAATTCTCCCTCCCCAAATTATGCTCCTGAAATGAAAGGGGGTGGGGGACCTTGAGAAGCCAGAACTAGATTTTTGTATGAAATGACTTTAAGATCAGTTCTGATGCTGAAAATAAATTCCAAGGTGCTCAGAGGCATCTTGTTCTATTCTAACACTACACTTGCCTCTGAGGCACTGTTTTGCACTGCTAGCTCTGTTTCGTGGACCTCTGGGATTTTGGTAATCTCCCTTATGTTTTCCCCTCTCTGCCCTTGCCCATATCGCTTGTCCTGGTTCGAGCCGGCAAAGTATGCAACAGAAGTGCCATGCAGCACAAGTGCTTGCTAGGTTGTGCTGCCTTAGACTGCATTGGGAGGAATCACTTGTTTGAATTTGTCCCCATATCAAAAGCAACCAGCCAAAGATAGGGCTAGAGTAGGTTCATCTCACAAGCCACATACTCAGGCAGGAGAAAGGATGATGATTTCCCATTCCAATTGCTGCCAATCCACATGGACTAACAGAATCAGCTTACAGGCAGAGAAGGTGGGGGGAAAGTGGACCCTGGATGCAGATGAACAACGGTAACTCAAGCCTCTTGAAACAGGTAGTACCTCTTTAAAAGCCAGGTACTTCACTTACGGAACAGTCTTCCGAGCACCATTGCTCCCAGGATGTAACTTGAGACATCCCCTTCCCAGCCTTTCTACCATAGAGGAGTGAAAGGTCAGCTTCCCATTCTCACCTCGCCTTCAGATTTGACCCCGATGACCTTGCCACCTTCCATGACAATCTCATCCACTGGCTTGTTGAGCATGTAGGTGCCACCATAGATGGCGCTGAGCCTGCGGACATGAGATGGGTGGGTGGTGAAGGGCACTGACCAAAACAGACCTCAACCCTAACACACACCTCATGCAGTTCAGCTACAAGGGCAGAACTACTTTGCCAAAAGATGTAAGCAATCCTTTTCCCATTACTTTCATCCCTCTGTTAATTAACAAGTCAAACACTAATATCAGAATTGCTTGTTTTCTGTGACTGTGATCAAATATAATTGAGTTTCTTTAAAATCTTTACATTTTTAAGGTATTACCTAGTCCCTTATGCTTGTGAAAGCATGCAGATGGGATCTATGAAAAAGCGATCCAGGGGTTCAAGTTTCTGTGCTCCTCACATGCATTTGTTTCTCTCTTGGAGTAACATTCATGTTTCCTTATACAGAATGTAAATGTGTCCATCACCCCAGAAAACCAGAGAACTCTGCAAAATCTTAGATACCAAGTTCAGAATAAAGCATACACATTTCTGCAGATTTTGCGTATAACCTATTTGAAAGCTCACATGTAAAAGTTCAGAGTCTCAATATCCTGGAAAAGAACTGGGTGGTGGTGATGGTGGAAATAGTAACTGTGACTGGACTCAATGCCCTTTCTTTCTACTAGTCTAAGGACCAAGGCAGGAGTTGCCCCAAGTACTTGGAGCCCTAGGATATGGCATACCTGGCAAAGCCCTGGGGTAGTTCACCCAGACCATAAAGTGGGTAGAGATAGGGACTCTTCCCATAGCGGGCCAGGGATTCACTGTACAGTTTGATGCGATTGATGGTCTCCAAGCAGGGCTGATCCAAGTAGCTGTGAAAAGAGAAAACAGCCTGCCTCAGTCCCACCAAGAATGAACAACAGGAAGCAGAGGACAATTGGGAGTTTCCTAAGGGAAAGTCAGGGCTGTCTTGTGGGCCTGAGGGAGCCAATGACCAGTTTCCCCTTTTTGCACAGAAGGGGGAGAGTCCATAATTTTTCATAGGCGTTATCCTTGGGCATCTCCCCCTGCCCACCCTGTTTCTAACAAGCCAATGTTGGACATCAGACTGTCCTCCAGGTCACTCTCAGCTGACAAGGAGCTACTAAAATAACCACAGGATGTGGCACAGCTACATAGCCAGGGGACATAGAAAAAGCTGCGCTCCCTGTTAGAAGGAGGGTTTAGGATCAGCTACTCACTCATCGGTGCGGTAGAGTGCCAGCGCATGACCTGTGAAGTCAATGACATCCTGGCCCAAGTCAAAACGTCGATAGACCTCGCGCATTGTGGTGCCGTGAGGATCCACCCCTTCCAATGTCTTCGAGTCGTTCTCATCAAAGTTTGCCACAAACACCAGGAACTTACGGAAGCGCCGCTTCTCAAACATGCCCATGAGATCTAAAGGAGTAAGATGGGTTGGACTAGAGACAGCACACTGCAGAGTCACACTGAATTACCAGGGCCCTGGCTCAATGGAAGAGCATGTTTTGCACTAGGAAGGTACCAAGTTGAATCCCAGGCATCTCCAGCTAAAAGGATCTCAGGTGCCAGGGTGCCACCAACAGAGTACAAGTTTAACATCTTCAAGGGAGGAGACACGGAGAGGGTCCTTCCAAACTTGGAGAAGAGTGGTGTAAAGGTTAGCCCCAAGTCACTCCCTGGACTCCAAAATTTTAGGTAACGCTTAGAATGAATAAATTGTGGCAAAAATGTTCCTATTTAGGGCAAGCAATCCCATCTTGTACACTGCATGGCAATAAATAATGTGGGTCAAATAATCAAAAGGCACCTGTGAGCCCAAGTCCTCACCATAGCTGTCAACCTTCCCTTTTTTTGCGGGAATTTCCCTTATTCCAGCACCGTTTCCCGCTGCTATCCCGGATTGTTAGATATCCCGTAGACTGTCCCTGGGACAGGTGAGGCTGCTGATCCCTTATTTTCAAAACTGAAAGTTGACAGCTATGATCCTCACCCACAGAGAAGGCTGCCCAATAGAAATCCTCCTTCCTTCCTCTCAGCCTCTTCTGGGGAGTCCTGCTATGTCTCTACACCAGGTGTGATTTAGATCAGTCAGTCACTCCTGGTGTGGTGATGCAGCAGAATTACTTGCCCCTCAAAGGATGCACAGTGACTCACAGACACACAGGGTCCTCCGAGAGCAGGCCCTTCGCAAAGAGCAAAGTTTTTCAGGTGCAAAGACTGAACTATACCTCCAACTTTAGGGTTTTTGGGGGGAGGGCTCAGTTATTAGAAGTTTTAAAAACTCTAGAATTATCTTGCCAATGTCATTATTATGGATGCCTTTAAATTATTTTATAGACATTTAGCACCATTCAAAAACGACTAAAGTAATCATTCTGTCAACACAAGTATTTCGGCTTGCTAGGTGGAATCTTCCCCCCTCTTCTCCCCAGATATGCTGTTCCAAGGGTTCTCTGAAGCCCAGAGAAAGGAGAAATGGGGAAGCTCAGGTGCGCAAGTAGCTTTTGCTTGTGGGACTCATTAGTTCAATCCTGCCCGAAATGCTTTGTCTGCTTCCTTGAGATTCCATTATCTACTATATATTTTGAAAAGTTGTTTGTCTGTTTGCTATGTGTTTAGATCTCTCTTATGGTATTGTAACTAAATTTTGCATGATGGTTCCTGAGATCAAGGAGCACGTTCTTGTTTGTGTTTGAATACAACTGGATGCCATTTTTAATCAAGATGGTGGACTGAAGTTTTCAAAACTACACTGATCCTTTAGTTTCTTAAATTTCTGAGCAGTATTGGCAATGAGGCTGCTAGTTGCATTATAAAGCAGGAAATTTATTTTAAAATAAAATTAATGCAGATAAGTATAGATATGAAGGTAAATGCAACAAACACTGAGGATCTGAGTTTGTTTGTTAATGAATGTTTCATTGCACGTTACTTTTTTGTACCTCAGTAATATATATTTACCACAAAAGGAATACAAAGGTCCCTGTGAGCCAGACACAGTACAGTTTTGCAAGAAATAGGCTTACTTACTGGATGCCAGAGCCTCTGTCTCGGTCGACGGCACTTTGTAGATCTTTCCTGCCTTGTAGACAAAACTGCCTTCCACCACTTTGAAGTCTAGATAGCGTGTCACTTCCGTATACAGCAGCATTTTCACCAGCTGGCCTGCGTGGGGGAAGGAAAGCCTCATTTAGAGCCCTTCTACCTGTCACCATAGATAAGGGGTGCATTATAGAGAGAGCCAGGTTGAAGGTAAATGAGACCTGCCACTTTCTTGATGGTAAAGAGGTTTGGGTCTGACCAGTATTTGGACAGGCGACCTCTGAGAACCATTTGTATACCACCTTAGGTTCCATAAAGAAAGAAATCCAGGATAGAAAAGTAAAGTAAATAAAATGCACCCAGTACATTACACCCAGGTTAACAGCAAATGATAGGTGAATAAGAGGGGAAATGCTTGCCAGATAAATGTGTGTAGCGCATACAGGCAGAGCTGTGAGGTGTGAGGGACAGAGCTCCATCAACTGCAGAGGGCCACTTTTGGCTGCTTGTTCTTCAGTGCCTGCCAATGATATGCAAAGTCCTGGCCCACTTCAATGAGCCAAGACGTCTCACGATACTATTATGTGGGCCTGGTCTGTGCCACTACAGACTGTCCTTCTAAAGTGATTCTTCAAGCTCATCTCACCCCTTTTTGAGTACAACGAATGAAATCTCTGGCAAATAGACCAAGGGACAACAAGGGCATGGACTTACCATTGGCCATGAGGAATTTGGGGATAAGGTCAACATTCCAGTCCCGGCCACGCCCCATAGATTCAGGGGGGCCATCACCAATCTCAAAGCGCTTGTAGAGCTGGTAGTTGAGGAAAAACAGTACATCACAGATACTCATTCAGACAGGGCACTTCAATTAGAATATACATAATAGCCTAATACAAATATATCAGTGCAACCAAAATGCAGGAGGAGAATCTATCTCAGCTGTATCAGTCAGAGAAGCGTCAATTCAAAAAGGAGACCAGGATACTGCAGGAAGCAGCCCATCACCCCAAACCACTTCTCCTATCTTCCAGGCTCCCTGGTGCAAGTTATTTATGAAACACTAGAACTAGCATGCAAACATTTACTTTGCCTTTTCACGCAGCTGAAAGGTGTATGGCTGGAAGGATCCTGGGAAGTGAAAACGTGCCAAATAGAATATTTATATGCTTTTCCTGAGCATTGTTCAGGGTGGATTTGATTTAAATCAGGCATAGGCAAACTCGGCCCTCCAGATGTTTTGGGACTACAACTCCCATCATCCCTGACCACTGGTCCTGTTAGCTAGGGATGATGGGAGTTGTAGTCCCAAAAACACTAGGAGGGCCACGTTTGCCTATACCTGATTTAAATCAAATCGATTTACGGTAAATCACAATTTAAATCACTAGTCAGTAAGACTTGATTTAATCATTACTTTTTACAGAAAGACTCATTCTTGCTGGTACAATCTTAATATTTACAACCAGATAAAGGTTTCATTTTTGGAATAATAAATTTTCAGAGTAGTTTTTACAGTTGTATCAAAAATGACCAATTTGGTTATACTATTAGAAATACATTGACAGATAATTATGAAATTATGGTGAGGTTTAAAAAGTTAACTCTTTATATTTGGACAACTTTTCTGCTGTACTTTATTGGAAGGAGAAATGTAATCATTTCCTTAATAGCAATCTATACCTTTTATTTAACTAAAACAGTAACATTATAGCATATGTATCCATGTTTGTTAACTGATGTGGTTAAACAATTTTTTTTAAAAAAAAACTTAGACTGAGTTTTAGCACACATGAAAAGCTTAAAACAAATCCTTATTTCCTGATGAATAGCCTTTGGACTATAATGTAACTTAAACAGAAAACTATCTTTAGAAAGATTTTTTCCTCCAAAAGCATTTTATTTTAAAAATCCAATTTAAATTAAAAAATCCAATTTAAATAAAAAAATTTGATTTTTTAATATTAAAAATAAATAAATCATTGATTTTTATCCACCCTGGCATTGTTCAAAGCACTTTGCATACATTATCACAGAAAACCTTACAAGAATGGGTGAATTACACCCTTATCACAGGTAAGGGAGTGGGATCAACAGGGAATGCCTTGGCTCCAGCCAACTATTGAGTTCAGGGCTGAGGAGAGATTTTAAATGGGAGATTTCCCACCTTAGCCATCGGAGCACACTTTCTCTTAGATCTAATCCAACAGAGGTATAAACACGCCCTATGTTCCTGGTTCCTTACCTCTTCCAGGGGGGTGATTGATGAGCTCTCGCCCCCGTAGTACGGATTCCGGTCCATGTGCAGGACCTTCTTGCCGTTCACAGACATGATGCCAGAAAGGATACATTCCTAGGACAGAAGGTGAGCAGGGTTATGGATGCCCTATGGCATGATTAGTTCAAAGTATCTCCCCACAGCGGACGTGGGTGGCGCTGTGGGTTAAACCACAGAGCCTAGGGCTTGCCGATCAGAAAGTCGGTGGTTCGAATCCCCATGATGACGGGTTGAGCTCCCATTGCTCCGTCCCTGCTCCTGCCAACCTAGCAGTTCGAAAGCACATCAAAAGTGCAAGTATATAAATAGATACCACTCCGGTGGGAAGGTAAACAGCGTTTCCGTGCGCTGCTCTGGTTCGCCAGAAGCGGCTTAGTCATGCTGGCCACATGTCCCAGAAGCTGTACGCTGGCTCCCTCGGCCAATGAAGCGAGATGAGCGCCGAACCCCAGAGTCATCCGCGACTGGACCTAATGGTCAGGGCTCCCTTTACCTATGACCCCACAGCATGGTAGCTTTCACAGTGCAGGGCTGGGGAGCCTGTGGCTCTCCCATTGATGTTGCACTCCAACCTCAACAGCCGTAGCCAGCACAGCCAATTGTCCCAACCACACCAGGACCAACGAGGACAAGCAACCAGATTTTAATTCTTTATTGGTGAAGCAGTAGGTTACATCAGCAAGAGATATCCAGGAACACTCCCCGCTAACTAGATGTTTAGGCAACCTACGACTGCAGTCCTATGCTCTGTCTCAGATAGATAGCTCTTTCTTGAGGAGGGGGGATTCCAGGGGATTTCGAAGCCATGACCCCTTCTGGGAGCTTTGCAGGCTCTCTAGGTTCCAGGACCTCCTTTGGCTGTTCTCTTGTCTCCTGCTCCTTTCCCCCTTGCTCTGGCTGCCCAGTCTCCCTCTCCTGACCCCCTTCTTTCTCTTCTGCTGGCAGCTGCCTCACAGGTGCTACAAAACCCCACAACCCACTAGTCCCTTCCCCTGGAGCCTCCTCCTCCCATTCTGTCTCGTCTGCCTGCACATCCCCCCACTCCTACCCATCACTGCCACCACTGCCCTATGCGGCCTAGGACCCACATCCCAATGGGACCGCCTCTCCTGGTATGCCCCGCAGAAAACCTTAAGGTCCACAAATGACAACATTTTGGAGGTCTCAGGTCACAAGGTGGTTAGATTGGTCTCAACTAGGGCCAGGGCCTTTTCAGTACTGGCCCCGACTTGGTGGAACGCTCTGTCCCAAGAGACTAGGGCCCTGCGGGACTTGACATCTTTCCACAGGGCCTGCAAGACAGAGCTGTTCCGCCTGGCCTTTGGTTTGGACTCAGTCTGACCCTTATGTTGCCCTCCCCTTATGGTCTTGATCTATTGGCTACTTTTAAAATGAGACTGCATTTTAAATATACCCCGCCCCCCGCCCCCCCATTATGTTTTTACTGTGATTTTATTGGTGTTAGCCACCCTGAGCCCGGCTTTGGCTGGGGAGGGCGGGGTATAAATACAATTTATTATTTTTATTATTATTATTAATGCTCAGAGGTGCTGGGAGATGTTGTCCCAGAACACCAGGAGGATCACAGATTTATCCACCCATTTTACATAGAGTCCTGGCATATCAAAATCAACAAAAAAAGGAGGATAAGAAGTACACATGTGTATATGAAGAAGGGGAATAAGCCTGAGGTTGTTATTTTCCCATGCCATGCCACTGTGTGCTCCAAACCAGTATACAGGGGTGCTCAGTTACGAACAGTGGAGCTGGCACCAGGCAGAAACTGGTCTCAAGGAAGTTTGGGGCAATGACAAGGGTTTCTGCACAAACAGAATCCACAGCAAGACTTGTACTAGGATTTTAGGGGTAGACAGCTACGGTGCAACTTACAAGGACCTAGGAGCCAAAGCTAAGGTCTGTAGAATGCTCTTGTTGGTTTCACCTCAGTAGCTTACAGCTATAATAAATACTCAAGGCAAAGTCTAAAGTCTAGCTGCTGTTGGGCGGGTAGATTTATGGATGGGTGAGTGAGAAAAGGAAGCTCAAAAGGGAGATTATCTACTCTCCCTGGCTGGATTCCACACCACCGCGGTAACATGTGGATACCTGAAATCACCAACTCCTTTGTGAAGCACATAGCAACATGCAAATTCCTATATAATCCATCCCACACGAATAATTTCAACCAATTAAAGTTATTTGTTTTCAGTTTTCAGAGTGGCAGGATATTTGGCCACATGAAGGTGGCAATCACGCTGCTCCTGCAATGCAGGTGGTAGACAATCTGTGGCCTAATTTCATGCAGTAACTGGTCCCTCCCCCATCAGCATACTGGAAGGGGGAGGGGAGAGAAAGAGAGGGGGTGGGGTGGCAGAGAGAGAAACACTGTAATGCAAGCACAAGCCTTATCATTTCAGCTCCGTGAAAGTTCCCAAAGCAATTGCATAATGTATTATTAGTGATGTCACAGGCACTATTCAATAGGCTCCTGGGACATTCATGCAACTCCATTCCACAATCATCCCTACTAGCTGTAGAAGAAATTACATTTCATTATAAGAATGAAATTGGTCTTTGAGTGCAAGGGAAATAGTGGAAGATCCCTAAAACAGAAATGCTTCCATAAGTAGGATAGCATGGATGAATACTAACTGCATGTTTGCTGTATCCTGAACTGGTCATTTGAAAAGGTGCATCTATACTACAGACTTAAAACTGGCTGAACAGTTATTTCCTCCCCTTCAGAAAACCATGGTTCTATCAGGAGGACCAAACACTAACAAAGAATACTTTAGGAAACACTCTCACTTAAGCTACAGCTCCATGGCAGTAAAAATAAGTTTGTGTGAATTTGCTGTTAGTGAATTACAAGTGGTGAAAGAGAGAGCAGCTTGCTTGCTTGCTACAAGAGGATGAAGAGCTTCTCATGGGATATAAGTTCGGATTCATCTAAGGACAAGCCTGGTTTGTGAGGCTAAGGTGGGAGGAGGAGCGGAAAACATTTTTCTCCTTAACAGATTCTGTCTTAATTGCTGCTCCATAACACGAGATAGGCTGGTTCCATAGTGAAGGGTCAGAGTTTAATGGAAGAACATGTCTTTTGCATACAAGAGGTTCCGGATTCAATCCCTGGCATCTCCACTTAAGAGCTAGAAACTAGAACTAGACAGTTAGTAGCTAGACAATCCAATCTCCAGACCCATTATAGGGCTGTTTTCTATGTTCCAGAAACATGGGAAATTCAGTTTAGCCCCCTACCAGACAGGGCTGCATGCAGAAGATTGAGAAAAAGCTGTGTGTGTGATGAATCAGAAAACATCATCCTTCTAAATTATAATTTCGGGGGGGGGGGGTGGAGCATGAACAGAGCAGAGTAGACAGTGCTCTCCACACTAAGGCCAGGAAACCACAAGAAAAAGAAGGGAGGGAGCTTGGAAAGATGCCAAACTGACAGCTGCATCCCTTTGATGTTCCTGGGGAGAGGAGAGAGATAGAACAGAAGTTAAGTTCTGCAAAGCGCAATTAATATGTAGAAAAACATATGAATTACACAAAAAGAGGTGTCCAGCCACTTGTTGAGGGCAGGAAGAGGTGCCTACATTGGTTTCCAGAACAGGAAATCTCATCTTGCAGTAATGTGTAAAGAGGGACAAGTCAGTATTGGGGGGTGATGGTTAACGTTCCCCTGACAGGAGTAGGAGCAGGGAGGAAGTTTTTTTTAACTCTGGGGGAAGAGAGAAGTTCATTCAGTTCTACTGAAAACCATAGATGGCCCAAAGCCAAGCTGATACAGTAAGAAGACACAGGGCTGCTAAGGAGCCTTGAAAGAAAAAAGACCAGGAAAGAAACCTTAACACCATGGAGACTGCAAGGGTCAAACAGTATGTGCTTCCTAGACTGCAAGGAATTGCAAGGGGAGATGCAGGCTAACCATCTAAGAAGGAGAAGCATTTACTTTACTGGAGCAGATTTCTTTATATATAAATAAAAGTTCAGAATGGGGAAAACACTGGCAGGGGGCTGCATTAATGAGAAAAACCAGGAAACGGCATACAGTACATGCAAGGTTTACCTCTGCACTTCGACCACATCTGCAGTAGGTACAGGGGCGCTCAAGACCAGGCGTAGAACACCCTGCACTTCAGACCGTTCAACCTTGGGTGCTGAAGGGGCAGCCAGTTTACACTGGGACTGCAGGATTTGTAAGTACAGTTAAAGGGCTGCACTGGAAGAGCTTGAAGGGATGCTGCTGAAGGGTTGGGGCATAAGGAGCATGGGAACTGCAGCAGCGCCCCTGCCTCCCCCTATTGAGATGTAAAAGAGGGCAGGGTTGCTAACCGACCAGAAAACACACACAACTGGCCTGCCCCTCGAACACCCTGTAGCTCGATCTCCACAAGTCGCACTAAATACGCTTTTCCTGCATTGTCACAGGGCGCTGCTAGATGCACAGCAGCCGCAGCCAGCTGATGCCTTGGCAACCCCCGAACGAAGGAGGGGCGCTGGGTGGGAGAACGGGCCGGGAAAGGGCGCGGGCAAATGGGCGCCCATCGCCTTCAGAGGGCGGCTGATGGCGGCGCGTTGCATCGGAAGAGTTGCAAGCGGGGGCTCCAAGGCGCCTGCCGTCCAAGGCGGAGGGGAAACGGGGCGGTGCAAACGAGGCGGGCGCACCTCTGGGAGCAGCAGCTGCTAATCCGGGGGACAGGTGCAATCATGGTCTGGAATACGGAGGGGACGAGGCAGCAGCACCCCAGAAGCAGAGAGAGAAGGTGCAATTCTGTGCGGAGGGGGTCGGCTGCTTCTGCTTCTGGAGCTGCTTTGCTGCAGCGAGAAAGGCCTCGTGGGCTGCTGCGGGGAATTGCAAACCCCGCCCGGACATGGCAGGGATGCTGCTGCTGCTGCTGCTGCTGCTGCTGGCGAGGGATGCAGGAGGCTGCAGCGGGAGAGCACGGGATGCAAGAGCAGCGAGGCGGGGCGGGCAGGGTGCAAAGCCGGGGGCCGGGCGGGGTGGACACTCACGGTCAGGCCGGTGCCCAGCACGATCACGTCGTAGGCCTCGTCCATGGTGCCGGGTGCGGAGCCGCCGCCACCGCCGCCCCCCCGCCCCGAGCGGAGCCAAGATGGGGCCGCAGCACGGGCAGCGCGGAGGAGGATCCCTCCGCCGCAAACGAGTCCCGGCAGAGGGATCCCTCCGCTACCGGGAACCGCCCCGCCGAGGTCCTTCTCCAGAAGCGCTAGGTCGGGAACGGGGGGCGGGCGAGCATCTCTCTTCCCTCAGCCCAGATGGTGCCTCCGCGCGAGAGAGGAGGCGCGCAACAAAACGAGTTCCGGCTCTGCTGCTCTTTCTTTTTCTGTCATTGCGGGGGGGGGAGGAGGAGAAGCTCGCAAACCCAGCGACCCCCCCCCATCTCTCGTCCCCATGGCAACCGTGACAGCACCGTCGGGTTCTTGCGTCCGCCTCAGATAAACAAAAGCCGTATTGCTGAGAGGAAAACTCCCTCAGTCTGGGGAGAGTTTTGTCTGTCGCGGCGTGAAAAGTCATCCTCTTCGCCCCCCCCCCCGGCCCTGAAACGTCCCCAGGTGAAGGAAATCCCTTCGAAACTTATTCTCGGGGCTTGGAGGGGCTACTCCCGCTGAGGCAAATGGTTCTGTGCCTAACGAAACCTCTTGGTCAGGGTGGGCGCCCATTGCTGAGGGGGATGAAGGTACCAACTTGAATAAAATATGGGGGGGCAGGTAGGCCCCGTCCAACCGATCACATGACGCAATGCACGCACACTATTTGAATGGCAACGCTCATCAACTTGGGGAGGGATCAAAGGCCCCCTCAAATATTTTCTTGGGGGGCCGGGGGTCGACGCCCCCTGGACCCTAGGAGTTGACTCCTATGCGTCGATGTGTTGGGTGCTATTTCAGTGTCTTCTTGCTGCTATCCCTTATAGATCTCCGTCTGCCAAGGGAAAATCCTGTCGTTAAAACGGGCCCTGCTGCTCTACTTTCCTCGCTCTGACGGCCCGCTAAACCGCCCCCCCCCCCATGAGGTGTGCAATGGAGAATAGAGATCTTGTTACTTTTCCACGGTATTGTTAACAAAGGAATTTAGGGCAGGGTAGTCAGGATCGTCTCACAGCTTGGCAAAAGTGAGGAAAGTTATATTGTCATAATTCTTCCTTCCGAATCAACACAAACAGAAAGGGACAACAGCCCCATTCTTCTTGGCATTCATTTTCCTAGCCAAGTCCACCTTCAAATAAGCATCCTGGGGGCTCCAGCCCTCTACTCCCTGCCAACAGAGGCTATCACAGGTATTAGATAAGTGGACTTTCCTTGTAGCTCACCATGCCGTTTATTATACTGTGGAATCTTTCATTTGGAAAATGGTAAGGTACACAGACCACTTACATACCCAAAATATATTTAGGGTTACAATGATTCATAAGAGTCCACTCTTCTTATGTCAATGTTGGCATTGCTTGTAAAACTGCTATAGGGTTGCATTTAAATAATACACAGCACTCCACTTCATATCATGAGTAAACTTTATCCTTTCTATACTGGTAAGGAAGTGAACCTTTTCCTACCTTCTGTAAAAGCCCACAGCCATACCTAAACTGAAGGAGCATGCCTTGTTAGTCTAGTTCTTTACATTTATTGATACCAGTTGGGTATCATTATGATGCAAAAGTTTAGAGGCACCAAGCTTATGCTAGTTGCTGAACAATATATTTATACTTTTGAAGATCTGAAACATATAGAAGACAAACACATTCTTACTGTGTTTGTTTGTGTGTATGCACACGTGTATGTATATATTATACCTTAAAGTACCCCCAAAATCACTCTGCCAGTGTGCCTGCCCAGTAATGTTAATTATTTATCACTGGACTACGACACTGGTTGTAGGAAGGGGGAGAAAAGATAGGAAGATTACACATTGAGTAGCAAGACATTTCTAGTGGTCAACAGCAAAAGAAAGCTGCTTCGAGATCTCTTCACTTGCACAGTTTCCTAGAGGAGCTAGACACAGACAGACACACACCAGAACTCTCTTTTATTCACATCATTCAAGTTGACTTAACAGCAAGGGGTCACAGGAAGGAAGCCCCCACCCACCCTGATCAAGAACAGCATGGTGTCCCAAATACTGAATCACTGTAAACAGAATTAATCACAGATACCACATAAATAAATAAGGAGGGGAGCACTTATAATACAGCTGCAAACAAGGATTTGGGAAGGGCGCAAGGTAAGGAAACTTTTAAGCATCACCACAACAAACTTAGAGGATGTACATCAGAAAGCAGGCCTGATTCTGTCCCGCTGGACAGAACTGAAGAGGAATGGCAGTGCATCCTTGAAGATATTTACCTTCAAGCAAAGTTCAGTGCAGACAGCCTTGATGCTGCAATAGACATAGGATTTGCACTTCCATACAATAGTAAAACTACACCTCCCCTCTTGTTTACATCATGTCCCTTGGGATGTTTTAGGCTGGAGAAGCTAGAAAGAATCAAAGGAGAGAAAAGAAGTGACCAAGGAATGTCAGTGGAGAAGCAGCTATTAGGCAAAAGGAAGTAGAAGGAAGAAAGGCTAAGGGACTGGGACCAATAGGGTTTAATGCATTGTGCTGGGCAGGTGGGGGGAAGGAGATGTGACAACAGATGGAATGAACAGAACAAACCCAGCCCTGTAAGAATGATCCCAGGGCAGGGAGTACATCAACTGGCCCCTACTCCGTCTGGGGCACAGATATGGTAGGTCCCTTGGGGTCATCAAAACGGTCCATAGTCTTGAGACTCATGACCATGTGGAGGCCATAGGTGAAAATGGCAACAAGAAGCAGGGAGGTCAGCAACCCCATCCAGATTCCATGAGAGAAGAAGCCGGCACAGTCACTGGCGTAAGAAAATCTTTCACCTGTCACGTTATAGCTCTGGATCTAAAAGGGAAAAGAGTTCGTGCATTAGTGATGGAGGCTGATTTGTGGTCCCCCAGCTCACTCAACACATTCTGTTAACACAGCACAGGATGGAACCTAGTTCTACTTTAGAGACTGTAAGAGGGCTGTGGGAGGGGGTATAAGAGTCCCTTAGGGTTTGCTCATAGAAAGGAAGTGATACCCATACACCTCCCATTGCTTGAAGAGCTTGTAATGCCTTGATCCAAGGTAGGGGTCACAAAACAGTACATCACAGGGAGACTGTCAATGAACTATCTTTCTAAAGGATCTAAAACAGGAGAAGTGGAAAAAACTATTGACAAAGTCTAGTACAGTATACGCTCCCACTGCAACATACCTGAAAATTCACCATGAGCACCTTCCACTGGCTAGCAAAACTGTTGTTAGGTATTAACATGGCTTCCGAGGCTGTTGGATGGCTGGTCACATAGGTGCAGGCAAAAGAATAATCGCTGGGTGCCACAATCTGGGTGGCATTGAAGAGAGCTGGGGGGTTCTGAGGCCTGACCAGCTCCACATTGTGGAGGGTAAACCAGTACCGTGCAGAAACTGGGTACAGCATGTTCGTCATGCGGAACCTGAGAGGAGAACGGGTGCAAAGAAAGTGAAGACCAACAGCTGGTAAGGTCACCTGGAGCAGATCTCTAAAATCCAGTTAGACTCCCCCATCACCCCACCCCAAATCATGAAGTATTTCTCAAACTTCAATTGCAGAATCTCTTTGGAATGGCAGGGCTCTGTCATCTTACTCCCTGAAATAGTTCCCATCTCCTTTTATTGGGGACTTCTAAGGCCCTCTTAAAGTTTTGACTAAATGTTGCCCACCTGACTGCTTATGGTCTTAGACTCAAAAAGGGAGGCATAAATTGCTAAGTGATTATATATGTCATAAAAACAAAACTCTGAGGAGCTGTGTCCATCATACTTACGTGATTTTCAATGGAAACCCACCCACATTTGAGTATTTCAGTACCAACCTACAATGTGGAAAGAAAACAGAAGAGTTAAAACCCGCAATATACATCCCCTCAAGTCTGCATAGCCCTGGGAAAACATTTCCCCTCCCACCCATCATTTCTATAGCCTTGCCTCAGCCCTTTACCAATTTTGTGAGAAGAGGGAGTAGTTTAAGCCCAGTTTCTAGTTCGTAAGACCACAGAGAGTCAAGTTGCAGGGAAATGCAGGCATTCTGAGATCTCGTCCAAGAACCCAGAGACAGTGGTGAGCAGGACTCCTCATAGTTTGGAGACAGGACTTCCACACACACACACCCTCCATCATGGCTGGAGAAGCAAAACTGCACCAATCAGTAATTATATGGAGATTTGTTTGCAAGTGGTTAGATTTAGACAAGCCACCGCAAAGTGCACACACATCCTCTTCAGCACCACTGGCAGCTAACATCCTTACTGCATCCACCCGCTTTCCCCAACTGTCCCAGTTTCTGCTTTTGCCTCAAGCCCTCTCTTCTTCATTCCTACCATCCATCATGCACCTGATCTCAGATCCCTTGCCCAGCCCTCAACTCACTCAGAAGCATTAGGCGTCCACTTGGACTCTTCCACATTGACAGAGCGTTGCTCTCCAAATGTGAGGTTAGTAAGATCATGCCATGTTGTGCCATTAAAAGCCACGGAGAAGTTGCTGGCCCAGAAGAGTATCTGTGGGGTCCCAGTGACAGGGAACCGAAGTGGTGCAGCCGTAGTTTCCTTCTGGAGCAGCTGCCGACCCAGCCTCTCAGGAACCATATCAGAGATATCTCGAACAACCTGGAGAGGGAGAAAATAGGGCAGTAAAATGGGATTGAGAGGCTTCAGAGAACTGCCTATGCTTCAACTTGTAAGTGCCTCCCCCAAATGAGCCTCCCTTCCCCACCACCTCTTGCTTTGCTTAGAAAAGATCAGGATGTGTTGCTTTAAGAGCCATGGCTATCCGTAGTCATTGTGGTAGCCAATGGGCCCACTCAATAATGGCATCGGTTCCCTGGAAAACTTGCCCTAAAAGCTTACCAAGTTCCTATAGTGTTGGCTTTCTTAGCAAAAAACACAAAACAAAACACACTGTGTTTTTAAAGAGTGTTTGGATAATCCTGCTGGTTTTAGAACTATCTTCATGTATTTTTAGTTTACTGTATTTTAAGTGTTCTTAAATGCTTGCATCCCATTAATGTGCCTGTCTTGGGAACAATATTTGGGGGCTAAAGCAGGGCATAAATGGAAGTTAATGAGATGAAAGGACATTCCTGGGAATGGAGGAAGACTCAGAGCAGGTATCAAACCAAGGTAGGCTAGGGATCTAAAGAGCCATATACCCGTGAGGGCCGCAAAGCAGTCAGGATTGCCGTGTAGGGGATGTCCTCTGACTGAAGAGCACTCAAAACTTGTCCAAGGATTTCATCTGCAAGGAGAAATCTTGTTTTAGAAAGAGAAACTCTCCAAAGGCTAGAGACTCCCACTTACGAAAGCATAAGCCCATGAAAAAACTTCAGTCCTAAGCAGCACTACTTGTAACCTAAGAATCCAGCCTCATTTATAAATGCACCAAACTTCCTGGCTTTCCTATAAGACTGGTGTCCCTTCTCAGAGAACAACAGTCACTTTACAGCTATGGCTCATTTGCATGCATTAATTCACAGAGAAATATGCAAATTGTAGTTGCTCCCCCACTCCCAATTTACTGAACATATATCCTGCCCTTCTTCCTGAAGGAGCCCAAGACCTCAAACTGCGAGGCAACAAATACCCACCCAGAAAGCTAAATGCAAGGCCAGACATTCCAAGCAGCGACCTCTCAACCCAAACTCAGCCCCATCCTAAAAGCTTCCGAACAACCCTGCTCCACAATGCTCACCATTGCTGGTTAGAACTTCCTTTGGGGCCATCAGACTAGAGCTGGAAGGTGGGGGATGAGGAGAGAGAGAGAGAGAAATAAGTTCTGTTATCTTCTTTATATAGGAAATGTCATCAATGCTATCCTAGCTGGTGGGACAGGTTTCTGTCATTGGTTCAATGGCATCTGTGACCATATTGTCTCTCCATGTACAATTATCTGGGATAGAAGAGAGTCCACAACCTTGGCAACTGAACGTACATTTTAAGACCATGCAGCGGACTGACGGGTTTGTTTGGAACACCAGGGCAGCCATCCTTGACTTGATGCCCTCCAGATGTTTTAGGCTACAATCCCCATCAGCCCCAGCCAGCAGGACTAACCATCAGGCATGGTGGGAGTTGTAGTACAACAACCTCTGGAGGGCAGCAGGATGAAGAAGGCTGTGCTAAGGGAAGTATAATATACACTTGGGAACAGGGAGTTCTGAAGCAGAAAATGAGGGATGTGTCCACAAGTGCCAAGACACAATGGCAGGCTAGAAGGACCAGGTACGGCAGGACAGGTTGAAGACATTAAGATCTTGGGGTGTCAACCATGAGAGCTGGAAACTTGCTCTTTCAAAGTTAAAATAAGGTAAGTTTCTCAGAATGTTAAATTTCATGCTAAACAGCTAGCTCTGTTCTTTGGAAGTTAACCTCATGGACACAGGAATACACCAGGACAGCTCATGCATTAGGGGAGATAAAGCAATTTGCTTCAGTCGTAAGATCCGCTCACATCGCTGTGCTGCTGCCAACCCCACCAGGGCTTCATCTGCACTGCTAACATGGCCCCAATGCCTTCACCACTGTGCCCTTACCGCTGCTGTTGCATTGTGGCAGCAACGCAGCCACGGGTCCAGTTGTGGTGATGGGGCTGGCAGTAGCACAGGCATGATAGTGGGGGCATGGAGGGGGCCCAGACCTGCGGGGGGGACATTGTCCCCCCGGGGAAAGGGCAGGAGATTCCACTTTACATCCAGTGCCATGGGGCCCCTTGGCAACGTAAGGAAATGTACTATGGAGCTGGTTACAAACCCCGTGGCATACGGCAGTCGTATCAAGAGCAGGGCTGGCAGGCTGGCGTTGAGCCGCAGCTCCTGCAGGGTGTTCTGATCGACGTGAAGAGGAGATATGCCCAGCTTGGCCTTCAAGAAGGCGGGGACAGCACTGGCTGCAAACCAATCCACAGATGGAAGCACCAAGGACGACGGAGCAGCACCAAGCGCATTCTGTCAAAAAGACAGGGTTAAGAGTTAGAGCCAGTGCCACAGGATTTCCTAAGGCAAACAGCATGCCTCCCCCAGCCTGGTGCTTTCCAGATAATGTCAGACACCCATCATCAATTGCCACACAGCTGTGGATGGAATTCAGAGCTCATTCCGAGACTCACAAGTTTCTTAAAATGTACAATGTGTTGAACAAGAAAGCTGTGTGTTGAGAAGGCTTATTGTCAATGCCCCCCCCCCCCACTTGCAAGGCATCTAAAATTCTGTCTGGCCACAAGAGGTACACTTTAATTCGCTCTACGCGGGGCTGCCCTTGAAGCTGTCCCAGAAACTCCAGTGGGTGCAGAATGCTGCAGCGAGGCTCCTCACGGGGTCTCTGCCATGGGATCATATTCACCCAGTGCTTTTCAAGCTGCACTGGCTCCCGGTGGAGTACAGGGTCAGATTTAAGGTGCTGCTTTTGACCTTTAAAGCACTTCACGGCCTAGGACCCTCGTACCTATGGGACCGCCTCTCCTGGTATGCCCCACGGAGAGCCTCAAGGTCCATAAATAACAACACCCTAGTGGTCCCAGGCCCTAAGGAAGTTAGATTAGCTTCAACCAGAGCCAGGGCCTTTTCAACTCTGGCTCCGACCTGGTGGAACGCTCTGCCTCATGAGACCAGGGCCCTGCAGGATCTGATTTCTTTCCGCAGGGCCTGTAAGACAGAGTTGTTCCGCCTGGCCTTTGGCTTGGAGCCAATTTGATTCCCTCCCTCCCTCTCTTTCTTTTCCTTCTCCTCCTGCGATAAGGCTACATTTTAATATTTTAATGTTCCATTATTTTAATGTTGTATTTTATTTTTGTTTTTAAGTTGTAATCATTCATCTTGTTTTTATTATTGCTTCTAAGCCGCTCTGAGCCCGGCCTTGGCTGGGGAGGGAGGGGTATAAATAAAAAATTATTATTATTATTATTATTATTAATGAACCACAGACAGTTTGCAGTAAAGACACAGATATATGTTTGTATTGCTTAAGAAATCCAGCAGCCGTTTAAATCCAGACATGTCCATCTTGCTTGATGAAAAGGGTTGGACTTTCCAGAATGAACTTAGTCCATGTTCTGAACATATAGTGGAAAACATATACACTGCTTCTCCTTTGATCAAGTTTATGCACCCTTCTAAGAATGCTTCCAGGCAGCTTCTTCCCTCAGCAACAGCAGTTTAAAAACATAAAAACAGCGGGCAGGTTGGTAAGGGAGACAGAGGTGTTATTTCATAGAAGTAGTACATGTAGGATGAGAATTTGGCACCAACACTGCTGGCATTACACTGCAGATTTGAAGTATTTTTATCCTGCTCTCCATCGTAAAGGAAAGGAATCCGGGGGGGGGGGGGGCTTACATATCTCAATAATAAAGACAGTCCCTGCCTTCAGGCTTACAATTTAGAAGTCACAATACAAAAGGAAAAAGGGATTGGCGAGTGGGGGAAGCAAATTTAGGCACTAGTTCTTAGTTACAGAATTTTTGAAACAACTAGCTAGACTGGGACAAGTTCAAGCCAGGAGAAGGAGCCAGAAACTGCTAAGTCTTTCAGCTGAGTCAATGGAGAGGCCCTGCATTCCCATCTCTCCCTCTGCTATTGTCCGATAGAACGGCTGCTGCTAGATGACCGTGGAGGCAGGAGGCAGGTCAACTACTAAAGGCCAGCATGACAATCTACCGATTCCTGGCATAAAGTAATTTTTTAAACTGTTTCTAAGAAGAAGGTGGTGTTTCCCTGACCAATGCATGTGATGCTCAGTTCATGCACTGGCTGTTTCACTGTTTCCAAGGACATCATTCCATACGACTGTGAATCATTTCCATCTCTAGAAAGAACTTCTCTAAAGCCAGGAGTTAGGTTTTGTGCAACACACTTTTGAAGCATTTCAGAATCCTACCCTGATGAAAAATATTGAGCATCTTCAGCAGGGTATTCTATGTTTCTTTTATATTTCAATTTGTAATTTCCTTTCCAAAAATAAAATTTATTTAGGTTTCTCACACACCTTGGGTTCTTTGGAAGAGCCAATATCCAGCAAAGCCTCTGACAGCTTAGAAACAAGTTATTGTTGTGTTATCTTTTATTTAATTCAGAAGAGAGGTACAGAGAGGAAATGTACATGTATTTAATTATTTCTCAGACCTACACCCAACTGTTGGCATCTTCCAATTCTAGCCAATACAAAACTTGGTTACAGCTTGATAACACTGTAGCTAGAATAAAGTATCATCAAAGTTTTATTCCACACTTTGCCTAAGGATGCAAGTTTCTCCCCCACCTCCCAGCTTAAGTTATTTTTCTTCACTTTATCCTCTAATCCAGCCTTTCTCAACCTTGGGCCCCATGATGTTGCTGTACTACAACCCCCATCTTCCCTAACCACTGGTCCTGCTGGCTAGGGATGAGAGTTGGGGACATTTGGGGACCCAAAGTTGATAAAGATTGCTGCAACCTAAGGAAGTGGAACATGTGTCCCTTAACATGTTGATGGACTACAAAGCCCATTATCCCTCACTACTGGCCATGCTGGCTGGAGCTGATGGCAGCTGGAGCCTAACAACATCTGAAGGGCCAACGGAGGATCAAACAGCAGGAGCGAGATGCTCCATCTTAGACTGCAGACCATGGAAAGAGGAGGAATGGGAAAAGCACAATTCTAGTTAGCTGTACCAGAACTTGAATTTACAATTGCTCTTAGAGTTCCTCTTTTTTATTTATATTCTTGACACAGCACTGCAGTGCAGTGGCCCATCAAAAGTATAGACATATATATAAAAACAGGGAGAGACGCCGGCAACTTGCCTAAAGTATAGTACCCCATTTCTCACTTACCTCCAGATTGGGGAAGGCACTGTCTGGCTTGTTTCCAAAAACCCCTCCATAGGCTGTGAAATCCTCAACACTGAGCTGGGAGAGAAGATTGATTTTTAAAAACTTTTTAAAAGTACAATTTTTAATGTTTCACAGTGATGCTTTTGTCTTGTGTTTAAAAATATTTTTTCATTCCGGTTGTTGTTCAAACACACAGAATAAAGAAAAAACTATGAGCAGCTTTTGACAGCAAGCACTCTGCAGGCTCCCAAACCCTCCAGATTAGAAGCAGCCTAGCTTCTCCAGCCTCCATCTTATATTTCCCCCCAAACATGTTAACAAGCAGATGCAAAAAACAGCCTAGCCACAATTCATCATCAGAGGAACTAGCAAAGGGGGGGGGGGGTGATAAATGGAATGAGGAAGTGATAAATAGAAAGTCATGAGACGCCCAATTCACATGACCAGCAGAAAAAAAGTTTCTTCTCCTTTATGCTGTACAAGCTCTGAAAAGACTACAAGCACCTCTTTCTGCTCAATCCCCAAATGGATGAAATGGGTGGAAACAGCCCTTTGGACAATTATTGAATTATACAGTTGAAAAAAGGCCATTTCCAGAAGATAATTCCAACCTCTGAAATGAGAACTAGATTAAGTGGGGGAGAGGTGGCTGAAGGGTATGCCTGCAGTAAAAAGTGAATTAATTGTAAACTGCCAAGCCAGTTAATGGCTCCCAACCATAAAAGAGCCAAGCGTGTTTAGCTTGGAGAAAAGGAGATTAAGGGGAAACATGACAGTGGTCTCCAAATATCTGAAGGGTGTCATGCAGAAGATGAAGCAAACTTGTTCTCTGCTGTCAAGACAACAGGACTAGAAGATATGGACGGAAATTGCAGGGAAGCAGATTTTGACTAAATAGCGGAAGAAACTTCCTATTGGTAAGAGCTATTTAAGCAGAAGCTGGATGGCCAAATGCCAGGGATGCTGCCCTTGCCTCCTGCACTGCACAGCCTACACTGAGCACAGGTTTGAGCTAAATGACCTCCATAATTCTACAAACTCTCAGCACTGTCACAACAAACCCCAGGGTTCCTTAGGAAGGAAAACTTTTCACTGAAGATCTGCATCTGTGGTGCATTTGTGTCCTCGGCAAGGAGTTCTGCCAGGGGCCAGACTCACTTTCTCCTGAAGGAACAGCAGCACGTTGTGAGGTCCACCGTCTAGTGCAGAGTCCAGTAAAGCTGCAAGCTGAGTTTCTGTCACCACATGGCCCTCATGTGGTACTGCCAAGGGAGACCATAAGGAGCTGTATCCACAAAAGGAAGAGAGACACACACAGTGAGAAAGGGAAAGACACAGAAACGGGGTCATAAAAAGAGCAGTTGTGATTACGTAGATGGTCTTTTATTTCACAGGTGCCATCTCCCTACTCTTAGACTAGCAGATAGGAATACAGTTGTACCTTGGACTCCCAAAACATTTGAAAACCAAATCACGGCTTCTGATTGGCTGCAGGAAGCTCAATCAATGCAACTCATTGCAGCCAATCAGAAGCTATGGAAGCCCTATCAGACGTTTGGATTCCAAAAGAATGTTCACAAACCGGAACAATCACTTCCAGTTTTGCAGTGTTCAGGAGCCAAAACACCCGAGTCCCAGGGCGTTCGGGATTCAAGGTACGACTGTATATTTGTCTGTTTTATGAGGACTGAAGGGCTACTTCACCCATTAGAAAACAAAGGGCAGAGAAACCCAATGAAGGTTTGTGTTCACTATATGGCTGCTGATGAGGCCAACTCAGGGCCCATCTGCACTCTGCTGTACATTTAAAGCAATATCATACTGCTTTAAACAGTCATGGCTCCCCCCCCCCCCAAAGCATCCTAGGAAATGTTTACAGAGTTCTCCGAAAAGAGGGCTTGACTGCTAAACCACTTTGAGAATTGGAGCTCTGTAAAAGAAATGGGGGGTTGTGTGTGTCTCCAAACAACTCTCAACATGCTTTACAAACTGCAGCTCCCAGGATGCTTCGTGAGAAACCCCAATGGTTTTGATGATGCTTTAAATGAATAGTGCGGATGGGGCCTTAGTGTTCAAAGTTATGTGCCACGTGCTGGCTGGGTTCAAACCCCAACTCAACCATATTCTCAGTGGGGAAATCACCACTGTTAGCTTCTACAACTGAAAAATGAGAACAAACCACACAATTCTGAGGAGGAGCAAGACAGTGCAGTATCAAATATCTTCTCTAAAACCTGGATGCTACTTTAAAAAAAGGGGGGGGGGTAGGAAAACCAAATGCCGATCCTTCTCACACCCACACCATGTTGGTTACTAAATGTTTCAAGGACACAAACACTTCTGCACGTGCACAGTCTTAATCAGACTCTGGTCAACTGACCAAGGGTTTTTCATCTAAGGCAGACTTCCGCAGTCTAGTGCCTTCCAAATGATTTGGAGTACAATACCCATGTTGGCTGGGGCTGATAGGAGTTGTAGTCCATAATATCTGGAGAGCACCACACTGAGCTCAGGGCAGTCCAAAGAAGGCTTTTTTAATTCTCAATTCCACCTCCAATACAATTTCTCACTTGAGAACTGTAGCTCCCCCTTGCCAGGGAAAAGAGAAAAGTAAAGAGAGTCAGAAAATATCAAAGATATGGTGTCAGAAGGAGAAAATGAAGCGAAACAGGGAAATATTAAATCAGCATCGTCTGAAATGAGGAGGGACACCAAGGAAAACAAATTTACCTTTAGGTGCTAAGTAGGAGTATTACACCAAAGCTGTAGTCCTATACCCACTTATCTGCAACTAAGCCACACTCAACTCAATGGGACTTGCTTTCATGTATATAAAGTATAGTACTACTTTGGGAAAGCAAACACATCACACGCGAACCAATACCCTGCCAATCCAGTGTCAAAGATGCCACAGCTCAGGTAGCCTCTTTGCCACCTTTGAGGCAAGACATGATTTATGAACGACTTACCCCAAAGGTGGGAGCCTGCCATTATCTGTATGTTGCTCTTTCCTGTCCCTTTCATACTTTGACAATTCAAGTATTTTGTTTTGTGGTACACACCTTTTTATTGAATTTATACAATAAATTCTGTTACATTTGGAATGGTTTTACTTGTTTTAACATTGTAACTGTTTTATCTGTTTTCATAATTGTATATTGTATTGTCATTAGAGGTCTTGGGATCTTGCGGTGAAAGGCAGATAAGAAATCTTTAAAATAACAGTAATAGTCATCATCATCATCAACATCAACATTATTGTGAGCCTACAGTGCCAAATGAAGGCCAATCTGCTGCTGTTTTTCTAACTATGAGTTGCACAATTGCCCCATTTTATAAAGCATTTGCTACATCATGCTTTTGGAGTGTGTGAGGGAATAGCAATATGCTCAAATACAATTATGATTTTTAATTACAAATGTGTCTAGAGACATTAAAATCTGGGATTCTCTACAATCCCTGGCTACACGTATTCAGAACTGGCAAACATTTTTGCCACTATAAAGCAGTTGTGAGACTGACAGCCTTCTCCTGATGGCCAAAGGATGAACTAGGGAGCAAATTAGAATTGGCTCTTTCTCCTTTTAGCATTTAATCTGTGCTTGTCCCTGTGGCTGGGCTGATAAGAACACACTTCAAGGAACAAGGCAACCCAATGGGCCACCCTTGTTCCTCACTGCCATACCAAGAGCCCTAGAACCAGCCTTCCACCCTACCCTAGGAGTGTGCATTTCTACTCTTACTCTCCAGTAGACATCACAGTACCCAGCAACCTATTGACTTCACTATACTGCAAGGCTAGTTTCATAACCCACGACATACACAGAAGAAAGCCCCAACCTGTCATTCTTGAGTTACAAACTCAGACATCAACCACCCCTCTCTGTGATGAGAACAGAAGAATGTTTCATGCTGTCCAGTACCAGAAACTTTATTGTTGGCTAACTCTGGTTTTGCAATGCATTTATGTACCTAAACCTAGATTTGGGTGCAGCTCATTATGGGAAAGCGAAATATAAGTGAACCAATCAATCAGAAAAGCCACCAAACTCTGCACTCAACGCAGCTCATGAACAAACCTGCCAGACAACAACACCTTTGCAAACATGCATTTGTGTTGTGTTTCCAAGCGCAGTGCAGCACACTTTCAATACCTGAAGCGGCTCGTGTTAACAAGGGCAACCCAGAGCAACTGAAGAGACATTGGGTCAGTGGTTCTCAAGCTTTTCTTGTCTGGGCCATACGGTACTTTCAGAATAAAAACTTGCTTGTGGCACACCGAATACATTGGAAAACAAAAGCAAACAACTCCTGGCAGTGCTCGATTTATAACACAGAACACAACTGCTTTATACTATGATCAGGGGACATCTAGAGAGTACAAAACAACGCAGCTACATAAGAACATGAATCATTACATTCAGCAGAGCATGAGACGCCTCAACTCAGGGATTGTGGGGATAAGATTCCTGCACTGCAGGAGGCTGGACTAGGCGGCCCTCGCGGTCCAACTCTGCAATTCCATGATTCCCAAAAAATAGTGTTTGCCCTTGACTCTTCCCCCTTGGAGAACCACTACATTCAGAGAAACAGGCGAGTTGCCGGTGCGCATCAAGCCGTCTGCGGATCTGCCCCCAGCCAGCCTCACCGCCCCCCCCCAGCCCAGGGCGGCCACCTACCTGCGGCTGGACCAAGCCACCAAGGGCACCTGCCCTGTCTGCGCGGACACCAGACCCAGCAGCGCCAGAAGAAGAAACCCGGCCGCCTCCCGCACCGCCATCTTGCCTTCCCTGCTTCCTTGCTCCTTCCAGCAGCAACGCTTCCTCTGCGCGCCCCAGCCAATCAGGACGCTGGGGAAGCGACGCCCGGGGAGGCAGCCAGTCAGGGCGCGAGGCGGGACCCGCGGCAGCCAATGGGAGCCGCCTGCTCCGCGCTGTTTCCTCCTCCGCCACCCGGCCTCCCACTTCCTGCCCTCTCTGCCCCTGTTCGGCCAAACCCGCAGCTCCCCGGATTCAGTCCCGTCCGCTATCGCGCGTTGGGCTCGGCGAGAGGCAGCCGGGGGAAGCCGAGCGTCGTGGCGCTTCGCCGGCTTTGGCCGCAGTGACGCAGGCCTCGGCCCCGTCCCATGTTGACGACTGCAGCGCCCTCGATGTGGGGCTGCCCTTGGCGAGGGCGCTGACCGGGCTGGTTATCTAGGGAGAACACGGCTCCCTTGCGAGTGTAATAAAAAAATTTAAGGTCTTTGATATATAAAATATGCATCACAAATGTTCATAAATGTACCAACCAAGCACTACATAGATATGTGGACATGTCTTTAGCAGTACAGTGGTACCTCGGGTTACATACGCTTCAGGTTACAGACTCCTCTAACCCAGAAATATTACCTTGGGTTAAGAACTTTGCTTCAGGATGAGAACAGAAATTTTGCGGCAGCAGCGGGAGGTCCCATTAGCTAAAGTGGTGCTTCAGGTTAAGAACAGTTTCAGGTTAAGAACGGACCTCCAGAACGAATTGAGTACTTAACCCAAGGTACCACTGTACAGGAAGACCACCCTGAAACCATTTTCACTCCCAAACTGACCAAATGTTTTCTCGGCAAGGAGGGAGCGGGTGGGGGAACCTTCCCATTGTCTCAGGAATTGGGTAATTGCCATCTCAATGGAATGGCCAGACTACCAGGAAAGGCGATCAGATAAGGCATTATCAGATAACCTGGCAGACAGGAAAAACAACATTCAAATTTCTGTTGTAGACCGCCTTTTCTGTGATGTAGGTATGATGTTTGTGGGGGGTGGTCTTGGGTTACAGCCCTTGATGTATGTATGATATATGGAGGGGTGGTCTTGAGCTCCAGGGCAGGGAATTTAAAATGTTTATACAGTGGTACCTCACAAGACGAATGCCTCTCAAGACGAAAAACTCGCAAGACGAAAGAGTTTTTCGTTTTCTGAGTTGCTTCGCAAGACGGATTTCCCTATGGGCTTGCTTCGCAAGACGAAAACGTCTTCCGCCTTTTTTTTTAAACCGCCAATGCATTCCTATGGGAAACCGTCAATACACAGTGGTGCTTCGCAAGACGAAAAAATTCACAAGACGAAAAAACTCACAGAACGAATTAATTTTGTCTTGCGAGGCACCACTGTATAAGGGCAGGCACACCTTGGTTCTGGGTTCCCCCTCCTCCTGCGTGTGAGGGGAGTACCCTGTTGCAACAGTTCAATAAAGATCAGGCTTACTAGCTGCTTTGCTTCTCAGTATTCTCTGCTTGGCCTCTGTTATTTTCTCCTACCGATGGAGAACCTACAAAGGACTCTATTAGGGCTCTCGTGTCCCCCATAGGGGAATAAGGGCAGATTTTGTTTACAACACTAGAATACTCTCCTCAGAGAGGCTCGCTTGGCACCTTCATTACATATATTTGACTCATTAACATCCTATGGCCTTTAATTGTCTGTGGAAGGGAGTTATTAGAGGTTGTCTTTTACTTCCACTTTTGTTGTATTATTTTTGTGTGTTTTCATCTGTATTTTAATGTTGTGAACTGTGATCTTCAGATCAGGGGCAGTATACAAATTTAATCAGTAAAATAATAACAATAATAGAACAGCTCCACTGCCTCCTGGTCTGTTTTCACGTATAATTCAAAGTGCTGGTTATGACCTATAGAGCACCATACAGCTTGAAGTCCAGACTATCTGAAAGTCCATATTCCCTCATACAAACCTGCCTAGGTTCTGAGATCTTCGGGGCAGGCCCTATACTCGGTCCCACCACCCTCACAGACACACTTGGTGGGGATGCAGGATAGGACCTTCTTGGTGGTGGCTGATACCATAAGCTGACCACCACTCCACCCACTTTTATAAAAGGAAGGGTTTGCTTCTGTGGATGGGATGGCTGTTGTTAGCCAAGATGCAGCACCATATGGAAACAAGCCCACACTTCAGCGGAAAAAGAAATAATGACTGCACTGGATTGGAAAGAGACAAAGATTTTCCAGAATCAGCTGAAAACCAAAACAGTAGTGGTACCTAAAGTGGCCACGTCACTGAGGTGCATCAGGCCAAGGAAGCGGTCTAACTGCCTGAGTCCTCTGGGCAAGAATTGTTGCAGATTCTTCCAGCACTTCATGAATCAGGCCACAAATATCGGAAAGACTGTCTCCTTCCCTACAAAGCCTCTCAGGTGTTAAGGTCAGCAGAGGGTCGTCATGCTCAGAAGTTGTGGACTGGGTGGTGGCCCAGAAGACAGCAGTCTTCTTAGGCTGTGGAATCCCCTCCCCAGAGAGCTGCATTTGGCAGATTTCATTACGACACAGCTCTTTATCCTGGCCTTTTGACACCAGACATATTTTTCAGGACCTGCTCTAATTCCATCTTTAAAAACTAGTTTCAATAGATTTACATTGTTGTAACCTGTCCTGAGACCTGATGGTGAAGGACAGGTAAGAAATATTAATATTATTACAGTGCTACCTCAGGTTAAGAACTTAATTCGTTCTGGAGGTCCGTTCTTAACCTGAAACTGTTCTTAACCTGAAGCACCACTTTGGCTAATGGGCCTCCCGCTGCCACACGATTTCTGTTCTCATCCTGAAGCAAAGTTCATAACCCGAGGTAATATTTCTGGGTTAGTGGAATCTATAACCTGAAGCATATGTAACCTGAAGCGTCTGTAACCCGAGGTACCACTGTACTGCTGAAAAGGGAAGGTCCATCCTGGCCAGTCTCATCAAAGTCATCTTCCCCCACTGCCCACAGTGGTAAGTCAAGGTAATATTGCAATGGGTATGTTCTGTGTGTTTTGAATTATGGTGCTGGAGGAGACTCTGGAGAGTCCCATGGACTGCAAGAAGATCCAACCTACCCATTCTGAAGGAAATCAGCCCTGAGTGCTCACTGGAAGGACATATCCTGAAGCTGAGGCTCCAATACTTTGGCCACCTCATGAGAAGAGAAGACTCCCTGGAAAAGACCCTGATGTTGGGAAAGATGGAGGGCACAAGAGAAGGGGACGACAGAGGATGAGATGGTTGGACAGTGTTCTTGAAGCTACCAGCATCAGTTTGACCAAACTGTGGGAGGCAGTGGAAGACAGAAGTGCCTGGCGTGCTCTGGTCCATGGGGTCACAAAGAGTCGGACATGACTAAACGACTAAACAACAACAAACAACAAATTGTTCTGTGTGGCACTTAAATCACCAGAGAGAGAGAAAGAGAGAGAAAGAGAGAGAGAGAGAGAGAGAGAGAGAGAGAGAGAGAGAGAGATGCAAGTGAAGAGAGAAGCCTTAACAACATTCTAGCACAATGTCTCCTGTGGTCAGCAGTAGGGAGGCTTTTCCTTGACACTAAACCACAGCCTTCCTCAGCCTGGCATCCTCTAAATGTTTTGCACTACAAATCCCATCAGCCACCTGGCTGGGAAAGGCTCCTATAAACAGAGGCGAACTGATATAAACAGATAAGGCATCCTTTGCATGTGTCTCTTTCTGAACAAAGAACAGCATGTGCAGAGAGCCATCGCCAGTCCTACCCTCCTCCCAGCCACCAGAAGAACTCAGCACAGGCTGCAGCAGGGTTTAAAATCATTTACTGGAAAATTGCCAAGTATAAAATCCATATTGGGGCCAATATTCTACAAAAAAGGAGAGAACTGACGGAATCCATCACCGATCCTTTCCAGCCCCCACTAAGCAATGCAGGCTGGAGCAAAAAGGGGTCACTGCAAGGAGGGGCGGAGCCTGCTATGCCGTCCCCTCCCTAGCTCCTCCCCTTGGTCCTGTATATCCATCACCCACAGCTGCCAGTCTGGGCCCAGGCTCCATCCAGCACCTCTGCTTCTGGTCACAGGGAACTCCACATTCAATAGTCTTTCTGTGTTTCTCCCCTCCCTTTGGGAGGAATCACAACAACAGAGCGTGAGACACACAGGTGGGGGTGGGCCTCCATGAGGTACGCAGGGTGCCTTCATCCATCTCTCTACATGCAATGCCAGTCCACTTGTGGCGTGGCATGGGCAACAGGTGGCAAAGTGGGAACGTCAGAGGTAGTCCATGCATCGTGTCGCACAGGACTGCACAATCCATGCTTTGGTGGAAGAGCTTCTGATGCTCATCCTGTTCACGTCGCTAGCCCTGAAGCTTGAAAGTCTGATGCAGTCTCTCGGCCTGGTCCTTCAGGGCCTGGATCTCCTCCTGAATGAAATCAGTCAATGCTTTCCGCATCTCCATCTGCAAGCACAAGGAGCCATAGTCAGCAAGTCCATGCAACACACGCCAGCTCTCCGCCTATGTGTGGATGGGTACACCAAGAAGCAGGTGTCTCCCAAGAACTATTCCCCACCTCCAGGTCAAACAAATGCACAAGTCTGGGCCCAACCTAAGCCATGATTTGGGATCTCAAAGACTCCTGACGCATAAATCATAAAATCATCATGCAGCTAAGGTGGACCAATTTATAAATCAGCCAGGTAGGCAAAGCGTGAGGCCCCCCCAGTCTCTCCCATTCCCATCAATGCCAGCCTGAACTCATCATACCTTCAACAGCTGATAAATACTTCTGCTTATCTTAGCAGATCAGTCTTACTTATTCCCATCATCGTTCTCCTAGAAAGATGGCTGTTGGTTTCCAATTGTATTTTAAAAAAGAATAGTCCCATGTTTCAGGGAATTATATAACAGGCACAATGGCTGTGTTTTGCCTCCACTGCCAGATGTTGTTGAGAATGGCAGGTGGGCAGAGTCCTGTTGCACTCATGGCATCTGTCCACCCACTGTGAGAACAGAATGGTGCCCTAGATGGGTCACTGGGCTCTTTTTATGTTCTTATGGAAGGTGAACATAAGAAACAGGCTTGGCACATAGTCTTCCCTCATTGGGGGGAAATTTGTAACTGCTCATCCCTGCAATGCAGTGCCCAATTCTATAGAGAATGAACCGTAAGGATGAATCCAGCTCTGAACCCATCAGTGCAGTATGTCAAGCCCTTAATGATCAGCCATCCTATTTCTTCCCTACTTTGCACTCACCGCTGATTTGTTCTCTGCCCGCAGGTGCTCCAGCAGCGGACGGGCACTGAATGGCTTCCCAATTAGCACGGTGATCTTCTGTAACAAGAAGAAAAGGCAGCATGAGCAAACCGGTAACAAGGGAGGCAAATTGCTTCACTTGCACAAGTCCTCAACTTGCTGGTGACTTAGAATCCCCTGCCAGTCCCGTCTGAAATGCTAGGAGCGCCTCTTCCCATCTCCAACACTCACCTGCCCAGCACGGGGCACGTATGGGGGTGCATTGGGGAGTACATCATTCATTCCTAGGGAGATGGAGGGGGGAAACAACAACACAAACAGTTAGTTTTGATCCCAGCCCCATCATAAGCCATATATATATATATAAAAATGACAAAATGGAATAGGATTCCTGTGTATTTAAGAGCTGTACAGAAGGGATCATTTTAGCAGGAGCTGAAAAGAGCCTCCACTATTAAATTCATAGCATTCCATGTGGGTTATGCAAGTAGGTCAGACATACAGCCTATCCAGACAAAGTAGAAATTGGCATGTGTTTAAATTCTGTTTTGATTTTTTTTAAAAAATAATACCTGACTTTAACATTTTTATGTTTGTAAGATTTTACCAAAAATAAAAAATAAAAATCATGTGCTAGATAAATGTTGGAATTGTGTGTGGAGCCCCGGCTCACTCAGCAGCAGCAGAGCAGAAAATTGTAAGAGGCTTCTCCCACTTCAGAGAACAAGGTTTAAATAGAGCTACCTCTGGACTTAGAAGGGAGGAGCTACTTGTTCCAGGGTACCCTCCAGCATCAAGTGAGAAGAAGAGGTCATGCTGGTTTTTCAAAACCCATTCCCGCATCCTGAATCTCAATATTCTACTAAATTACTTCTGAAATACAAAATGTTGGTTTGGAAAGTAAGATGGAGAGTTAGTTTGTGTCACATTCTGCCAGCCTTCCTTGTGCACACTTTGGCCACTGCCTTTGGAAATCTGGTCCCTGCCAAAATCAACCTTTCTACACAGATCTTAAAGGAAGACAAGTGTCCTGTTCCACCAGAAATCTGAGAACCCTTATATCTTCTACCTATGCCATTGCCACCTGCCTAACATCAGACCTCGTCCCTCTCCTGATTCAGGTCTCACCTACATGCCAGAGTGGCAGTATAATGGGGTGAAGGCGGCATTCAGCCAGAAGACGCCCAATGCCTGGAAGAAATAAGAGGAAGGGGAGTTAGAGAGGATGAAATGGTCCCAGAATGCTCCTCTCCTACTAAAAAATACCTACCCCATTTGAAGCGCATGAATTCCTGAGTCATGTTTACTTTGCCTGGAAGAGGAAGATGGAGAACAGTTAGGGCAACGGGTGGGCAGTGTAGGTTAGCCTCTGAAGCAAACAATACCACCACCATCTATCTGCCACCCCCAGCCTCAGTATGCTCACAGAACCACTTCCAAGCATTGCTACCTACCTTCTGGGAACATGTGAACCCAGTCTCCATGGTTGAGCTTCTCCAGAATGTAGTCCATGCCTTTCTGATAGACTCCATCTCCTGCAGGAAGAATGAACAGATTAATGGCAGTTCAATCCCACACGGAGGGCTCATGGAGCCCTAACCAGAACATTCTCTCACCATGCCTAGACAAGTCATAAGCATTGAAAAGAAAACAGATTTTTGCCTTTAAGAGTGATGCTTACTTAGAACCCTTTCCATTTGCAAAGCAATTAAAAATCTCTTTCTTCACAGCATCCTTGTTGATAAGCCACTATTATTCCCATTTTACACATGTCAGCTGGAAAATAGAGGCTGGGAGAAATGGAGGCACAAGGGTTTAAACTGTGTAAGTGAATTACTTCTCAGGCCTGATAACCCAAGAGCTGCTTGCCTGCCCCATGTCTATTAAACAAACCATCTGCTTACCACGACAGACAGGTACACATCGCCCAAGGCTGAAGAAACGGGAATGCAGCTCCTTGGTGAAGCATATGTCTGCAGCTGTTGGAGTCCTGGGAGAGCACAGAGACTGTTAAAACCACATCACAACATTCTCAGCCTAGTTTTCATATGGGCTCTCCAAAACCTTGGGAGCTTAAACTGAATATGATGGGCAGCCCTACAAACACCCAGGAGCTTTTATTTTTATTTATTCAATTTGTATACCGCCCTATCCCTGTAGATCTCAGCTCATTCCTTCCTCACAGGGAATAACCACCTTTCTCAATACTTACCAGCGCATTTTCTGCAAGTTCCAGACGTGCCGTAATTTCAGGATCCCTGGGGGAGGCACAACCACATTAATACAGGGAACAATCCAAATTAAATCTACCATATATAATGCAGGAAAATGCTGCATGCACAGGGGTCAGGCTTGGGATTCATCCTTAAGAAAGACAGGTTAAGCCTCCTTCATGAAGGTCCTCAGGGAGTGGGGGGGGGAGCACCCATTCTTGCCCACTGTGCTCCAGACCTCAGGAAGGTGATTGGCCTGGTCTCTCAAAACAGAAGAGCAATACCTTCCCCTTCCCACCCACCAGGTGGCAGCACTTCCCTTCTAGTACCCTACCCCACAGATGTGGATCATCCATGCAGGACTGGTGGTTGCAGACCGTCAAAAGAGGGATGCCTTCCTGGCGCTTCTCAATAAGCTCATACAGTACTTCTTTGTTATGGACGTTCAGCTGGTTCATATACCCTGAAAGCGGGAGAGCAAAATGACAGCTCAGTGACAGCAAAGAGAGTGTAGAGAGAAAGGCTGAGGAGTTCCTAGGCTCGAATTCAGACTGGAGCAAGATAGATCGCTCTGTCTAGGTTCCCAGTGCTCTATCTAGCCATTAATAACAATGGATAGCGGCAATAATTTGTGGCTTTCCATATTTAGCAGTCATATGGCAGTTTTGAGCAAAGCATTAGGTAAATGTAAAGGTAAAGGACCCCAGGATGGTTAAGTCCAGTCAAAGCATTACACACAGTTCACATAGGAAGCTGCCTTGGTATTGGCTACACGGCCTGGCAGCAGAACTGTCTGGTTCCTGGGTTCAGGGGTCTTTCCCAGACATGCCTGGAGATGCCAAGGATTGAACACTCTGCATTCAAAGTGCAAGCTGCCCCACTGAGATGCACACATTGTTTTGCTGCAACAACCTTGAAACAACCTTGCAAGGCCAATATTGTTACATTGCCAGAGTGCTAGTAGTGGATGGTTTGCCTAAAGATACCTAGCAAGCTCTTGGCAGAGATGAGCTACAACAGCTCTTATTAGGGGCTTGGGATGGGGAGAAATGGGGAAAACAGAAGACCTAGCTTAATACAAGGCCTGGCTCCTGGGTTCTGGTGGCCCTCAGGCAAGACTGAGTGGCTATAAAGCAGAGGGAGAGGCCAAGATATGTAAACCAATGGAGCACACGGACAGCTCCGTCACTGGCTTTGAGGCAGAAGTGGCCTCAAAACTCTCCTCTGGCTGCACCACTTCTGAGCCCTGCTTTTCACCCTGCTTCCTGAGAGGTTTTGTCTCTTGCTTGCCTTGTGTAGAAGCCTCTGGTTTCTGCTTAGGTGAAACGTAACCTATTACACAAAGGCAAGAGTCCTCTCTCTTGTTCCACCCACTTTTGCTTCTGGCTCCACCCACCCATATGACCCCCAGAAGTTTGCCCAAGAGACAATTTGGCCCTCAGGTGAAAATAGGTTCCCCACCCCCACCTTATGCCCACCCCGTCACTAATCTAGTTCTGACCCCAAGAGCTCCATTTCCCTGCCCAGCAGAAGTGAGTCAAAACCTCGGGATCCCTTCCACTTCTACATATTCTAAGGAATCTCCACGTCTTCCTGAGCTCCAGGAACTGCATGAGTCTCTTGTACTGCTGCAGTCTTCCAGGGAGCCTAAATGGCAATGCCGTCAAGCATTTCTACACACCCTGCCATGAACTCTTTTTGTCCCTTTTGTGACACTAGCTGTGTAGGGGCAGAAGTTACAGGTACTCACTGGTCCAGAAGCAGCTGTAGGTGCCCACCAAGCCCATGACCACCCTGCTGGCCAAGTTCCAGGGCAGATGTGGAGCCCGGGGAAAGGGCCATTTCACCTCAAGAGGCATCTTCCCATCCCTGGCAATCCTTGAGGTAAGAGTGTCAGCTGTCCCTGCCAAAGAGAACAGCAGATTGCTTTGCAACCTATCACATCACGGCTCTTGGTATGTAGTCCTCTCCCCTGCCAAGGTTGTGTTGCAACTTGCAGGTGGAGCCACCACATCCTGCTGTCTCACCTCTGCCTGAGGGCTGTCACCACATTTAAAAAAAGAAAGAAGTGATGATGCTAAACAACAGGATTAAGCAGAGCAGTGCAATGATGAGAAACAGAGAGGTTGCAACTGAGGTTACGTGGGCCAACCCTATAGAAATTGAGAAACTGCTGTTGCAAGTCCACACCCAGCAAACAATATTACTAAAGCACCTCTGTTGTGTTGTTTTACTCCAGATCTAGAAAAAATAGTTTTGAGGTGGAGGTGTGAAAGGGTGGCAAAGACCACTAGTTAGTGGTGCAGGGATTTTACTATACACATTAAATACAAATATACTGTGAATGAAAGCTTGGAGAGAAGTGGTAATTTTGAGAAGTATTTTGAGGAAATGCCTTCTTTCCACCCGTCATCCCTGATGCACCCATTCTTTTTTAAATTGGTCCTCTAATCAGAGGAGCAATCTGAGCAACACAAACTCAAGAAGTGGCTCTCAAATGTTTTAGGTGGATATTTATTGCACTTTTGTTTGTATTTATTTATTTCACTTCTTGATTGTAGAAAAACCTTGAAGTGGTTTACAAAAAGAACAGTACAATAAAACTTTTTTTTTTTAAAAAAAAAAAAAACATTCAAAAAGTAAAAACCAGGAATAAACTAAAAACACATCAGAATTCTAGAAATCTGGGTAATTTCTTTTGTGAGCCGAATCTTCTTCCCATGTGCGGATACAGAGGTGTAAGGAAAGATGCGCCAAATCCCTCAGTCCTCCTCTCCCTTCCTACCAGCCTTCACCTCCTTCTCTTGCAGCAAGCAGGCAGGCAGCCACCAGGTGCTCTCCATCCCCAAGCCCACCGCTCCCCACCTGCGCCCTGATACCCTCCCATATCTCTCCCCTAGAAAGAGGGACACCCTAAGGCAGCATGTCCAGAGTCCACTTTGGGGACCTAATCCGGTCCCTGTGGCAGTTCATCTCCTGGGGTAAAATCTTGAAAAAAGCTCAATCTTAAAAACAACTTTGGTCGGGCCTCACGCATGTTCACTTCATCAAATCTGGCCCCCTTTGAAAAAAGTTTGGGCACCCCCGTCCTAAGGGAACATTCCTAAGGGACGTTCCGGGATGAAATCGGAAGCCCAGGTCGGCTTCTCTCCATCAGGGGCGCCCCTGGAGAAGAGGGAGGGTCCGGCCGCCCCTTCCCAACCTTTGCCATGGCGCCTCTCTCTCTCTCTCTGCCTGGGGGTCTGGGAGCCCCCTTCCCTCGCCCTTCTCCACCAGGCAGCCTCTGCCGGCTGGTTTCCGCAAGGCCCAGAAACCCAGCAGGGGCAGCTTCCCCACCTCGGCGCCGGGGGAGGCGGGTGCCAGACGCCGGGAATGAAGCGGGAGGCGGCCGGCGCCTCTGTCCGCCCCCCGCGCCCCCTCCCCGCGCCTCCCCATTGCACCCCGCTCACCTCCTGCTCCTCCTGCTAGCTGCCTTCAAACTCCTCTTCCTTCTTATCGCGGCGAGAAAGAAGCAGCTCGGCCCCAAAGCGACCCAGTTTTGCAAACTCTCTTCCCACGTAAATATTTTTAATTATTTATTTATTTTTATTTTAATAAAAGAGGCGTAATCAGAAACAGAGGGCCGTAAAGCGTTCTCGGACACTTAGCGGTCGTGAACTGTCGCAAACGGCTACTCGAGTGACACGCGCGCTTTCCGGCAAGGCCTCGGAACCGGATGGTGGTTCAGAGTGACGCGGACGATCAGAGCTTCCGCTAAATGTTGAAGGCGGCCCATCGGGCAGCAAGGTCGCTCTACCCCGTGGCATCTCTATGGTGGAATTCTTATTCGCCTCGCCTTGCGAGTTAAAAGTGGGAAATATCCTCCTTTAATTTAGTGAGGAATAATCACGAATAATGAACCTCCTCCCGCCTTGTTTTATGATACGAGTGGAGAAAGACGAACAGAAACAGACAGAAAAGGCTTTTGTTCTTAGATTAGGAACTTCCTTATGGGTTAAAAAAGATGCTGAGCTCGCTTAAAACATGCTGCCCCCCGTTCATATAAGCATATTGTATTCCTTATCTCTCTGTGTGTGGTGCACATATATTTTAAATGGGAGCAAACACAATATTCCATGTGCAATGCCCCTATATTTGGCGCCCTTTAACAGCGCGATCCTATACACGTTACTCAAAGGGACTTGCTTTGTTGCAGGAGACTCGCGGCGCAATCCTGGTGCACTTTTTCAAAGAAGTCCTACTGAGCTACTCCCAGAAAAGCGTGCATAGAATTGCAACCTTTGTATGTATGTTGTTTATTTCAAGTCATAACTTTGACTTACTTGGATCGGATTTGTTATAAGATGCGCGACCTTTGCGGTATGTGTTGTTGCTTCTTCAGCTTGTAAAGCGCCTTGCGGTATAGCAACACAGAAAGGTGATATGCAAATAAAAAGTGATGATGGCGATTTATAACTGAATCTCATCTCGCCACGTGCAAATCCTTTTCCCTATGGAAATGCGGTGAAGCCGAAAGCGTGACTGGATGTAGTTCATGAGCATCCAAACGGCAGCCACTCCTAAAGCAAAGAATGGTTATCTTACTGTGAAGGAGAAAAACAAATGCACCGGCGTGAAACGTTTGGCAAAGGACTACATTTCCCAGCAGCCGCATTAGGGTTGACGCATGCCCTCGCGGGGCTAGAAGCCCTCTCCAGCCGGCCGCCGAAGGCTTCCCCGTGCCCCGGTTCCCATTCATCAGTCCCGGAGCCGTGCACGACCTCGGGAGCCGCCGGCATGTCTTCTTCTGCAGCGGCGGAACCCGAGAGCAAAGCGCTGCCCATCGTCGTGAGGACGTACTTCTCCGAGGTCGTGGAAGACGACGGGAACTTCATCCAGGCAGTTTGCAGCCTGTGCAGGCACAAGAGGAAGACCATCCGAGGGCAGCACAAGGCGCCATCCAATTTCACCAAGCACGTGCAGGTACAGAATGGCAGCAAAGGGCCACTACGCATTCGCACGTGAGCCAGCCCGATTTGCAGATAGGTTTAAGATTAGCGATCCGGGAGCCCCCGTGGGCACGACCGGCGTGCAGACTCCCCGTGCAATCGTGCAAAAGGGATGGCGGCTCAGGTGCTCCGTGCGCTTCAGGGCCGCTTATTATATTCAGGAGCGCTTTGCCGTTATTAGCCACCCACCCGCGCGGCAGCATCTTGTTTCGGACCTCGATGTCGCCTGGTTCGAGTGCGCGCGTTCAAGCAACCTTGATCGTCCTCAATAGATCCGATTCAGGCCATGGCCCTCCTGCACTTGCTAATCTCTACCCTTAGGGCTGGAACAGGGATGTGGCTCTCCAGGTGGTGTTGGACTACTTTTATCATCCCCAAGCCAACATGACCAGTGAGTGGTCAAGCATGGTGGAAGCTGTGATCCCGCAAGATCTGGAGAGCCACAACTTCCCTGCCCCCAGGCTAAACAAAGACTACTCTGCATTGCAAGGAGTGGAGTCTGGACTCTTACACCACCTGATTCCACAAATTGTGGTTGACCTCTCCAGTCCTCAAGGATCCTAATCTTGGACTGGAGAAGGGATAGCACATCACGTTGGAGAACCACATCAAAATATTTTCAGTGCATATTTTCATACACATCAAATGCCAAACTACAGCAGATAAATTTATTGCCTTTAGGATGATCTTACTTTAAAATAATAATCATGAAATAGGAGATGCTTAGAACATAAGAAGAATCTTGCAGGGAAGCTGTGGACCTCCAAGTGTTGTTGAACCACAGCTCCCATCATCCCTGACCACCGGCCATGATGCCTGAGAGTGATGGGAGTCCGACGTCCTCTGGAGGATCGCCGGTCCCGTCATCACATGTTTTAGTGGCTCCAGCCAAAGGTCCATAGGAAACCATCATTCTGTTTGAGAAGGCCTGCCAGATGCTTTAGGAAAGGGCATAAGATGAGTGGAAAAGTACCCACCCCCAATTTTTTATGCCCAGCATTTGGTATTCAGAGATATACTGCCTCTGAAAATGTTGATTCTATCGGTTGTCATAGCTAAGAGACTTTGCAAAAAACATACCTTAAAATCAGATGTATTATAAAAAGAATTTATTTTTACTTAAAATTAATTTTTAGCAAGGTTAGTGGATCCTTTTGCTTCTTCGCTTTTTTCTGTTTAGCAATTTGGCAGCATTCTTGCAAATTTCTCTGTAAGGTTATGGAGACTGGATATTTTAAAATACAGTGGTACCTCAGGTTAAGTACTTAATTTGTTCCAGAGGTCCGTTCTTAACCTGAAACTGTTCTTAACCTGAAGCACCACTTTAGCTAAAGGGGCCTCCTGCTGCCGCTGTGCCACCAGAGCACAATTTCTGTTCTCATCCTGAAGCAAAGTTCTTAACCTGAAGCACTATTTCTGGGTTAGCAGAGTCTGTAACCTGAAGCGCCCGTAACCCGAGGTACCACTGTAAAAATAAAGGGGCTGGATTCAGCTAGTGAGTGGACATCCACATAAGGACTTCTGCTAGTGCAGTGGGACTTTCCTCCCCACTGCAACCCCCATTGGCTTAGGTTGGGATTGGGAGAATCCCCAGAACAGCACATGGGGTGGGGTGGGAGGAGAGGGGAGTTGATTCCATCAAGCAAGCAGAAATGTTTGTGCTGATGAAGCAATCTCCTTAGTGCTATGTTGAATTCCTCCCAATATCTGTGAGATCCTGACTCCACAGGCCACCGAGCAATTCATCAGGTCTGTCAGTACTTTTGCATGTGACAAGTATTTATATATTTCTGTATGATTCCCATAATAATTTCTATATCCTATAGCACTGACTGAAATAGTTCTCCTCTGTTGTAGAGAATCCATGGAGAAAAATATCTGAAGCTGATGCACAAAAGGAAAAATATCCATTGCAAAAAAATTGGTAGTGGCATGTTAAAAGTTTCTGAGAAAATTCCAAAATACAGTGAGCCTCATTGGGACCCTTACTCACAGTATCAGCTCTGTGATCAGTCTTTATCCAAAGAAAACCTGGATCAACTAATTCTCAATTTTCTCATCACTGATATGCTTCCCTTGTCGATTGTTGACGGAAGTGGCTTCCACACTTTGATTAAAGGGATTATTCCCAGTGCCGCAGTCACTTCTACAGAAACCTTACGGAACAACCTTGCAAGACAGTATGCCTTGGTTCTTGAAAAAATTAAAAGGAAATTGGACTCAGTTTCTTATGTTTGTACAACTGCAGATGTGTGGATGCATCAGGGGCAAAGTTATGTGGGTGTCACATGCCACTGGATCAATTCAGCTAACTTGACAAGAGAATCTGCTGCCTTGAGCTTCCGACGCTTTCCTGGGCCATGTTCATACAGCAAGCTTGCTTCTGTGCTGACTGAGATCCATTCGCAGTATGATTTGGACTCCACAAAAATAACACACATTGTCACGGACAACAGGAACCATTTCCAGAAAACCTTTCAGCTGTTCTCTGGACCCAAAGAGCAGCTGGAGGACAGCTTGGACCAGCAAGAGGGGAATGATGGGGAGAAGCAAGTGAATCCCCCGGAGGCTGATGCCTGTGTCAACGTGCGCATTTATGAAGCCTTGTCAGGTGACACCGTTGATTCTTCTGACCTCTTCTATTTGCCACCCCGCGTGGCCTGCTTTTCCTGCACACTCAGCTTTGTGGCTGCGGCAGCTGCTTCCAGAGCACTGGCCACCAACCCTCCCTACAGGCACCTTTTCCAAAGCGTGTCAAGCAAATGCTGTGCTTTAAGGAATGTTTCCCAAGATAGCCTGAAAAATGCAGAGCTTGTTAATTACGCCCTCGGAAAGTCTCTCCCCAAACCGGCCTCCATATGGAATTCTGAGTTTGACAGCTTTTGCCGCATATACGACATGCGTGGCACGGTGAATCTCATAATGGCCTGCCTCCAGCTTCCAAAATTTACCAACCTGGAGCTGGAGTTCTTAGGGGAGTGGTTGGAGGTGATGTCTCCGATTGCTACAGCACTTGACAAACTTCAGACAGAAGAGGCCATTGAGTCTTTCTGCGGTGCTGTGCTGCCCATGGTGCTTGTGTTAAACAGCCGACTTGAGTCGGTGTCTCCAAAATACACTTCTTGCCTGGCAGATGCACTGAAGGGGGAGCTTCAGAAGCAGTTTGGGCACATGCTGACATTTGACACAGCTGTAAGTAGTAAAAAGACAAAGCCACTAGTCATTGCTTCTGTATCACATCCATTTTTTAAATTGCGTTGGCTGCAAAGTCAAGATGATAAGAAGATCGCTCAGGAGCTTTTCTTACGGGAGCTGCTCCGCTGTGACACTCTGTCGCCGAAGGCTGACAGTCAAGCCGCAGCAGTGAAAGCTGCCGACGATTTTTATGGCTTTGATGATCAGGGGGTGGCGGCAGCTGAGTCTGCATTAAGGAATATTGGGATACAGTTCCTCAACGATCCATCGCATGAGCTGAGGCAACTGAAAAGATACCCAGCCATCGCCAAGCTTTTTATCAAGTTCAACACCACTCTGCCAAATTCTGCTCCTGTAGAAAAACTGTTCTGCCACAATGGACAAATCCTGGGGCCCAAAATGGCCTCCCTTCAGGATGATGTGTTAGAGATGATGATGTTGTTGCAGAAAAATTCCCAGTTTCTTGTATGATATATGTCCATAGAGCAGTGGCCTAGAGTCAACATGGTGCCCTCCATATGTTGTTGGACACCAACTCTCATACTCATCTCTAACCATTGGTCATACTGGCTGGAGCTGAAGGAGTCCCAACAATGACTGGAGTGCCACAGGCTCCCACACCACTGCTCTGCAGCCCAGTTTTTCCACATGTTCCACCTTCAGAAAAACTCTTTCCATGTTGCTCCTTCTGCTGAGGCACCAATGAAACTGTCACATCTCTCCTATGCATTGCAGAGTGTTTGGGGGCATGTTCTAGGGCGCATACTCAGGGATGGCTCAATAAAGGTGCTGTTGTTGCTGCTGCTGTTGCTGTATTAAGCAGTGTAGGTGTGATGGGCTACAGGGACTCACCAGTAAGTTGCCCTTAAGTAGACCCCAGTCCCTACCACCAAGCAATGACAAGACAATGAATCCTGAGGAGGCCGTGTTTGGTCTCCTTGCCTGGAGGCTCCACTTGTGCTAGAAGGGGCATGGTAGCTCTCATTCATCTGCCTGATGTGAGAGAAGGAGTACCTGGAGGATATAAAGCCACAGGGAGAGGGAGGAGGGGCGGTGGATGGCCAGAGAACAGGCTGGACTACCTAGGCATCTAAGATGGCTCTCCACACAAATAAGGGTGGCTTGGCCCATAACTCCCTGCCAGATGCCATCTGCAATCTTCTGCAATCTTGCTGAGATTTCCCCAGACAGTTGCCCAGTGCGGCTGCATGGTGAGGGTCCACTCAGTTCATGCTGAGCACTGGACAGGCTTGTTGGCTTTTGTATAAACTTGGTTTGAAATTTGCTGCTTTGAACTGTATTCTTTTGATAAACATTTTACACTCTGTTTTATATAAAGTGTAGCATTGATTAAGTGACATATACATTTTGTTAAAATAAAAGAAAACGTTTCCATGGTCATGAACTGACAGTGCACCCTGAAGTCCCCTCTGACTGTATATTGCACAGGAAGATCATCAGCAATGAGGAAGTTGCCTTTCTCGGCAGCTTCTCCACCCTTCCTGATCTTCCCAAGGACCCATTCTGAGAGGAACTCAGAAGCTTGAGACTGCCATTCAGGAGTCTGGCTTCTCAAATGCAGCCAAAGCGACTCCATGAGGTTACAAGGAGCTTTAGATGTGGTGACACCTAGTTTGCTCGGTTGATATTGTGGCATGTTACTTTAGTGTGGGGCCTCCCCTCTGGCCAGTCTGAGAACTGCTGCTGTAGAGAGATGATATAGAACAGGGGTCAACAACCTTTTTCAGCCGTGGGCCGTCCACCATCCCTCAGACCATGTGGTGGTCCAGACTGTTTTTTTGGGGGGGAACTGAACGAATTCTTATGCCCCAAAAATAACCCAGAGATGCATTTTAAATAAAAGGACACATTCTACTCATGTAAAAATAAGCTGATTCCCGGACCATCCAGGGGCCGGATTGAGAAGACGATTGGGCCGCATCCGGCCCCCGGGCCTTTGGTTGCCTGCCCCTGATATACAGTGGTACCTTGGGTTACATACGCTTCAGGTTACAGACTCCGCTAACCCAGAAATATTACCTCGGGTTAAGAATTTTGCTTCAGGATGAGAACAGAAATCGTGCTCCGGCAGCAGCAGGAGGCCCCATTAGCTAAAGTGGTGCTTCAGGTTAAGAATAGTTTCAGGTTAAGAACAGACCTCCAGAAAGAATTAAGTACTTAACCCGAGGTACCACTGTAGAATCTTTCCTAAGAAAGTGAGCTGGCAAATCCCCTGGTTCAAATCTCCCCTCAGTTATGACCCCATTAGATTGCCTCAGGCAAGTCACTCTGGTAGCTCAGTTGAAGACTGCCTCTTTGCATGCAGAAGGACCCAGGTTCAATTCTTGGCATCTCCAATTAAAAAAGCACATTTGGTAGCAGTTAGTTAATTGGGGCACTATCCAACTAACTTGTTCCATCAGTGCAAGGTTTTCACTTATCCTGGCACACATCTGCAATAAAGATGTAATAACAGTGGCCTACCTCACAGAACTGTTGTAAGGAGCTTTCAACAACTGGGTTAAGCACTATATAAATGCTAGATATTATTGTTGGATGATTTATATAATGTAGCAGGTATGTCAGAACACCCACATTTTCATGGTTCACTGTACTTTTTTTGGTCAAAATGCATTTATAACATTTAAATTTCAGAAAGCCACTATATATGATACTTTTTAAAAGTGCAAATAAAAAAAACTGATCATTGAAATTCTTCATAACTCAACAAGCAACAGCCTAAAACCAAAACAGAAAACTGTTTCATGTGGAGAAAGACTGTACTCAGAGCTGGCCTACCCATGAAGCAAGTTGAGGTGGCAGGATTCATGACCTGAATTGACAGCAGATCCTGATGTTGATCTTCCTTCTTGGGCCGGTTGTGCCTATACTCAGTTAGCACCTTCTAGCTAGGAAGTTTTGATTAAAACAACGAGGAGGATGTAAAGATGTTTAAGATTCTTTTGTGTTCTTTGCTTATCAGATTTTCCACAGAAATTGTAAATTTGGATTAAATGGAAAAATAACATGGGGTGGCATTTTGACAAGCGTGATGTCCTGCAGATACGGCACAAAACATGCACGCATGAGCAGCTGAGTGCACGATAAACTGCTGTAGAGGCTCCCACAAGGTGCTTCTTCAAGTATACATGGCACAGAGCACTGAGGGCTGGGGTAGATAAAAGTATATATAATTAGCAGACCTAGAAGTTAACTGGCAACCATGAGTTTAAGCTGTCATGGTTCTTGGGGTCTGCCCCCCAACCCCCACCATGTATATGATCTGACCTGCTATCCTGTTTTGTCCAACAAGCAGTAACACACATCGCATTGAAAATGCTTTTGCTTTCTCAGATGTTCTGCTTGATACTTAATGAGCTGTTATTAGTGCTAGTGAAGACATACTGCATAATGGATTGCCGTAGTATTACCACATCAGTTTTAAGCAAGTTGCCCCATACTTTCATTGAATGTGATGACATTGTGGTTGGTTGTATATTCAGTTGTTGCTGGATATAGTTTCACTCATGGGCGTAGCCAGGATTTTTGTTGGTGGGGGGCAGGCCTTTGTTGGGGGGACAGAACCTCAGTTACCTATGTATTTTTATTTAATTTTATTTATTGGGGGGGACAGCTGCCCCTTCCTGCCCCCCCTTGACTACGCCCATGGTTGCACTGACCATATATGGTTGTGATGACAAAACCAGGTAGAAGTACAGTTTACCCTTCCTTAAACAAGGTTTTATGTAACCTCTTGGCACATATTAGTGCTTAGAGCTGTGTCCTTTTTGCGTATGTGCTGAGTTTCTGTGTTCAAATGTCTATTGATTTTTTTTGTTTCAGTGTGCTGATGTACACGTTTGATTTTGAGTCACTTGAGATAGGGGAATGTGCTAGGACGCCCTGGGGAACAGTGAAACCTGTGGGATTCCTGAAACAAAGAAATGTGGGGGCGGATGGAGATAGGAGTATGGTGAGTAGTCAGTAGAACAATAATGGCACTTGTTTTACAGGTTTGGGATCTGATTAGAGAGAGGGAGGAGAGAATGAATATGGGAATTCCTGTTTGAATTGCAAACCAGTTGCAACATAGGGTATGGGATAAGAAAGGCAAATCCTGCACCTTTCCAGACAAAAAAATAATACTCGAAACTTTTAGTAAACTATAAACTATTAAACTGGAGTTAATATGCTTGCAGGAATTATTGCTCCTCCCCCGCTGTAGTAACAAGAAAGGGTGGTAGATGTACACCACTGTGCTAAAGGATAGGACTGCACATGTTTCAAGTGAAAAAAATAATAAAATAAAAGTTTATTTAAGTAAAATATTTAAATAGTTTTTCTAGATATTGCAAGAGATCAACACAATATTGCCAAGCAATAGTGTTCACTATCCCTCGTGAAAGTGCGCAGAAGCTTTGTGTTGTTTAGTCGTTCAGTCGTGTCCGACTCTTCGTGACCCCATGGACCAGAGCACGCCAGGCACTTCTGTCTTCCACTGCCACCCGCAGTTTGGTCAGATTCATGTTTGTAGCTTCGAGAACACTGTCTAACCATCTCGTCCTCTGTCGTCCTCTTCTCCTTGTGCCCTCCATCTTTCCCAACATCAGGGTCTTTTCCAGGGAGTTTTCTCTTCTCATGAGGTGGCCAAAGTATTGGAGCCTCAGCTTCACGATCTGTCCCTCCAGTGAGCACTCAGCAGAAGCTTTACATATATTAATTAGTGCAATATACCTGTCCACAGCGCCACCCTTTACTGACACCTTAATGTGGCAGCTACACATGCCACATTATCTATGTATATCTCGGGCCAAACTAGGCATGATAAACACCAGGGGTAAGTCATTGAGCAATCAATCAATCAAGTTTATTACGGCCATGGGCCCATACAGAAAAAACATAAATAACAGCTTGTGGGCGTGGGGGGAAAGAAAAAAAAAAAGAAGAAGAAGAAAAAAAAGAAAGAATAGAAATAAACAGCCGCTAAAACGCCCCTATAACAATAAAATACTGTAAGATGGAATGGCATCCTACACCTTAATTAGCTTGTAGTGCTCCTTGGCGTCGCTTTTGGGTAAGGACCGCGGCCAGGAACCTAGCCACTTTCAGGGTCGTATGGGTGTCCTTATCCTGCAAGATTTGGGCAAGGTGGAATGTTGGAGGGGTACCCACTAGTTTCTGAATGATTGATCCCAGCAAATTTGCCCGTAGCACATTAAACAAGGGGCAAGAGAACATAATGTGCTGGAGCGACTCCGGCGTCACCTTATCACATTCGCACATGGCGGGGACTTGGCCCTTTGAGAATCTATGTCTCAGGACATTGGAGGGAAAAACGTTGAACCTCGCTTTGGTGAAGGCCAGTCTATGGGCAACAGTCGAAAGGGAGGAAAGGTATGATGGGACGCAGTAAGTTAAAGTGATACCAATGCTCTGGGGCGAACATTGAGTCATTGAGCTTTCTAAGTGTATTTCCACAGAACACTGAAATGCACTCAGTATATGTGCTGATTGCCGAATAATTGATGCTTTTGAATTATGGTGCTGGAGGAGACTCTTGAGAGTCCTATCCATTCTTAAGGAAATCAGCCCTGAGTGCTCACTGGAAGGACAGATCCTGAAGCTGAGGCTCCAATACTTTGGCCACCTCATGAGAAGAGAAGACTCCCTGGAAAAGACCCTGATGTTGGGAAAGATGGAGGGAACAAGGAGAAGGGGACGACAGAGGATGAGATGGTGGGACAGTGTTTTCTCGAATCTACAAACATGAGTCTGACCAAACTGCGTGAGGCAGTGGAAGACAGGAGTGCCTGGCGTGCTCTGGTCCAGGGGTCACAAAGAGGCGAACACGACTAAACAACAACAACATGTGTGCAATATATTAGCCATGCCAGCCACCTGCTTCTCCTGTCAGTCATTGGTACGGAAACGCAACACCCAAATGGGCTGATTTGTGGGATACCCCGTGAATGGGTGCCCTACGAGGGGGGAGGCAAAACGAAGCCAGCCTCCCTTGTCCGTTTTATCCTCATTAAAAGTTCTGCCCCGTTTTCTGAGGAGCTTCCTGCACAAAGCGGCTTACAGTTTTATTTAAAACAGAAGAGTTGCACCACGCAATGACCCACATAGGCCAGGCGCGTTCGCAAGGGCTCGGGGAGAAGTGGCGACTGGCAAGGGGCCCAGCTGCGCCTCCGCCCTCCTCGGAGCTTCCCGAGCGGCGCCTCCTTCGAGCGCGGGGCTGGACTGTCCCGCCCGCTCCGTCTGGCTCTTCTGCTGCTGCCGCCCGACGGGCGGACGGAGGCGCAACGGCGCGAGGAAACGGGCACGGCGCTTCCCTGCGCGCCGCGATGCGGGTGAGAGGAGCGAGGCGAGGCCGGGGGGTCGGAGGGCGGGGAAGGGCTGGGGGGCGGCTGAAGGGCAAATGCGGGAAACAGCCGCCCTAAGTTGCAGGGACGGGCGCAGCGGGAAGAGCAGCAGCCGCTGCGTCGGATCCGCCCTTCCCTTTTTGCCTTGACCGCGGCGGACGCCCAAATGTTCGGCTGCTGGATGGCTCCTCAGGGGAGTGTCTCAGGATCGGGAGCAGCCAGGTCCTTCCCGGAAAATTAAAGGACGGTCCGAGACAGGGGAGGAAACTTCCTGTTCCTTGGAAATAGACAGGTTAACTTGGAATTAACCCGTTTCCGGATAAGCAGGGTTGGTGCATCAGAGCCATAGCTGTCAACGTTTTCCCTTTTTTAAGGCAAATTCCCTTATTCTGAATAGGATTCCTCGCAAGAAAAGGGAAAAGTTGACAGCTATGATCAGAGCACTCAGCCAGGCACACACGAGATCTGATTATTGATAGTGATGATGTTGATGATTGAGCAGGAAGGTCGCATGAATCAGGAGTAGTGGCTGGACTCAAACTCCCATCAGCCATAGCCAGCCTAGCCAATGGTCAGGGATGATGGGAGTTGTAGTCCAGCAACATCTGTGGTGCCACAGGTTGTCCACACCTGCCGCAAACAACCTTGCAGATCTGGCTTAACTGAGAAAAATAATTTGGCATTCGCTCTTACTTTACGCACAGTGGGTTCAACACCTGTTATTAATTTATGCAAATTAAAGCTTTTTCTGGTACAGTGAAACAAATCAGAAGCCACACCTTGGCTGTCGAACATTTTGGAAGATGAACGGGCTTCTAGAACGGATTACATTTGACAACCGAGGTCTGGCTGTACTAATAATTCTGCCTGACATTATAAACAGCTAGGAATACAGATGACTGGGTTTCTGTGTTTTGACTTACACAGTAATTCTTACTCTGAAGTTTTGGTCCACACAATTACAGGCTGGTCCTTCTGATGTTGTAGCACACACACACTGGGCACCCACAGTATAGGGCCCAAGGTGGCACTATTGCACTGTTGATTTAAGTTCAGCTTGTGGTCTACTAGGGACACGGGTGGTGCTGTGGTCTAAACCACTGAGCCTAGGGCTTGCCGATCAGAAGCCCGGCGGTTCGAAGCTCCCATTGCTCGGTCCCAGCTCCTGCCAACCTAGCAGCTTGAAAGCATGCCCCCCCAAAAAAGTGCAAGTACATGAGTAGGTACCACGCAGGCAGGAAGGTAAACGGGGTTTCCATGTGCTGCTGTGGTTTTGGTGTTCCGTTGCACCAGAAGTAGCTTAGTCATGCTGGCCACATGACCCTGAAAAACTGTCTGTGGACAAACACTGGCTCCCTCGGCCTGTAAAGCAAGATGAGCACCACAACCCCAGAGTCGTCTTTGACTGGACTTAACTGTCAGGGGTCCTTTACCTTTTTGTGGTCTACTAAGTCAGGTGTCCTCCATCTTATATTTGTGCTACTGGTTCTTACTGCCTAAGTGTAGAACCTTACATTTGTCCCTACTGAAATTCATGTTGTTGGTTTGGGCCCAGTTTTCCAATCTGTTAAGGTCCTCTTGAATCCTAATTATGTCTTCTGCAGCATTAGACACCCTACCAGTTTGTTGTCATCTGCAAATTTGATGAGCATCCCCTCAGCTCCTTCATGCAAGTTGTTTATAAAGACAGTGAACAACAACGGGCCCACGACAGAACCCTGGGGTACCCCACTTGTCGCTCCCCCCCGAACTACAATTCCCATAATCTCCAGTCATTGGCTATGCTTGCTGGGGCTGATGAAAGTTGTAGTTTAACAGCATGTGGAGTGCCAAAGTTTCCCCACCCCAGTTGTAGACATCATGAAAGAGGATCTTAGATGTGCAACAAGTGTGGTACTCCTGTGGTCAGACTTAGGACTGAGGAGATCTGAGTTCAAATCCCACTCAGCCCTGAAGCTCACTGGGTGCCTTTGGGGCAGTTAGGGGCAGTTAATATCTCTCAGTCAAACCTATCTCATCAAGTTGTTGTACAGATAAAATGGGGGGGGGGGGGGAGATGAGAGAACCATAGACTAGCCTGAGCAACTTAGATATCAATGTAATAATACTGTCCAAACGTAAAGTAATGTCTAATTTGACCCTTAATGCAACTTGTGAAAATGCTGTTGGTCTATTCTTGGTCTATATCAATACCTTCCATGTTTCTTTGCTTGGCACTGGAGAATGAGACATTAAAAATCGAATATATGATATCTTCTGTAAAAGCTGAGTCACTGAAAAGAAATAAAAGAGTGTGAGAAGCCTCTGTGGGCCTCTGTGGCCTAGTGATTAGAGTCCTAGATTAGACCTGGAATAAAGGTAAAGGTACCCCTGCCCATACGGGCCAGTCGTGTCCGACTCTAGGGTTGTGCGCCCATCTCACTTAAGAGGCCAGGGGCCAGCGCTGTCCGGAGACACTTCCGGGTCACGTGGCCAGCGTGACAAAGCTGCTCTGGCGAGCCAGCACCAGCGCAGCACACAGAAACGCCGTTTACCTTCCCGCTATAAAGCGGTACCTATTTATCTACTTGCACTTAGGGGTGCTTTCAAACTGCTAGGTGGGCAGGAACTGGGACCGAAAGACGGGAGCTCACCCCGCCACGGGGATTCGAACTGCTGACCATATGATCGGCAAGTCCTAGGCACTGAGGTTTTACCCACAGCGCCACCCGCATCCCTAGACCTGGAATACCAGGGTTTAAATTCCTACTCAGCCCTGAATTTCACTGGTTGACTCAGCCTCTACCTCACATGGCTGCTGTGAGCATTAAATGAGGAGGGAAGAACCATATCTCCCCCCTTGATCTCCTCTAAGGAAAGGTGAGATGTGAAGCAAAAAGGAACAGACATTAGTCGCATTATTTGTATGCCACCTTTCATTGAACAGGAATACCAGAAGAAGAACCCAAAGGCCAGTCTCACCCAGCAGCCTGTTGTCAGAGTAGCTAACCAGACTCCTGTGGGAACGGCATAAGCAGGGCATGAGCGCAGTAGCCCCCTCCATTCATGGATGGTTTTGGGGTAGCAAATTCCTTAGTTTTACTCTGCGCCGTGTGAGGGACGTGCTTTCGTCTGAACTGAATTTTCCAACGTTCAGGTTCCCTGGATGCTGAGTTATACCTGCATGGAAGCTGTAACTTCTAACTTGGAAACCCCACTTCCTAATTTCAGATAGGAAGCTTATGAGAGATGCATATAGCCTGCCTTTTCTCGGGAGGCCCTCACCGCATGTTCTAGAGCTGATGCTGGCGACCAAGGCAAGTTTTTAGCATCAAAGCAGAAGATGGGTTAAAGGTGTGAATACATTCAGCAGATCTTCGTATTTGAAAATAATGCCGCAAAGGAGCCTGACCAACTTCATGACTGCAGTCTGCAGGGGTGGGGTGGATCTTTCTCTCTACACCATGATCCTGTTTAAAATTGGCACAGCAGCTGCCCCCTCCAAGAGGAAAACTGCCTCTGTGCCAGTGCCCCCTGGCTCAAACCAGGCCTTGCCTAGGAGGAGTCTGTTGGCATAAGAATCATGAACTAACACGCTGATGCTTTCTGCTCTTTCGTTTGTGTTGGTCTTTATTTAGTAGCACTCATCTCTATATTTAGATTCGTCCCAGAAGATTCATGAGTGGCCACTATTGTAGGAGTGATTCCCTCGACAGGCTCCCAGCCACTGCCTCCTCCTCCATCGGCCTGCTTTTCCGTCTTTCTCTGATTCACTTTTATCTTGCACAGAATCCGTCTGTAGAAGGAACCTGACTGGATTCCCAAGGATGGAGCCCTCCTGCTTTCTGCGCTTCTTGCCGCTCTTGTTGCTGTGCCCAGCAGGAGCCCCCTTCCGGATCTGTGCCTTCAACACTCAGCGCTTTGCCCAAGGAAAGGCAGGCAAGGCCAGCGTCATGGACACACTTGTCAAGGTGGGGACTTCAAGGCAACCCCCGGCAGGTGCCCTGATTCTTCTGGATGCATGTCGCTTCTGTGGGTTGAATTCCTTCTTTAGACAGGATTTGCTCACATGAACAACGTGTATTAACAAGTTCTAATGGGTGTGGAAGGAGTAGGAAGGACAGGTTGGGAAGAGAAGCCACTAAGTTAGGTGTAGGAGTGGATCTGCTATGAAACCAATGAAGCTTAAGCTTCAGAGCACCTAATTCCAGAGGAGCCCCAGAAGTGACTTTAGTCTACATTGCTTTAAAAACTTGGGTCCAGTAGATCCAATTTGAGTTGCATGACTCAAATTTATTAATTTTTTGTTGTATGTATTTTGATAATTCCAAAGTTTTTGAGTAAAGTTGTAAAGGTGTGGCAATCTGTTGTGGAACAACCCCATTGAAGAAAATAACAGTGGTTGGTTACCCAGACCTTTTTGCTGGTTGCGAATGGGCCCCCATGGCAGTTCAAGTTTCAGGGCTCCCAAAACATAGGTCCGTCACTGGTTAGGAGCTCCAGGGGAGAGCCAAAGTTCGGTAAGAACACATGCTTTGCAGGCAGAAGGTTCACCTTTAAATGTGAACTGAATCAGAATTCTCTCCCATTCCCTAGGTATAGCCCAGACACAGATTTACCACCTTGTTTAGGACTAACATGTTGGAGTCTAACAACATTTGGGCTCTCTACCCCTGATATACAAGCTAATGTGTCTCTGTTCCCTCCCACAGATCCTCTCTCGTTGTGATATCGCTGTCCTACAAGAGGTGATGGATGCAAAGGGAAAAGCAGTTCCTGCCTTGGTGGCTGCCCTGAATCGGTGAGTGTGAGAAATGCGACCAGAGGAAGAGGAATCCATGAAGAGATAGTGGAGCAGAAGACAACAGGGCCTTTGGAAAGAATATGGACTGGGAAAGAGAAATGAATGGGAGGAAAGCTGAACAGTTGCATGATGGGAGCAGAGCTGGCCCAGATATTTTGGTGCTTGAGTTGGAAAAACCCTTCCCCCTAAATTGTGTTGGGCATATTTCCCCAGGCTGTTCTGCATGAGTCTCACAGGAATGAGAGTGAGATCTGTGCAAGATTAGCAATACCATAATACCATTTATTTAAATGAGGCTTGTGCAGGAAAATTGCCAGTGTGCTGTGATTTGTCTCATGACAGGACTGTGTCAGAATGTTGGATACGGTGATGGTGTGTGTGTGTGTGTGTGTGTGTGTGTGTGTGTACACTAACCCTCAGCCAGGCAGTAAACAGAATACAGTGGTATCTTTGGTTACGAACTTAATTTGTTCCGGAGGTCTGTTCTTAACCGGAAACCGTTCTTAACCTGAGGTACTACTTTAGCTAATGGGGCCTCCCACTGCCACCCCGCTGCTGGTGCACAATTTCTGTTCTCTTCCTGAGGTAAAGTTCTTAACCCAAGGTACTACTTCTGGGTTAGCGGAGTCTGTAACCCGAAGTGTTTGTAACCCGAGATACCACTGTACCAGCTAAGGAGCCCCACTGGGCTCATAGCTCTGAGGCTCATGCTGGTAGTCAGGGGAACTACTGAACCCAAGGCCAGCCAGCAGGAGCTCATTGAACCTGATGCAGAGCACCAGGGCACATAAAACCAGCACCAGGACTCTCACAGGTGCCTTCCTTTGGGCCCCAAAAACAGAGTGCCTCGCACAGTACCTCACCAGTCCACAGCCCAGGGAATGCATCAGGTGGGAAGCTATGGAACATGGGAGCCTCCTTGTCTTCAGAGAGGAGGATTGTCCCTTTAAGAGGCTCTTCTTTTCCATAAGGGGGCAGAGCATAGGAGAGATGGAGTAGACAGAAGAAGAGATCGGTTCACTTCCAACCTTTGTTGGAACAAGTTGCTTCCTAGAAGCTCTCCTTAGTGTTGTCCTACTCCAAACTATAATGTGGTGAGAATAGTAAGTGCCCACCTTTTCACATGGCCAGGGCTTTCTCGGCTGCGGCTCCAATCTGGTGGAACGCTCTGTCACAAGAGACTAGGGCCCTGCGGGACCTGTCATCTTTCTGCAAGGCCTGCAGGACAGAGTTGTTCCACCAGGCCTTTTGTCAGGGCGCAGCCTGACTCCCTCCTCTGGCAATCTGCACAGAATTTTGCTTAACGGTTGCCATCAATTTGATTTTAATTAATTTTTGTAATGAAATGTTTTTAGAATGTTGGATTATTTGATTGTTGTTAGCCGCCCTGAGCCTGGCTTCGGCTGGGGAGGGCGGGATATAAATAAAATTTATTATTATTATTATTATTATTATTATTATTATTATTATTATTATGGAAGGCAAGGCTATCAGCGGTTACAAGCCATGGTAGCTATGATCTTCCTCCATGGTTGGAGGCAGCATGGTTGAATACCAGTTGCTGGAAACCACAGATCCTGCTTCTGGACTTCCCATAGATCTGGTTGGCCATTGTGGGAAAAGGATGCTAGACTAGATGGGCCTTTGACCTGATCCAGCTTGGCTCTTGTGTTCTCACCTTCCAGTAGCTCCTCGAGTATCAAGGGACTGAGGTCCAAGAGTTGACACATACCTTAGGTGGGAGTAGAGGAGCAAGTCACACAGGCTAGTGGTTCTCCACAGCACCACAGTGACCATACTGAGAGAGAACACTGGATCTGGGAGCTTTATTGTTCTCCTGAATCACCCTACTCCCAGCACCAAGAGGATTCTGGACTGTAATGATGGTGTCCTGGTCTGAACTGCCTGAAGCTCCCTCCTCTGACCTGGGTGGTGCAGGAAGCGAGTGTCTGACTTGCAAAACTCCCACATTGCCTTATAGTAGGGCTGGAGAAAACCTGTGGTTCTCCAGATGTTGTTGGAATTAACTCCCATCAGCTGCAGCCAACAAAGGCCAATGATCAGGGATGGTAGTTGTAGTTCAGTAACTGGAGGAACACAGGTTTTCCATTCCTACTTTACAGTGAGACTTTTTCTCTATTTATCCACTCACTGGCTGAAGTGCTTTTTATATATCCACGTATATTTTCAATGCAACTGAATTCTCTTTTCCTGTCAGGTATCATAGTTCTAGTCCCTATACCTACCTCACCAGCCCTCTGCTGGGCCGGAACAACTACCAAGAACGCTATGTATTCATATACAGGTGAGTTTCGTGAGTGTGAGTGTGCATTTAGATGATGATGGTGATGAATTAACGTTTATATAGTGATTTTAGTACATATTATAGAGCTTTTAACTACATTATCTCAGATATCCTTTACAATGCTGTAAGATATGGAGAAAATAATACTGACCTATCACAAATGGGAGATTGGAGGCTGATAGAATAGAAGCTTGGGGTATGTCACACTTTTAAATTGTGTCTTACTCCCTATCTTCAGAGGATGAGGCTGTGGGTTCAGAGGAGACACCAGACTGCCCTGGAAGCTCTGGCACAAGAGGAGCCTGTTTTTGCCAGCACCTTTCTAGCAATTATTGCCTTGTTCTACCTTGACTTACCGTACCTTCCTTTGCTTTGCCAGAGCCTGGACTTTGCTTTCTCTTGCCTTGCTTTGCTTGACTCTGTGCTGCCTTGGCCGAACCCTGGACTTTACGCTGCTCTGCTGGACCTTGAACTCTTGTCCTGCTTCTGCCAGAACTTCCATGCTGCTGTGGCCATCACTTGGAACAGAACCAGGTTATTTGAGGGAGGGCCTTCTCCTGTGCAAACCACCCAGGTCACTGTGGTCTGTAGATGGGGCTTTCATGACTGTGCCACATTTTGAAAATGCAGAAATAATGAGACCCTTCTACTGCAAGAAAAAAGCAATTGTTGGTGCCCAATCTAGGATGTGCTATTAACCTTGCTGAGGGCTCTGCATCAATTTCCTGCCCCACATATTGTCCTTAATTGTAATCCCCACAGATGCAAGGAGTCAAGTTTCTCTCTTAGCAAATATCCACCACTTATTTCACCCTTATTCGCTAGAATAATGTGAAATAAATTATTCCTTTTGTTGCTCACACAGCGCTGTCTCTGTAGGTACAATCTAGCCTTCAGCTTCACCCTGGGCGCTTCCAAACTGTTCTTGTGTAGGACTCAATCGCATATCGGCCACTTCAGGTTGCACAATTGCAGTTGATTGGAAAGTGTTGTACAACAAACCCACTTCCTAAAAGATTTCACTCTTTGTGATCAGAAAACTGATACGGAAATGTACTGGAAAGTGTGCTTTAACACAATGTCATTGTCAGGGAACTGCCATCATCTCAGAGGCGAGAGGTGGAAGGTTGTGTTACAGGGAGTCTCTGAAGATCTTGCAAAGTAGTTCTTCCTCTGGTGAGGAGGGAAGCCACACCTCCAGTGGGGAGGGGGTGCAGGGACCAGGAGATGCTAGGGAGAGCCTCAACACCGAGCCTGAGCAAAGCGGAGGGGATGGAAGTACCCCTTTGCCAGCGCCTGTTCTGCACAGTAGTCTTAGGCACAGAGAGGGGAGGAGAAAGTTGGGGGTCACACGGTTGTTATGCTGGGGAAGGTATAAGGACCGCCCACTCCCAGATTCTGCTAACGACTAAGCAGACATGGACTTGCGACTCTCTGCACAAAATAGTTTGTACAGATAATTAAGCCTAAAAAAGACAGGTTGGAGTCTTGCCTGTTTGCTCTCGAGCAACCATATCAACACCTAACAGTAATCTAATCTCCCTGTAAACAAATCAGCCTCAATTAAAATGTCATTTGGAAGTAGCCCATGTGTTATCCCTGCTGCAAGCCTGTGATGGGAGCCTTGCCAGGGAGTAATAACTACTACTACTACTACTACTACTACTACTACTACTACTACTAATATTTATATGAATACCTACTGAGACAATCCACAAAAAGCAATTTTATCATTATGAATTACTGTTGAAACAAGAAATATTGGGGGGTGGGAGGGTGCCAAATTTTGTCCTCGCTCAGAGCACCACATTAAAGTCCACCCCTGTATATTTTCACCTCTTCCTTGGGGCCAGAGTCTGCATTTTTTTCTGTGTGCTCCTCTCCCCTAGGGAACAGAAGACTCGGATGCTAGACTTCTACTCCTACGAGGACAGACATCCAGACCGGCCTGATGTCTTCGCTCGGGAGCCCTTCATTGTCCGTGTCAGCATTCCAAACAAAAGTAAGGGCCCCAGGACATCTCAGGAGTTCTCTTTCTGCATGGGGGAGAGTGGGGAGCTTGAACTTCCAGGGGGTGATATCTGGGTTTGGTATACATTTTGTTTTATGGAAAGTACAAGGGTTGGATGCTACTCTGGAGGAAGGGTTTTGCATAAGTCTATAAAGCTGATTAGGGACGCGGGTGGCGCTGTGGGTTAAAGCCTCAGCACCTAGGACTTGCCGATCAAAAAGGTTGGCGGTTCAAATCCCCGCGGTGGGGTGCGCTCCCGTCGCTCGGTCCCAGCGCCTGCCAACCTAGCAGTTCGAAAGCACCTCTGGGTGCAAGTAGATAAATAGGGACCGCTTACCAGCGGGAAGGTAAATGGCGTTCCGTGTACTGTGCTGGCTCGCCAGAAGCAGCTTGTCACGCTGGCCACGTGACCCGGAAGTGTCTGCGGACAGCGCTGGCTCCCGGACTATAGAGTGAGATGAGCGCACAACCCTAGAGTCTGGCAAGACTGGCCCGTACGGGCAGGGGTACCTTTACCTTTTATAAAGCTGATTAGGTGCAGAATCAGAAGTCTTTCTTCTTCCTCTTCTTCTTCCTCTTTCTTTTTTCTTTATTTCCTCTCTTTTATTTTTTAATATTAAAAATGCTTGGTATTTGATGTTAACTTTGGTGTATTATTTTTTCTCTTTTTTCCAAGCTCTCATAAAAAAACATTATATTAAAATAATAAAAAAGAGGGCTGAGAGTTATTAAGAGACTCCTATTCCCCTTACAGAGCTACAGTTTCCAGAGTTCCCTGGAAAGAAGGATTGACTGTTAAACAATTGTGAGAATTGTAGCTCTGCGAGGATATTGGGGGGGGGGTGTCTCCTCTCAGCACCCTTAGCAGACTATAGTTCCCAGGATGATTGGGGTGGGGTGTTGAAACCATGACTATTTAAAGTGGCATGATACTGCTTTAAACCTATAGTGTAGATGCAGTCTAAGAGACCACCTACGTTCCTCCTGCATTTTCTTAGGTCATCCAAGCAAACATCTGTTGACAATAGCATTCATACAGCATGACTAGTTTGGACATAATAGAAAACCATGGGTTTTTGTTATGTGAACAAGCTGCAACAAACCTTGTTTTTGTGTATTCCACATTCTGCTTTATCATATGCTAGAGTAGGAAATCAGAAGTATCCAGACAAACCATAGTTCCTGTGATGTATGAACTCAGGGAAATGTGATTTGCTCAAATTAAGTTTAGTGAGAACAAGCCAGGATCAAAATAGTGGTTTCAGATCTTGTTTTGTTTTCAAACCGTAGGGGCTATACTGAGTTGGAATTCCAAGTTGTCTAGATTACTTTGTACCTTGTGGTTACCTTTTTCTCCATTTCCATTCTTGAGAACTCAAGGAGCTGGTGTTGATCCCACAGCACACAATGCCCAAGGCAGCTGAAACTGAAATAGATGCTCTCTATGATGTTTTCCTGAGTGTGAAGGAACGCTGGGGCACAGAGGTAAGGAATGGGGACTTGCAAGGGAGCTGAGGTTTAAAAGAATGGCAGGGGATTTGCTGTCTCACTGTGCATCTACATGGGAAATTTTTCTGCTGCTTCACTGCTGCAGCTACTACTGACCATGTCCGGCCATTGTAATGTTTGCAATCTTGTTGACCATTGGTAGATATCATGGACTGGCTGGAAGCAGAGGAGTCATGGGAAGCACCAGCTGGGGAACTCCAAGGGGAAGAAGGCTCAGAGTCAGGGGAGTGGTGGTGGGATGGCGATGAGTGGTCAGAGGGAGCAGTCTGGGAGGAGGTGTCAGAAGCTGAAGAGGTCACAGGGTTTAGTGAGCAGGAAGAGGCTGTGGCAGAGAGCAGTCCAAAATCAGAGGTATAAGTGGAAGTTGGGGAGGGGGGAGAGGCAGAGTTCAGGCAGGCTGCTGAAGAAGCCAAGGACTTTCCCCCTCAAACTACAACCCCCCCCCTTTCCCCTGGTCTCCCAGAAAACAAAGAGGGCAGAGCAAAGACAGATAAGGCAAAAAAGTCCCAGATTGCTTGGGAAGGGCGGGGGAAGAAATGAGAGACTTAGAGAACAGTGGGAAGGCAGGGATCTTCAGTCCTCACAACTGCCCCACTGGGGCAAGACCTAGTGGGAAGAATTGCTGTGCTCATTAGGCCTGAGCTGTTTTGTTTCTTTGAATAAAGAGTTAACTTCACTGACACCTTGTAAGTTATTGCTCACTGGCAAACGGCTTCTTGACAGTAGATTCTGCCATATTGGAAATATGTCTGGATGAAGCCTGTGATGCCACCACAACCAATACAGCTTGCATCTCAGACAGAGCACAAGGCAAGATGTTGAGCCAAGTATATGAGATGGCACATATTGGAGAAGCTGGTCCTTTAGGTAACCAGGCCCCAGGCGGTTAGGTTTCCTGTCCTGCTCCTTGACATAAAAAGTTCCTCTCCCCTAATCTGAAGGACAAGCACCATCTCTGCTTGAGAACCTGGCAACTGCTTATTTTCCAACCAGCATCTCTTTTGTGCTCTCACTAATCCCGTTGCTCACTTAACGAATCATGGCCAGCTGATTTTTTCTCCCTCTTATTCCTCCCCAGGATATGATTTTCTTGGGTGATTTCAATGCTGACTGTGGCTATGTGGCAAAGAAACGCTGGGGACAAATCCGCCTACGCCAAGACCCTGGCTTTCACTGGCTCATCGGTGACAATGCCGACACCACCGTTCGGGACACAACCCACTGTGCCTATGACAGGTGAGATCCTGGAACCAGCCTTACTGGTCAGGGGATGAATTGCATGATCCACTCTACTTTAACCCATGCCTCACTCTTCCTTACACCTAAACAGGATTGTGGTGCATGGAGAACGCTGCCTGGCTGCTGTGGTGCCTGGATCTGCTCAGCCGTTCAACTTTGCCAAAGAATTTGGGCTCTCAGAAGCAGAGGTACCTGGAAATTCCTGTTGGGAGGGGGAAATTGCTTGCTGATAAGCACATAGTACGGTATGTTTCCGCATGCACTGGGCCGGTGACATGTTGGGACAGCCCCATCGTCATCATGGCAGCCATGAAGTCCTGAGCCAGTTGCTTTGGCATGAATGTTGAAGTCCCACAGAACCAGCAGCCTGGGAGTCCTCAGCACCGCCTCTGAGACCAGCTCTGTCAATTCAGGCAGGGAGACTGCTGGACGGCGAGGTGGGCGGTAAACCAGCAGAATCCCTAATCTGTCCTGATTGCCCAGTGCCAGGATCCCCCCAACTGGACAGGAAGCCTGGAGAGAGAGATGAAATGTCTATAGACCACAGCAACTCCCCTCCCTGACCCTCAAGTCTGCCCTGATGTTGCACCACGTACCCAGGTTGGCATAGCTGGGTGAGACCAACTCCTCCCTGCACACCCACCCAGGTCTAAGTGATACCTTTTCCTCCAAGGAGTTCAAGGGGCATATACCGTTCTCCCTCTCAACCCCCACAACATCCCTGTGAGGTCGGTTAGGCTAAAAGGCAACGATTGACCCAAGGTCACCCAGTGAGCTTCATGGCCAAGTGGGGATTTGAACCCTGGTCTCACAGGTCCTAGTCCGACCCTCTAACCACTACACCATGCTAGCGCTCAGTTGCTCCTCTCACTTCTGCTACTGTCCCCACCCACCAGCCCTCAAGCTGAAGAAGGTTCCCCACTCCTGATATAGAGGGTTACAGGGTTGCCCATGCCTGCATTAAAGCACTGGAATCTGCTATGGAAAGGAACCCTTTTTTTGTACAGGGAATAGAAACCAGATCTCTTGTTGCCCAGCTCCTCATTTTCTCTTTATCTGCTTTTTCAGGCTTTGGAGATCAGCGACCATTATCCTGTAGAGGTGGAACTGAACAGAGCCCATTGGAGATGCCAGCAAGCCAGTCCAGCTGGCCTTGTGTTGCTGGCCTTAGTCATGCTGGCTGGCTCAGGATATGGCATCTAAAGCTGTTCTGATACCAGGGGTCTAAATGCTGGTGGCTGCCTTGACTCTACAGTTACAGAAGTGTAGAACTGCCAAGAGAATTCCCTTTTTTTACACGAGAATGGATGGCTTGCCTTATAGGAAGGTGAATTCTGTCCGGCAACTGCACCAAAGAAGATTTGCATAGATTTTCAGGCACCCTCATTCTCTTGCAGAGTCCAGGCTTCCCAGGACCAGATCTGGGTACTGTTTCAGGCTGCTTCAGAAATTCGCAAAAAGGGAATCAGCCGGCTGCTGATGAAAGTTTGTGTCACTTCTCAGTTACAATCAAAGAATTGGGATGGGCCTTGAAAAGGGCCAACGAATCATCTGACCTTTTGCCAGAAGGACCTATCTACACACAGTACAGACATGGGACTGTACCATTCTGGACTACAGGTGGGGTTCATTGAAACTGAATGCTGCTCTGTGTCAAAAACTCTCTCTGTGTGAAAAGCTGGCATATCAGAGAGAAGGAAGCCCCATCTGCACCATTTAAAGCAGGGTCACAGCACCTTAATCAGCCATGGTTTCCCCCAAAGCATCCTAAGGAGAGTAGTAAGCTAAGGGTGTTGAGAGTTGCTAGGAAGCCCCTGTTCCTCTCACAGAGCTATAATGCCCAGAGTTCCCTGGGCAGAGGGATTGACTGTTAAACTAGTCTGAAAATTGTATCTCTGGAAGGAGAATGGGGGTTGCTCCTTGTAATTCTCAGCACCCTTAAGAAACTAGAGCTCCCAGGATTGTTTGGGGAGCCATGGTTGTTTCAAGTGGCATGAGACTCTAAATGGGTGATGCAGCCAAAGCCAGAAGCTGCTATCATTCTCCCAGTTGTGTTAATTCCCAGAGTGCAGGGAGGGTTTTTTAATAGGAGGTGGAGCCTACCTGCATTTTGAAGTAGCATAGTCCCAATAAAGCTCCACAGAGGACTTTTCCCACATGAGTAAATCTCAATGCCCAACCTAAAAAAAGTCTTCCAAGCAGAGGCATATGAAGGGGGGGCAGTGGGGGCAGACCGCCTCAGGTCCCCTCACTGAGGGGGGTGACATTCGGTGTGCTCATGACTCCCAAGCCTATCCCAAGCAGTTGGGGTAAGGGGGGAGCTGCACCGTTTTTCGGGGGGCATTCCCCCCTTCCCCCTTCTTTTTGACAGCTTGGGGGAGGTTTGGGAGTCACCGGCGGGCAGCGTGCTGAATGTCCGCCATGGACAGCTTGCTCCACCCCCATGAGCGGCTTGCTCCGTGCAGGGCACACATGCTGCTCCAGGCACCCTCCGCGCCATGCCCCCCTTGGGAGCGCACCCGCCCTGGGCAGTGTGGGCATATGCTGTGCCACTGCTTCCAAGCCAAAAAACATACAGCAGAACTTCACCACCTTTCTAATCCTCCTCCTACTGCTGAAGTGCTCTTTAGGAAGAACTATTAATGAAGTGCAGCCGAGACCTACCTCTCAGTCGCTTAAATAATTTACCTCTTGTACTTCTTCCTCACCCACAATTGATAGGGTGCTCTATCAGCAGGTCAGAGTGCTCAATGATCAGGCTTTTCCCTCCTTGCCTTTTTTAAAAAGAAGAACAGGTCATATGTGCTATTCTTCCTGAAAAACAGGGCAGTCTAGGTGAAAGAGAAAATGGTAAAGGACATACAAAGAGGAACCGTGTTCTCAGAATGGGAAGTGGCACTGAAACTTTTGGCCATTTTTGACTCAGGGAACATTCTCCTAGGCAACAATATGACAGAGCACTCTCTCTCTCTCTCTCCCCCCCCCCTTGTGTGTGTGTGTGTGTGTGTGTGTGTGTGTCTAGGTGTGTGTGACAGAGAGAGCATTCTGTAATCTCATCCTCTTACGCTATAGGAAGCAGTAGATGCCTATTTTCTCCTGTATATAGAGGTGCACAGTAACATAGGAAGATGCTTTAATGATGACTCAAACCACTTGTCTGTCAGTCTTCTCTGGTTGTGGCTCTGTGGGGCTTCAGGCAGGGGTCTGGCCTAGTCCTACCTGGAGATGCTGGGGACTGAACATGGGAATTTTGCATGTACAGTGGTACCTCGGGTTACATACACTTCAGGTTACATACGCTTCAGGTTACAGACTCCACTAACCCAGAAATAGTACCTCGGGTTAAGAACTTTGCTTCAGGATGAGAACAGAAATCGTGCTCTGGCGGCGTGGCAGTAGCAGGAAGCCCCATTAGCTAAAGTGGTGCTTCAGGTTAAGAACAGTTTCAGGTTAAGAACGGACCTCCGGAACGAATTAAGTACGTAACCAGAGGTACTACTGTAAAGCATGTGTTCTGCCACTGAGCCACAGCCCTCCCCTATCATTCTGATTTCTAAGTTGCATTAAAGGACAGCTTTGAAGCTGACAAGACAGTTTAGAAGGCTGTGCCATAAATCAGGTGCTATGGATTTTTCAGTTGCTTTGTTTTCAGCTGTGGGTCAGTTCCCTCTCTTTCTAGGAAGAGACGTATAAAGAGGGTTGGATATGGATTACAGTATATATGTTAGTAGAATTTTCATGCAGTAGAAACTCTAAACTCAATGATAAAAAGCAAATGCTTTTTGTGATGTTCTATAATGGTTTTCTGTAGCCTATCTTGGGTCATGATTGAACTAAACTTCAAAGATAATTGGTTTAAATAAGGAACATTTTCCAGGGGGGTAGTTATGTTAGTCTGCTGCTGCTGCAGCAGCAGCAACAACAAAAAGACTTGTGGCACCTTAAAGATTTAATACCTTTTATTGCAGCAAAACGTTTCATGGGGTGTAATCTTCAGGTATGGGCAACAAATGTAAGGATGGAAGTGAACTGCAATGGAATACAAAAAGTACAGTCTGACAATTCAACTAGAGCTTGAATGTATGCAAAATGAGGAACGTTTAATCCATGCCAAAATGATCCAGCTTGGTTTCAGTGGTCCTCAGCAAGGTTCATGGTTCGTAATGAGAAGCACAGGATCTTCTGCAAAACAACTTTATGCTCTCTCCCATTCATTATTGCTCCTGTTATTTGTGGTTAAGCTCTCACTGCCATACTTTTAAAAAGCTGATTGTATTTCCTCTACCTTTGCAATCCGTCTTCCTTTAATGCATAGATTTGTTCAAAAAATCCATTAACAGATGGACCTTCTCACCTTGACCATTTCCAATGAAGACCCTCCAAAGGATTTGTCCTGATAGGACAGTATAAAATTTTAAAATGTATATACACATAGCAGTGTGGCCTCTGTATACCATGCACCTGTGCTTTAATTATACCAACAGAAAAATCTGAAATGATCAATAAAATAATGAATTAATAAAAGATAACTGCTAGATGTGATTTAATCAGAGAGAAATGCAAAAAGCAGGTATCAGGGGTTGGTCAGCAATAGATCACACAGAATAAGCAAAATCTTTCTTAGAAGAAACAAGATCTGCTCAGGAGTTCCAGGCCCAATGGGCACAGCAAATCTACTTGGTAGATCTTGCCTCTATGAGGCAGTTGTGAGACTGAAGGTCCCTGCCTTCCCCCAGCTGCCTAAGTCTCTTCCTCTCCCACAATTTGAGACTGTGTTGGCGTGCCTGCCTTTGCTTCTCCCCCGTCAGGTCAGGGAAGAAGGTAGCTTGTCACACCAAGAGCAGGGGAACTCCTGGCTTCTTCACCAGCCTGACTCATCTCTGCCTCTCTGGCCTCCCCTCTTGCTTCTGCACGTCTCTCTGCCACAGACTCCCTGCTCACTAAACCCTGTTTCAGCTTCAGACACATCCTCTTCCCAGGCTTCTCCCTCTGACTAGTCATCATCATCTCACCACCAAGCCCTAGGCTCTGAGCTTTGGTTCCTTGGGGGTTTCCTAGCTGGTACCTTCCACCATTCCTCTGTGTCCAACCAACCCATGACACAGAGAGACGGGGAGAGAGATGTGTATATGGACAAAGGGATCATTTATGGACAATCCCTGAGGCTGCATATACTGTTCAGCTTATTCTGAATGGTTGCTGGTTCTGGAAGGACAGTGGCAGCAAGTGAGGAGTAGGGAGGAGAAAGTGGGAACCTGACTTCTGGGATGCCCTTCTCTCTCAGCAAGTAATCATGCTGGTGTGGCCCAGCACTTTCTCTGCTAGGTTGTCATATGTCCAACGCAACAGTCAGTACAAAGGCCTTTTCCCTCCCCTGCCTGGATGCTGATGCAGCAATACAGTCCTCTGGGCTATCATCACCCTCCAGCATCAGCTCAATACATACATCAAGGAACACCAGGGCTATGGGACAGAGCTTCACCCTTCTGCTCATCTTTCTGGGTGTTCAGGTTGTGGCAGGAGCCTTCAAAATCTGTGCTTTCAACATACGCAGTTTTGGGAGAGCCAAGGCAGCAAACCGGAGGGTCATGGGAGCTCTTGTCCAGGTGAGTTTGTGATTGATTTGGACCAAGGGCAATGGTGATAACAGTGCTTCATTACTTTAATGAGCAATTCTTGCTCTCAGCCCTGCTCAGAAACCATGAACTGTATTCCTAACCCTAGAGATCTGGGGGCAGCTGCGGTTATGGCAGAGGTAAAAACACTGTGGGTGACAGGCTGCAAATGTATTCCTGCTACAATGATAAGCAAATAGAATCATATAATTATAATGGACCTGAAGGGTAGTCTAGTCCAACCCTCTGCAATGCAGGAATCTCAGCTAAAGCATCCATAGCAGATGGCCATAAGCAAATAGCAGGGAGAAAAATATACCAGCTACTCCACAAGCTGGGAGATTTAAGACCATGTAACAAAAATGAATTCTGAGCAGGAGGTCTTTCAGCTGAGGCAGTCTGACAAACAGCTAAGTTCAAAGGCCTGCTCTAGCCTGTATTAAATATGGGTTTAATTGCAAACTTAGGAATTTTAGGAGCATGTATCTCATAACTATAGGGCTCAAGCTCAGTGATACAGCATCTGCTTTGCATGCAAAAGGTCCCATGTTCAAATCTTGGCATCACTAAGTAAAGACTGTTGTCTGAAAGCTGGAAAGCTGCTACCAGTCAATGCAGATACTAAGCAAGATGGTTCAGTGTCTGGCTTGGTAGAAGGCATCTGTTTAATACAAGTCATACAGCCACCCCTTGTTTTTAAGCAAAGGGATGTGTGCTTTTGACAAACACTGGCCCACTTGATTTTTTTTTAATGTCAATGCAATGTGTAGAAACCACACATTGGTCAGCTTCACACTGACTGGAGTGCTTAAGCAATTCCTAATTCATCTCTAGGCAAGACCTGAAAACCTTTGCATGGAATCTTAAGAGACAGAATTGTAGAGTTGGAAGGGATCCTGAGGGTCATTTAGTCCAACCCCCTGCAATGCAGAAATCTGCTTAAAAACCTCCAAGGAAGGAGAATTCACCACCTGCTTATGGAGGTCCATTCCACTGACAAACAGCTCTTACTGTCAGAAAGTTATTGTTGATGTTTAGTCAGAATCTCCTTTCTTATAACTTGAAGCCATCACTTTGGGTTCTATCCTCCACAGCAGAAGAAAACAAGTTTGCTCCATCTTCTATGTGACATCCCTTTGGAGTCGGCTATCATGGTCTCCTCTTTTCCAGTCTAAACATACCCAACTCCCACAACCCTTCCACCTAAGTCTTGGTTCCCAGGGCCTTGTCCATCCCCACCATGTCAACGTCCCCAGTCACCGCATGCTAAGGCAGTGATATGAACAAATGCTGCATCTGTTTACCTTTGATCATTCTTTCCAATCTGTTTACTTAAGAGTTTGGCGAGATCTTGTGAGATCTGGCAGATGTTGATGCTGCTTCTCCACCAGGGCAGAGGTGGAAGGGCTGCTGCCCCACTCTACTCACAAGTGGAGGGGGCCTGGTGCCTACATTCCTTTCTGTTACTAATTAATTCATCCAAGACGTCAATGGATTTCCCCATCACTTCCTGCACCACAAACTGGTTACTGTTGTTTTTAAAAAGCGGGCAACGAAGCACTCTAATCCACTATGAAGTTCTGCAGAACAGTGGCAATGCGGAAGCGACCAGAACCAAGGGAAAGGGGGAAACATGTGTGACAGTGACAATGCCCAGAGCACCTCATTGCCCTGACCACCCACTCTTCTCCCACTGCCAGATCCTCTCTCGCTGTGATATTTCTGCCATCCAAGAGGTGCGAGACTCCAGGGGTGCAGCTATTCAGACGTTGCTGCGGGAGCTGAACAGGTAGTACCAGCAGAGGCTGCTAATCATAGACCTAGTCAAAATAGGTGTGTGGGGAGATCGCACAGTTAGTTTATTTTTATTCACATGGAGATTTCTTTTTTTATTGTGGGGGAGCATTCTAACAAGGCTTCCCCGCCCCCCATTGCTCCATTCTTCATCTGAGGATCCTGCACCACCCCATTCTGTTATTAGGCAAAGTGGCATCTTGAACTCTTTATCTCTGGCAGGTATGATCCCTCTCACCACTACAGCCGCCTGGAGAGCAAGAGGCTGGGGCGAGGCAGCTACAAGGAGCAGAATGTCTTTGTTTATCGGTAATGTCTGGGGGAGCTGGGAACATGACTAAATCAGAGCCCCAGGAACCAAAATCCAACTCTGGCCTATATATGCATGTATATAACTCCCCCTCTCCCAGGATAGTGTTTTACGGGGTGGCCATTTTGTTACCCACGGTGAAGGACAAAATGATACCTGCCTTCCTCCATTTCAAGCACCAAAGCTGAGCAGTGTGAGAATTTATTTATTACTTATTTCAGTAATAAACACCCAAGTCACTAGGTAAAGGTAAAGGTAAAGGTACCCCTGCCCGTACGGGCCAGTCTTGCCAGACTCTAGGGTTGTGCACTCATCTCACTCTATAGGCCGGGAGCCAGCGCTGTCCGCAGACGCTTCCGGGTCACGTGGCCAGCGTGACAAGCTGCATCTGGCGAGCCAGCGCAGCACACGGAACGCCGTTTACCTTCCCGCTGGTAAGCGGTCCCTATTTATCTACTCGCACCCGAGAGTGCTTTCGAACTGCTAGGTTGGCAGGCGCTGGGACCGAGCGACGGGAGCGCACCCCGCCGTGGGGATTTGAACCGCCGACCTTTCGATCGGCAAGTCCTAGGCGCTGAGGCTTTAACCCACAGCGCCACCCACGTCCCATCAAGTCACTAGGTAGTAAGGCTAAAAAGATACAGTGAATACAGTAAATCAGAAAACTAAATCAAAAAAATCAGAAAACGTAGCTAAAATGCCTGCTGGTTTTTAAAGAAAGAAGAGAACATTTTCACTAGATGTCAAAACTTCAAGGGGGGGGGGGCTATCTGATCTCAGCTGTGGGTTCCACAGAAATGGATCCACAGTACTGAACATACAATATGTGCTAGAAGCTGTCCAGAATGGTTGGGTGAGGTATAACAACAACAACAACAACAACAACTTCCTTGCACTGCTGTTCCCCTCCTGCCCACCCACTTAGCTACGACATCTACCAGCTGAGGCAGCCACCTCACTGCCTAACGGTAGGGCCAATTCTGGTATTTTAATTGCCCATCAATTATAATACATTTTAACAATATGCATTTCCATATTTGTTACCCCTATAATCCCACCCTTCCTCCAGAACTATTTTTTAGCCTCAGAAAAATGTATTTGGGCAAATGGGGGTATGAGACAATAATTTTCCAGTGAACTTTGTTTTGGCTGAGCAGCGATTTCAGTCTGGATTTGCCACATATAAAGCTGGACTTAAGTGTCCATCCACTACTCCACACCTGCTCACTAGTGTTGGGCCTCACAGCTCTGGTTTGTAGTTGGGGAACCAAGGCCTGGATCTCCTGAGGATATCAACCTGTGTTTGGGCTGAGACTTTGGCCTGCTGACAGAGGCTTACCTGATTTAATCATAATAATGACCCTTTCACAAAGACAGATTGCAAATCGGGGTGAAAGGGAGTATCAGGGTGCTGACATCTATATATTTTTTTTTAAAAGGATAGAGGAACATTCAGTCATGAGAGCTTCCACTTGTAGGCTCTATATTGGAACAAAACTAGACACAGGTTTACTTGGATAAGAACTCACTCAAAGGCACACAGACCCAAATCTCCCAGATCCAAGTTCACCCTCATATTCAACCGTCGAGAGAGAAATTATGCATACTTAACCTTTTGAGGAATGAAGGCTCCTTGGATGCATCTTCCCTCTGATGCCTACTTTTTTGTCCTTGACAGAATGGATGTTGTGTCAGTTACTGATTGGTGCCAGTTTGGGGATGAGGATGCCAGAGATTACAAGGCATTTGCCCGGGGGCCCTTTGCCGCTCGCTTTCACTCTCCATACACAGGTAACACCCAGTTTCTCCACACAGAGGTCTCAATTGTTCTGGATACTTGTCCACAGATTCCTGGTGATCCAGGAGCTGTTATCTCCGAGGCAGTTATGGAAGATTACCTTGGTTTTAGGACTGAAAGCCTGGCATTTCTTATGGTCCGTTCTTAACCTGAAATTGTTCTTAACCTGAAGCACCACTTTAGCTAATAGGGTTTCCTGCCGCCGCCGCCGTGCAATTTCTGTTCTCATCCTGAAGCAAAGTTCTTAACCCGAGGTACTATTTCTGGGTTAGTGGAGTCTGTAACCTGAAGTGTATGTAACCTGAAGCATATGTAACCCGAGGTACCACTGTATAGCCCTAGTTGGATGGTTCATTGGTGCTTAGGGTAGATGAGGAAACAGAGGAAATTGAATGTATTGAGAAGCTGAGGTAAAGGAGCTAGCTCTTGTTAACTGTACATGTGTGTGTAAAAACAGCCACTAAGAGGAAAGAGTAGGGAGATCAGTAGTGAAACCTCTCCCATCATCTGAACTGCTGTCTTCCACCCCACAGCTATCCTAGATTTTGTGCTACTTTTACACCACACCAGTCCTCGGGAAGCTGCCCAAGAGCTTGATCTGCTGTTTGGAGTGTGCACAGAACTGATGCAACGGTGGAAAACTGAGGTATATTATGGGGGCAGAAGTTGTAAACTCAGCAAGTCACTAAGAACATAAAAGCCCTGCTGGATCAGAAGACCAATCTAGTCCAGCACCCTGTTCTCACAGTGGCTGACCAGATATGTAATAGGACATTCTCCTTCTCCTGATTCCCAGCAACTAGCTTTCAGTCTCATGCCACCTCCTCTAGTGGAGATGCTGCTCACATACAACCCTTTCCTTGTGATCTGAATAGAATGTGATGCTGCTGGGAGATCTGAATGCTGCTGGTGCCTACATCCCAGCAAGTGCTTGGGCTGGGATCCGCCTGCGCAATCACCTTGCTTTCCACTGGCTCATTGGTGATGGAGAGGACACCACAGTCAGCCACCGGACCTGCTGTGCCTATGACAGGTACCAGAGGACACTTTTCAGCTCCACTCACCCATTCTCAACATGCTTCCTCTTACTCCCCAAAACAATCCAGTATTTGCCAGCCTTTCAAGCAAGCATGCCAGACAGAAAGTAAGCCCTGAGGAGATTGTGTCACTTACAGTGTATACCATATGCCCTTTTTTGGTGTGGTTTTGCTTCTGGTCTGTTGAGCTGGAGAGCAGACAACGCTAGAGGCAGAGACTACTCCTGATCTGTACCATAGCCAGGCCAAGAACTTAAGAGCTAACCTGGCACACTAGACTCCTGCTTTGTCTCACGTAAACTGACCATGCTTTTTTTGTTGGGGGCAGAGCAGAGACCCATCACACTCCACTTTTGTACTCTGTCCTCCCATGCTAGGATTATAGTCCATGGAGAAGAGCTGCTTGGCGCCATTGTACCCAGATCTGCCAAGCCTTTCAACTTCACACAAGCACTTGGACTATCGGAGGAAGAGGTGGGTGTAATTGGGCTCCTTTCTTAACTGGCTGCTAGTTTGAATGTGATGTAAAGACCTGAATAATCCACACCATTTCATTCCTACAGGCCCTAGCAGTCAGCGACCACTATCCTGTAGAGGTGAATCTTCGGCTTGCTCCGAAAGCCCAGCGAGAGCTCTAAACCGTCAACCATCCTTCTGGCAATGGCAGGGCAAAAAGAAACTAACTTCTCTGACTATTCCATTCAGCAAGATCCGTCTAGGGCAGCAGTGGAATCCCCATACAGTAAAAGCAGTCTAATGCACATAAACTCCCCCCCCCCCGCATGAAAATCAAGGTGGCAGAAGAGCCCCATCTATGCTGCAGCTAGGACTTGCAAGCCTTCACGCAGGCGTATCCAGGTGTTGCCACAAAATTCACCACCTAAGCTTTGGGCTGGGTGAATTTAAATATCCTACATGGGTTGTAGGCATTAGGCGCAGCATTCAGCTTCCTTAGAAACTACATTTTTTAAAAAGTATCTTATGAAAATAGCACTTCATTTCTTTCATTCAGTTGTCATCTATATCCCATCCTTTACCCCCAGAAACTCCCAACATTGTTTATCCTAGTTAATCCTATTTTTGTTTCAGTTGAACCAACCAACCCTGATGAAGCAGGATACTGCTTCAGTAAGCCATACATCTATAATGCACACTGAAATGGCCCCCTTCCCAATCTGCTCTGAATTACAGGGCAACCTTTTCCTGTTTACTTTGCCCTGGAAGTCTTGCAGGTTTTTTTGCCCCATCCTTAGGAATGCTTGAGGGATTCACTACTGTGAGAATGGTCTTGTGTGACACTGACAAAGGTTTACTGATATTCAAATTCATTACTATGTTCACTTGTTTCCAAAAGCGGGTGAAAGTATGTTTGATGTTATATCAAACTCACAGTAACATTAACGTAACAGTAAATACAGCAGCTCAATAGACATTTTTTATTTCCATTCATCTTCCTTCAAGAATTGAGGAAAGCAGCTTGTGGATAAACACCAAGCACTTATGCTGCATGCAATGCACGCCACTTGTCCAGAGGGCCTCTGTTGGGGATGTATTTCACTCCACAGCCATCAGGGATAAGGCGCTTCTCAGCCACCATGTCCTCAAATTCATCAGCATTGAATTTGGTGAAGCCCCATTTCTTGGAAATGTGGATCTAGGTGAGAGAGAAGACATCAGAAGCTTGCCTCAGACTTCCCAGCTATTATGCATCTACTACTGAGTATCAGCCTGTCTTTGTTGAGCTGAGATGCAACACCACAGGTCAACTGGCCTGTCCCTCCATACCAACTTACAGTCAGTCACTGTAGATGAAAGTCATATGACAAAGTTCATTCTCGGCAAAAGGTTGTAAGAACAGCAAACTAAAACTTATGATCTCACTAGCTATACTTGAGAGATTTATCTCGTTTTGCACCCTATCTTTAGTGGTGCAACGCCTGTATACTTCTGGACTGACAGTAGTCTTCCCTCACCAACACACACATTACCTTCTGGCGGCCAGGGAACTTGAACTTGGCTCTGCGCAGTGCTTCAATGACATGTTCCTTGTTCTGCACCTTGGTACGGATGGACATGATGACCTGGCCAATATGCACACGGGCCACAGTGCCCTGAGGCTTACCAAAGGCTCCACGCATTCCTGTCTGGAGTCTAATAAGAAACAAAAAACTAAATCTTAGGGTGTTATCCTCAAGGACTATACCATGCTGCTACACCCACCACCAGTCAAGCCCTCTTGGCAAATGTAGATGCCAAGAGCTTCAGCCAGTCATGCACCTCACCAGGACTCAAGTGTTCCCAGGGTCCCTTAAGGTGCACTGTACAAGGAACAGAGCACGTACACAACCAAGGGAGTTACTGTGCGCAGTCAGTGCACACCACCCCCCGATGACAGCAGGGGCTGGTCGGCTTAATTGACTGCAAGGTCAATTTTAACACCAGAACTGGGTCTCTACCCATTCCTCACCTATCAGCTCCAGCACACGACAACATCTTGTTGATGCGGATGACATGGAAGGGGTGCAGGCGCACACGGATGTGAAATCCATCCTTACCACAACTTTTCACCATGTATTTGTTGGCACAGATACGGGCGGCCTCTAGAGCTGCAGAAAGAGAGACAGGGTGAATGGGACAGACCGCTGAAGCACAGCAAAATGAGTGGTTTGAGTGGTCTGTTGGTGCTCTGTACCTTCTGATGAAAGCTGCTCATATTCATCTGACACCATGTGCCCACAGAGTGGGAACTCATCAACCTTGGCCTTCTTCCTGCCCAGGTCAAAAATCCTGATCTTGGGATCTGGAGAACAGAAAGTAATATTATCAGCCAGTTCACTAAAACTCGGATTTCCTAACAGGCCAAATTAGGTGCAATCCACTCTGACCAGGCAATTAAGTCTCATCAGGCTATGCTCTGTTGGATTAAATTCTACATTCCTATCTGAATGCATGAAGTTCAATTTAACAGTTCATCAGGCAAAAATAAATATATTAACTTACCAGGAACACCTCTACAGAAACGGGACTTGGGGTAGGGCTTGTTCTTGCAGTATCGATAACTAGAAGAAAGAGACAGATAAGGTAGTCAGAAACAATTTTTTGAAATTAAAGTCACAATTGCTGAATATGTTAAACCAGAAATAGGGAACCTATAGCCTTGCATAGGTTGTTGAACTACAGTTCCCATCAACCCTTGCCTTTGGCCGTTCACATCTGATTGGGGGTTGGTGGGATAGAAACTGGTCCAAGACGCAGTCCCAGATACTAGCCTTTTAAACCAATTTACTAGCCTCATGGAGTTTAGCAGTGGAAGGATGAAGAGCTCCAACCTTCCTTCAGCAGCTCATTGCATGTCTATGCTGGGCCAACATAAGGAACAGAATCCTTCTTCCATGTTGCTAGTCTGCTCACTTGCCACATTCAATTTCTTGCTGCCTATGGCTACCAAGCAAGTGCTAAATTAAAATATGTCTCATATAATTAATAAATAGCATGTAGACATTTATCTGTATTTATTGGCTTTTATTTTCATACTAGTAGTGTTTCTTAACAGTAAGGGAAGTTCTGTGAACCCAATAACTTCTACTTTCCCTATCGAAAGCAAGGTGTTAAACTGGAATTTACATTTGGCTGACAGATCTGGCTCCCGTCCCAAGATCAATAGTAATTTCTGCAGAAATGTTTACCTCAAAGTTACACCATGGTTTGGACAATCATTTTCGGCTCAACAAACCATGGCTTTTGAAGCTTGGAATGGGCACATGTGAGAAGTATATCTCCTCATCAGTTTCTATGCAAAGATCTTGGCTTGTATGAAGACACAACCAGGAAATCTGGATTTATGCTGGCCTGCTGGGGTGGTGTGTGACAGAATGGCGAAATGGGGGAACGCTCAGCCCCAATGTTAGTGCCTGGTTTCATAAAAGTTTATGAGGCCTTGAATGAAATTCTGAACCAGGCCATTAGGTGGTCTTAGGCAACTCTCAGTCTCAACTCTCTAAGCTTAGTATCTAATGCTTAGTGTTGTAAGAATAAAATAAAAGAACATTTATATGAAGCACTCTGAAGACTCCCACACATATTAGCATCATACTGTACTCAACTACATCCTACTCAAGAGTGCATCCACTGAAATTAGTGGACCTGTTAGTTATACCTGCTTGCTTCAGTGGGCTTGTACTCTAAGTACAACTAGAAGTGACTACCACCCAAACCCCTAACATTATGGATATTAGGGACAAAGAACACGGGGAGGCTTCAGCCTTCATGTCCCGCTTAAGGGTTTTTGATACATGCATGCAGCTGGCCACTGCTAGGAGGCAGGATGCAAAATGAGGCAGGCAGCCCTTGCTCAAATGTGTCAGAAATCTCATCTTTTTATGCTAAACTCACGGGTGTGTGTGGGTGTGTACGGGGTGCGTGCTTGGGGTCTAATAGCCATCCCACGAAAGCAACCTTGCTGCTAAGAACCACCACAGGCGGCAACGCAGAAGGATCCACGGGCCACAAGCAAGCCGTGAAAGCCCAGAGCCCCCAAGGCGGGGCCCGTTTCGGTCGGCCACCCTCGTCCTCCCCGATGGCGGCCCCCGCCAGAAGAGGAAAGCGGGAGATGCGGCTGCCAGGAGAGACCCCTTTCGGCTTCTCCACTCCCGTTCCTGGCAGAGCCGCCTCGCCGCGTCCTCCCCCTGACGGAGCGGCCACGCGGCCTCCTGCCGGCCTTGCCCGTCCTCCGGGCGGCCCAACTCACCAGCGCGCGGGTCGGCGGCCCATGGCTGCAGGTCTGAGAGGCAAAGAGAGAGAGAGAGAGAGTCAGTCCGGGGCCGCAAAGGGAAGCGGGCCGAGCGCGGGGCCTGCTTCTCGCTCTCAGGCCCAAGCCGCGCCGCTGCCGCCTCACCCGCGTACTCACCTCGCCGAGCGGAAAGAGAGCCGGGAGCGCGCCTGCGCGCTGCTTATCAACGCCGCCGCTCTAGGACGGCCGCGGACACAGAGGTTGGCCCTCGTCTGGACCGGAAGCAGCGGAAGCTTAACGTATCCGGAAGGTCGCCGCGACACATTAGCTTCCGGGTTGATTCTGACTTCATTTGAGTGGACGTTTAAGCCTTTAACTGAGGGATAGAAGGGCGAAGGAGGTGCCCGTGCAATTGAACATACATTTGCTGCCGAATTTTTTTAGATGGGAGCTCTTAAAAACAACAACCACCCTCATGTCAGTGCTGATCGTTATAATACCCTCAGTATTTTGAACCATATAACGCGTGGAATTGCCGATGGCTTTTGAGTTAGGTTTTCAAGGTCTTTATTCATGGGAAGGCGCTGCAAAGCCTCTGTCGACCTCCGCTCTTACTTGGCACTTCGAAATACAGTAACATAGTTGTTCTTTTTATACATCTATATATCTTTATCTACTGTATACTATTTATGTTATCATTGTACACATAAATAATAAAACATGTACTGTACATGAGTAACAAAAAAATGGGTCACCGGGGGTGTAAAATGCTAAACATATTATTTTACAGTACCATAATAATGAGGTAAACCAGTTCAATGAATTCTTCAAAAATCAACTTGGGAAACAGAGTAATAGTTGTTTTATTAACGTTGCTGTAATAAGCAATTTTGTCGAAAGTTTACAGAAAAACAAATCAAAGACTTAATTCACATTGAAGTCCAGTATGTATCATTTAACTTGCTGGCGTTCCGTATAGTCTTCAACCCCGAAACGAGGAGCAATTTTATTAAGACGTCCTTGCTTGCACAGTTCTACTCTTACTAAGGATGCATTGCAGCTCTCGTTGCATTCAGTTGAAATCATAAATAAGCAAAAGCAACACTAAACGAAGAGCAGAATAATTAAACGAATTTCTATTCGTTTGGCGCCTACTGTGAGCCCTGCTTCCTTTGGACATTACGACCTGCTGGGCAAATAACTTATAAAATGGCAGCTGTGAGTTATTTATGGTTGCAAAGTACGAATGAGAATGCTAGGAATCCCGGAGAATATCCACCGGGAATTAAAAGGATCTCAAGCTCTGTCGGAAGAGTCAGGCTAGAGCAACTTTACTGCGCATGCGCTCCTCCCGCCGCTTGTGCGGGAAGACGCGGGTTCTTACGGGATTTCGTCACAGGTCTCGCGGTATCTGGTTAAGACTCCTCTTAATTCGCCCCCCTCAGAAGATTCAAGGATGGCGGCTTCGGCAGTTTTGTACACTGGCAGGCAGCTGTGGAGGCCAGCCTTGTTGGCGTCCCGCTCGGTAAGACGACGGTTTCGACTCGGTTGTGGAAAATGACCTTGTCCGGAGGTGAAGAGAAACCGGCGCCGCTTCTTGGTTTCCTCTCAGGGGAGTGGGTGGGCGGGCTGGGGCAACCGTTGCCATGTTTCCGATTGGTTAAGGAGACAGACGGTGGGTGGGACAAAAGGAGAATGATGCTTTCGCATTGGCTGGCCTCTTATGGAAAGGTTTTTTATTGGGCGCTTCCTTTGGGACTCGTTGCGTAGCAGACAATTTTGATTGGGCAATAGATATGAGACTAGGAGAGAAGAATTAAAGGGCTAAAAGCACAACCAAGGAAATTAAAGGAAAGGAAACAGCCCCGTTTGCACGAGATGATGATGATGATGGTGATTAGTAACCTCTGTAGTAATGAGTCTGGAATAACTGCCACCCATTGCTTTCATACAGACTTATTTATTAATTGCATTTATCTCCCACCTTTCATCCAGGGAGCTCAAGGTGATTCACACTTTTCCTGTTGCTCCCCATTTATCCTCAGAACAGCAGCCCTGTGAGAGGGTGAGAGGCTGGCCCACAGTCACTCAGGGAGCGTCATGGCTGAATGTGGATTTGAACCCTTCATTAGCAGTAAATACTTGATCATATTTGATGGGACAGTTGATCAAGAACACTTTGACAGAGCAAATATCCAGCTCTAGCTTCTGGCAAAGGAGAATAAGTGAAAGATCTTGCTCAAACCTGGAATTTCACAGAGTCAGGCAGAACACCTAGTGTTTCATTCCTGTCTTGTAAGAATCCTTTATTTCTGGATTCCCCAAATCACCTTCCTTAGCCTATACTGTTTTTCTCTCTCCCTCACAGGTGCAGGCTCTAACAGATGGCAGTCGCAGGAATGTGGCCTCGGTTTGTATTGCTTGTGCTTGCCATCCTTTGTCACAGAGAGATGTTAGGGGAGGCACTCTTGTCTTCTGTTATTTCCCTCACAAATTCACTGACAGCTGTCTATGGACAGATGTGGAATGTAAATGGTCCTGATGTGACATCTGTTTCTATTCTCTGTACTGATTGGGCACCTGAGGAGTTGGGATCACATCTGGTATCCAAACAGAATGTGGCAGTCTAGGACAGTTTCTCCTCTTGGAGGAAGATGTTCTAATGGGCTCTGCCATATTGACGTGCCTTTTCCATGTCTTCTCTCTGTTCAATTGGAGTGATAATTCTGACTTATTAACTGTGTAGGGAAATTACAAGGTACTAACAGCCTTGTACCTTTTAAAATCAATGGTTAAAATCAGTGCAGTTTTCAAAGGTTCAGTCCATTATCTTGATTCAAAATGGCATCCAATTTTATCCCAACATAGATGAAAACCTGCTCCTTGATTCAGGAACTGTTGTGCAAAATTTGGTTATGATATCTTAAAGAGGTATCCAAATGCATAGCAAGCAACTAACTTTCCAAAATACATGGAAAAATATAAAAGATCTGTGGATAACATTTCAGAGGCACCAGATATACTTTCTGGACCCTTGGAAGTTTGGTCTTGTAGTCCTTAATACACTCTGGCTTCCCTGTTCACTGAAGCTGGTGTCCGTGAGGGTTAGAATCCTGGTCATATTTGTTTAAAAATGAAAGAAATCTTTGACTACTGCAGCACACAGAGGAAGTCACACTCTGTAAATCACAGTACTATAATGGCTCTAAGGACCTAAGAGATTGTAAAGCACTCTGCTGGTTAAAATGCTAGATGAAGGATCTTGGCAAATGTTTGGTTAACAAAAAAATTTTTTTTTACACTGCTGCCTGTGAAACTCCTGTTCTTTTTTCTTCCTTTCCCATCTTCCCAATATCTGTTCCTGATACACTGGTTACAGCAACAGACTATTGTAAGTAGTTTTCCTACCATTTCAGTTTTAAACTTGGAGTTGCAGCCAATGGGTTTAAGTCTCCTATTCCAATTATCAAGTATTCACCAGGCTGCAAATGTCCCAAGCTGGATGACTGGCAAAGGGTGGTTGCTAAGACTGACACTACTGAGCTAGAATATATGGACCATGAGTCCTAAGTTGTTCTTTAACCTCCTCTCCCAAGTTGGAAATAGTGGGCTTAAACCTTTGGTTTTGGAAACACTGTCTCCTGAATGGGGTTTGATAAGCTAGAGTTGGGAATACTAGTGTCTATATTTACCACTGGAAACCAAAGGTTAGAGTGGCTAAAATTCAAGGCAATTGAGAATATCATGACCATCCTTAGTGCTGGTTGAATGTAGTGTAGCAAGCTAATAGAATGAGGTGAGAATGGGGTGGTCTGCTGGTTAGAATAGAGCAGCCGGTGTTACCTGGCTGGGATCTAGGACTCTTGGGGTTTCATTCTTCACTTTGAACAAAGAATCTATACCCTTGTTGTTTTTAAGCTCTCCTGATCATCAGAAGCTTGTCAGGGGTTCCTCATAGGGTAGGAAGATCCATAAGGGTGAACCAGCTTGTTTGCCTTCCATGCTTTGTATAGGCATAGGGAAATGCTGAGCATGTTCTAGGATGCTCCCCCTAGTTAGCAAGGGGTGACAGTGAAGCCCAGTAGGCCTGACCAAACACTCCATGCAAACTGAGTGGGTGACTTAGAAAATGCCCCAGAACCCTCTGCAGTGTGGGTGGGGGCATTTCATGGCAGACTCTGCATGTCAGTGTGGAAAGGGTTCTTTGGAGACTTGTCTGAAAGGCATTGACCTAGATGAACACGGCAGGGGTGTGTAGTTCCTGAGAACAAAGGCCTCCTAAGATTCCTGGGCAGGGGTGTGGCCTAGCCGAAAAGATTACAATTTGCAAGATTTTGTTCTAAACTGCCTAAACCTGCACCTCTTTCTCCACAGCCTCCCCCAGCCAAATATGGGGGACGCCATACTGTGACAATGATTCCTGGAGATGGTATTGGGCCGGAGCTTATGCTTCATGTCAAGGAGGTGTTCAGGTACAAATTTCCTCTCTGTGTGCCTCTCCAGATCTGTGCATAAGACCCAGAAGGCCTGCTTGTGTGCACTGACCTTTTTGCCTCTCAAAGCCATGGCTGGAATTCACCTTGACTGCCCCACCGTTCTCTTCTCTCTACTCCAGGCATGCCACTGTGCCTGTGGACTTTGAGGAAGTTTTGGTCAGCTCAGAGGGATCTGAAGAGGACATGCAGAATGCTCTCATGGCCATCCGGCGCAACCGTGTGGCCCTCAAAGGTGATCCTTTGCTTTTCACAGGGTGCAGAATTGTGCCATGTTCTGCATAAAGTGAAGTCGAAAGGAGGAGAAAGGGGTGTCCTGTGTATCTTTTCAGGGGGTGGTTGGAAAGGGCAGGTTTGTTATACTGGGCTGCATGGGCTTAGTAAAGGCCAGTATCCATTTATTTTCCAAAGCCACATTTTGGATTCATCTGGTCCCCTTTCCTTCTTCCCTTCTTCCCTCTTCAGTCCAAAACGAGCCTATTCTAGGTTTTGCCTTAACAGTATTTGAAGATGCTTATTTTTTTATTACATTTATATACCATCTCTGTCTTCCAAGGAGCTCAAGATGGTGTGCATGGTTCTCCTCCTCCCCATTTCATCCTCACAACAACCCTGTGAGGTAGGTTAGGCTAAGAGATGGTGACTGGCCCAAGGTTACCCAGTGAGCTTCATTGCGGAGTGAGGAGTTGAACCCTGGTCTCTTAGGTCACAGTCCAATACTCTGCTGCATTTAAACCTATATCTAATATTGCATCCTTGTGATAGCTCTGGAAAACTGGTGCTGCTTATTCCCATTTTGTGGATGGAGGAACTGAAACTAACAGCCTCTCAGTACATGTCTGACTGCTGTGGAATCTGAATCCAGATTTCCCAGGCTTGATATTTTATCCACGTTTGTTTCTAACCCATCAGGAAAGAGGACAATTTATATAGCTGCAATTTTCAGATTGCCCCTATTGGTGTGTTATGTTTACTAAGGCCAGGAAGTGGATCCTCTTATTAACTGGTTCTCTTTTCCTGGCTTTATAGGAAATATCGAGACGAACCATAACTTACCACCTTCTCACAAGTCCCGGAACAACATAATGCGGTGAGTTGAGAGAGAGGCTTAGCCCAGTTGCCAAGCAGAGCCTAAGAGTTGGGAGTGTGGTTTAGTCCATATACAACCATTCATTTCCATTTTCTACCCCTGTCTAGAGGCTTAAAAAAAATAGTGGAAGTGGAAGAAAGTATGTAAATGAGGCCAGTAGTCTTAATTTCTGTATTGCTTACCATAGTGATGCCACAAGTCACAGGACTGACGTGTTACTCTAGTATGCTACCAACACATTATATGCAGCTCTGCCCTCTGTTCCTCGGTGTGGTTTTCTTCTGGTCTGCTGAGCTGGGAGCACATTGGAAAAGCAAGCGACAGCATTCTTGCTGGTTGGGTGTGACCCTGCATCACAGCCAGACCCATCAGCCCTCCTGCTCCCAACCAGGTGTGCCACAGAATCTCATTTCCAATGATGTGGGTTGGTCATCATCCATAGCATACGAGGTTCATCTCTCCTAGCAACACGATACTCTTGTTAAGGCAATTGGCGAAATTAGGGAGAAGGTGGATCTGGGGCAAAAGGAACAATTCTGCTTTCTGAAGTACACAGAATCACAACAGTTGTTATTCTGAGTAGAATCTGTGCCGTGTGACCTTTTCCTTTCCCTCTCTGATTCCACAGCACAAATCTGGATCTGTTTGCTAATGTGATTCACTGCAAGAGCCTTCGAGGAGTGGCAACCAGGCACCATGACATCGACATACTCATAGTCCGAGAGAACACAGAGGGAGAATACAGCAGCCTGGAGCATGAGGTGCTAATTAGCAGAGGCAACCACTTTTGCCCTCTTTATTTCTCCCCAAATCCCCCTCCCTCCTCAGCCCTATTTGCATTGGGGCAGTGCTATTTCTTCTCCAGGTGGGCTTTTTCCCTTTCCTTTCCTTTCCTTTCCTTTCCTTCCCTTTCCTTCTAAAGAATACTCTCTGCTTGTGGCATATCATGATCAGGATTGAGTGGTGATGGGATAGTGGCAAGTGACCTTTTAGTGAGGTGTCAAAGATTGTATGATGGTGGCCAGCAACTGACAGTCCAGGGGTTCAGTCTGGCTCTCATCCTTCCATTCCAGGGATTTCTTCCTGTGATTACTTCCAAATGGTTCCTCCTGACAAAACCCAAGATGTTGGCAAGTGGCTTTTTTCAGTCACAGGGACTGGCTCTGTAAAAGCTCCTCCATACTAGCATATTCACTCACTCACTCACTCATTCACAGACATTTGCTTTGTCTCGTATGGGTGTGAAAAAAACAGGCGAAGCTTGCAGCTCTTGCTCAGTTAAATAGATGGCCTTCTATGACATTTCATAGGGGAAAACCACAAGCAGAGAGTTGGTTTCCTAAAACTGGCAAGCCCTCCAAGGATTGCAGTAATCTTTCCAAGTAGGACATCAGTTCCCACCCAGTCCCAACTGAGCTAGAGGTAGAAACTAGGAGTTTTGATTTTGCCTGTTCTGCCCCTGCCCCCTCCAGAGCGTCTCTGGTGTAGTGGAGAGCCTGAAGATCATCACAAAGACCAAGTCGCTGCGCATCGCAGAATACGCCTTCAAGCTGGCGCATGAAGCTGGGCGCAAGAAGGTGACCGCCGTCCACAAGGCAAACATCATGTACGTTAGGGAACATGTAGGCCTTTCTTCAGCGTACGTGTGTGGGAGCAGGAATGGGTGTAGCTGGGGGGGTGGGGGTTTTTTTCTGGCTCAGTGGTGTAAAGTGTGCCACAACTTGTGCCCAGTAGGAGATGCCTCAATTCTTATTTATGCACCCTGCAAATCAGTCCATTGTGCCGTGAAATTTTATTCCTAGGCTGCCAAGTCAGGGATCAGGTTTCTGTTCCGTGTGGAAGAGGTAGGCTGTACAGGCCTGACTGTACGCTAGCATCAGAGACCTTTCTGCTCTTGTTCAGGAATACCACAAACTTTTGCTGCCTCTACAGTTTGTGGTGCCTTTGCTGCAGCTCTGGCTGAAATTTCCCCCCTTTTTCTCCCATATTAGGAAGCTGGGTGACGGCCTTTTCCTGCAGTGTTGCAAAGAGGTGGCAGCTGGCTTCCCAAACATCACATTTGAGAGCATGATTGTCGACAACACTACTATGCAGGTACTTGGATGATGTTCTAGTTTTATGTCTAGCTGCCATTTCAAACACAGGACACCCAAGTCTTCTTTGTAGACAGCTCAAATCTTTGTGTTCTTCATTCTCTTTGGCAGTGCTGTTCAGGGATTCCCACCATAAGTCCCTTTCAGATTACCACCTTAATCCATTCACATGGATTAAACATTCACAGGAGTCAGTCCCAGCATTTTGTGCCCACAAGCATAACTTTGGGGTTTTTTGTTTTGCTTGTTTTTTTAAAATAGAATCACGAGAACTGGAAATGTCAAGTTTTGTAATAGTCAAAGCAATTGTTATAAAGGAAATGGAGGACATTTCTCAGGATTTACTTTGGAGGGAAAACAAGTTGGCTAATAATGTAACATTCTGTTTAGAATATGTGACTTTTGCAGATCATTCAGAGAAATTGTTTAAATTAGGAGTGCTTTTATGAAAGCTTCCAGGCAGACCTGAAACTACATCTCTGTTCTGTTGTGGCTGGGATGGGTGGGGAGAGGAGGGGACATGAATCACTACTCTCACCTTTACACTCACTGCTGTCTCTCATTTTCCTAGTTGGTGTCCCGTCCACAGCAGTTTGATGTCATGGTTATGCCTAACCTCTACGGCAACATTGTCAACAATGTCTGTGCTGGACTGGTTGGGGGCCCGGGTCTGGTGCCAGGTGCCAATTATGGGCGTGATTATGCAGTTTTTGAAACGGTGAGTTTTTGAGAGGGTGGTAGATGTCGGGCTCCGGTAAAGTGGGGTTGTGATTAAGAAGCACCGAGCGCAGGAATGCTACTTGACTGAGTGAGAAAGGGCTCCTAAGGCAGAGGCTCTGGCTTCCAGATGGGCCTGAGCACCAGGATCTCTCCAATAAGCATCGCCTGGAAGAAAACTGAGGGAGATGGAAGAGAGCAGAACACACCAGCAAAAAAACAGGCCACTTGTATCTTTGCCTCTCCATTATTCTATGTTGGTTTCTTTCATTTTGGAAACCCTCATGCTCCCTCAGACAATATAGCCTGCTCTCTTAATGCCTTATCTCTCTTTTCTCCCTCTTCAGGCCACGCGCAATACTGGCAAGAGCATTGCTGGCAAGAACATTGCCAACCCCACAGCCATGCTGCTTGCCAGCTGCATGATGCTGGACCACCTCAAGTACGTGCGCATACCCCTTTTCCCCTGTCTCAGCCGCCGCCACTGCCTAAATACAACTGCCGCAACTGTTTCCCCATTTCCCAACTATGAGAGCCAACGTGGCATAGTGGGTTAGCCTCTAGGATGGGTTTGTAGAACCTTTGGCCCTCCAGATGTTGCCGTCATCACCCCTGACAGTGCTTGCTATGGCTGATGGGAGTTGTAGTTCAGCAACATCTGGGGGGAACAAAGATTCTCTTCACCTGCTCTAGGCATTCCCAAGTTCAAATATCTACTCAGCCACTAAATTATTGGGTGATACTAGGTGGAGAGATGTATCTAAAATGTGGGAGCTAATGAACACTTACCTGATCATCTTGGGGAAAGTGAGAGACAAAAATGAAATGTTTGTCTCAATGGCAGATTCTTCCATCATAATAGGGGAGGGTGGGGGAAGAGAGACTGCATTTGTGCTGCTGTTTCTCATCGCTTCACTCTGTTGTTCATTGCAGACTGCACAACCATGCATCAATTATCCGCAAGGCAGTTCTGGCCTCTATGGACGAAGAAGAAGTGAGTTGTTTTTTCCCTTCCCAGGCCAATGGCCTATCAAGAGAATTGGGGATATGGGCTCTAAGGTCACCGGGTGTTCTTCTTGGGTCTGTACATACCAGCAGAGGACTTAAAAACCATTGTCAAATATCTCAGATTGATTTCTTGTTTGTTTTGGAGGGCATCCAAAATGTGACTTGCCAATCCAAGTCAGGCTTTTAGGGTGTGGGTCTAAATGATTCCTAGAGCAAGTGTGAAGGATGCAGCCATTGGGCCCATGAGTCTCTAAAGATCCCTAAGGCATGAGAAAGACAGCTGAGCAGGTACTAGTCCATGTGCCCTACTGGGGGTGCAGTTGGATCAGAGAACATGACCATGACTTGTATAGCAACGCAGGGACTTGTAGTGAGAAGTATATGAAGTCTGTGTCAGTTGGTACAGTGGGGGAGCAGAAGTATCAAGTTGGTGGCATTGTGGAAAGAGGGTTGGGCGGAATAGTCTATCCCTTCAATTGGTCAAGAGCCACAGGTTTCCAAGAGTGCGCCATCATATGTGCACAACCACAGCATGTATGTATGTGTCTGCATGTGGGTCTCCCTTGGTAACTGTCCTTACACTTTGAGTAGGTAGCGCATCTTCACTACTGTTGCCTATTTGGCATTTTCATTTGTGGATGCCATGGGAAATAGTTTTTAACTTGGCGATATCTCTAGCTCTCCCATCCCTTTGGGAACTGCAGTTTCCAGTGTTTTGCTGGGACAAAGGGATAAATTGCAGTGCAGATAACCAAATGTTCTAGTGGCTTGCAACAGTGTTTACAGCTAAATTAAACAGTAAAAAAATGAAGGTCCCAAAATGCATGTTTGGGCTGAAGGGGGTTCTTGGCTCCCAAAAGTTTGAAGACAGACTGCTAGTTAACTAATCTGAAGACTGTGAAGGGGCGGTTGTGAGTGAAGGTGGCTTAATACACCTTTTTTCTTTCTTTTTCCTCTCCAGACTCACACACCAGATATTGGGGGCCAGGGTACAACCTCAGCGGCTGTTCAGTCCATCCTGCAACAGATCAAAAAATCTAACCCGAACCTGGCACAGGTGAGTTGGGTAGGAAGGTGACAGGTTTGTAGCTCTCAAGGGGGGGGGGGGGGTTGAAGTGGAAGGTGAGGAAGGGAAGTTATAAGATTTTGATGAAGTGCAGACTTCTTGAAACCTTTTTCCAAGGTTTCAATAAATGTCATCATGCCAATGTTTTTGTAAGATTGTACTTGTTTGTCCTTACTGAGCAGCTTCTGCCTTTAGGGATTGGATGTAAGGCAGGAGAAGGAAGGGCAGGGGCTTAGGGGGCACTGGTAGAAGCAGAATTTAGGGGCTGCGTGGACACGAAGGATCCTCCTGCAACTGAAGCCAAGCAGTTTTAAACTTCACTTGTCCCTGCCTTAGGCTTTGCCTCTTTACAAAATGGGAATTTTAGTGATTAACCAGTGTGAGGTTGGGCAGAATGAAATAGAAGTAGTTCTTAGTCTGTGTAGCTAGCTTTCCTAAAGACCATTCAATTCTTTTTACCTTTGCCTCTTATTGTTTTTTAGTGACATTCTGAAGCCAAAGAACCAGGCTCAATAGCTGTTTGAGCTGCAACTGAAACAAATACCCCTCCTGTCTGCCTGAAAGAGGCCGGAGCAACTGCTGCCTGGGACTAGAACAGACTGTTCCATTGTGAACTAGCCAAGCACAAACTCCCATCTTCTGTATATAGTGTGTAAGATGGCAATTCATACCCACCTCACTAAAGGGAAATAAATGGAAATGTGAGGCCTATTGTGTCTCCTGCTTTTAGGCTGACTAGTAGATAAGCACAGCTAAGTGGATTAATGGTGTGGTGAGAGAGAACAGCAGGGGAGAGGGAAGTTTGGGGCTATGGAGCATGGTTTTTATCGTAGGAAAGGATCCTGGTGATTTACACTAAAGGAACTTACAATCAAGGACCAGCTAAGGCAGCAGCCAAATGCAAGGGCCAGACTCCCCTGCTTAGGGAAGGGAGCTGGCTGCTTCCTGCAGTATAACCTACCACCATGACACCTGCGGACTGGAATCTAAGATTGTGTCGGTTTTTAAAGAAGCAGGTTTTCTTGTGGCTACAGCTGCACATCCCTTTGTTCCAACACAGTACAGAAAGACACACTTAATTTTCAATGGACTTGGTGAATGTCAAAGAGAATGGTGATATAAAAGCTAAATTCTGCAAGCAGCATGACTTCTGCTGCTGCTAGCAGTGGGGAGCACTAAAGAGCTGCAGCCCACTAATGCTTTGCCCCCAATCAAGCACTGCCTAGACTTAAAACCCCATCTTTACAGTCAGGGACTAGAAAGATGCACTCCAGGGCAGCAGGAGAGGTCTATACAGAAAGCAGCTTCCTGGTAAATGGTTAGGTTCATGCAGACCTTGCTGAGCTGTCTTAGGTGTGGTAAATTTCAGGCCCACAGGCTGGATGTGGCACTCTAGTCCTCCAGAACTCTCCACCAGGCTGCATCCCATACCGGACCTGCTCTCTGTCCTTGAGTGCTTTTGCCCAGCTGGAATGGGTCCCTGGAACTGCTCATGTGTCTGGCTGTAGAGGTGTGTATGTAGAAACTTCTGGCTTCACACAGGTGCAGTAGGCGACAGTCCACCTAAGGTAAGAGTCACGTCGGTTGCTCTGTCAACTTTGCCTCTGACTCCTTGCGCTGCTTCCAGCCCAGCCCTCGGAAGTGTGTGTGGCCCTGGGCTGGGAGAGGCTCCCCATCCCTGGTGTATTGGGGACCTTCTAAGTTTGCTTTTTCTTTTACAACACGGGGCTGATATTTCTCAAGGTGAGTTGCGTTCTGAACTTCCATTCCATTCTGTGGCAGTGTGAACTTTTACCACCACCCTCCCTCCATAGCACTGCACACCCAAGATATCAATCCCAGAAGGGAAGTAGAAGAACAACTTTCCTTAGAGGGAGTAACTCTAACCCCTTTCCCCTCACAGGAGTTGAGAACCTGATCCTCAAGAGGGTCTCGTCCAGTGCGGTCTTCCTAAATCCAACTTTGTCCTTAGAAAGGAGGAGGAGGAGGCAGAGGCTATTGCAAACATTTTAATGAAAAGTCTTGAACTCAAATCCCTGGAACAGTAGAAGGGCCTTCAAAACACGCACACACAAACACACACACACTCCCCAACATGGGCAACACCCTAATGCAAGGGCAGGGTTTCTTGTTCCAGAGACTGCAGTGCAAGGCAACAGTATTGCTGCCCTCTCCCTATGCCCAGTTCTCTTGCACCACAACTTTGGTTTAAAGACACCAGTCTTGGGCAGCACTGTGACCAGTTGTCTGCCATACCTAGGAGGCTTCCCCAACACCACCTCCCTGTTTATAGTATGAGGCTGCAGTATGCAAGAGCCAACCACAACTCTGGGTTCCAGCGCTATAGCCATGGGACAGGCATCAGAACTTGGGACTTTGGGTTTAAGCCGAGCTCCACACCTCTTTTTCCTCCTCCTGTTCTGTGTCTTTCCTCTGGTTGTGGTTCCTCCTTTTCTGAACCCAAAATGTTTTGGGGAAAATGCTACTGGGGCACTCCCACACCATTCAATCTTTCATCACGAACAGTAGATAAGCTTCTTCCTAAAGGCACAAAAGTAGCTTGGAACAATGTCAAGCTTTTTGGAGCAGCTACACTCTGCCTTATAATAATGAAAACTGACCACAGGTAGCAAAAGTGTCCAGGAACGTTGGGGGGGGGGGAGGGGAGAGAGCAGGAGCTGTTGTAGCAGTTTGAGAGAGCAACAATGCCAGCCATTCCAAAATACACATTGTGGGGAGTAGTTGGTGGGTAAAGACACACACACACACCCCTAGCTTGCTTTCTCCCACCAGCTAGGGTAGTGGGTGCAATTCAGTATGATTCCCATTCACCTCAAACTGGAGTGAAAAAGGAAACTGAGGCAAAATAGGACTAAAAGACAATTAGAAATGGGGGAGAAGAGACTTCACAACATACAAAAAAATCCCAGCTATTGAAAGCTGCCCTTAGAGACCTTCCCTTTGCAAAAATCTTTCCTTAGCAATGACAAGGGTTAGAAACTTGTTTGTTTAAAAAACTTCTGAGATTCTTAGAATACCAAATTTGTGAGCAACTCCTGGCTAAAGTAAAGCATGTTAAGGGCCATGACCCATGCCTAGGCAGCAGGGGAAAGGACTCACAAAGGACTTGGGGTAGAGGAGGGGCCCATTTATTCAACTCTTAACCACAAAGTTGCTGGCAGAAACCTGCCTGCAAATGCCTGTGAAGTGCAGAGACATCAGGTGCTGACAGCCAAGCCAGAAAAATGAATTCTTTCACCTCCACGGCCTATACATTTCTACTGCTTCCTGCATCAGCTACCTTCTCTCATTCCCTCCAAACAGTGCCACGGCTGGACCTCCAGGCCACGGTCATGTCACTTTGCACACATTCACTGTCACTTTTCCTGCAATTCATTGGCATGGAAATTTGGACAGGGTAGGGGCACCAGCCAGGACCTGCCGCGTCTCTCTGCCACCACACAAAGAGCTGCCCTTCCCAGCTTTCTTGCTAGAACATCCAGGCACTTCTTCCTTTTCATCATTCACACTCTGCTGACATACTGAGCCTCTCTCAAACCCACACATGCTGGGAGCTTCACAGCTACTCTCTTTGCCCACCAGTTAGAAACGATGGGGAGCAGAGGGCAGGGGGAGAAACTGGCAAGGAAGTACCACAATGAATTCTTAAAAGTCAAACCGCATCAGTCAAGGTTACATGGAGATGGTGGCCATGGAGACCTCCCAAGAAGGCAACTTCTAGGAAAAGAGTCAGCAAGGGATTGTGGGAATCTTCTGGCTGTGCTTCAGAAATGACCACAGAGTGAACCTGGCTCCTGAGTTCCAGTCCTGCTTTACAGTTCCCCCTTCCCCACTGTGATCAGCCAGAGAGAAAAGCCTCTTGCCGCCAGTCCTGCAATGCAGTCCACTTAGGGGGAGGAGCTGGGGGAGACAGCCTTCCCCCCTGCCCGTCAACGCCAGTGATGGGACCAGGTCCGAGCCAGGGAAATCTTGTGCAGGCGAGAAGACTGCTTCCTTCAAGCAACCAGTCCGTCTGGACTTCTGCCTGGCCTTAAGAGTTGAGCCACGGATGCTCCAGGCACTGGGAGGCTGTAGTGCGCTCTTCTGGGATGTACTCCATCATGGGCAAGAGGAAGTCCGTGAACTGGGCTGCTTGCTCCAGGGGCCACTCATATTTCTCCACCAGGACCTCGTAGAGGCCCCAGTGCTTGAGATTCTTAATGTGGCGCAGTTCCCCTGGGGAAGGAAGGAAGACAAAAAGGGCAAGGTTGGTGGAGAGGCACTATCTAGGGCTGTGTGTACTTTGCGCTGGAGGAAAGTAAAATGAAGTGAAAATTCTGCACCAAGGAAAACCAAACTCGTGCCTGGTTTATCTCTTATTTTGTGAAATTAATTCTGGGCCCGGCTAGTCATGGGGATAGACAAAGAGTTATTGAACAGTGGGCATCATATTCAACAGGCGTTGCTCACACACTCTAAAGCTGTGTTGTCACAGTACAAAGGCCAGAAATTTTCACCTCAGGAAGTGGAACATGATGCCCAAAGCCACATTCAGCTTCAATGCTCCTGAGATCGCAGCGTACAATCCCAGTCCTGGTCAGCCACCTGTTCCAAAGTCAGGCAGACTACATGGAAAACATACACCTGTTCGGAAAAGAACATGCAATGTGGCCCTGGGACCATCCTGCATAAGCCCCAATCATCCCATTTTACCTCTTCATATATTGTCATAGAGGTGCTTGGTGTGGGGAAGATTGCCCAGAGTGGTGGCAGTTATGCTATTAATCCCACCCTGCTGCCACACACCCACAGCACACCCACGCTGCATCTCTTGGGGGGAGGCCCAGCCTCCCAGAAGTGAAAGCATTAATATGATCAAAACAGCCATTTATTATGCAATAAACAGAGTGTGCAATAAACTTCTAGATCCTGTATCCTTTGTGGGCCTTCATGCTGTTTCTCTCTGTGGAGCAGGAAAGGTATGTAATTAGTAGAAGCTGGCTAAACTTGTAGGAGCTTCCTCCGATGTAGTGCTCATTCATTTTCCCACAGCAGCTTAAAAAGGTGCCCCAAAGCAGGGCATGAAGGTAGCAGCCCTATTGACTCAGCATCTTGTACTCTGAGGCTCCATTTAGCTACCACTGATAGACCTCTCCTCCATCTAAAGGTCGTCAACATCATCAGTGGCCAGATTCATTGAATGAGCAGCAATTGGGCAAAGAGAGAAAAAGAACAGACAGGTGGACACAGCAAAAAAGGCATGCAGAAACAACAACAGTCCCAAATCACTACCCAGATACTCTTAGTACTGATGACAAAGGTTGAGGGACCACAGAGTTCTGCAATGCAGCAAACACTCTTGTACCCTAATGAAAAAGGACAAAAGACTAGCTGTTCATGGCAGTTTGTAGGTGCCCACGTGAAACCTGTGAACCTTGTCTAGCTAAAGAAGACGAGGTGAAGTGGCTGCCAGAGGTGGCAGGTGTGGGTGACAGACAGACTGAAAGTGCAGAGTACATCCCACTGAGAAGTTGGGCAAGCCCAAATGAACAAAAGTTATTCCACATTACTTGGAACGGAGAATGTGGGCTGCACTTAAACGAACAGCCACTTGCGGAAGAGGCTGCTTGTGCATGCAGGTAGCCTGATTCTGGACACCCCAGACAACAAAGGCTGTGACCTTCATGACATTTACCACAGGCAGGGTAGGCAGAACCTATTAATGACCCCCCAGAAATGTTGACACGTTCCCAGCCTTAGGTTTCACCACAAACCTGGTTTTCTCCTGGCCAAAATCTCAGCTGCCTGAACGGCTTCTTTCCTTCCCGTGGTCACGGTCACACAGTTCCTTCAGTTTCCTGTTGTCAACTTCTCTTACACACATGCTCTCCCCACCCCTCACAATTCCTCCTGACAGCCTTTGAGCATGATACGGATGTGTTGTGGAAGCATCCGCTTGGAACAACATCCTCTCAACCCAGAGCGGCTACATTCCCTAACTTACCTCTCCTGTTGAAGTACTCGCGCGAATAGCGCCCGGAAAGAGCAAAGTGCGGAGGGATATCGCCTAGTAACTCAACAATGTGAGCAATATGATCTGAAAAGGAAAACAGGAGGGAACATCAGGGTCTGCGTGTCCCAGTCTCTCCCCCCTCCAGAGTTCCAGCAGGCCTCTTGTGAAATTCTGGCATCAACAATGCCTCCAGATTAGAGCACAGAGAGATTTAAGCCCAGCCAGCTAGGCAGGCCTGATACACAGCATCCTCAACCAGTGAGAGCTCTTTACCTTCATCCCTGGTATAGTCCTCGCCCGAGTGTGGTTCAAAGAGGTAATCGCCAGTAGCCAGCTCAAATGCCTGTCAAAGAAAGAGAATCATTAGGTTATGCAGTTAAGGCAGGGGTGGCCCGTCCCATTTCACCACATGAATGGGCTGCCCTCTGCCAGACCCACACGCAGTGTTCCACAAGCCCTTGCTGCTTGAGTTCGCTACCCCAGAGGGGGGAAGACGAGTGGCAATGCTGTGCACTGGAACACCTCCCTCTCGTCGAAACCTGTTGAGGGTGGTGTTCTGGTGGCGATGGAAGCAGTGGGGCAGGCGGAGTGCTGCCTCCTGCACCTTTGCCACCTAAGGCAGATGCTTCATGGGTGGGCTGGCTCTCAGTTAAGAAATCTCTCCTCTTCCCCATGGCCCGTTGTGACTTTTCAGATCAGCTAAACATCAGGACCTAGGTGGTTCTGCATGCCAGTGCCAACCTCTGGCCAAAGGTGGGAACTACCGTATTTTCCCCATAGGACGCACCGCCCTATAGGACGCACCTTGGGGTTTTTTTTGGGGGGGGGGGGAATAAAGAAAAAAAATTATTTCCCCCCCAGGCACGGGGCTGGCGCGGGGGAAGCCTGAGCTTCCCCCGACCCCAGCCCCCAGAACAGCCTGCTATCCGCAAGCCTAGGGAGCCGCGCTGGTCTCCCCAGGCTTGCGGACAGCTGTGTGAAGCCCGCACGCTCTTCAGCGCACCCAAGGCTTCGGAATGCAGGCAGCTCTGCGCAACCCTCTGGAGCCCGGCGCAACTTCGCGCCGGGCTCCGGAGGGTTGCGCAGGCTTCAGCGAAAGCCTGTATTCGCCCCATAGGACGCACACACATTTCCCCTTCATTTTTGGAGGGGAAAAAGTGCGTCCTATAGGGCGAAAAATACGGTACATGGAAGCCAGTCAGGCCAGCAAGGAAGGCTAAGCCCAAGGCCTGAAATGCTCATGTGGTATTGCCTGACCCTCTCGAGGAGGTTTTTGAGCTGGCATACTCACTGCTCTAAGAAGCAAAGGGAATCATCTGCTGCGCATGCGCATGAGCACACGCACACACACACACCCTGCCATGAAAACTTGGCAGAACCAATGACTGACATCTGAATATTTGTTCTATCATGTATCAAACTCAGGCAGGCAGAACAGAGAAGGAGCCATTCCTAGAGTGTGAGGGTCTTGCAGGGCTGGCTTATTCGTCACACAGAGGCATGTAGAATCCGTGTTATCAGCTTTTACCGCGTGCTGATATTAAGACGTTGGTGCAAAGAAATTGTGGATTATACATATTATATATGTGTATATGTCTGTGTATCCCAAGCAGCTTAAACTTTTTCTTTTCCGGCAATCGCACCAGCTTTGGAGGAAACTTCATTGAAAGCAATTGCATGGGAATGACTTAATTGCATGACAAAAACATCACAAGGAGCCATTTTAAAGAAGCCTCAGTGTGGACGATCTGTGAGACGGGCAAGCCAGACTTTTCCCCAAGCCACGTCCCCCTGCCCACACTCAGTGTGCTATACGACATCAGGTTGGGGGGCCCGATAAAGATGCAGCTGCAAAGGGACAGTCAGGAGGCTTAAAGTGCACTTCCAATTGTTCCAGTGGGGCTTGTATTCAGCGCCTCTTAAATGTAATGCCAAATGGGTTCCTCTCAGGAGCCCCACAGCTGATGGGTGGAGCCGGGTCCCTGCCAAAAGCCACGCTTCCTTTGCCCAGGCAGGCTGATTTCAAAAGAAGCATAAAATGGCAAAGCACAGGAAGGGCAAAGGTCGGAAGCATAAAGTTTCTAAAGAGTGTGTTTGGTTCAAGTACTTGTTTTGTGTTAGGATTTTAAATGTGCGGCTATTAGACTGTAAATAGAGTTGGCAAGAAAGGAAGTATATTTATATCTCATTAACCACCTAACGTTCAGCTCATCCTGGCACACAGCCACACAAGCAAAGCCTGCAAAGGAAGCGTGAGGCATCTTGACAAATAGCAGTCACTACACTGACAAAAGGGAAGGCCTGATTTTTAGAAGGGTAGGAGAGCTGAAAATAATGCCAAAATATTTCACATCTGGCAACCAATACGCCCCTTTTGTTTCAGATAGTACACGGGTAGATGAGTCTAAAAAGCCTGGGACATAATTTTCATGGCCCTCTCGTGGCTATGGTGGCTCAATTTACCATTTATTTAGCGTTAACTCTGGAAGTGTATACTCAATTCTGACAAAACAAAGCCTTGCATAGCCAAACCAGGAGGCTTAGTTTGGTCTGAACCCAGAAAGCCTCAGGGAAGGACCTTGCTGCTTTTCAGCAGAAGAGCTTGAGAGGAGCCTTGCTGGATCACACCAAAGACCCATTGAGTTCGGCATCCTGTCTCCTGCAGCAGCCCTTCAGATACCTCCGAGGAACCCATAAGAAGGGCATGACTGCAACAGCTCCCTCCTGATTTAGCTCCCTGGCCACAAGTATTAATCTGAGGCATGCTGCCTCTGAAGCTGGAAGTTCCATATGAACATTGTGACTGACAGTCAAGTGCCTTTGCGATTCAGTGCATGGTCTGCAAGACCCCACATTGCCCATCTCCAGGTTTGGACTTGCCAGAATAAAAGAATATGCTTAACCAATGGCGAGATGGTGACCACATTTGTGGACCTGTTTTTTAGTTGAAAACCCCAAACGACATCGAGCTCTGCCACCACCACCACCACCAGAATATGGCACAAGAAGCAGAAGGAGCCCCGTGAACCTACCATGCATGCTGTGCTCCAGATATCAGCAGGAGTGCTGTAGATGGCACCAATTAGCACCTCCAGTGCCCGGTATTGGCGAGTCTGAATGTCCTCCGTGAAATGTTTGTGCTGAGGAAATTGAGAGTGTGAGGAACATCCCTGTGACATACCTATGTATGTACGGACATGCTCTCTTGCGCATATGTGCACACATAGAACCCACACCCCATGCTTCCTTCAACAGCTGCCCTGTGGGCCAATCCAGTGTGTGTCTCCCATCATGACAACCATTTCCTAAGCCAGAGCATATATGCGCTGCTCACCAAAAGCAGAGCCCTAGTTGTACCCCACATGTACCTTCCAAAAGGCAGACCACTGCCACCATCGCCACTCCTTACTAAATCCCATGTATTTTTTCCTCCTTGGCAGCTTTCCCCAAGATACCAATCAATTTACTCCCTATATGGAGCCCTCATTTAATTTATTTAAGAACCTTAAAAGATGGACGTGTTGAAATTATAAACACATCAATATGTTTGCTGCCTTCCCACTGAAGCTTGAGATGCTCAGAATCTTTTCAATTGAAGAAAAGAAATGTGTGTGTGGGGGGGGGGGTGCTCTTCTCTTTTAAATTTCCACAGCACAATAATTAAAAATTGAAGCAAAAACTGTGTAGAGTGTAAATGCAGAAATACACATTACGTGGGAAATACAGGATGCCCATAGCTTCAAGTCCCCGAACAGCCCACATGCTCCCAGTCTCTTCTGTGCAGGCACCACATTCCACTCCCCATGCGACAGACAGCCCCACCAGATCAGCTCCCTTCAGGAGGTGTGAGCAACATGCACTCTAATAACTCACCACCCAGCAGGCATTTCCCAGATCTGCTATCTTCACTCTGATTTTGTCTGCATTTTGAGGTTCCAAGGGGTTCACCAGGAATTCAGAGGTACCAAAAGCTGCAGAGGCAGACCAGGGCAGGGAATCAGGTGAAAAACAAACAAAACAGTCCTTCAAAGGCCAATTTTATGGGGCATCCCCAGATGCTGAAGGGGTAGTAAGCAATTGGTTTAGCCTAACAGTTGTGCTATTCAAATTTAACCACTCGACTGGCCAGCTAAACCAGGTGAGGGTAGTCGATCGGTCTCCAACCCCTGGTGAGTTAGGAACTTCCCCTGCATGCAAAGCCAGGCTCCGGCAGATTGAGCGGACGAGACCAAGAGTGGGTCCAGCAGTCAATAAGGCAGTTTCTGCACGTGCTGAAGAGGGAAGTGAGCGGCAGATGGGGCTCGTCAACATAAGAAGGTAGCCTATCTAGAAGGAAACTCTGATCCTAAACTTTCACCGGCTTGCAGGATATTTTCAGGAGAAGAAAAAGCTAAGGAGTACACCCTACACAAATACACCTCCTTCCAGCAACTCCTGCAGCCAGAATGACCTGAGCTCAGAAGGAGGATACGCAACAGTGACTAATACAGAAACACAGCAGATTCTCCTTAAAATTAATTTTTTGGAGTGGTAAGACTGAAGGATGCCTCCAATTTTAATTAAGAAGAATGGTTTGCCTCTGCTATCACAACTTGAGAGAAAGCTGGCCAAAGGGAGAGACAGCTTTTGGGCGTTTGGGCCTACATGGCTCCTTTGTCATCTTGCCCCTGTAAACTCATGAGAGATACTCACTGCTGGGGGAGAGAAGCCCTCCACGCTCCCGCTGGTTAGAGACACCTGACATGGCTGAGCCAGAGAAGAGGGACCCTGAGAAGCCGGAGGTTGCTGAGTCAGGGCTGAAATGGCGGCTGGCTGTGCCAGGTGGAGAGTGCCCGTTGCAGCTGTCATAGGCATTGTGTGTGTAGAAACCAGAAGACGATGTCAGACTCTGGGGGCTGCAAGCGAGAGAGCCCCCTGAGGGCTCTGTCCCCCCAGCTGTGGAGACCATGATGGGGGCTCCGCCAGGCAGGTCTACAGAAGAAGAAAGAAGAGGGTCAGGGTTTCGTGGTATCATAAGAAAGTGTGCTGCGAACAGCACTGATTGAAAAGGAGAAAGAGAGTTGCATTATATGTTTCTGAAGGGAGAGACATGGGTGAAAGGGCACCAAAAAGGTAAGAATCAGAAGGTGACTACATCCCATTTCAAGAGTCAGGATGTAAAATGTTCAAAAATAAACCTATTTACTGCAAGGCAACTGGGTCCACTTTGCTGCTTCTTACTAGCATTGGGGAGAAACAAACCATCACCCCTGGGCTTAACATTACATTTCAACCAGGGTCTGAGTTGTCATTTGTTTTGCTCCAAACAAACCACCATGATAAACCAATCTTTGTTCCTAGCTTACTAGTCATGGGTTGCTTAGAGTAAGATCCCTGGTTCAGACAGAACGCTAAGCCAGGGGCCTTCATTTCCTCCGTGCCTAGACAGGTACATTCACAATAAAACGTTAACTATAGTTTATTCTGATGGCACGTGAAATGGACCCATGTAAATGCCAGGAACAAACAACAGGCAATGTAAATGCTAGCGTACAAGTGTAGGGGAGGCAGTGAAGGAGCACAAGCTCAAATATTTTAAGCTGCACAAAAGGCTGTGAGAGTAAGTATGCAAAGATTGGGGGGGGGGGGGGTTGTCAAGCCTCCAGACCTGACCACACAAGAGAACCAGCTGCACCCAACAGCAGCGCTGACTTCCCTCTCCCAACCTCACCTGGATCTGCTGTGGGCTCGCTGGCATCTCCTGCTGCCAGGGTCGCCAGTTCCTCCAGCTGCTGAAGGTCCCGGAGCCGTTCTGCCAGGAGCTGACTTTGTCGTTTCTGCTTCCTCTTCAGTTTCTTCCGCTTGTTCTTCGAAAGCTTCCCATTCTGGGAGATGAGATGACCCCATGTCACAGCCCTGTTACTTACAATTCCAGGGCTGCATGGGAAAGTGAGCGGGGGTTGGGGGGGAGCATGCAAAGGAGCCCCATGGCAGGCCCTGAGGTTTGGGGTAGAGAAGGGGAGAAGGAGAAGGAGCAAACCAAGGGAATCACCAGGAAGCAACTCAAAGTGTCAGTGGGCAGTGCCAGAACCCCAAAACAGCGGGGAGCAATTTCACAGCAAAACACACAGCTTGCAAGAGAGTTGTTGTGTGCAAACAAATGGGGGCGGGCAAAGGATGAATGAGGAGAAAGATGTAGCAAGAAGAAGAAAAAAGGCATTACAGATCTGTAAGAGCAGATGCAAGAGCAAGTGAGGCCTAGTTGTCAGCCTGTTTCTGGTTACAAATGGGGATTCTCCTAACTGAAATGCTACCCCAAACAAAATAATTTCTGCCACACAAAAACTAGCATATTGAGGAAGAAGGCAAGATGGACAAGGCCCTTCCCCAAAAAATCATTAAGTTTTCTATGTGCAGTTATTTATTTATGCAGGAACATTTTACTCAAGTGAGCACCCACCTCAGGGGTACGGCTCAAACAGCTCACTGAACACTAGTCCTACAAGGAAACAAGGACTTGTGTAAAGGCACAAGCCAAATGTACGGGAAGGGTCAAAATGAGGAGGGGCTGAGGCCTGCAAGGGCTGGGCCTATAAAGAAGCTGGGCCAGACCAACTGCAGAAGAGGGTGGTCCCTCACTGATAATATATTTAGGGGTGTCAAGAAGATTGTGCACAATTCAAATATTGGGGCCCAACATCTGCTGTGATCCTGCAAAGCATCGGGGGGTGGGTGTGTGTGTGATATTCTGGGTGGCTTGCAGGCATTGTAGCTCTTAAATCCCAACACACCCCCACAATCAATTATAGTGTTGGGAGGGACCCTGAGGGTCATCTAGTCCAACCCCCTGCACTGCAGGAATCTCAACTAAAGCACCCATAACAGATGGCCACCCAGCCTCTAAAAACCTTAACTTTACTTGGGTATTTGCAACTGGGCTTCCCTAAGGCACCTCACTGCTTCCAGGAGCACCATTAACAGCCCTACCCATTAACAAGCAATTCTCTTTCCTTCTGCGCATGGCTGATTGCAATGTTTATCCCACTGTGATGACTACAGCAGCCAATGACTAATGATCTCTCCATGTGGGAAATCAAAATGGGAGAAATACTGTAATACAGCCGGAAGTGAACAGAAGTGAAGTGAATAGGAACAACAGAAATGAAAGAAAGTCAGCACCACCTATTAATTGCAAATGAGATGCATCTGGGAGGGAAAAGAGGGACTCTGAAGGAATAATAAGGGGAAATAAATAAGGGTGTGTGTTTTTTTAAAATGAACAGTGAGTTTGGAGAGATTAAGGAATGGAACTGCCCGACATTGGATGGAACACATTATCAGTTAAAAAATAAATGGAAGAAAATAAACTACCAGTGGAATGAATCTGTGAGAATAAAGGAGCAGCCTTACTTTGGAAGGAAAGTAATGATCTGGCCGTGCCCATTTTACCATGCAGCCCTCAGAGGGTGGCCATGGGCCACTCTGGACTTCTGCCCCAAAAGGCTTAGCCACCCCTGTAGTAAAATGTCTTGGGTTAGGCCTGGCTGGGTTAAAGCAAAAGCAGGTGCAGGAACAAATAAATGACGTACAGAAACAAGGGTGTGCTCGGTGACAGAAGCATGAGCTCCAGAGGACACACACAAGGCATGAAGGGCGTGCAACTGGGAATGAGAAAACAAAGAAACCATAATGGGTGTGCGAGAGGACACCATCTTGCACTTCCACAAGCAAAAAGGGATGCAAATCTCTCTCTCTCTGTGTGTGTGATGATATATGCAAACTGGTGTTTTTAAGGTGGAAAAATAAAGCAGGCAGATGGGTGGGCAAAATAAACAACTAAATGCTATGGGATGAGCATATGAATTATGACCCTTTGTCTTTCCAGCAAAGCTGAGCAACAACCAATGCCCTATCCAGCACTAACACAACAGAACAGCAGGAATAACAATGGGACAGCAGCAACAGCAAGAACCGAGTCAGGAATTATGCGATTTTAAGGAAAGATATTTATCTACATGCAAACCCATAAACCTGTATTGGCTGATTACCATCACACTCCTTTTAAAAGTGTTTGTTTTGTTCTTGTTTTTATTATGTATTTAATGTTTTATTTTTATGCTGTGAACTCCCCTGAGGTCTTTGGATGAAGAGTGGTATACAAATTTAATAATAAAATGAATAATAATATTCTATCCCCTTCACATGTGCACCTAGAAGTCACGTTACAACATACTGGCATCATGGCACTTGGGATATGGACTCTTCTGTACAGAAAATGCAAGGAGGGAACAAGTCAAAATACACAAGGCATTAACCAAAGAACTTCTATCTTGTAGCAGCTTTGTGTCTGGTAAGAAAGCAAGTGGTCAGGCTGGTTGCATTTTCTCTTGGCTGGCTTCTGGTGGACTATCAAAAAAGAACTGGCTTGCTTGATTTCTCTAAGGCTAGCTGTAAGATGTGGTTTCCCTGGTCCAAAACTCTCTCCTTTTTTGTGTTCACACTTGCATGTCTTCTTGTCCCCCTTACTGGCACAGGCAGAATCGAGAGTGCATTGTCCCTGCTTGGGATTTGCTACATAAAGGCCAAAGAGAAAAACCCAAAGAAGTGTGACAGGCAGCGCAGGTAAGCAAAGAGTGTCCACAGAAGAGAGTGCAGAGTCTTTGGAAATCACCAGATGGCTTTACAAGTTGAAGTGCAATCTTGGAAAAGTGGGCAAGAGCCAGTCCCAACATGGGGGACATTTCAGAAATGAGGGAATCAAATCTGGTACACTTTTCTGGGATAATCTGTCTATCTATCAAATGTGTGTGCTACATGAAAATGAAAAATGAATTTGCAATGCTGTCTCTGCCTTATTTGTGTACGTTGTTTCCCACGAACACTTTTGCCCTTCTTTGAAGTGACACAACTGGAACCAGGCAGGCACAATGACTGGAACACAGGGAACTGCCTTAGAGCAGGTCGGACTATTTTGTCCTTCTAGCTCAGCATCAGCTTTTCCGCTTGGCAGCAGCTCCCTGGACCTTTTCCATCATCTGCTAAACATTCCATCTAATGGGAGATGCCAGGGACTGACTTCTGCATAGCATGTGCTTTTCTGCTGAGCTGTGAGCCCTCACAAAGAGAGGCTTAGGCCAATGCACAGGTGCATTTTCACACTGCAGGGCAGCGAGCGCCACAGTTAAATTAACTGTGTGCCACACAGAACAAAGTACAACCCACACAAGGCTGTGAAGCTCTCGCCTCTCTCTGCACTTGGTTTTTGTATCCAGTAAAGGCTGCAGACATCTTTGGCACATGAAAAATTGTCTGTGGCTGGGACTTGTTAAGCCTGGACTGTCAGTAAATACAGGTGTGACTATGAGAACCTTGTATGTGAATTGCAAAACAGGGGGCAGGGGGAGGCCCATCCATCCACACAAGGCCACAGAATACAGCAACAATAATCATTACCAATTCTAAACTTAGTTTTTCCACCACCTTTGAAAGGGGTAGTGGCACCAAGAGGAGACTTACCAGGCTCTCCTGGGGTGCAGAGCTGACTGAGGGAAGAGGTGCACAGATGGAGTGAGGAGAGAAAAGAGGGAGAGAAAGAGACAGAAATGATTCCCAGAATCCAATAGCCAGGAAGTCTAAGGCAAACAAACAACAATCAGTAATGCTGTGAAGATAAATATAGGGGAGAGGATGTGGGAGGCAGCCAAGCTCCCTAGTGAAGATGAACTGACATTCTAGGTCATGGCTGGTAGTCCATGGCCCACAGAGTGACGTTGTGATTCTTGCTCTTTCCTTTCCTCCCATCAATCATCCTACAAGTCTACCCTGCTTGGCCTTGAATGTGCAGTCACCACTTCTGGAGATCCTTAGCACAATCTCGAGTTCCTGTGCAGATACTCATTAGCGCTGCTCTCTAAACCTCCACCCCTAACCATTAGCCGTGCCGACCGCGGTTGATGGGAGCTGGTGTCCAACATTATCTGGAGGGTCACAGGTTCCTTATCCATGGACTGGAGTGACACACAGCCGTGGCCTTCTGTGACAAGTAGGGAGACTGGGGACAGCTGCTCTACTCAATTATGTGCGTGCACACACACACTCTTCCTGCACTATGTTTAAGGCTGCTGTCTGGAGATCAGCAACTGCACCAGCCGGGTCCTCCATCTGCTGAGTCAGAGAGGCAAGAGTCTGGGTGGGAAAAGTGATGGCAAGAGCGGTGCAACTTTCTGACAATTCAGTTGCAAAGGGAGAGTGCAGGTTATATCCAACTCAGTTATATTAACAGAGCTATGCTTCAGTTAGGTCCATTATTTTCAGTGGATCTACTCTTGAGTAGGATTAACATTGGAAGCAACTCTGTGGGTATGCCTGCAATCTCCGTATTAAAGTAGTAAATAAACAGTAAATAGTTGCCAACTAGGGGCCTAGCCTTTCATGAACCATTGTAGCTTCAATTTTTCTACACATCTTCCCAGTTGACTCTCCTCTATCCCACTCCACAATTCAGTCAAAGTTTTTCCTGTTTTATGCTTTGCCAATGATTCCCTGCACAATTTGATTTATTTAGCATCGCTATACTTGTATTATTGTCTCTCTCCCTACTCCTCTGATTCCTGCAATCAAACTTCACCCATATGTCTTGTAGGGTTGGGCAGTACTTGGTTGTCAACACTGCGATATATCACCAGCTAAACATCGCAATAGACCGACAATAATCATGATGTCTGTAATAAGGGTGGAACTATGTAGAGGTGTCTTGGGTATTCAAAATTTAGTCACAGTTCAGTAAATGTAAACACAGGCACTACTACACTAAAATTAGTTATTAAGTCAACTGGAAAGAGATGCTTCCTTGACTTCTTGCTTAAGTCTCCAACTTTTCCACTTGCCAACCCCTGGTCTTGCCTGTCTTAGCGTAGACAGGAGAATGGAGCCGGGGATTATCCTCTTCCTTCTAAATAAGATGTGCCACTATAAAGATTAAAAGAACATGGGGAGGATGTGACTATTTACCTGCGGAGCCAGAGGGGGGCGGGCCCCCAGCTTGCTGCCAGACAGTGGCCTCAGCTGCCAGGCGGCGCACGTAACTCTCATCTACACACAGCAGGATGTTCTCTGGCTTTATGTCTGTGTGGATTATTTTGCACTTCGTGTGGAGGTAGTCGAGGCCCTGCAATACCTGGGAAGGGAGATGCATGATCAAATGGGAGAATTCAAGGGTTTCCGAGTACAGAGGTTGTGGTATCAGGAACTGCAGAGCTTATACTGGGAACCTCAGAGCCTGGAACTTTGTTAACTACCATGGACCGTGTGCATGTGCTCAAGATACAGAACCCTCTTCAAGAGCAGAAGGATGTGTGTGCAATATCAGCCCCTAGATAGGACTAGATTTGGGCATGACTGCCTTAGGCCCCAGCCTCTCTTCAACAAATAGACTCATGCTCCTCTGTTCACCTGAATCCCCTTCCATCAAGATGGATGTTTTTAGTCTAGCCTTCACCACAATGGTCCAGCTCAGTGCTTCCCAAACCGAGGTTTCCAGCTGTTTGTGGACTACAACTCCCATCATCCCTAACTAGCAGAACCAGCTGTCAGGGATGATGGGAATTATAGTTCAAAAACAGCTGGAGACCCAAGTTTGGGGAACACTGGTCTAGCTTTCCATATGTGGAGACTGGAATTTTCTTTTCTTTCATGGAAAGCAATACAACATGCAATATCCCACTGGTGGTTTAAAACTATACTCCAGAAAGAACTCAACCATATGATACCCCCATCCCCAACATACAGACACCTTCATTTCTGCCCAAGTTGTGTGGCTTTTTTGATTCAACCTCCCAGTGATTTTGAATATAATACAAGTAACCTAAATCTGAGCAGCCTAAATAAAGAAGGGTTGAAATGATCCTGATATTACAAACAGATCCCAACTGGATTTAAAATAAATCCACTCTTTACCTGGCGTAGGATGCTCTTGACGCAGGGTATAGGAAGTCCCTGGTAGTTGGACTTGATGATCCATTTCAATAGTTGGTGTCCTAAAACCTCAAGGACCATGCAGACATCTGGGCAGAGGTCGAGTCAAGGAGACACAGTAAGCTAAAATGATTTCCCTAGGTCTGAGCGATGTATCAGAACACTATGACCACCCTCATTTTCCCCATATTACTAATGTGGTGTTTTTAATGTCTTAAAATCAGATATGGAAGAGAAACTGTGCCAGTGTTCAGTGAGGAGGAGAACACTGAATACAGATGTTTTGAGACATTCACCTATTGACAACTGGCCACTGTGTGAAAACCATGCAACTTTCCACATGACCACAAAACTGGGATTCCTTTCCGGAACATCTCATTCAATAGCAGGAGTAGCATTATCTGCAGGGAATGACTGCATGCTTTCTGCTTTGTGTCTAATTAAATAAGGTAGATGTTGTGGACTGAAACTCCCACCATCCTTGACAACTGACCATGCCAGCTGAGATTTGTGGGAGAACACAGCCAGATCACAGAAACAGAACTATTCATTAAACGTGGCAGGGAATTGTGGAGGACAGGTAGCCTTGCTGGCTTTTCCCATGTCCTCACCTACTTACCATTTATTTTTTAAGAGGCTACATGAGAACTCCTACGAAAAATGGAATAGCAATGAGCACAGTCACCAATTTTTATTTTTAAGCTACCAAAAAGTCAGTGAGTGAGTGTGTGTGTGTGTGTGTGTGTGTGTGTGTGTGTCTGCACACTGGAGAAGGTTCTGGTCATCATCAGAAGTGTCACAACTACTAGCCAATATATTCCTTCGACGCTGCACAGCTACAGTAAATGCGACATTTCAAACACCCATCATGGGAGGAAGAAAAACATATTCCCAGCAAAAATAAATTGCAATTCATCTCAGGCCAATGTATGATTCTTTTCCGACAGTGACATGACCTGGGGGGTGCAGCCTAACAACAGTTGTGCCTCTGTTCAACAATAAAACAATCATCTGAAGCAGACTGCAACTGTTTATGTCCATCCTCATAGGCCTGATCCAAACAGAAAGTTCATTGCTTGCTTCAACTGTCTCTGGACTGTATCATGTCATATAGCAGGAGGCAGAATGCAGGACTGAACGCTCCCCTGCAGAAAAAACATTCCTGAGCATACAAAACCAGGTTGCAAGGTCAACTTTCTGCTGAATATGCTAACTTTTTATCTGTGTGAAGAATTTGGTACTGCTCTTTGAATGTTTCCCCAACAAAACAACCACACCATTCTGGTCTAAGAAGTAGCAGAGAAAGCTTTGTCTTGACCAAGATGTTCACCCAAGAGATACCTTCAGAAACCATACTTTTGGAAGTCAATAGTGGCTCCTAACAATCTGAACAGGAGCACCTATGGTTTTCTGGGCCTGCTTGTGGAAGGATACGGACACCATTGATCCCTGAGATCTTGAAGTCATCAATCAATTGGACAATGTTCTCACGCTTGGGGTCACAGGGATCAGAGTCTCGCACCTGGAGAGTAAAAAAAGGGGGGGGGGGAATGACACATCCTAGATCAGAGTCATCAACAGAAGCCCTTGGGTCAAAACGGCCCACCCTCCCCAGTTGCCAACCTGGAGATTTAAAAATGTAGAGATGTCGCATCTGTGGTAAATAACTTGTTAGCAGGACACTCTAGCAGGTGGGTCCTTCCAAGAAACCTTGATACTGACCAGGCTTCTGATCCAACCAGATCCTCCTAATTGAAATCCCACCACCCACCTTGAAGGAAGATGTGTGGGGCCTATGTGGCTGGAGGTGAAGTATGGCATGCTTAAATACTCCCTAGAAATAAAAAAGGCCCCGTGTGAAGAATGGGTAGGTTACAATAGAATCTCTGCTGGTACTCAAAGCGTAGCAAGCTTTTATTAATGTGAGGAAGTCCAATCCCTCATTGCACTATGAAGTTGTACAATCCCAATCATACTTAAAAAAAAATAATTCTCAGGGTTTACAGTGGTACCTCGGGTTAAGTACTTAATTCGTTCCGGAGGTCCGTACTTAACCTGAAACTGTTCTTAACCTGAATCACCACTTTAGCTAATGGGGCCTCCTGCTGCTGCCATGCCGCCGGAACACGATTTTTGTTCTCATGCTGAAGCAAAGTTCTTAACTTAAAGCACTATTTCTGGGTTAGTGGAGTCTGTAACCTGAAGCGTATGTAACCTGACGAGGTACCACTGTATATCCCACCTGATCCACTCAAAGAGATTTACAATCTAAATAAAAACATTATAGAAAAGGGGGGGGGGGGAATAAGTAAAACCACAAAGCAGTCCAAAAAGGACTTTAAAAACCCTAAAGGCAGAACCAGCATAAAGAGTGATAAGTCTCCAAAAGCTCCCTGGAATAAAACTGCCTTTGTTTGCCTATCCACAAGTGAGCAATGATAGAGCCAGGCAAACCATTCTTGGGAGGCTGTTTTAAATCATAGATGTCACAGCTGAAAAAAACCCCAACTTGGGTACACTTCCACTGTATTTCTGATGTCAGGGGCCATGGGTATAGCCAGGATTTTTGTTAGGGGGGCCAGGACTTTTTTTAGGGGGGCAGAAATGACACGATTGGTCAGTTAATTAAATATTTCTATTCATTACTTGATCGGGGGCGGGGGGAGCTGTCCCCCTTGGCTATGCCCATGGCAAGGGCTCCCCTATAGCTGGGCATCAGAAGTTGAACCAAATTGTCAAATCCATTATTATTTCCAAACAATATTCCACAAAGAAACAGTGTTTAGAATAGGGAAATAGTGTCTTTGTGTGGGATGGGGAAGAAGGAATGTTTATTGGGAATCTACTTCAAATGTCAGAGTAGCAAACCAAACTCTCTGCTCCGGGTAGCTGAGAGTCGGCTCTCCTGTAGACTCGTGCTTTTCACGTTGCTCTAAGGCAGCCTTTCTTAACAGTGTTAGAAACTGAGATATGAAGGCTAGGTGCTAAATGGCACCTTAAACCTAAGTTATGGACGCAACAACGAAATGTCTAGGCACGCTTTTTTTAGAACAAGAACACAAAGATGAAAATGAATGAACTGCAACTAAAATATTACGTTCCTTTTTCACATGGTCTAGTCCTTCCCCTGCCCATCCCCCCTAATATTCTTAGGAGGGTCTCTTCTCCAGTCTTCAGAGAGTAGCTGGAAGTTTGGAGGCAGAAAAAGCTCCTCCTTTCCTTCCACTCTGCAGTTTTAATCTGAAATCTTAGGTGCAGTACTGCGCCCAGAGCTCAGAAACTGCTTGTGCTAATGAAATTCCCTGTCGCAAAATATGTCTAAAACAATGGGAGCTTTGAACACTGTTTCCCAATCCGGGATGCCCTCCAGACCTATTGGACTGCAATTCTCATGAGTCCTTACCAGCACCCAGTGTTTGCTGGGGCTGATGGAAGTTGTAGTCCAGGTCATATGGAGAGAAATAGATTAGATTGGCTAAGGGAACAGAAGACACTGTGTCTGACAGCAAAGGGTGGGATCTAGATAGTAAACAGAGCAAATGGATCCAGGGTAGGGGTGCTTCATCTACTCAAAGCCTAGGCTGTCCAAGGGATCAGATAAAATAATAAAGAGTGCCATACACATGAGCACCGGTAGTTTATGGCTCAGGGCTCCCAAGCAGAAGGGGTTCCAAGTATGCCAAAATCTCACAAACTTCCTCTCCTTTTATTTAATCACTACTCCTTCTACAGGGCCCCCAGAACTGGGGAAAGGGAGGGGCAAGGAGGACAACTCACACATTTCAGCAGCTTTATCTCATCCACGGCTGTCTCTGTATAGTGCACAGCGCTCTTCACCACTTTGAGGGCCACAAAACGCTTCCGCCTTTCGGGGGGAGGGGGGAGACAGAGAAGAAAAGGACTGGTTAGTCCTGGCTCCCCCTTTCCACTTTTTGTTTTAAATTTTGCCCCCCCCCCCACTTTGTAATCTCCACAGGAGCATCAAGACTTCTCAGATAAAACAAGTTAAGGACATAGTAGTGATTACAAAATAATAACAAATTCATAAAAGCAAAGTGGGAATACTTAACGATTTACGCAGTAGGAAACAGCAGTTCCTCTGCTATTAAGACCCTTGACTACCATGCCCACCCTTCTCCTTGTCCCACACACACTCAGGAACCCCCCCTCCCCATCCTCATGGGTCTTCCCAGGATCTGTGAACACAGATTAGGCAATCCCTTTATGCCCATCAATTATTTTTTACTTAACAATCAGCAGCCTGGTAAGAAAGGCTGAGTTTCTGCCCCCACCCCATTGCCTCTTACTGAAGACGTTGGCTACTTTGGAATACCTAATTACAGGTAAAAAGCTGCAATCCTGTGAATAACCTCTGGATTTGCATTTCCAACCTTATCAGTCCTCCTGCTAAGGACCTAGACTGGGTGAAATGGTCACAATGTGTGGTTCCAAAGGCTCAAATGGGCTTTTGTGCAAACTAATAACTACGATGACAACAAGTTTAAATTTAAGCAAGCTTCTAGCCCTCAAGAGCAGCAGAACAATCATGACCATATAAGCCCTCAGCACATTCCTCTCTTTTTCTTCTCCTTGCTAGGAATCTACAGTACAGTCATACCTCGGGCTGAATGTGCTTCAGGTTGAGCGTTTTCAAGTTACGCTCCACGGCGACCCAGAAATAGCAGAGCGCGCTACTTCCGGGTTTCGCCACTTGCGCAGACGCTCAAAATGACGTCACGCGCATGTGTGAAAGTGGCGAATCGCAACCAGCGCATGCGCAGACGTGGGTTGCGTTTGCTTCAGAATGCGAACGGGGCTCCGGAACGGATCCCATTCGCATCCAGAGGTACAACTGTATATGGTATAAAAATCACTTCCTGAGTATTTCCATTTCCCTTAATTCTTCCTCCCTTATTTCTCGCTTCACATAGCCTCCCTTTGTTGCTCCATAATCTGGCCAGTTAGAAAACGCTGCCTTTGATTTTTCCGTTTTTCAGAAAAGTGAAGTCCATCGTACTAGCCTTCACTCCTTAATTCTCTGGTAGGGGACAGAAATGAAGCCTCCCCACCCTGCCGTACTCACTGAATGTCCCAACAAAGCCAGACAGTCGAAAAGTGCCCCCAGCCGAGTTTCCGCACCACATGGTAGCGCCCGTTGAACAGGTCCCCAATCTTTACCGGGTAATACCCACCTAGCAAGGCAACAAGGGGAAGATAGGTTAGTTATACCAGTTGCCAGAGTCACAGAGAACGTCCTGGCCCAGCACAATTGCCACCCTGGACCGTGGTGCACCGAGCGCTGGGGTGGGTTACTTCTGGCCCAACAGCATTTGGAGGACTACAGATCCCATCAGCCTCAGCCAACCTGGCCAAAGGTCAGGGATTGTGGGAACTGTAGTTCAACAGCATTGGAAGGCCCACAGGTTTCTCACCCATGTTCTAGTACTGCATGTGGGCAATTTCTAAAGACATTGAACAGTTTTGTTGTTATTCTTTAGGGGCATAGAAGAGTGCTCTGCTGGACCAGACCAAGGGTCTAGCTCTCTGGGGTGTCTTGCTGGAAACAAGAGCAACTTTAGAAGCTCAACAAGCAGAGGGTATGAAGACAATGCCGTCTTCCTTTGTTTATCTGCTCTCAGCATCTGGTACTACCCACCTCACTTACAATTCCAAACAGAAAGCCCCTAATCTGTCCCAGCTTGGTGGAAGAATAGCCTGCCCCACTCCCCACATTGCCCAAATACCTCGGCAGTAATCTCGGGGGTCCTCTTGTTCCTCATCATCAGATCCCAGCTGCCCTCCTCCGATCACAGCAGGGAAAGGCAAGGGGGGTACTGGAGGGGTGCTCGGAGCGTCATCTGAGCAGGAGGGACTCAGTGGCCTGGAAGAGTTGGCCGGGGGGCGGGGGGGAGAAAGAGAGACTTGTCAGGAGCATCTCAATTCCCAATTATGTCATTTACTTTTTAATTCATGTTTATCCTGCTTCTGTAAGCAGCTGTTTATCCTTTGCCTGCTTCCAACCCGAGAGTCACCTCTGGAGAGGACGAACCACATGGGCATTAATTCTCACCCCCCCCCCCACAGAAAGTTTAAGGAACTGTAACTTTTATTTGCTCATATTCTTAAACCTCCCATCTCCCCCTCTGTCAAAATTCAGAGAGAAACCCCCTCAGGGCAGGGACCTCTCTTTTAGGTTTATATCGTTTTCTAAAACGCCACGCACATCAATGGCACAATAAAATAAAACCACTACCCTCCTTTCACAACAATTTTAGACATACCTACTGCCTCCTAGTCCCTCTTGCATCGTTTCCCCCATCTCCAGAGATACACAGGGAAGCGATTCGTGGCCAAGCATAAAATGAAATTAGCTGGCACCCTTTTCTCTGCTGATCTTCCAGTTCTTGTCAAAGGAAGGTGTGTATTTGGGGGGAGGGCAAGGGGAGAAGACCTGCTCTGTTCCTGAAGCCTTCCCCAGGGAGAAGAAACTCCTCAGAGCACAGCTCCCAGATCTGGGCAGGAGCTGCCGGTTCTGGCGTGAATGCCAGGCTGGAGTGACGGGCCCTGGGATGGAGACAGAAGACTGCCTCAGCAAAGCATGCCGGCAGCTGGGCACCTTATCTGTCCACATGCTCCCCTCCTTAGTAAAAGAGGAATTAATACCTTGTGAGCTCAGAACCCTCCTCCCCGCCAGAGCCCAAATGTGCACAGAGACACCAGAGGCGGGCGGGGGGTTAAAAATAGCCCCATGGCCCCCGGCAGCTGCCGCCCAGGATGGGAATGGAATCTGGGCGAGGGGAGCGGGATGAGACCGGCCAGGGGAAGCGGCCAGCCCTGCATGGCGTGGGCCTAGCTCACCAGGAGGCCCCAGGTCCAGACCAAACCGTGGCAGGTGCTCTCTCTCAAGGCTGGGTGCTCTCCCGTGGAAAAGAAACTAAAAACTCCCTATAAAGGGAGGAGAGTTTTAGCATAGTTTTGCCGCAGCTTGCTAGTTTCCTATGTGGATATTTTTTAAAAATTTATTTAATCATGTAATCCCCATCTGCAATCTAAATCAGCACAGCAAGATGATCTAGGCCTGGGGTCTGCACACTTTTCCAGCAGGGGGCCAGTCCACTGTCCCTCAGACCTTGTGGGGGGCCGGACTACATTTTAGGAGAAAAAATGAATGAATTCCTATGCCCCACAAATAACCCAGAGATGCATTTTAAATAAAAGCACACATTCTACTCATGTAAAAACACGCTGATTCCTGGGCTGGATTTAGAAGGCGATTGGGCCGGATCTGGCCCCCGGAGCCTTAGTTTGCCTACCCATGATCTAGGCTGTGGGTTCAGCATGTTCCCCACAGAACCAAACAACCTATTTTTCCCTCTTTGTGCCATCTGACTCAGATTCAGAGGCAACCTTCTCCAAAGGCACCAAGAAAAAGATACTGTACCCAGTAACCTACAACACCATCTCCAACACCCATGGATAGCCTCATTCCTTTAAGAAGGCATCAGCACCAGCACTACTCCTTTAGCAGTAACACTTTTGGCACTCCCCTTAAAAAGGGAAGACAATAAACTCAATTTCACAGGCACACTTGGTGGGGACACGGGAGAGGGCCTTCTCAGTGGTGGCTGCTCTCAGACTTGGGAATTCCCTCCCTAGAGAAGCTAGACTGGCCCCCTCCTTGTTGTCCTTGCATTGCCAGGTGAAGGCTTTTGGGAACCACTGTGATGTTTTTATTGTAATTATCTACATTTTTAATAAATATGTTTTATAAATTGTTTTACTTTTATTAATGTTTAGTAAGTTTCCCCCATGTTTTTTACCTGTTTCTATTTTATCCGTAAGTCACCTTGCGTCCCGGTTTGGGAAAAAGGCAGGATATACATAAAATAATAGTAATAATAATAATAATTTCGGATGGTGGCAGGAATTACCTTATCTCAGGGGAGCCTTCCCTCTCCTGGTGCCCTCCAGATGTTGTTGGACTCGCAACTCCCATATCAGCCCCAACCAGTGGTAAGAGATGATGGAAGCAGAAGCCCAACGACATATTGAGGGATCTAGACTGGTTCACTTGTTTGAGTCATCTGGACTTACTAGTCTGCCACAAGGCACCCAATCCACGTTCATGAACTGAGGCCTCTTAAAAGCCTAACACACTTATCACGGCACAGCTTTTGTCTAGGCAACAACAACGAGCAAAAACAGAAGCTCCTTACTCCCGGAAGCTCACAATAAAATCGTTGTTGAAGAGGTGAAGGTCCTAAAGTGAGCAAACACAGCCCCTCCTACTCAGGGTTTGCCTTGAAGACTGGGGGTTGAGCCTTCATCGTCATCAGAAAGCTGAATTACTTTCTCCACCAGCTCTCCTGACTGCTTTACATGTCAATGAAGCAATGCAGAAGCGCTCACATGTTTTAAGTTGTAGCAGAAGCTTTATCAACTTTTTCTCCCCTTGCCAGAGAAATGGAAATCATAACCATGATTTGGTCTTCTCAACACCCGAATTACTTGCAGTCAAACTGCCTCCACTTAATTACATTTAAGATTATATATAGCGTCATACCTGTGATGGACATTCACACATGCAAACTATGCAATCTTCCAGAGACAAAGGCGCGTTATGAAACTGACCGATTTCCTGAAATTTCCACCCTCCAAACACTAAAAGTCGCTTACACGTGCACAGATGCCACTGGCGTTCTTGCAGCGGAGAGCCTGCACGGGCTCCCCCGAAAAGCGGGGCGCTCTAGGCATTGATACCCGTGTTGGCCCGTCCACTCAAGCCACGATTCTGAGCATGCACGTGTGAATCTGCCCTGAGAAGCCGCAGCCAGCCCCGCACTCCCCTTGCGGCTTCCCCAGCACCTGTTCCGCAAACCTGTCCCGTCCCCCCCTTCTCAGTCATGCCGGCTTCCTCTAAACGGGGAGGATCCCCCCCCTCCCCAACATCCGAGAGCTGCAGTTTCCAGAAGCAGGACCTCTCGCCCGCATTCCCTCGCACACGCATCCCCGACGGGGCAGGGTCGCTCCTGCCGCCGCCGCCCTCCCCCCGAGGACAGATGCGCTCGGCGCCCCACTCACCCCGTGGGGGTCTCGCTCTCTGCCTGCGGAGCCGGAGGCGCCTTCTCCTTCTTATGCTTCTTCTTTTTGCCGCGGCCGCTCCCCGGGCCTGAGGGATGCGAGCGAGGAGAATCAGCGCTCCGCCTGCAAAAGTTTCCTGGGCGAGCTTGCAAATGGCAGCAGCAGCAGCAGGGACCGACCGTGCAAGAGGAAAGCCCCCCTGCCGCCGCCGCCTCTGCACCTGCCGCCGCCGCCCCCTCTTTTCTCCCCATGCAACTGCCTCCCCCACCCAGGATTTATCTGCAGCCCCCATGCACGCGCCCCCAAGACTTGAAGGGCAGCCGCGCGCCCCCGCTTTACCTTTCTTGCCGCTCATGGCCCCCCCAGCCCCTGTGAGCTCCATCCAGGCTCCGGGATGCCCCTTGCGCCTGCGTGGCCCGCCCCCTTCCCGACCGCACCAGCTGCTTCTGCTCCACCACGTGAGGCTGGCGGGGAGGAGGCTGAGCTGCCTCTGGGCCTGCCCCTCCGCGGGGGGGGGTGGGGAGCTGGGGAGAGAAGGCGGAGAAAGACCAGGCAGGTGGCCGTTTTGTGCTTTTAAAAAGCAAGTTTCCTAAAGCGTCTGAGTGACAAGTGCTAGATACAAACATACATGCATATACTGTATATATATGGGGGAGGGGCGCTAATCAGCTCAGTCTTCTTCATCATCATCTTCATCAGCTACCACCACCCTGACAAGGTGGGTCACTATCTGAATCCCACCCTGCAGATGGGCGGACCTGAAAGTTAGTTGTTCTCAAAAACTGCAGTCCTATGTCTATTGCAGGGGATTGGACTTGATGGCTCTTGTGACTTTCAACAATTCAACGATCCTATGATTCACTGGAGAGCAATTCCTCGTTATGGCTTAAATCATCATCATGCTGCAGCTCAGTGATTTGCATGCAGAAGTTCCCGAGTTTCAACACCTGACCTTTCCATGTAGAACTGGGAATGCTCTCCATTCGAAACCCTGGAGAGTGGCAGCTGCCAGTCAGTGGACAACACTGAGCTAGCTAGAGGTGCCATCTGGCTTGGCGTAAGGCAGGTTCTGATGCTTCGTTTTTATAGTGTTCAGGATAAAGCTTGTGAAGTGCTTTGAAGTCCTAAGAATCACCCTATGAGAAGGTAGGTCAGTTCTGTATTATTATCCCTTACCCTATTTTGCAGATGTGAGGGAAGGAGGCTGAGGGTCAGGGCAGGTCTAGAACTGAACCAGGGGTTCCCATTTAAGGATGCAATCCTAATCCCAACTGAAATGGAAGCAAGACCCATTGAACTCAATTGTGCTTACTTCTGATGAGTATCACACTGTTGTGGTTCATTCTCTCGGCCATTGGACCTGGGTCCGTTAAAAAGTGTAAATCATTTGGGGATGTCCCAAGAAGTTAGTTAAGTAACAGGATTAAAAAGGTAAAGGTAAAGGGGCCCTTGACTATTAGGTCCAGTCGTGACCGACTCTGGGGTTGCAGCGCTCATCTTGCTTTATTGGCCGAGGGAGCCGGTGTACAGCTTCCGGGTCATGTGGCCAGCATGACTAAGCCGCTTCTGGCGAACCAGAACTGCGCACGGAAATGCTGTTTACCTTCCCTCTGGAGTGGTACCTATTTATCTATTTGCACTTTGACGTGCTTTCGAACTGCTAGGTTGGCAGGAGCAGGGACCGAGCAACGGGAGCTCACCCCGTCGCGGGGATTCAAACCGCCCGCTAGGACTTGATCAGCAAGTCCTAGGCTCTGTGGTTTAACCCACAGCACCACCCGCATCCCTAGTAACAGGATTAGGGCAAAACAATTGGCAGAAGCACATAGAAGATCATCTTGCAAGAGGTGGGTGAATTCAGGTTCTCTGCCTTGCACAGTTGCTCTGTCCCCTGATCTTCATTTCATCGTGAGCTCACAGCCCTTGAATGCACTTCTTAAGGAGGCCGCCCCATGACGACAGTTTCCCGCTGTACAGATTTGGTTTCTCTCCCTGTGTGGGGAAGATTGGTTATATGCATGAATGAATGCACATGTAAAGTCATTGTTGCATTCTTTGAGGAGACACCGAAACTGGGACTCTAGGCATATTTATGTTCAATCTGCATTGACTGCTTCAGTTGTATCTTGACAGCAGCAGCTGAACATGCTACTTCACCAGCAGAAGATTTCAAGTCAGCAGCAATTTTGATTATTTGTAAATTCTTAAGGTAACGCAGATAACCCTGGTGTGTGTTTTAAACTTCCTGCTCTTCTTTTGACCCACTTTGGGCCTTCAGGGCAACTTACAAAAAATAACAGTTAGTATAGTTAACAGCAGGTTACAAGAAGTAGTTTAACCACATAGAGCACACAACTTAGGACTTCTGAGCAACTGCAACAGAGCAGAGCACATCAGCAGAAACTGGATTTTAAAAAATGAAGCAACTGCATAGAGTGATGTGCACCCATGGTGTGCAGGGGCAAGCATACCCAATACCATGCATACCCAATACCTTGGTTCTCAAACACCTTGGTTTCCAAACGGTGAAAACCCGGAAGTAAGTGTTCTGGTTTTTGAACGTTTTTCAGAAGCCAACGTCTGATGCGGCTGTCAGCTATTGTTTCTGGGGCACCTGCAGCAATCAGAAGCTGCACCTTAGTTTTCAAACATTTCAGAACTCAAACGGACTTCTGGAATGGATTGTCTGGCGCTTTTGTTTTTGCTATTTATTTTGCATTTTTCTTTTCGAGGCTTTTTTGGTTAATTTGTTTTTGTGACTGTGTGGAACCCAGTTCAGCTACTTATTGATTGTGTGACTGCAGAAATGGATAAAAGCCCCCTATCCAAACAATGACTATTATCAGTGCAGGTAAAAAATAAATAAATTCTTGACATTTTTTTATCATCTACAATACTGTTTTATTTATTTTATAGTACAGTAAATTGATTATTGCTTTCATTTTATGGATCAATGGTCTCGTTAGATAGTAAAATTAATGCTAAATTGCTGTTTTAGGGGTTGTTTTTAAAAGTGTGGATCGGATCAATCTAATTTGCATTAATTTCTATGGGAAAGCGCACCTTGGTTTTGGAACGCTTTGGTTTTGGAACAGACTTCCGGAACAGATTAAGTTTGAGAACCAAGGTACCACTGTATTCCATGTATGTGTGGAATCAGAGAATGCACAGCAACGTGGAACACATGCAGTTTCTAATCAACTAGTCCTGTGAGAAAGAGCCTGACCAATGGGAACAAGTTCCACCCCATCTTAACTCTCCGGAGCCAGTTCATGTACCGTCTTACCAGCTTTCACCCCTTAGTTACCAAGTGGGAATCATCTAGTAACTTGTTTAAGGCAAACCTTTCCATTCCCTTCTTCCCTTAGGTTGTGTGAATAAACCAGACAACAGTACCTTTCTGAAAAGTGGTGTGTTTTTTTTATTCTTCAAAATCTCATTAAAATAAATACAATCCTGGAGCAGGGAGCTCCCATATATACATAAAATGGGGGTGTTGGGGTGGGGAGAGAGATGGGGAAAGTTAAAAGAGAGACTAGTAGAGTCTGTTCAGAGGACGGTGGCGTTTCCACCCCAATATTAGTGCATTACCAGCCAGGAAATTGGGGTCGATCCCCCAAATCCCAGAGACTGCAGTGGTCAGCAGGGACCTGCCACAACCCCACTCCCCCAAAAGGTGGGAGACAGTAGCTGGTACCCTTTTCAGAGAGCCACAGAAATAAATACACCCTTTTATTTACAAATCCAGTGTATTGGACTCGGAAGATTCTCTTTGCAGCTAGTTTAAAAAGAGAGAGAGAAAGAGCATTGAGTGCGAGAGACCCTGGCAGCTTCTATGCAGTTAAGGCACTGACTGGAGGCATGGCGTGCGCACAGACCCATGCACAGAGGTGGCAGGGAACTTTCAGTATGGCTCAACCTTGCCCCCTTAAAAGGCTGCAACCCTAAATAGCACAGTTGCTAGGGAATTAAGCCCCATTGTACTCCGTGGGATTTCATGCTGAGTCAACCTGTTTAGGATTGTACAGTTCCTCATGTGTGCTGAATCTGAGCAGGTAGTGGACCCAGGAGTGTCACAAGTCAGTAACTTTGTTCTCTACGAGAGCTGCAATCTGTTGCAGTCGATATGCCAGTTGCATCTTCTGGCCCAGTGGGTCCTCTTCTAGTGCACTGATTATCTGCAAAGAGCCACACAAAGTCAATATTTTGCCTACCTATCCTAGCAGAAGTCTTTCTACAGCAGGGTTGGCTAACTTGTGCCAGAGCCCTCCTGATACTGCCAGACTGCAACACCCATAATCCCTGACCACTAGCCATACAGGCTGGGCCTGGTGGGAGTTGGGGTCCAACAATATCTGGAGGGCTTCTATGATTCTATTCTATGATTCCCATCCCGGTCCTACAGGCCTTCCCTTCCCAGCAACCAACCTCTCTGCAGGGAATGGGTTAGAATAGATGGGTTCACTCCCACCCCACCCTCTCCTGCAGAAATTGGTCTGTTTATGTCCCTCCGTCCCACCCCCACCAACATCCTGCAAGTACAAAATCTCAAGGGATTTATCATACCTGATCATAGTACTTGTTAATATAATTATAAAGTTCTTGCAGGGCCACCAGGCAGTTGAGGTCAGAGGAATATTTCTGCCGAAACAAGAGGGTGGAAAATGAAACGTTAGAAGTTTTAATTACATTTTCACTACAACTACACGTGGACATCGGAAGCTGCCTTATCTAGTCAGGCCATTGGTCTATCTAGACCAGTACTGTCAACACTGACAGGCAGAGTCTCTCCAGGGTTCAGAAAAGGAGGGCTCAACCAGACCTACCAGGAGATGCCAGGAATTGAATGTGGGACATTTTGCATGCAAAGCACACTCTCTGCCACTGAACTACGGTCCTTGTATTTTTGCATATTTCTAGACATTATGCTATGCTTATATCATACTCATTGATACCCCTTCTCACCCTTCCTGATAACAATCCTAAAACAACAATTAAGACAACTTCAGAAAGGGAGCAATAATTGATGGGGGGACTTGTGTGATTGCAGACCTTGCTGATGGGATCCCAACAAGGGAGCACAATGCATGCCGCAGAGAGGTGCCCTGCCCCAGTTTTAGTGGACTGGTATATGATGAAGTGATCTGGTAAATAAAAGCAACCCCCATTGACACATGTTCAATATGTGAGCATCCGCTTATAAAACTGCAGGTTATTACAATGATCCTGCCAATGTTCTTATCTGTTTACAGTTTGTTTGTAAATATTCAATAAACCATTTCCATTATTTTATTTAAAAAATTGTTATCTTGATTCCTTATTTTTCCAGTAAGTTTCATCATTTCTACATATTCCATAAGTTTTTGCATCCATTCTTCTTTTGATGGGACTTCTTCCCAATGGTGTTTCAGATATACAGGATTTCACATACTGTGTGTGCGTGGTGCCTCGGAACATAACCCCCTCGTAAATGGGGAGTTGCCTATATAAACAATCCAAGTTTGGGCCAAACTGCAGCAAGCTGCCCTTGTTCAACCCAACCTGTTTAAAGACTTTCCAAGATCTCTTGCAACATATCCTCGGCATAACTTGGAATGGCACAACTTTTAGAAGACATTTGAAGACAGCACTGTATAGGGAAATTTTTTATGTTTGTTGCTTTATTGTGTTTTTATATTCTGCTGGAAGTTGCTCAGAGTAGCTAGGGCAACCCAGTCAGATGGACTGCATATAAATGTAATAGTACTACTACTACGGCCTCAAATAAATGCCTCAAAATCAAGGGACTGTGCAGCAACCACTCCCCTCCACCCACCCACATACTGAAGTCAAATCAGTTGACATATTCAGTGGATTTTCAGGATGGTGATGATAGTAATAGTCATCGCCAACATCATGAAAATCCACTGAATATGTCAACTGATTTTGAGGCATTTATTTGCTCTGCCACGCAACCTTTCCTTGTTGGAAAGCGGCAGATTAAGTCAGCATGGGAGAGTTTTAAAATTAGTGAGGCGGAGAGAGTGCAGTTTTTAAATACTATTTTTGGTTCTGGAATCATGGCAGGATTCCCTTACCCCTGAGAGTTCAGTCAGGGCTGAGTTCATCTCTTGGTAGCTGGCAGGAACAGTCTGTCGAATATCAGCATAATACCTAACCGTGGAGGAGGGTGGGGGGAGAGAAGAGAAAGGTTAGTGGGGAGGGGCCACACTGCAATGCAAGTCTCCTTTGCCTGCCCTAAAAATGACATTCTCAAGCCAGCCAGCAACATTCATAACATCCAACACTGTCTACTACACCCTCTCCTCATTCTGTAGTATGCTGAAAGATGTCATTGTTTTAATTTAATTAATTAATTAATTAATTAAGCAATACTGGGAGAAGACCACTAAGCATTTCTCTCATTCATACTGGGTAACAAAAATGGTGGGCCTTTTCACCCTTTCAATGCATTTTTGGATGTGAAATCTTTGAGCAATGTTGATTAAATGGATGTGGTCCGGAAGGTATGATTTTGCATCTGTGCAGAAAACATGCAGGATTCAGTTCCCTTAGAATTGTTGTTGTTTAGTTGTTTAGTGTTGTCCGACTCTTCGTGACCCCATGGACCAGAGCACGCCGTTGTCCATGGAGTTTTCTTGGCAGGGATACTGGAGTGGCTTGCCGGTTCCTACTCCATCCCTTAGAATATCTTCATTAAATAAAAGAAATTTATGAATCTGGAATTTATGAAGATGTGCTCACATGTTTGTGGATGCTGACTGAGAAATCTCCAAAGCCATGGAGGAAGCTAATAATATTCCCATTAAAGATGGGGCTTCAAAGCCGTGCCTAGCTCTTACTCTTCCATATCACTGGCAGAAGCAGAATTATGTAAAATAAGGGGGGGGATGTAAATCCGCTCTATTTGCATAATTTATAACTGTAGCAAAATTAGTATTTCCTTTTGCATATTTTTTTAAAAACGTAGAAAATATGCAATCAGCTCCCAGGACTCCTGGCTTCCCCAAACACACCCACAACCTCTCATTTTCTGCAGGGCTAGGTATTCTTCTACCACAACAACCTTTTTTCTGTTTTTCACACTTACTTCTCCACCATCTGTTTGTAGTGTGGGATTTCCCTGGCATAGAGTAGTTTGTTGACTGGTGAATCCTGAGGAGGGAGGGAGAGGGAGAAAGGGAGAGAGAACAAAAGGTGACATAAGGTTTGAAGAAGTTTTCGGAAAGGGGACAGAAGTCAGACTCAAGAATTATGTCTCCACCTGTAGGTATGGTATGATATGGGGTGCAACTGGTTAGTTTTCAGGCTGTCCAGACTGCATTTTAAGAGAGACAGGAAATGTAAAGTTTATAAGACCAATTCAGCATTTAAATAGGAGCCCATTCCAAAGCATACTCCCAATGCGGTACTATGCAAAGCTAACAGAGAGGAGGGGAAGTTCCTCTGAGCATGTGAAGAGTCAAAGCTTGCCCCCTCACATGCAGGTGAGGAAATTCTCCTACATACAAAAAACCCCTGCATTCATCATCATAATAAAACGATATTAGAGAGAAGAGCTACAGCATAGCTTTTTCTCTGACATAGTTGTCTGCATGCATAAATCTCCAATTTTCTCTGAAACCTACTTGCAGCATAGACAGATTTACCACCTCAGTAAAGCCCTCTTCAAGGACATTACTATCAGGTATTAAGAAAAAACATGGAGGGGAGAGGGGAAGAAGAGTAAAATAATGATGATGATGATGATGTAACCTTTCATAAAACCCAAAATCAGGTTGAGAACTGATGCTGGATGAAATGGACCTTGGCTTGATCCAGCCAGCCAGCATCATTAATGCAGAACAGAAAACACAGAAGTGCTAATTCTAAATCCCAGCATGCTTTCTTTGCCAAGATATTTTTGCATCCAAACATAAATAATGATTTGTTATTTCTGAACATGGCTTAAAAGTGAAAAGCACCAACCACCTATTGTGCTGCTTTAAACATCATGGCTTCCCTTCCCCCAAGAGGGACCTCCCACCTGATCTCACAACCCTCTTTCTTTAGCAAATCTAGAACTCCGAACAAAACCTCAGAGCTGGGCATTTCTGAAAGGGCCTCCTGGCAAAACACTAGAGAGGCATGATGAGCTGCTGAGTAAGGTGGCTGAACTAAACCCCAAATTAAAAATGGAAATGCCTACATTTTAAAAACATAATCAAGTGAGCTCTTGGTCATGAAAAAAAAATGATTTGAGAGAACCACCAGCACTTGGGAATGATGCCTGAGAGGTGGCAAAAGCAGGCCTCAGTCAGGTCTGACCAGTTTGACAGGCTGTTACAAGAGATTGAGAGAGATCAACTTCTACAGTACATGCAGAAACAATCCTTCTTGTCCCCAGTACTACAGGATGTTCTCCCTGCCCCCACCCTCACCTTCTAGAATTGCTGGGTTTTGCGTGGAAATGACAAAAACAAGCTGTACCTGTATTTTATTTTTAAAGGAAAGAAAAACATGCCCCAATATATCTAAGACACGATTTAATATGCAACATGTTTCAGGCCCAGCAAACCTTCTCTCAGGGATCTACAAAAAAATCCCCTGAAAATTGTTTTCAGAAATTCTGGAAAACAAAGCTGAGACCCTCAACCTATATGTTTCCAGAGAGTGACCAGAAAGTGGGGAAGGCACTTGGGGCCATAAATTGGGGCTTAGATTTGAGCCAAAATTCAGGTCTAGAACATATGGTAATGTGTCTAAATCTCTCTCTCTCTCTCTCTCTGTGTGTGTGTGACCAAGCATGGCAGAGCATCACTCATTCACTGTTGTACAAACAAACAGGGAAAACTCTAACATTTCTATGATGAGGGCAGAGATAAGACTTTTAGGTCGAAAAGGCTCTATAAGTCAAGTCTCCCTTTACATTTCACACAAACGTCCTTGCAGTCTCAGATTTCATTTTAAAACACCTTAAGGCTTGATTGTGTGGGCAACACTGGGTGAATTAAACAGCTAAGCATTAAACAGCTGAGAATGATTTCCAGTTTAATAGGGCAGTATTTCAGTGCTCTACATAGCTCCTTGCACATTCTCAAAGAAAATAGCTCAAGTTGAGGAAGTAGAGGGGAGCCCAGAAAAACTGGGGGGCCAGGTGCAGCCCCCACAGTTCTGACTGGCAACCTAAGTCTACGCTGGCATGCCTGGATTTGGAACTGCTTGTAACAACAATTTTGAACATTGTAATAATATATGTACTCAGACGGATAAAACGTTAAGGTGGGGGAAATGATATGTTTTGCAATACAGAATGTTAAGTGGAGTGATGCAACGTAATTAACAAGGTTTGACTGTTAAATGGCCTAGATGGGAGAAATGTCATTCTCACACAATCAGCAATAAGCATCTTGAAATCAGTACTTCTGTGCAAGTGTTTGAAACAGGCCAAAACCACAACAGACATACTGGAATCGAGATGATCGTTTGGTGGATTATAAGATATCACTGAACTAAGCATGGGACTTTCGCTCTTATGTCAAGACTCTTGCATTAATGAATACCTTTATATGCAAGAAAACATGAACAGTCATGCTCATACTTGCAACCAGTGATTTGTGGTGCTGGGGAAAAATTTGCTCCCCCTTTGTCCAATATCTTGAAGTTTGCTCTCCACTTCCTCTGGGACATCAGAAATGGTCCTCAGTAGAGATGGGACAAGGTGGCTTCTGCTAGTTAGACAGACACCTTTGCTCCCATGAAAGCCTGGTTTCATGATTTGTTTTTCAAAAAGTGTCACTTGTTTCCATTCCTTGAGCCAATATGGAGTGTTTTATTCAGCTGCTCTTCAAACAAACAGTCTGATTAAGGTCCCTCTGGTGTGTGCCATCCATTTTGTTCCTGTTCTGTTTATGGCAGTATGCTAACTGTGAGGGTTAAAATCATGGCGATTATAAGGTGTGGGACAAGAGATTTTGGTGCCTCAAGCAGGAAATCCAAATGGCTAATTAACATGGGAATCCCCTGGGAATCTTCCGCATTAAAATGAATAGGAGAGTCCCAAGGCTACTTACCCAGTGGACTGTCTCGCACATAGGCCCTCTCTCTCAGTCTCCAAATCTGCTGCCGAAATGGCATCTCAAACCCATAGTTGAACAGCAGGCGCCGACTTACCCCCCACATTGAGGGGGCGCAGTCATGCAACATGTCACACAACATGTCACATGATGCCACCGGGCAGGGGCGGAGCATGTGGAGGGTGATCTCCACGCTTGCTTGTCCCAGCCCCCGCCTGGCTTCTGAGCTGCCAGGCTGCAGCTGGGATGAGCGAAGCAAAGATTGCCCACGCTTGTCACAGCCACTGCCTGGCTTCTGGGCTGCTGTGCTGAGGCTGGGGCACTTGGAGGGTGACTGATGGCTGCGGGGACAGTGGCCCCCTCAGTATTGGGGTGGCACTGCCCCCTGCCCAAAAATACTGGGGGAAATGAAGCCCCCTCCCCCCTTTACGCAGTGCAACTGGCTACCTCTGTCAGTGGCAATGGGATTCATATTCAAGTTAAATGCCTGGAGTATCCCGTTTCAGAACAGAGGGCAGGCCTGACTTCATCAGGATCAAGGCAAGCACTACCTGTCCTCTTTTGATCCTGGTCTGATATGGGTGTGACCTTTAGACATGTGCAGATGTATAAACTTACCCTGCCAACTTTGTGCTCAGCAGTTGTACAGGCATCAATGAATGTCTGAGCAATGACAGTCAAGTTGGCGTCCACATTGTCAGAGACACGCACATCAAAAATGAACTGTGGGTTCTTGAGTGTGTTCACCCAGAAGCGCAGCAACAAACTAAGGAGGAGGGGGAAAGGCAGAAACCAAGTTAGCAACTGGCTGACTGTCTTCAGCCCTTCTGGTTGAAAATGTTCAGTCTCCACAACCCACTGTCCCAGTCTCAGCTCCTACTGCCACCATCCATTCCCAGCCAATGATGCCTCAGCAACCCCGTGTCCACTCCACCTGTTTGTTTTCCAGATGTGCAGCGTCTCTGGCTCAGTGACCCCGTGCCGCGCTGCTAGCTCATCCAGCAGGTCAAACAGATACTTGACAGCAATTGGTACTGGGCGGTTCACACTCAGGACAGCCTGGAACACATCATCCACAAACTTCTGTAGCGTCCCCTTTGGAGAATAAAGGGAAGAAAGAGGGGATTAGAGACTCATAGGTGCACTGCTGAGACAGCCAGGAATCAGCCACATAAATCACAGCATGTTTCTACAGCATCCTGCATTGGCAACAGAGGAATCTGGTGTCCAAATAACTTTTTTTTTTTTGTACAGACTGACAGAAACTGCTCCTGAAAGCATAACACGGGGAGTCCCTTTTTCCTCCCTTGAAAGAACTTTAAACCAATAGCTAAGCCTATAGATCTGGGATCTCATCTCCAGTAGACTCCTCCAGCCCATTCCATTCTCAAAACAACAACTGTCATGCTCTCAGTCTTAAATACATTTCCAACATTACTGTACCTCTGTATTATAGCCCTAAATTTAATATGGATGGAAAAGTTTGATTTATATGGAATGGAACTTGCCAAGGACAAAACAAACCCATTTGCCACCATACTTGCCACCAATTGAACTGGTTTTTTATCCTTCAGTTTAGAGGGCTGTACAAAGTATCTTTGGCAACTGCCTTAGGCTAAGAATCATCACACCCCAAACAAACAAGATTTAACCTGTTCAACTGTTGATGTGTTGCATATGTGACAAAAAAATTCCTAGAGTAGTCAATATACAGCTGTCCACTTCACCCTATTCTAACCTCTCAATTTAAATCGTTGGTAACTGGACCTGGGACCTCATGGTGAAACGCAGGTAAGAAACAAAGCAGCAGCAGCAGCAGCAGCAGCAACAAGAAGCAGGACCAGAACAAGGTTCTATTCTATATTGTATTAAGTATTCATCTTGGGGTACTTCCAAGAACAGTGTCTACAGCAGCCTTCCTCAAACAGATCCCCTCCATATATTGTTGGACTCCAACTCCCATCGGCTCCAGCCAGCAGTACCAATAGTTGAGGTGATGGGATTTGGAGTCCAACAGTATCTGCAGGGAAAGTCTAGTCTACAGGAACTGCAAAATACTGTATGCCTATAACCAGTGCTTTTTTTTTTCAGGGGGTGGAATTCAAGAGTATACAGTACCAGCACCTCTTTGTTCTTGTTGTTAAAAAGTGTGGCACTTACTGTAACAACTTTATGGTACCGGAGCCTCTTTTTGTTGTTGTTAAAAAGTGTGATACTTCTTGGTGAGTACCAGCACCTATTTTTCTAGTAAAAAAGCACTGCCTATGACAGATGCACAAAACTTTTCATCTGCACTACCTGCAGGCTGGGAGACAAGGCCCTTGTGATTTCTAGATGTGGCAGCCAACATTTTCAGATTTACCATGTCAAGGAACCCGGGAAATATTCTAGGGCAGTGGCTCTCGAACTCCACTCATCCCATTCCTGGGCCACTTGAAAATGTCTGAGGGCCTTGGTGGACAACAATTGTTTTCCTGTCTGTTGTAAGCAAGTGTAATGCACTGGGCTAGACGCTATATGATTTTCAGCTGTATTTTTATTTCTTCTTTTGCTTCTCCAATTGTATTACGACTTGGAACTCCACAGAATCAATATGAAAAATCAATACAACATTGAATATGGACACAGCACGGACCACCCGAATGAAGCTCAGAGACCACTGGCAGTCCGTGGACCATGGTTTGGGAAGCCCTGTTCAAGGACACCTAGTCCTGTTCACGCAGGGAAACGTGTCTCTCATTACTGATCTACTCACTGAGGAAATCCTGATTTGGCTCCAAAGAATCCCGCTGCTCTAAAAGGGCTGGTATAATTGGATAATGGCTGAGGGGGGGGGATGCTTTCCCTCTTACCTTCATGGAAAGCAAGCGGGTGAGGTAGATCTCAGGAATCGCCTTGGCGCGCTCCCGAAGGCTGCTGCGCCGCTCTTGCTGCTGTTTTGTGAGTTCAGGCTCTTCAGATGGCTTTACCAGGTGCCAGAGGCGTAGCCCCCCATCCTCACCATCCTCTAGCATTGGGGTGTCTGCAAAGGGTGCAGTAGGAGTCATTACAATGGAAAATGGGGCAGTCCACCACTCACTAGGCAGCCCTCAGGGCACCTGCCTGTCCTGTGGACAGCTGAGACTACTGCGAGGGCCCCAGTCCTGGCTACCACCAGCAGCAAACAAAGGTGTGAGATAAATGATGATGCCTGAAAGAAGGAAGGAGGAGACACGGGCCCAGTGGGAGGCTTGGTGGGACTGACATGGCCCGTACACCCACATCCCCAAGGAATAAAGGAAGCAGTGCAGAAGTTTGGGAACTTTTTATCATGGGCAAGTGCAGAATATTCTTCTGTCATGCAGAATCTAAATGGCTTTCACATAAACTATGCTATCATTTGAAGGTGTTTTTTGGGGGGGGGGGGTGTAAAAGGGAGCCAAAGAAGTATCTAATCCTCCAGGTGACAAAGAAAAAAAAATTAATGCTTAGAGTTTCTGTTAAAGGTCTACAAAAGCAACACACACACGCAGGCCTTTCTCCAACCAATGTGGCACCTCACTCTCTTAATTCCAGTACCTCCCTAAAAAGTTTCCAGTTTGTCTGCCTCTGGCCCTGTGCACCTCTTGTTGCCACTCCCAGAGCATTTATAAGAAATGTCAATCTGTGCTCTTCTTTCCTAGACTAAAAGAAGACTAGAAAAAACTTGACTCCCTTGTTTGCAAAACAAAAGGCCTCTATAGATACAGAAATAAAACAGGCTTATTCCCATGTGATAACTTGAATTACCATTATGTACAAAAGGAGAAGGAAGAAACATCTACAGGCATGTAATTTTAGAGTCTTCTGGTCTGGAGCTTTTCCATTACTTTTTCAGGCTAGAAAATTAAGGAACTGTTCACACACCTTACAAAAATTAGGGCTAAGGTGCTTCCCCCCATCCCATGAACAGGCAAGAGACTCCCCCACCCACCCTATGACACACACACTGCAATTGAGCTGCACTGCTCACCATTTGTGCCCATAGTTAAAACCACATCTCTTTGCAGTGTGCCAGTTGCTGCCAGTTGCAGAGAGGAGGGAAAAAGGAGGTTGCTCTACTGCATGGGAGAGCAATGGCTCAAGGAAGAGAGAGACAGGCAGACTCACTTTCTCCAGAGAAGAAGTTCTGGCTGGTGCCTTGGGAGACGTCATTGTGAAGGCGGGGAATGAGGCCAACTGTGGCCCCATCTGGAACCTGGGGGAAAGAGGAAGGACAGTAAACAAGTGAAACACCTACAAGAAGGTGAGAAATTGTTCAGGTGAGAGACGGATTCCCAGCTCCATGAATCTGCTGCCAGAAGCAAAACGTGGAAGCCCAGCATTGCAGACATGGTCAGGGTAGCCAATGTGATGCCCTCCAGATGCTGCTGGACTACAACTCCCATCAACCCTGACCACTTGCCATTCTGTCTGGTGCTAATGGGAACTGGAGTCTGGAGCGCACCACGTTGGCTACCCGACTCCATACTCCCTCCCTCCCAACTTCTACCACTCAGCTGCATTCCACCCAACCCCATACCTTGTAATGTTGTAGAGTGTTGAGTCTCTTCCATTGGTTCTGCGTGATGGAGGTCAGATCCTCATCTGAAAGCGTCAGGTGGCCAGCAACGCCTGAGCGCCACTCTGAGAAAAGGAAGAGTGGCAGGTGAGGGTCTCCTACTTCCACCCCCTGCCCCCAAATCTCCACAGCAAGCCCAGGACAACTTCATGTGGGCCTCTCTCAAAATGAACTAAACATCCTCAACAGGTTTTGGTCCTTCCTTATCCAAAGGAAGACCCACAGATTGGGGTGGGGAGTGGAGAATGGAGAAGATTCCTTACCCAAGTCAAGGGAGTGCACCGAGGGGCGCTGGGAGAAAGGGACGCCTTTGTAGACCTGGTCCAAGATTTTCTCCTTCACTTGGGTGATGGTGTCTGTGTCAAGGACACGGGCTGGGATGCGCTGAGTCTCCCCCGCACCACCTGGGCCGCCCCCCCGCACCAGGACAGTCAGGTTGAGGGGCCGATACTCCACGTCTTCTCTCAGCAGCCGCCCATCGTTCAGCGTCCGTTTGGCCTTGCCTGTCACAGCATCCACTGGGCCCTTGTCCACCTGGTACTTAATGGCACGGAAGAGCATGTACAGGGGCTCACCAGCCACCTCCTTCGTTGGAAAACACAGAGGAGGAGGGGAAGGAATGAGAAGGAAGCCTGGGCTCCAGAGTCACTACAGTCCCTGCGCTGCACTTAACAACCCCACACCTGCACAGCTAGAAGTAGGAGCCTCAAAATCATACATCTTTGTACCGAACCCACCATCAGGGCAGTGTACATTTTTGGAAATTCCAAGCAAAGTGCCAAAAAAGCACAGCTGGTGGTGCTGGCCACTTAATTCAGTTCTCAGGTGAAGCTTGAGAGAAAGATCCAATCCACTGAGACATTTTCCTACATACATTTCCTATGAAAGTTGATGTAGCGTCATGGCTAGAGTGTCACACAAGACTTAATAAGACCCAGGTTCCTATTTATCCACAGGCATTTACAGACTGGCCTTGGGCAAGAGTCACTCTCTTGCTCAGTCCAACCTCCCTCACAGGGCTGCTGAGAAGATAAAAGGGGGCAGGGAAACCACATGTGCCTCTTCAAGCAGCATAAAAATGCAATAAATAAATGAATATAATCACTCGCACAAGGTGGATTGCACTCCACTCTGAATTTAAGTATGTTTGGATAGGGTACTCTGGATTGTTCTGCCTCCAGCATCAAAATGTCTTAGGCATGCCCTGGACTAGCTGCGGGACGAGAGAGCATGTTAAAATGTTTACCCCTATGAAGCCTCAACAAGCCACAGGACTAGGCAAGAACAGCAAGCAGGAGAGTGAGCACTTGTGGGAAAATGTGGGGCAAGTTTTGTTCCCCCACCTTCAACCAGACCTCCTCCTCCTGGCTGCACCTCCCACCTGAGACATGAAACATGAAATTTATTATGGCCAGAGACCAGCTTGAGAAACACAAATGGAACTACAATCCCAACAGCAAAGCAAACATTTAAAACAATATACAACAATGGATTTTAAGTTTAAAAGTGCAAAGTCCCACCTTAGACGCAGAAGGCATCATCCAGATCAGCTTTACAACTTACCCTGAGATAGGAGTAGAGGCAGATGGACATCCAGTTGGTCAGCAGCTTCTCTACCATGGTCTCTGTCCTGCAGGACAGTTGAGGAGCTCAGTAGAGTTGCTAGCGTCCCCCCTCCCCCCTCGTGCCAAGGTAGGCTACAAGCTGCGGCACAAGATGGTGACAGCAATCCTTGGCCCACAGTTTTAAATTCAAAGCTCTGTTCTGCAGGGTTAAGTAGAGTGGTTATGAAGTAAAAACTTGTGGTGCCTTAAGATGAATACTTTTTTAAAAAACAGGTACCGAGGGCCCTTCAGATGGAAAGTAAGTTTAAGTGTTGCTGTTTATAAGACCATCAAGGCAGTCTCTCAACATATACAGAATGCTTAAACCTAGTTCAAGGAACTGCTTTCTGTTTATAAGTATAAAAAACTTACTGTTTTAATATAAAGCAGCAAAATTAGAGTTTTTAAATTGCTCCTCATCTCTAATTTATTTCAGCATGTTTGTGGTTTGAGGCATTCCAGTTTAAGCATTAATTACCTTGTGGACATACAACACCAGCACAATATAACCGGGTTTTTGGGGGGCAGGGCATTGCATTCTTCAGTTCTGGCAGCAAGCCAGGGGAGTTAATTCTGGCCAGGCAAATAAAAATTCTTGCCAGGTGACAATCCTTACCAACTGTGGAAGCAGCCAACCCCCAGGGGAAGGAGTGGGAGAAGGCACCTATGGGGACTTCTTGGAACAAGGACATCTTTCCCCACCTCCACAATGCCCCATCCTGAACACAGGGCCTACCTGCGAAGCATGAGCTTGGCATTGCGGGTGACGCAGTGGGCAGCAAGGTCACTCAGCAGAGTCTGCATGATGTCTGTAAGATACTCCAGGCGCCCATGAAGAGCCAATGAGAGCAGTGATGCTGCATGACATCGATCCCGCTGGGAGAAGGTAGGCTGGGCCTCCAGAGTTCGGATTAACTGGGAACAGAAAGGGAAGACTCTCGTCACCTCTGCCAGAATCCTCACACTACAGTACAACCTGTTCAGTCCTACTCCTTCTCCAGAGCAGGAAACAGAACTCAGGGCAAATGTTGTGTGCCTTCATCCATTTTGCAGAACAAAACCCCTAAAGCGTGCACACACACAAACACTGGACTAGTGCTGCTGGACTACCTCCAGGTGCTGCTGGACTACAGCTCCCATCCTTCCTGACCATTGGGCCATGCTGGCTGTGGATGATGGGACTTGGAATCTAGCACCACTTGGAGGGGGCCAGGATCCCCATCCCTGAACCAGGAGGTGCCAGACTGAAACCTCCAGAGGTTTTCAGCACGCATTTACATGGTCTAAATGCAAGAGACTTTCGGAAGCAGCTCCTCTCGAACTGAAGTCTCTCCATACTGTATCTCCACCTATTGTTCAGTACAACTAGAATTGTGCTCCTTAAGGCTCTCTCTCATCTGGAAATTTAAAAAGGTACACCACTGATCTCCCATGCAATAACCTCGCATTCATATGCATTCTCACACACAAAATCCCCCCAAAAACTCCACTCGCAAGACAACCTCTCCCCCCACTCCCTATCCAAGTACAGTGGTACCTTGGGTTACATATGCTTCAGGTTACAGACTCCGCTAACCCAGAAATAATACCTCGAGTTAAGAACTTTGCTTCAGAATGCGGCAGCTAGACTGGTGACTGGGGGCTGCCGCCGAGACCACATAACACCAGTCTTGAAAGACCCAGTACGTTTCCAAGCACAATTCAAAGTGCTGGTGTTGACCTTTAAAGCCCTAAACGGCCTCGGCCCAGTATACTTGAAGGAGCGTCTCCACTCCCATCGTTCTGCCCGGACGCTGAGGTCCAGCGCCGAGGGCCTTCTTGCGGTTCCCTCATTGCAAGAAGCAAAGCTACAGGGAACCAGGCAGAGGGCCTTCTCGGTAGTGGCACCCACCCTGTGGAACGCCCTCCCATCAGATGTCAAAGCGATAAATAACTACCTGACATTTAGAAGACATCTTAAGGCAGCCCTGTTCAGGGAAGTTTTTAATGTGTGATATTTTACTGTATTTTTTGTTTCTATGGAAGCCGCCCAGAGTGGCTGGGGAAACCCAGCCAGATGGGCGGGGTACAAATAATAAATTATTATTATTATTATTATTATTATTATTATTATTATTATTATTATTATTATTCAGGATGAGAACAGAAATTGTGCTCCAGCGGCGCAGCGGCAGCAGGAGGCCCCATTAGCCAAAGTGGTGCTTCAGGTTAAGAACAGTTTCAGGTTAAAAACGGACCTCCGGAACGAATTAAGTACTTAGCCCAACGTACCACTGTATGGCATAGGACTGACCCTCTAGCTCCGCCACTTTCTGGACCCTTCCCCCTTATCCCCCCAGATCACCCACCGTCAGCAGGAAGACTTTGCTGTTCAGCAGATTGGAGAGCTGCCCCAGGCCCTGCTCCACTGTGGCACGGCGCCCCTCGGGCAGATCCAGCACACGCCGCAACGGCACGTCCCCCTGGGCCGGGAAGAAGACGCGCTGGGTGTAGGTGTTGTAGTCCAGGAAGGGGATCCCTGAACCCTCCAGCTCCCCGCTCAGGTCAGTCATTTCCGTCATCAGGTCTGAAGCAAGCGGGGGGGTTGTGTTGGGAGACGGGTGGGAAGGCAAGAATGAAGAGAGGGGTGGAGAAGAAAAGCAAAAGAAAAGAGTGAGCAACACAAAACCATTACATTAGGAGAAAAGATCCCCGTTAGATGGAATTCTTTACCCAAATATGTAGCTGTTAGCGATTCTCAGCAAACCTCCTTCTGCAATTCATCTCAAAACAGCTTCCTTTATGAAATTCTGGAAATGTATCCCTTCAGGAAATACCTTTCGAACTCCCTCTCACTTAGGCTCTGTTCTTGTGCATCATCATCAATCAATCCTTATACAGCCACAGACTCATTAAATCCTGCACACTTAAACTAGGAATGGGGAACCTGTGGCTTTTGGGGTGTTGTTGGTCTCCAATGCACATCAGTCCCAGTCAGCACAACAAACGGGTCAGAGATGAAGGGAGATGAAGTTCAACAACAAGGGCCCCCGGCTCCCCAACTCCTGGCTTTGAACAGCCCAGCACTCAGAAATTAGGCAAGTGAAATTTGTCTCACCACCTCCCTCCATGTCACCTGCTTAATTTCTGTGCCCCAGGCTGCTGGTTATAAATATGGGAGTAGGGTTATTACAAGGGGGTGGAGGGAGTGATAACACAACCTTATTCCTAGCCCTCCGTATCATTCAGGTATTATTCAGAAAAGCATAGTTTCACTTCCCCCACCCTCCTCGAGCTGTTCCTTCGTCTATTTCATGCCACTGCTCTGCTGCCTGTGGCTCAAACTCGCCTCCTCCCGCCTCCATACTTGCTCCCCCCCCATCCCATACCAGTGAATTCCTTGCGGCACTGGTCCCCAACGCTGATCTCCATGTTCTCAAGCTGCACCAGCACTTTCTTGTAGTCTCGTAGGGCTTGCTTGCTCTTTCGCCTGCCAGGATGAGGGGAGGAGCAACACAGTTTTTACAGAAGCAAGGATTTGGGGGGGGGGTTTGAAGGAAACAAGGCAACGTTTCATCTCCCTCCCCCTGAAACATCGTAATGTTGATACCTGTACATGAGGATGAGCAGCAGCACCACAAAAGCCAGCACGGCTGCCCCCACCCCCAGCCCAATTTGGGCTTCCGGCGGGAAACGGGAGGGTGGCTCAGTGTCATAGCGAACTCGGCCAAGATCCAGGCGCAAGTTTCCCATCTGCACCTGTAAAGTGACAACGACAACGCAGAGAGGTGGCTGGATTTGTCTGTAGCAGCGAAACAGCAAAGTCTTGTGGCACCTTAAAAACTTACAAATATACTGGGGCATAAGTCTTTGTGAATCGAAGTCAGGTTCAAATGATCACCTGCAATCATTATGGAATTTAAAGACTCCCATCCCCTTTGCCCTGTTCACCCTCCTGCCAGATGTGCTTAATACTCCCCCCCCCATCATCCGTGACCACTGGGCATGCTGACTGGGCTGATGGGAGTCCAACAATATATAAAGAAGGGCCATTCCAAGCCTGCAGATCTAACTGTATACAGCAGGAGATTCCATACTTTTCAAAGAAAAAACCTAACTCTAAAACAGTTGCTCCTGCTACTGTGAGGAAACCTTAGCTGGCACTGGTGGTTCTCTCTTCTTTGTTTCCTGACAAGTCTCCCACAATCTACTGAAAAGTTCTGACCTACCATTTAATCCAGAGGCACAGTGAAGCATAAGATTGGGGCATGATAGCCAGCAAGTTTCCACAAGCTTTTAGCCTACTTAAGGGGAATGTGTTTGCTTCAGTGTGTTTTGACCGGCTGAATCTAAATCCGTCTGTATCTGACCAATGCATTTTGCTCTCTGCCCAGGGTAGCCACAAAGAGTGTAGACACCAACTCTTGCTGTTGCTTAACCTGTTTTGATGACATTTTGAAGGCAAGCCTAAAAACTAACACAAAGCTTTTTAGATGCCTAAGTTGGCCGGGGGGGGGGGGATCACAAAATGGCAGCCACTTAAAAAATTATTTTGGGCAACACCAAAACTATTTACAAAATATGATATGAAACCAATTGTAGGACATTAAACAAGGCACAGTTTGGTGTGTAAACCAACCTTCTGTGACACTAGGATGTTGAGAAAATGGACCTTTAAAATCCCATATGGGAGCCAAAAGCCTTACATCTAAAATAAAATTGAAAGATATACTCTATTTTGTAATCTGAACAAAGAAAGGTAAAGAGCTACAAAAACAGTATATGGTGTTACACTAAAACAATTCCTAGCTGTTTTTTGTATCTGCTTTACATCAGCATGTTAACATTTTTGAAGATATAGGAGAGCCAAAAATAAAAGGATTCCATGGCCTTTTTTATAGCAACAAAAACTGTTTTGTTCCTTGAAGTTTTCAAATAATTTAAACCAGTCAAAGGGGGGGGGGGACTGAAGGTATGCTACATGCACATAAAAATGGACAGAAACAGGTAAAAAATGCATTTCTGAGCACTGAACCCACACAGGGCGTGGCCTGCAAGTGTGCGAAAGCAGCCGCCACCTCTGGGTCCGGGGTGAGCAATCCTGATGCTAGTCATCAACCAAGTGACTTTTGGAAAAGGAAGGCCACATAAGCAGGACTCCATTCATTATCTCCTTAATACCTTTGCACACACAGTAAGGCCACATAAAGGATTCTAAATTTGATCTTGATCACTAAGTACATATTTACACTCCATAAACCAGTTTAAGCCACTCCCTCTCCTCAGGGAATTGTTTGTTATGGGGTAGGGATCTCCAACAACAACCTACCAGGAAAAACCCACGGCAACGGCAGTTAACACGGGGATAAAACCAATATAGCATTACTGTGCAGACCTTTGATTCCTGTACACACTCTATGGGTGGAGTGGGAAACTTGACTCTGGTAGCTACTAATTTGTCATTATGCAAACTACAAGGGTGCGAGCTTATATATGTGCACTTTAAACAAGTTACGTTCTTAGTAAGAGAGGGAGGGTTGCCTGATAAAATCTAGGCCACACAGGAGGTCTTTCCCAAGTTTCAAGAGAGGAAGAACTTTCCCCATTAAATGGGGAATCCCAAAGAGGTTATGCAGCCTATCTCTCCCTTCCCTGAAACCTACTCACAATGAACTCTGGGAGCACAGAGGAAGCATTAAGTGGCTGTGGGGGCTGCAGTGGGGGTTCACAGTACAAATGGGTCAGTGTTAGGGTCTTGACGGTGCAGATGCTGTTGCCAATGATGACCCTCACTTCGTTCTTGCTGATGCCAAGGGTCAAGCCTTCTCCCTGCAGGGCAGCAGAAAGAGAGAAAGAGGCAAAAGGTGAATTTCCCTGTATGTACGCACAAGTTGAAGCAGCGCTGCGGGCCAGCAGAACCCCATATCCCCTTTGCTTCCAAGCTGGACACTGTAATACAAGCCCAGTACCTTCTGATCTCACCATTAGGCATAAAGACAGACCCAGCCAATTGCCCAAGAGCTCATCAAGAGCAGGAGAAAACAAGGCAATAACTTCACATGCTAATAGCTAAAGAAGCGACACCAGGCATTCACAGTTTGTGACCCATCAAGCCAAATGCAGTCATCCAGTGACGCCATAAATCTACCCGTTTTGCTGCCTGCATAAGACTGGCCACCCCCTCCACACAAACACCATCAAAAGGAGGGGGGCTGAGCAGACAGCTGGCCACCAAGGTAGGACTGTGCTCAATACGTAGGCTGAAGGTTGTGAATGCATGAATTGCAGTAACGTTTTCTAATGATACCTAGGGCACAATTATTTTCTGAATTAGTGTAAGTAATACTTATTTATACTATATTTATACTAATTCAGAAAATAATTGTGCCCCAGAAAACGTTAGTGCAATTCATGCATTCACAACTTGCAGTCTACTAGTATTAATTAGTATTAAAAGTAGATATTATCCATATATAGGGACATGGGTGGCGCTGTGGTCTAAACCACTGGGCCTAGGACTTGCCGATCGAAAGGTCGGCGGTTCGAATCCCCGCGATGGGGTGAGCTCCCGTTGCTCGGTCCCAGCTCCTGCCAACCTAGCAGTTCGAAAGCATGTCAAAGTGCAAGTAGATAAATAGGTCCCGCTCCGGCGGGAAGGTAAACGGCATTTCCGTGCGCTGCTCTGGTTCGCCAGAAGCGGCTTAGTCATGCTGGCCACATGACCCGGAAGCTGTACACCGGCTCCCTCAGCCAATAAAGCGAGATGAGCGCCATAACCCCACGAGTCGTCTACGACTGGACTTAATGGTCAGGGGTCCCTTTACCCTTTCCATATGTGTGTGTGTGTGTGTGTACACACAAACATGTATACACACAAACATATACTGTACATACACACATACATATATTTCTTGAACAGTTCCCGTAGCAATTATTATCATTTTATTTATTAAAGTTCTATCCCACTCTTCATCTGAGGATCACAGGGTGGTTTACAATTTAAAAACACAAATATACATAACACATAGGGTTGCTATCTTTCAAAAAGCTGGGTTTTTTAAAAGTTTCGCCCGAAGTTGTTGAGCCTTTTTTTTTGCAAATCAGGTACAAAAATGAACTTTTTGACCTTTTTTAAACCATGTGCCTGGATTTTCCCAGACATTTCAGCAATTTACGTCCTAATGCTGTTTCCGACAAGGAAATCTCGGCGATGTGTGGGAAATTGAAGATGTAAGGCAACCCTATAACCTAGTAACAAAAACCCTCAATAACCCCCCCACCTTCATTGAAGCAGCAGGACAGCCCTATTAATGTACTGCCTCCTGGCATCCTGATTTTCTAGTCAGCTGGAGGTTGGGGATTGTAGGACAGCATATTGATTGCTAACTTACTATACAGTGGTACCTCTGGTTACGAACATAATTCATTTCGGAGGTCCGTTCTTAAGCTGAAACTGTTCTTATCCTGAGGCGCGCTTTCACTAATGGGGCCTCCGGTGCACGATTTCTGTTCGCATCCTGGGGCAAGGTTCGCAACCAGGAGCAGCTACTTCCGGGTTAGCGGAGCTCATAACCTGAAGCGTTCATAACCAGAAGCGTTTGTAACCAGAGGTACCACTCTGTATTTTTACTGCCAGTGAGGGGGAGAAGTCCTTGTATGATCTTTGGCCTCAAGTGCCCTTGGGTACAATGACCATTGACTTGGGGGCAGGGTCACCACATGCTTCTCTGCCTCAGGTAGCAAAATACCTTGAGTGGGCCTTGATATTTGCAGACGGTGGCTTAGCTTTTCCAAGGTGCAGTTCAGATCTCTCTTCTGGCATGCAGTCAATGCAAGACTGCTTCAAATCAAGACCACTTCACTGCAATTGTGTGTTCAACAAATCCACATACAGGGCATCGATGAGGATTTGCAGGCCTTGGCAGGAGCATAAAAGGGCACCAATAGCTGAGCGAGTTTTAGGGTGGGGTAATAAATGCCCCACTCAGTATCACTGCGCTAGGAGGCAAAGGAGTGATTATTGCATCCTAGGGACTCCACTCCCCACTTCCAAGGCCTTCCCCCACCTTAATATGGCCACTCACCTCTATGTCCAAGACATTGCCAGGTTTAAGACTGAAAGGACGTCCAGTGGAATCCCGCCCAGGCCAGCGCAGGTGGGGATTAGGCTTGTAGGAGAAATTCTGGCCCCCACTGGCATTGCTGAAGGGGACATGGAGTCCATCCAGCTCAAAACGAAGGTGTCGGAAGCGGGCATTGGGTGGCACAGCAGGCGATGGGCAGAGGAGAAGGGTGGACGAATTGGCGCAACAAGGCTCCCAGCACTGTGGGGATGCAAGAAGGGAGAGGGAGGGAGTGAGAGACCCCTGAATTGTAATCCACAAGCCAAAGCATTCCTTTCCTCCCTGCACTCACCTCCAACATGTCTCCCACCTCGGCACAGGGGTGGGGTGGAGCGGGGGTCAGTGGGATGTGGGGGCCCTGCAAAGAGTCGCAGGCTCTTTTTCCCCGGCTGCTTCCACTTGCCATCTCCTCTGGCTCCAGGATGGCTTTGATGAGTGGCTGCTGCACCACATCCAAATTAGTCCCTTTCACATAGATGATCCGTCCGCCCCTGGAGAAACACAACATCCAGGAAGGTGAGAAGTGGCTGAAGCAGTGGAGAGCATGCCACCCATGGGTTTGACACAGGCACTACAGTCACAGGAACATAAGAGCGGTCCTGCTGGTTCGGACCAGAGGTCCAAACAGATTCCCAGGGCAAGTTCACAGCTGCAGGGGTCCACGTGTGACCCTACTTTTGCTTTGCCTCCATTTCCTCCTCAGATACCTGACTCCCTTAAACATCTCTGTCCTTCCCCCTGCTGCTCCTTATGTATAATAATAATAATAATTTATTATTTGTAACCCTGGGTTTCCCCAGCCACTCTGGGCAGCTTCCAAACAGAGATTAAAAATACATTAAAACACCAAACATTAAAAACCTCCCTAAATGTCTTCTAAACACCAGGTAGTTGTTTATCTCTTTGACATCTGATGGGAAGGCGTTCCACAGGGCAGGTGCCACTACCGAGAAGGCCCCCTTGACTGGTTCCCTGTAAATTGGCTTCTCACAGTGAGGGAACTGCCAGAAGGCCCTCAGCACTGGATCTCAGTGTCCGGGTAGAACAGCGGTATGCTATGTCCCTCCCAAAACACCTACTCACTTCCAAATTTCACTCCCTTCAAAGCTTAACCTTTGAGTTATTCCTTTACTGAGTCCCCTCAAGTTAAAGGAAGCCCAGGGACCCATAGCTACATCTGCAAACATTCAGCCTGAAACCCCTGCACCTCTTTCAGAATTTAGCACCAAACCTGACAGAACATCATTCACGTTTTAGCCCTTGCTGAACTGATTACAAATAAAAAATAGCCAGCACATTCATGCATGCATGCATATTGATTCGCACTGGGACTGTAATGTCTCTCCCTCCATCCCAATTCAATACATTTGGTTATAAAAATGAAGATGGCAAGGCCAGTCACCCGTCTCTCCTTGTAGAAGGGGAAAACTTAAAGAAAAACACAGATATACGCATTGTGGAATATGCATACATCATTTTAAAACAAAGTAAGCTTGGTCTTTTTGCAGAACTACATTTTTTAACTGCATCAAACTCATGTAGATTTAATTGACTGATGAATCAATATTTTATTTAACTGGGTGACAGCCCTGATCATTCCCGCTCCCCTACATTCTTTTTACCCATGGAAGCTGGTGAGTGGGGAAGCCGCAGTGAGTTGGGGGTTGGGTGTGTAATGGAAGGTCTTGCCCCGCAGCTGGCGCTCAGCCCCTTCATACTGGACCCAGACAGACGCCTCTTGTGGCTTGAGGCTAGCACTGGTACGACAAACGATGGCTCCTGGTTGCACAGGCTCCTCGCTGTTGAGAGAGCAAAGACGTTAAGTGAAGGCTTGAGGCAAGACTAGTGGAGAAAAGAAGAGGAGGAGGAGGGTCAAAGTCGGGGGTGATGAAAAAAGCCACACCACTTACAGAATACAGGGCAGCGCCCCTACGTAGGCAGCAATCTCAGTGCCTGTCAGAAGTTCCTCCCCAGTGATGGTGACTCGAGTGCCCCCAGCCATGGGGCCAAGCTGGGGGTGCAGATCAAGAAGGGTGGGGTCCTGGGGAAAGAAGCACCCATTAGGCCTGTGGACAGGGGTTAGTTCGCATATTATACTTAACTTTATGTGTACAGGCAGGAAGCTGCGGCCACAAGCCTCCCCTTCACTGTTCCCCCCCAAGTGACCTGGAGGAAGACTTCAGCGGCTTTCAATTTTGCTCCTCCAAGGCCTTGTCTTGTTGCCTGAACAAGGGGCTGTGGCTTATGACCAGCTCTGGTCAGTTTCAAAACAAGTGAACTCCCAATTGTGATTTCCAAAGCTGGCTTCTTAAAACTAACCAGAGTCTGGCAGGGGTGCCAACTTGAATAAAATATGGGGGGCAGGTAAGCCCCACCTTGCATAATCAATCACAAGACATGGTGCACGCACACCATTTGCATGGCAATGCCCATCCACTTTGCGGGGGCCTGGCTCCCTCAGATATTTTATGGGGGAGGGGGTGAAAGGACCTAGGGCCCCTAGGAGCCGGTTCCTGTGAACCAGAGACCTGGGTTTGGGCAACATGGCAAGTCAAGATTCAGTGAAAATGGGAGAGGGGGTGGGAAGTTGCCATAATCCGCCTTCCAGCTGCAAGGGGAGAAAGGGAAGTGGGAGAGAAGCCCCTGAGCTTGAGGCTCACAGGGGCTCCTTCCTGCTCATGTACATCTTGCTAAACCATGGCTTAAATGGGACATGCTTGTGTGTGTTCCCAACATCTGACTTCTCCCTCCCATTTCCCACCCAAGTAGTTAGTGACATGGAGAAAGTTTACAGTGTTAGGGAACCACTAGGATACTGACCTGATAAGTGAAGTGAGTCTCAGAAACCCCTGGCGGACGGTCTCCTACAGTGACCTGGACAGGGCCAGATAAGCCTCGCTTTCCAGGAGAAACATGACACACAATCCTGTAGAGAACAGCAGAAAGGCCCTGTCATGAAGGAGCCTGCCAAAGTCCATGGCAGACATTTTGAAGAGCAAGGACAAAAGTGATAGAGCCAGTGGGCCAGAAGAGGAAGAAGAAGCAAAACACAGCACTAAGGAGATCATCCCATAAACTCAACCATTTCTGCTTGCCTGATGGAATGATCTCCCTTTTTCTCCCCTATGTGCTGTTCTGGGGGGGTTCTCCCGACCCTGCAGAGTTAATCTGGGGGAGGTGTGGAAGAAGCCCCATTGCGCTAGCTAGAGTCCTTCTGGCAACAGAACCGGGTAGTTGAAACTGACTGAACAAGTCTACCCTGAGTAAAACGTAGTTGAATACCACCCATTATGTGTTTCAGTTCCTGTGCCTAGCGTTTACTTGAACATGAGAGGCCAGAGTTCAAATTTAGCTCAGTCACAGATCCAAGCTTTCTTTTTTGTCCTCAGCCCTCCATCTGAAAAGTGGGAGTCATGACTAGCCTCTCTCTTGAGGCTGGCAAGAAGGAATGCTATTTAAAAAAAACTAAGCATTCATATAAGCTAGAGAAACTGCTATAAAGCGTAGGGGCTTTTTGGTTTAGGGAGGAGAAATGATTAAGACAGACAATATGAAGGCTTAAAAAGATATGGATTAGGTAAGGAAAGTGAGCAGATAAATTTTCTCCACCTCCCTTGTAACACTAGAATTCAGTGCCTTCCAATGAAAGTGACAGGCAACAAGTTCAGGACAGGCAACAACATGTAAATTAATTTATGGAATTTGCTGCCACAAGATGCATTGAATGGCACTACCTTGGTAGGCATTACAAGAGGGTTAGAAAAAAATCATAGGAGGATAGATGAATAAAGGCCTCTGTTTGGAAGCTCCCAATCCAAAAGTATCAAACCACCATGTGTCAGTTGCTAGGGAAAGGGCTACTCCCTCCATGCCCTCCTGGCCGCTGCGGGAAGAAACAAGATGCTAGACCTTGTGGTGAATTATGATGTGTAAGTTGGCTTGATTCACTTTTGTTCACTATTCTGAATAAGGAAAGGAGGCTAAGAAATATTTTAAATAGATGAAGCAGGCTACTGGCTCAGACTTCTCACATTTAATGAAAATCAGTAGAATGCTACCAGTAAACATTCAATAACACATGCAACTTATATAGCTTGCCATGCATCATGGCAAATAAAACTGATATGCAAACCAGTGAAACAAAATAGTTTCCTCAGCTGCAACTCTCTTGATTGGAATTGGTTGCTCTCTGTAGCCCTTAATAAAAATCTGGTTTTCAATGTTTTACACTGGAGAGCCATGCCCTTCTCCCAGGCCTCCTTACCTGGTAGAAACCAGATACTGAGCTCTATCAGGGATGCATGGCAATCCAGCCACAGTCACAGTTTTGGCCACATCCTCAAAGCGACGGCCGAGGTTGGATCCCGTCACTGTGAGAGTCAGGCCCCCCTCCAAGGGTGCAGTGATGGGGTGAATCTAGAAAACAGGAATATTTTATTAGCAGCATTTATGTATTTCCCAGTTCCCTGGGCAGCTTATAAAAATAATAAAAATCGTGAGGATAAAAAACAACCAACAGATTCCAGTTTTTTTTTACAATTCAGCATAAAAACGTCTAAAAAAAACAACATAAAGAAAAACACGGCGTCATTATAAGAATACAACTGACCTAAAATTCAGTGGATTCAGCAACTTGCAACTGAAAAGCCTGGAGTGGAGGCTATGGGAAAGTCTTCACCCAGCACCAAAAAGACCATAAAGCCTGGCAAACCTGTGTGGGGAGGGCATTCTGAGAAGGCCCCTTTTCTCAGTGGTCACCCATTACACCTCATTTAGTAGTAGCACCCAGACTGGGCATTATAGCACCAAACCAAGTCCTCCCTGCTCCAGATTGAACTAAAAGATACAAAAAGCACTGGCAGCAGACTAGAGACTAGTTGGTTTACTGCAAGAGTTATCTCAGGCAATAACCTAGTCTACCAGATATATGACAGACTGCAAAGGAAGTAGATGCACACAAACCAAGTACAGGCTGAGGCCTAGTTTCCACTGAGCTGGTATTAAGTGGACAACTTCAGACTGCAGGTCAAGGGTCACATATCTGAATACTCACAGCACACACTGTCTTGCTCACAGAAAACTGGATGTCAGGATGAAAGCTATACCAGAACCCTTCTCCCGGACATGTCAGTTTTCTACATTTAGAAAAACTTTTTCTATGGAGAAGCATTCAGTGGTGTGCACTATCAGCAATCTGAACAGAACAAGCACTGGTACTGCTTATTTCATAAATTTTATATACTACTTGATTGTGGAAAAACAAAAACCTCAAAGTCATTTACAAAATGGTTTCAGTTTTTTGTCCAAGTTAGCAAAAGTGGGTTCTAGTCAGCTTCCCAGCTCAAGTTCTATACAAAAACTTCCCAAGAAATGGACCAGCAGGTAACCAGAGCAGCAGACCTAACTGTGCTGATTCTCACCGAGTGGATGACGGGTGATGGGCAAGCAGCTACGTCAGTTTTGGATGGGCACAGGTCCTCATAGATGCAGCTGGCCACCTCTCCTAGCTGGCACCAAATGCAGCGGAAATGCTGGGGAGCAGCCTTGCAGCGGCTGCAGTCAGAACGGCCAGCGGAACAGTTGTACAAAGTCACTGGAGAAGGAGGCAAGAAGGTAAGCAGTGATTATCAGATTCAAGTCATACTGTTAATGCTGCCTTTTCCAGACCAGCAACAGTTCATTCCTAACCCAGGGAAGGCAGGAAAGTGCAAGACTGCAGGGCCTTGAGCAACTCAAGGGTAGTGGTGGGACATATCCAGGGTTTAGTATACCCTGCGCTGATTTTTTTAAAAGAAATTGCACCAAGAAAACCTGAATTACGCAGCCTGCATCAACTATGCAATTTATTTGCTTGTTCTGCATAATCATTTACATGGCGTTTACTATTTTGCCTGATTTCTTCTGGTTTTGTTATGGTGGGGAAGGGCACAGCGTTGCACAGGGCACTGAAGGTGCATCTCCAACCCCTGAAAATCTTACCATCCCCAGGTCAAGCTTTCAAGGCTCTGTGCATAATTGTTTAAGCATCTTTCTGCAGCTGTAAGGGTTAGAAGTCTGCATTCTTCCTTTTGAAATTTAAAAAACAGGAGATTTCATGAAACTGAATCCTGCACCCAGTACCACATTCTGCACTCCCTGTTGAATTGTGGCACCCACAAAGGCATAACCACAACATTATATATATATATATACACATACATATAAAATCCGACCTCCACAGGTCATCATCCCTTACCATGCAGGTCTCCATGGCTGTCAAGGCGCCGGTCTTCCCCTATCATGATGTAGAGAGGGACATGTAGCTCAGGGGCAGGCTGTGTGTAGTTATATGCCTGGGGCAGGCACTGCACACGACGGGATGTTCCCCTGTCCCCTTCTTCCAGGGATGCTGGAACCACAACCGGGGTTCCCTCCACTTCCAGTACACAGGAGAGTGTCACTGGGGCCTGAGGATGAGGACAGGGTGAGACAGGGCCCTGCACGCCACACCTGCTCCCTCCTTCCCCAGCCCTGCCACAAAGTCTGCTCACTCTCAGTCCTGCTCTCCCTGCCCTTTCGTTTGCCAGTCCTAATGCAGAGGGGCAATGCCAACCACTTCTGTCATGGCAAGCTGAAGCCCCTCAGAGGGCAGCAAAGGCACGACTTGCATACAAATAACTGGTATGTATGATGCTGCAGGTACTTTTTTATTTATTTTCCCTCTACGGAGCTTAAGGTGGCATACGGGGTTCTCCCCCTCCTCATTTAATCCCCACGACAACCCTGTGAGAGGCCAGGCTTAAAATATTAAAATAGCACTCAAGCACACGTCTTCAAATTCCTAGCTCCTTTGCAAGACCGATCTGAAACATGTTCAAACCTCCACAGTTCCCCACAAAATCTTGAGAATAACGTTCTGCAGAGGAGCTGGGGGAACAAGTGAGCCTCCAGATGTGGCTGGACTGCAGCTCCCATCATGTCTGACTCTTGTCTGTGATGGCTGCAGCTGATGGGAATTGTAGTGGAACAACATCTAGAAGGCCACCAGTTCCTCATCCCTGGGGTACGGATTCCCTTAAAAGTTATGAACACGCATACAAAAATGACAGCTTCTTGGGTACTTAGATGTGGCAGGCTCAAGTGCATTTTAACTTTGAAATGAAGAGCCCTTTGTGTCCCAAGAGGTCTTGTCAAGCCCCATTTCCTTTCACACAGAGACACACCAGTAGCTTCTAGGACTTTTGATCTTGTCACTTACCATCAACAAGTGCAGATTCCAGGCTACCAGGTTCAGTGGCATTTTTACACCAACAGGAATCAGGTGGGTCTCACCAATGCCCCCCACACTGGGGCAGGCAGCTGCACCACGGGGCTCTTCAGAAGTTAGCTAGGAGACACAGAGGGCTTAGATGCAGAAACATTTATCCCATTCTTCCCCCCACGAACATAATTTATTCTGGAAAGTAAGGAGGGACCTGCTATAACAGGGGTAGGCAACCTAACGCCCGTGGGCCAGATGCGGCCCAATCACCTTCTCAATCCGGCCCACGGACGGTCCAGGAATCAGCGTGTTTTTTCATGAGCAGGATGTGCCCTTTTATTTAAAATGCATCTCTGGGTTATTTGTGGGGCATAGGAATTCGTTCATTTCCCCAAAAAAATGTAGTCCAGCCCACCACATGGTCTGAGGAACGGTGGACCGGCCCATGGCTGAAAAAGGTTGCTGACCCCTGTGCTATACAGTTACTCACCTTCTGATTGTACACAAGCCCCTCTCCTCCATCTGGGCAGGGCCCTCCAGGGACACAGCGGTGACTAGATGGGCACCAATGACACATCCAGGGGCTGTCCACACATGTCCCACACCTGTGGGAGAAGGGGGGGGGTTCAAAGGAAAAGGACCTTTAAACAGGACTGTATGTGGACAGCAAGTTCAGAAAGGGAGGTGAAACATAATTTTGTTTTAACAAACAAGCAAGATTCTAGCTTAAGGCAGCAAGAATGTGCTTTGAAGTGTCAGGTGAGATCTTCTAGGCTAGGGGAGATTCAGTGAGACTGTTTTCAACAGAGAATGGGGCATTAGATCTCTGCTTTGCCCTTGCTCAGAAACAGAATAATTTATGTGAAACAAGCAATTATATGCATGTGCTTAATCTGCATAATTCATAGGAAAGTTCCAGAATTCAGTTTTCCTTAGTGCAGAATTTCAACCTTTTAGTACAAAGAGTGAACAGAGTTTTGTTTTCAACATAAAAGCTTCTTGCTAGCTAGGGCAAGTTCTACTACACCCCCTCCAACCTCCCACCCTCCCAAAAAATCTTACAGATGCTTCTCAATATCCAACCTGCAGCCCCCTCCCCCCCCCAATGCCCTCATCCCCACTCAACATTCGCTCACGGGGTGGCATCAGCAAGTTGGCTCACAGCATTACAGTCATAGAAGGAAAATCCCACAGACGCCACCACCACGTCCTGGAACATCAAGGCTAACGCCACAGTCACATGATCTGAGGAGGGAAAAAGCACAGTAAGAAACTTTCCTCGCACTTACACATAATGCAAGATGAATGGCTACCTCCACACACCCTCTGAACAGCATCAGCATGCATGCGCACCAATGGCCTCTTGACTTTTCCCACCATTTAGGCGATTCTGGTGAAGACCCTTCAGAGATTATCTCTTGGTCTAGGCCAGAAGCATTTCACGGTTGCTGGGTAACAGAGAAGCATTTTCTCAGGTGGCTTTATAGTTTTGAGAATAGGCAAAGGCAACTGAAGGGAGGCCACGATGCCCGAAGCTAAAAGAAGACTCAAAGAACATGTGGCTGGGACTGCCTTCCAGTACAGTGATAAAAATATAATAGATGATCAAGTAAGTGTTCTTATCAAGGTGGCAAAACTGTGTCTGGGCTGCACCACTTCAGTCAGCAAGCTGAGATTCCGTAGAAAAAAAACCCTCCGCAGAAAAAACTAGAATGTCAGGGACTAGCACACTTGTCCCTGAGTTTTCTACGTGGAGCTTCTTTTGCTCCAACCTGTAGCCTGAAGTGGTAGATCCAGGAACAAGGTGACCACCTCATGTGAGAACTAGGCCTTGGTCTAGGCATAAGAACTAGCCCCACGTTTGCCAAAAGGTTTTTGGGATTGTTTTAAGCATCTAAAACTTTTTTTTTTTGGGGGGGGTAGTTAATACCTATTGGATTGGTTTATAAGCCTCCATGGGAGTCCATGGATGGCCTAGAACAGGCATCCCCAAACTCGGCCCTCCAGCTGTTTTGGGACTACAACTCCCATCATCCCTAGCTAACAGGAGCAGTGGTCAGGGATGATGGGAACTGTAGTCCCAATACTGCTGGAGGGCCGAGTTTGGGGATACCTGGCCTAGAATGTGGGGCACTGTAAACACATTCACACAAGGGGAGATGCAACCCCCTGCAAAAAGGACTGGCTTTGAAGCATGGCACTCATAGCAAAGCCTCCACATGCCTCTGGGCATGAACTCCCAGAGGTTTATTAAGGCCTTGCCAGAAGAATCAACAGTTGGGCTTGATACTTTGCAAAAGCGCAGCTCCCCCACTGCCTGCTGGAAAACAGAATAGCACCAGGATATAATTCCCCACAGTAATCCTACTATGACACCTAGAGCACATGCTCAAGGTCAGTCCACATAGATTAATTACTTAAGATATTTTAGCGCACACACCCTTTTTTTTTATATGAAGATTGTTTTTATTTTTAAAAAGGAGGGATATCAAGCAATTTCTTTTTCAGTTTAACAAATGTATGTAACTTCATAATTCTACTTTAATGACTATCAGCACTAAGCCAAAGTGGAAGCAGCAAACAATAAACAGATTGCCAACTTTTCAAGTGGGGGCTACTGCTGTGTTTTTAAGAAGAACTTGATCAGCAGACATTCAGGAAGTTTATTTACATACTTCAAAAAGCAGCACCTGCTAGTTGCTGAAGATCAAGCTGCTGTTTTACAGGCACAGAAGCAGAGATTGCTTGAAATGTTGACAACCCTAGTGATAGCTGTTCTGGAGAAATCAGGGACAAGCTACATATTGGGTCAATTTTATTTTCAAAGGAAGAATAGCCACACTGATCAAGGGCATGCTCCTTATCTGTATCGCGGTATTATTATTATTCATTAAATTTATATACCGCCCTTCATCAACCCAGAGATGCTGTCCCACTGAAAACCATCCCTCTTCTGGGGGAAATAATAGCTGTAAAGGGTACAATACAGTGGTACCTCGGGTTACAAACACCTTGGGTTACAGACTTTGCTAACCCGGAAGTAGTACCTCGGATTAAGAACTTTTACCTCAGGATGAGAACAGAAATCGCGCACTAGCGGTGCAGCGGCAGCGGGAGGCCCCATTAGCTAAAGTGGTACCTCAGGTTAAGAACGGACCTCTGGAACGAATTAAGTACGTAACCAGATGTACCACTGTATTGCAAGGTTAGAGGTCAGGCATACTTTCCTGGCTCACCTTTGCCCTCTTGGGTGGGTGGCACCTGCTGGGGAACAGGTGAGAGGCAGCGAACCCAGGAGTCTTGTAGGTGTGCTTGACTGTCTTGGCTCCCGAAGGCACAGTGGTATTGCTCTCCCTCTGCCAGTGCAGGGAGACGTGGGACCAACATGGAGACCTGGGCAGAGCAGGAGGAGACACATTGTTTTATAGGAATGTAGCTTAATTGTCTGGGCCACTTTTTGTGGTATAATTTTTGATGGTCTTAATATTATATTTTCCTTAAGTTATTTTTAGGAGGACTGTATGAGCAGCTTTGAAAATAAAAGTAGATCACTGATCTTAAGTAAATTAATGTTTGGTGAGCCAATGTCTGGTGATCCCTCTCAGGCACAGGGCGAGTGTGGTAGCAGCTAGGGATCAATCTTTGCAGGAACTTGATGAACACAAGGAAAGGAATTTCCAGGCATCAATGTCAATATACTTGCTATGAGCAATGTGTGTTAGAGGAAAACCTAGGTGACGCTGAGATGCTTCATTCCACACACATGCTTATTAAGAGGGTAACATGTGAATAACCACCTGATCCAAATCACAATCAACCCAGGTTTCAACCTTTGACCCTCCACATTCACCTCTGTTTGTTCTTCTCGGCTCTGATTGGCTGGTGACATCTGTTCCACTCTCAAACATTGGCTCTCAGCTCCATAGCTCCAAAGCCAGTGATTGGCCATCTCATGGCGCTCACACTCCAACTTCCGGGTACACCTGCCAATCAGCCAATTATATTAAGAGACAGAGAAAAAGAAGGCGTGTCTTTTAATTTGAAATAAAGCACACTCTGCTAGCTCTCGTCTGAGACCCACCTACTCTGCAGAACACACCAACCACAGAAGGGGTCTTGGGCGCGCAGGCAGGAGGCACAGTCCTGGAAGTGAGGGCATTCAGAGACTGGGACCTTGGAGATCTGGGTTGGGAAAAGGCAAGTCATACACTATATACTCAAAAACCACCACCATCAGTAGAATCTAGGCTACTTTGCATCCATTTCTGCATCGGCCTCTACTAATTTCAGATATATTCAGAACGGAATAGTTTTAGGCCAAGGGCAAGGGGATGGTAGAGAAAAGGTATCGATAAGGAAAAGATGGTTAAAATAGGAGTGGAGTTTGAGGGGGCAGGAAGTTTGGCACTAAAGGTCACCCTTATTGTCTTATCCTACTACTCCAGACAACACCAATGAACTAAGCTAAATATGATACAGGAAAAGAAATATCTTGTAAGTTAAAATTTATTTCAGAGTAGCAATCAACTTTGTACCATACGATCTGAAGAGAAACCAGAGTGTGTCACCATAGGTCCTAAAAGCTATTTTCGCACCTCACAATGTCTGGATAGTTTTATCCTAACGTATCTCCTACTATGTTTCTTTAACTGTGTTGTGCTCTGATCCATGCACTTTTTCTATGCCAATAAAGGAGATTGATTGTTATAAACACTGTACCATTTCATAATCTAGTAACAGGGCTTAGATTACCTCTGAGCACATAACGAAGTTTTTTTGCACAAGGCAGCACAGCAATGCTGTAAGTTTTCAACATGAAAAGAACTTATGGGGAGTCCTATGAAAACTCAACAAAAGCAGATACAATGCAGAACTTTCCTGCATCCAAACTGACGATGACAAACAGCAGTGCTGTAGAAGTAAAAGGAAAAGGGGGTTGTGCCCCATGACTACTCACACACCTGGGAGGCCGTCATCACATACAGGTGGGCCCCACTGCCATCCAGTAGCAGGTCTGGATTGACTGGGGATCGCTGGCCAGTGGGAACGGTGCTGTAGACTTCTGCCACGGTGCCATTCAGGTAAACCTTGACAAATGAGTAAGGGCTATCAGTGCCTATTAAAAAGTTGTTTAGGAAGCACATGACAACAAGGAGGCCTCTGAGGCTAAGCACCTCTGGAAATAGTCTACATAGGTTAGCACCCTATGTAGGTCCTTGTACTTACATATTCTTCCTCCTCAAGTTCCACCGCTGACCACAGTCAGTAAAAAAGGATCCTGTTTAGGATCAACCCTGTTCACACTTTGGGGTGTCCTCCAGGTATCCCTGGACTGCAACTCCCACCACTCCAACTATTAGGCAATTAGGGAATTGGGAATTCAGCCAGGGCCAGAGGCTCCCCAAAGCAGCATGTTATAAGCAACATGGGGTTATCACTGAAAACAGGTAAAGTCCCAGGTAGAGGCTCTGGGCCTTTTATGGCTGGAGAAGAGGGGAAGGGCAGCGCCATGCTGCTTATCCTTCGTAGCTCTGCCTCGGGTTCTGTGTGGCTTTGCTTTTTCTTCTTCTATTGGTCCCGATTCCATATGCCAAGTTAAGGGCATTTTGATAAGTATGGTTAACTGGAAGAAGAAATTTTATCCCGTTCTCTAGGACTGAGATGCTCTGAGGAAATGGGACAATAAACCTTTAAAATAAAAGCCATTTAAGGCAAAAATGTCCCAATGCCTATCCAAAAAGTTACTTATGCAAATCTATTTATGCACAGGTAGCTCTTTTGAATTCATTGACTTTGTCTTCAAGGCTTGTTTTGCAGCCAGTACCTGCTTCTGTGTTTGTGTGTGTGTGTACATAACTTAGATGCCGTAGGGAAATGGTAGAAGGGCACCTTAGAAAGGAACTGGTAGGCAGAACAAAATATAAATCCAGCTGATTCCCTTGTCCTGTCCCATGGTAACAAAACCTACAGCCACTAAATAAAAGTTTGCTTCCCTTTAATGGCACCCCAACATCTAATGCCTGAGGCAGCTGCCTCACCCCAGCTTAGTGGGAAGACAAGCCCTTCTGGTAGCATGAGAAAGACAAAAAGCTCCACCACCACCCAGAAAGAAAGGAAGAAAGAAAGAAAACATGTTGTCTCTGCCTGCAGGCTTTTAAAGAGGAAGGTAAAAGTGATACCTAGAATCCAGTACTCTTAACAGAAAAAGAGGGACCACTTGCTGGATAACATCTAATAACCAACAAAAGAACATTTAAAGGCTGTAATCTTAAATACACTTACCTAGGAATAATGCCCATTGAACACAGTTGACTTACTTCTGGGTAAACATGCATAGGATTGACCACTAAACAAATACTAGATAGGAACACCATGGAAAAGTCATTTATTTATTTAAAGCACTTTTCACTCTTCAGCTGAAAAGGCTCCCAGAGTTGTTTACATAAGACTGCTAACAAAAGAGACCCTGCCCTCTGACTCACAATCTAAGAGACACGACACAAAAGAAAAGGGGAGGAGGAGGGAGGAGGAAAAAGCATATCCAGGCACTAGTTCTTTGCAAATTTCTACAAAATCAGAAATTATTATCCATCTTTTGAGTGGAAACTCATTTCCACTGGAAGTGGCTTTCTAAGTCCTTCAGTCCGGGATCCTTTTAACTGGTGACAGCAAGGACTGAACCCAGGAACTTAAGCATACAAGTGATTTCTATGCATTAATCCCTGGGTTCAGCTCTACTATGGAGCTACAGCCCTTCACACATTCTCTGGCTGCTGGAACCTGTGTGGCCCTCCAGATGTTGTTGTCCAACCCCATCACTCAGCCAGTGTGACTCTTGATCAGGGATTATGGAACTTGCATTAGTACAGCAACAATCTGAAGGAACACAGGTTCCCCAATTCTGAAGTTAGTCTGACAAATTTAGATTTACCTGCTGCCAAGTTATAGGGCTAATCACCCAAGATTCTGATCTACAGACACTGCAAGATACAGGGGACAAGCCTATGGTGGCCATAAATACAGGCTGAAGCTGCATTGGTAGGCGAATGTTGGCTATTACTCAGCTCTGGGTGCCCACACACATTCCTGACCATAGATTTCCTGGTTGTTAAGCATGGTAGGTGTTTCCCTTTGATTGCAAAAGAGTGCTAAAAAGGTGTGTAGCAAGAGATGCAATTGCGGAGTAATGGCTGATTTCACTGAGGTTGCAATAGTTTCTGAAAGCACTGATACTCCCTGTTAATGCAGTTCTTTGAAGGAAGTGTCCTTCTGGGGTGTAAAATGGTGAATGTTGATTGCTACCTCCTCCTCCCACTCAGCTTCCAAGTGATAGTAATCTTACCCGAAGAGGGTTTTTCTTGCAGAAGGCAAACAGATTAGCAGAGATGTGGGCCATGGTTACGCAAGACGGCCATTGTGTAGAAAACGATGCAGCCAAGAGCTCAGGAATGCCCACGGAGCCACAAATGTAGGCACCCCAAGTCAAGTCATATCCAGTATTGATATTTTAAAGACTAACATACCAAGAGATCCCAGCAAAATTATGGTTTTTAAAATAAATACCGTGTGGGACATTAATCTTTATGTGATAGCTAACTAAACACAGTGTGGTGGCTACAAAGTTAGACGCTGGGCTCCAGTTTCCAATGAAGATCATGGTGTCTCTTCACCTAACTGACTTCACAGGAAAGTTATGGGATACAGTGGTACCTCGGGTTACATACACTTCAGGTTACAGACTCCACTAATCCAGAAATAGTACCTTGGGTTAAGTACTTTGCTTCAGGATGAGAACAGAAATCGTGCTCCGGCGGCGCAGCAGCAGCGGGAGGCCCCATTAGCTAAAGTGGTGCTTCAAGTTAAGAACAGTTTCAGGTTAAGAATGGACCTCCGGAACTAATTAAGTACTTAACTGAGGTACCACTGTAGCTCCTTGGAGGGCAGGTGGGATAAAAATGCAAAAAAATAATTTTAAGACACTTTAGAGTAATTTAGCAAGATGAAGGGCGACTTGGGTTAGATTCCACACAGGCCTGATTGAGGCTGCAGCAGAATTACGCATATTCTTGTACTAAAAAGATAAAATAACCTCCAAGCTTGGCACTAAGAAACATTCGTCAGGTACTGGAATAAATCTTTACTGCATTATTATTTCTTTACTTTGCAAAACCTGCCCTACTCCTTTCATTTATGGAGAATAATGTATTTATTTAAATAAAAGGATTTCTATACTACTCTCTCACAAAACATCAGCAACATACAAAATACAATACAATCGTTGACCGGCTACTCAAGATAGATTTTCAACAATTGCATTGGCCTGTTGGCATAAAACAATAATGTTTATGGTGATAATTATAGACAGAAGGCACTGTAGAATAATGAAGGTTAAGAGAACAAAGCCAGGCCCCTGGGCTTACAATCTCAAACCAAACACAAAAACAGAACTATAAAGAAAGGAAGACCAAAGAAGACTGAGAAGAGGCAGAGATCAGAGGTTAAAGATGGGTTGCATTTAAGCAATAGCTGGTAGCACTGGTGACAAGGTATGCAGATGAGCACATGGAATGCTATGCGGCTGAGTGAGCAGGCTGGCAGAGGAGGGGATGGAGCGCTCTTCTCTCCTCTGCGCACAGCACAGAAGTAAAGGGGGCTGCCCTTCCCAGCACACCAAGCCTAGAAATGCAGCAAGCCGCTGGAGAGAACAGAGTTCTCCATCCCTCATCTGCCAGCCGCTCGGCAGGCTAGTAATTTTTATGGGCTTATTTGCAAGGCTGGATTAAAGGCTCAGCAGAGGGGATCAGTTTTCAGACACTTGCAAGGAGGGGGGCACAGGGAGTTCCGGAAAAAAGGGGCGGGAAAAAGGGAGAAAAGGACACCAGCATGAAGTAAAAACAAGTAGCCCAGATCTGTGGAGCAAAGACAATTAAGGGGCAAATAAGGAGAGGGAAAGTAGATAAGAAAGAGCCAAGCTTTTTTAAAAAGGAAAAAAATTGAATGCCACATTCAAACTGATCCATTGAGGAAACAGAAGCCGGTGAAGAGGGGGATGTAAAAAAGGAGAAACAAGGGCAAAACAGAGAATGAGAAGGAGTGAGAGGTGGGGAGAAGAATGGGCGCCAGAACTGAGAATAAGGGGAAGGAAGGGGGGAGAGAGAGGATGAAACCAGAAAAAAGGCAAAACAGAGAGATGAGGATTCGTCATCAAGCCAAGAAAGTGTAAGAGAATAGACAAATGTGGTTGTTGTGGGCAGAGGGAGAGAAAACAAAGGGTAGCACTATTAAGAAGCATGAGTCCAGACTTTGGAGAAACTTGGGTAGCCATCCAAACGCTCTGCCTGCCAGAAACCTCTTTCTGCCCTCAAGTGGGAGAGATCTTGTCTGGAAGGGTCTTGGCTGACATCATGCTACCCTGGACAGCCAGTGCGGTGTAGTGAGTGATGGGGAGACCTGGGTTCAAATTCCCTGTCAGCTATGACGTTCACTGGGTAACCTTGGGTCTGTTACTATGGTCTCTCAGCTAACTGTACCCCATTGGTTCATTGCAACGAAAAAACAGGAGATCCTTGAAGGAAGGGGAAATGAAGAGGAGGAGGAGGAGGAGGAGGAGGAGGAGGAAGAAGAAGAAGAAGATTTAGTAAATTTGTACACCGCCCTTCATTCAAAGATCCCAGGGTTGTTCACAACAGAAAAAGACACCGGACACATTCTTAGGGTCCCTTGAGATATTTGGTGGGTCTATTCCACAACATGCAGAACAGTGCATTAGTGACGGATCGTGTGCAGGTAACAAGCACCGTACTCTGCTTTCACTTACATGATTCCAGCTTCGCGCAGGTAGAGGAAAAGTAAGTAAATAAATGAAGAGCAGAGTAAGCCCACCATTCCCCACCCTCCATGTACCGTATTTATTTTCCCCCAACCCAGGCACCCAGCAGGTTTTCCTTGCTTACCAGACTTTGGGAAGGCAGTGGGGGGGCCCTGGCAGCAGCCTAGATTCCCCTCAAGGCTCCTACCCAAAGCCTGATAACCAAGACTTCCAAGAAGGTCATGGGAAGGCGCTGGTCACTGCCCTTCCCAGAGCCCAGGAAGCAGCCCTCCACCCTGCAGGGGGACAATGGCTCCTTGGCTTCCTGAAATTTTACATTTACACACGGACCCCAGAACCTGACCCTCGCATAAGATAAAGATACCTGTACTGGACCATCCACATACCATCCTGCTTTATTAGTTTTTCAGTCAAGCCTCCTCAGTATTATCACATTATTGCCATCTAGAAAGGCAGTCTTACACTGCAGCACAATTACATTGGGAGAAAACCTCTGAAACATTTGTGGGATGAGTTACAGGATTTCAGCAGGAAACTGAAACTTTTACCAGCGTAAACAATATTGACAGCAGGATCATGTATAATTGCCCCAATAGCACAAGCACAAACTAACATGAATGCACTACAAAAAGGACGTCTGGAAGAGCCTTTAGTGCAGAGCTTTCCAAACTGTGTGTTGCGACACATTAGTGTGGCGGCTGCAGTGTGTAAGGGTGTCACACAAACGTTCCCACACTCTACCCAGGGCTGGAAAGGGGTTAGTTTAACCTCTGGTTTTCTAGTAAAACTGTATTACTGTGTCGAGAAATGATGCATGTCTAAAAAGTGTGTCACTGACATGAAAAGTTTGGAAAGCTCTGCTTTAGCGCCTGAGAACCATGGAACAACTGTAGCAGCAATCCCCTGCCACTACCTTCTCCTGCAGCTCAAGCTTCCGAGAGGGATGCTGAAGAGAAAGTTTCTCATCAAAGTATTTGCAGTGGCTCCAACAAAAGAAGAAAAAGGTGAAAAGAGTGGGGAGGAGAACCTGTGCCCCCCCCGCCCATTGTTGCTGGACAGCCTTCCAATGGTCCAGCATGATGGGAGTTGTAACGCAGCAATATCTGGAGGGCCCAAGGTTCCCTACTCCCAAGTTAAAGCACAGAAGCACTACCCAGAGTAAATAAAAAAGGAAAAAACTACAGCACAACCCCTGAGCTTCAAGCAATTAATTTTAACAAAATTATAAAACACAATCACAAATAGCAACAAGACAATCAGAGAGGCTGAAACCCAACAAAAGGCAGAGATAGTCACCTCTTCTTTTCATCTTCTGAGCTAACAGGCGAAAGAGAAAGGGATAAAGAGAAGAGGGCCCAGCAGCCAAGAGCTTTGGGGATCTCTTCTGGAAAGAAGGCAACCTGCCCTGTATCCATGCTTGGTAGCCAAGCAGAGTGCCTGGGGCAGACGTCCTGGGAGCCTACATAGCAGGTAGCAGAGAGTAGGAGAGGGTCTCTACTCAAAGACAGAGACCACCCTAGCACATATCCCTTTCCCTCCCACACACTTCAACCCTAAACTACTCCAGAAAAACTTATATGGGAGAACAAAGGGGTGACAGAGGAGCGAGAACTTCATCCATACTACATGGGACCATGAAATAGCATGAATGAAAGCTGAAGGAACAAATGGGACAGCAGGAAATATTGGGCACCCACTACCCCTTGGCATCATCCTCACCCCAAACTGGCAGCAGGCTGCTCATGTGTAGAACCCTCATGTTCCTGGAGAATATGCCCAGCAATAGCGAAAGTTGTGTGGGTGCTACGCCCCAGACCAGCTAGGACAGGGTGGTGGAGAGTAGCCAATGGCTGACTCATTACTGGGGAAATGGATATGGCGAACATGCACGATCTGTGCCCTGTTCTTGAGCTGCACACACACACCCCGGACCCTTGGTATGACAAGAATGACTGCTCCTTTGCTGCTTAGCACACAGGCCAATTCTCTTCTCCCAGCCATGAGTTTTCACAGGACCCAACCTTGGTACAAAAAAAGAACAGTCTGAAACCACTCCACAGGGCAGGGCAGGGAGGGCAAAGCATGACTGACAGGATTCTGGAAATCCTACTCGGCGCCAGGCTGGCTTTGGAGACCAGATAAATTTGTAACCATGTGGATGGCTACTTCCACAGCTGGAACACATGATGCTGATGCTGCCTTATTTACTGGTCCATCTAGTAGTGGCTATTCTAACGGTCAGGACCTCAGGTCAGAAGACTTTCCTAGCATTTGCCACCCAAGTGCGACAGAGGATTGAGCCCCCAAAATGAAAGGAGGTCTGCTCCTAAGAATCAGGTCTGCTCCAACCTAGAAACCTGCTTTAACAAATGAAAGTTGAGGTTTTCAGGATACTCAATTCTGCCAAAGTCTGTCCCTGGGCAGTCCAAAGTTATGCACGCCGGCCTAAACCTGAATAAACTGCAGTGCAAGGCTGCAGCTGTTGAGGAACTACGCGGGAAAACTAACCCATGTTACTGATGCAGTTTCTCACCTGGACAGAAAACACTAACACACTGGGCACCACTGATTCTAGGTTGAAGGCACATGTGTGTGTGTTTTGGGATATGAGGAGAGGTTCTACTAGAGAGGAAGAGAATAGGAACCTTGGACTACAAGCATCAATTGGTATGAAGAGTGGATCAATCACTGCCCTAGGCCCTTACAGTGAGCAAAATTAGTAACCACAGTTAATTAATTAGTTAAATCAGCAATATTAGAACAGTGGGGCTGAGAGTAAAGCATGCTCATGTTCTTAGGTTATGCTGGTCCTGGACTGTTACTGAAAGGGTTTGTCCTCACTTCCTCTTCAGTGTTCAATCAGAACAAACGGCAATGTGGGTTTCCTCCAGAATCCGGATTGACATTTGTTCTGATTTAGAGCTAACAGTGGGTTTTCCCTGAGAAAAGAGGGAGAAATAAATGGCTGCCTTTGTTTACTAAAGTGTAATGTTCTGTCTAACATTTCCTTCATTATCCCGCCCCCCCCCCCCCAATATGCTTATACTGGTTCTTTTTTTTAGCCTAAAAACTTAGGTTGAAATCAGAAAATTGGTTAAAAGGCAGATCAATCAACTAAACATTATTTAGTAAGTGGCCAGTCCAAAGGGGAAATCGCATGACAGAATACAGTATGGCAAATCCATAGACAGCAAAAACTCTAAAAGGCCGACAAGCCTTCTTAAGTCTCCAGATTTTTCTAGACTCAGTACCAGGAATCAAGAGCAATTTTTCCAGAGCTGAAAGAATTGCAGCAAATACTTTATGCTGTGAAAGGATCTCCTATCACTTTCCTTCTTAGTGAGAGGAGAATTTTTATGGGGCTTCCTGCTCTGTGACACATTTGGAGAAACTGCTTATTATACACTTAGTTTAATTTTTAAAAATCCTCCGCTCTTAGCTCTTCCTTGTCATATGGCGAAAGAGAAGCAGCAATCATCCCAATGCAAGAAAATTTACAATATGCTTCCAGCATAAGCAACACAACAGCCTTCACTCTGTACAGTGTATTAGGCCTCAGGTTTAGACTAAGAGGGAGGGAGGGACAGCCTGCTTGGAAGCAGGTGCTGGCGCTGCACACATGAAACATGCAATTTTAAATGGCTTGAAACACGCAATTAAAAATCAAAATCAAACCCAGTCCTACCCCTACAGGCAGGATGTGCCAAATCAGCCCTCCCTGTAGAATATTTTTTTGGTCTTTAATTTGTGGGAAAATGGAATCTCAGACTCGGGAGGAGAAGGAAATATGCCAGACACACCTTGCATTTTTTGAAAGCTAAATTTCTGCTCCGGGGTGAACTAATTCTGCACTCCAAACAGCTATACTCCATAATCTGAAAGGAATTACAAAACTTAAGCCGATCTGCATGTGCTTCATTTCCCTGCACAGGTTTTCAATTTGCTTCTATTACTCATGGGAAAGAGCAGTGACCAATCCTTACACTAGTTTTGTCTCCTCTCTGGTTTCAGAAGCATCACTAGGCATCAACCACCTACTTAAACAATTATTTCTGCACCAATATAGCTAGAGACTTGCTCTGAAGGGAGGGAGAGAGGAGGAGATTCTCAGGATGTTGAATTAGTGACCAATACCAAATTTTGCGGCTTGCAAACAGCATGAGCTGTTCCACTTTTTATCTCACACATGTGGCAGGCATCTCCCAAGCCTATGCAAATAAATTGTACTGTGGGATTAAGACACACAGATGCTAACTTATTCAGAGTCTCAAACTCGGAGCGCTTTGGAAGAAAAGAGGTCCAGACCTTGAAGAAATTATACCAAGCTCTGCACACATGTGGATCAGAGGCATAATTAGAGGTCTGAAAACTCCAAACTGCAGAAATGTATCTACTTCTGGTATGGAGTTGCCTTCACCCCGTACCTCCCCCTTCTAGGATATTGAAGAAGTTAAAGCAACATCAAAAGGCACACACAGTTTAGGGTCTAACTCTTGATTCGCTTACAAGCTTAGGGACATAGGTCAGTAGGATAGCAACTGCTTTGCATGCAGAGTCCCAGGTTAAATCCTCAGCATCTCCAGCTGGGCTGGGAGACCACATTGCCTGAACTCCTCAAGATCAAGGCCAGTCAATGGAGAGAACATGGATCCAGACAGACCAAGTTGCCTACACTGAAGTGAGTAAGCAATAAGTCAAATATGAATGAAAACATGTGAACACAAGCACACGAGTTCTCTTTTGAATTTTCCTTGAAGAACAGCTTTGGGAAGCAGTGATTTGGAGCACAGAAGCAGCTGAGGTACTCTTGCTCCCCACCGCTGCTGCTTCTCCACTCCAAATCATCCTACGGATCCTGCCACACACAGGATGAACCCAAAATAAAATCAAAACCACCTATGCAGAAATATGGGCTAAATAAATTTAAACAAATATATAAGGGGGGAGGAGGAGAACAGTAACACAAACACCCATTTAGCAGGTGCACACCTGGGTGGAAGCTGTCAGCAGCACAGCAGGAACACAGCACACAGCTCAGATTATTGTCACTGCGTCGCCCATTACCTTATGCAGCTGCCCAACACCATCTCCAAGGAAGGCGATGGTATGACCTGCTTCTATCATGGCCGCCACGGCTGTCAGTCTTGGCATGGTAGTGAGAAGAGCCTCGGCCACCAGTGGCTTCCGGCTAGCAATGGGACTAGGTGTGTGCTCATCCCCACAAGGGTAAGACTCTGGCGACTCCTGGAAATCAACAGAAAGGTTGGAATGCAGCCACCTCTGGGCTAGGGAAGCCTTTCCACTGCCCCCTCTTGCCTCTTCCCCCACGGAAAGAAGGCAATCACTTCCAACCTCTCTCTCACCTTAGGCAAATAATTGCAGCGGGAGGTCACCCCATATTCAATGGCGGCCTCCTGCTCATTTGTGGCACCCATTCCAGCCGAAGTGTAACACAGCCGCCGTGTCTGCTCCATGGCTGCGTTCACGTCGCCCAAGCTGTAGGAGCACAAAGCTGTCTGGGCTGTCGGGGAGGAAGTGGAGCCCTGCCCAGCGGCTGAAACGACAAAGAGGGTTGCCTCGTCCCCAGGGACGCCGGATGCCAAGTGCCCAGCCTGAGCCAGATTGTAAACCTGCCCTTTTGCGTCCCGACACTCGAGGGGCAGCTCGACGTAGGAGTAGAGGTTGGTGTCGTCCACGCAGCTCCGCGATAGGTAGGGGCGATACTCCATTTGTGCCTTTGCTCCACGCCGAGAGAACAGGAAGTAGACGTAGCCCCCAGAGGCAAAGGCCGCCACGTAGCTGTTGTTGTAGTCCGAGAAGTCCCCCACCACCAGCTTGCCCATCCCTTCGTTAGAGAACGCCTGGGGTCCTTCCAGCTGCCGGATCGTGAATGGTGGGATGCCCCCAGAGAGCTTTGCGGTTAGCCCACGACCCACAAAGAGCAGGTCACGGCCATCGTGTTGCCCCACCAAGCCCACGGTCGAAACCCGCGGCTCGTTGGCTGCCACAAACTGGTTGTCACCAGGATCCTCGGGACGGTATAGCACTTTGTTGATGTCTGCTAGGGCTCTCTTCTCGCACACTCCCTGGAAGAGCTGCCCACAAACCACCAGCTCCCCGGCCCGCTCATTGGCCAACAGCAGCTTGTTGGAATTGTCCGTGAGCCGGGCCTGGGGGCAGTCGCGTGCGTCGCGGAAAGGAAGACACTCGGGGCTGTCTTGCGCGGGCCCCGTTCGCACACGCCCTGTCAGCCTCAGCTCGGGGCTCAGCTGGTACAAGGCATTGACGGCACCCACATACAGCGCCCCTGTGTCCCGGGCTCGGGCCAGGTGGTTGAAAGTCGTGTTGGGGGCCAAGAAGGATGGGTAGGAAGGGGGCCGAGCAGCTGGGTATGATGGCAGGAGGAGTGTCAGGGCAACCACCGAGGGCAGCAGCAAGTGGCCTAGGAACATGGCCAAATCCTGGACAGAAGGAGAAAGAGAAGGCATGATTAGCACCCAGAGACACAGCAGGCAGCCTCTTTCGTGTGGAAACTCCAGGCTCAAAGGAGACATTTAATTAACTTATTCAAATAAGTCTCGTGACTCATTAGCCGCTCTCATGCAGCACAGAACTGTGGCATAGCATGCTGTGTGGGAATCACCAAGCTGGAGATATAGTCTGGTTTCTGACACAGATCTTTTTCCCTGGATAGGATCTGTACCACATTCCAAGGGGAGCTGCTGATCAAGGCTCCGCTGCTGGATTTTGACACTGAGAAGTGCACCCATCAACATTCGGCAAAAAGTCTGGGCAGACACTCTCTCCTCACTGCTCCCCAGGGCTAGTAAAACCAGACTAACTTGTGCAAAACAGATGCGATGCCAATTTGATGATGTTTTGTCTGGTTTCTCTTGTCAGGGTGGGTTAATGAGGAGGCAAAAGAAGATCTCTTTCCACTCCACCAATTATACACTTACAAGTGAAGTTGGAATCCTGATCACCATTTGTGAATACAAGATAGGGACTGTCTAGACTGGTCTGTAGTAAAGAGGTGCAATCTTGCATCCTCTGTGCACCACACTTTTAAGGCAGCACCAAGAACCCAGGAGCAGAGGCATAGGAAGGTCAGGTGGTCCCTGGTGTGGAAATTTTCTTGTCTCCCCCCCCCCCACATTGATTTATTTATTTTTGCCTCCAAAAATGGTTTTACTTTATTTCATATTTTCTTACAAAGGAATGTGGATTCTGAGCCTCTGATAACAAGTAGGCAACTATGGACAGATACTTAAATCTACAGGATGGATTGTGTTTTGGCTTGTGTTATTTTATTTATATTTATTGTTTATTTATTTAATAAAAATTATTTTTAAAAACCTGAAAAGTGGTTTACCGAAACAAAAAACACCACAGCAGTAAAATCAAGAAAAATTAACAATCCTACTTTAAAACATACAAAAGCTAAAATATTAAGATTAAAATTAACTTCAACTTTCCAAGCATCTAGTTATGCTTGCCTAAAGAAGAATGCTTTTAGCAGGTGCCCAAAAAGAGTCTAGCAAAGGCATGTGCTTTGTTGCAATTTCAGCCTTCACGACATAGGAAAAAGGCCACGTAAACAGATGTTTTCATGGAGGAGGGTCAAGATATTAACTGATATGCATGAAATTTCATATGTAGCTATATAATCCCTAATGTAGTAGGATCAGACGTTTGGAGCAGGCATGTTCAAAAAAAAGTTTTTTATGAACCGCCCTCATAGGGCAGTAATTGTTCCCTGACAATTTGTCACTCCCCCCCCCCCAATGATGGCACCTGGGGCGGTCCGTCCCCACCCTGCCCCCTTTCCTATGCCCAGGAGTCCTGGCACACTTCTTCTACCTCCCTGGCTTAGGATGCCTCTCAATGTCCAGTTTCAGTGGCCCTTTTCCCCAACTGGTGCTCAGTTCCGCACATTATTCCTCTCCCCCGCTCTGCCCACCACAATGGATGCCGTAGAATGGTGACTCCAGTTCCTCCTTCCCACACTTTGCCCTTTCAGACCCAAGACATTTTGCTGCCTGAAGCAGCCCGAATTCTCCCTCCCCTCCCGAAGGCCAATACTTTAAGGAGTTGAGCGCATCATTCAGACACCAACTCCTGCCTTCATTTGTCTCCCCACATGGTGCTGCAAGAAGCCGCTCAAATTACCCCCAAGAGGAAGTGGAAGGAGTGGGGGGGGGAATCCAGTCCGCTTTCACCTTGGAAATGAGTGTCCTCCCCCTCCTTTCCAACACCAACTGGGATTTAGCAGCCCAGGGAAGGCGATTAAGCCACATCCCATCGGAATTAATCCCCTCCCTCAAGCGAGGTCACAGCTCAGACAGCAGCAACACAGGCGGGAGACGTGAACAGCGCAAGGATGCTCTCGGCTTCATCACTGCCCAGCCCCTCAGTCTGGCCTTTGCTTCTATTTGCCATTCTTTAAATGGCCTGCAAAGGCAATGCCTACAAGACACCCAAAGCACAATGTGTGCTCACAAGTGCAGGAAGAGGAGAGACAGAAATGGGACTACTTTTTAATTAATAGGTTGTTTTGGTTTTGGTTTTTAAAAAAAGCAATAATGCACTGATAGGGAGACGAGTGGGATATTCTACAGGTTTAGCAATCTCAGTTTGGAGCCATGGCAGGAAAAAGAGAGGCCAGTTTGGAGCCATGGCAGGAAAAAGAGAGGCCAGAAGAAGAGTGTGAACTGGCAAGTCAATCTGCATGTTAGCACAGGAAGCAAACGAGTGTGCAAAGAATGTAATTCAAAACGAGGAAACTGCATAGCCTCCTCTTCACACGCACACCCCCTCGCAGGCCCCAGACAGATGCCATCAGGAAGATGGCACCTAAGGCGGCGGGGGGGGGGGGACACCTCTCCCCCTTCTGCTCTGCTCCAATTCCCCTGACCCAGCTGTTGCCTAAACACACAGATGTGAAGGTGCTTTGTCCCACTCCCTCCTCCCCAGTGGAATTCCCAACCCAGCAAAGCACACACAAACACCACCCTCCATATTATCTCATTGCCCAGCACATGGGCCCATCTGCCTGCTGGAGGAGGGGGGGTGCAGAACCTAGATATTCAACATCCTGGCTGGAAACCAAACCTTCTGTCTCATCCCTCCATCTCCCCCTACGCCCAGTCTCAGGTGGGGGTGGGCAGGCAGGAAGCACAGAGACGAGAGCTTACAGTAACCCCCACCCCTTCCCTCCTGGCAACAGCTGGAAGGGAGCAGAGGCAGCACATGTAGCAACACCAACACACACACAAAATCCCTGGGGAAGGTGAGAGAGAGACACACAGGCAGACAATGGCACAGGGGTGGGGCTGCAAGGGAGACAAAAGGAACCACACACACACACTTTCAGGAATCCTGGTCCCCGCTTCTTAGCACGGAATAGCAACCCAAGTCTGTCATCAAAGCATATCACAGGGTAGTATCAGAAATGTGTCACACACCAAACTAAGTTTTTCCAGCACCTGCTTCAGCTCATGACATGCGCACACATGCACATCCCCTCTGCCCAGCAGCTATGGTACTCCAGCACAGTTGCGCCTCCCCTGTTAAATCCCATTTTCCTCCTCTGCAATTTCCCCTTCCTACACTTCCAAGGCTTACCGTTTGGCTGCGCTGGGGGCATTTCAGCTCCCACATGGTGGCGTCGAGCAGGAGGACTCAGCAGGCATCCCTATGGGTGGAAGAATGAGATAAGACAGCGGGTGAGTTGACATGGGTGCCGGGGGACGGAGAGGGGGAGAGGTTAGATGGCAATTCAAGGCTGCATCAATGGCTGCTGTGATAACCTTCCCCAATCAAAGCCCCCACTGTTCCCATCTCGGCTGTGCCATCACAGAGCCACACGGGGGCTAAAGGGGCCCATTATCCCCTAGAAACAGAGCTCTCACAACTTATACACATAGCACTGGCACCCCAGAGAGAATGAAACAGGCTGGAGGGGAGAGGGGCTGTGGGTGCAAAATGAAGGGCATTGCCAGAGACAGGAGAAGGCAGCTATTGCAGGCTGGGGGGGGGGGTCCTGAGATTGCAAGAGACGGACAGGTCGGGCTTGTGTCTGGCCCTTGGGTGGGGAACAGAGGAATCCCTTGTGATTTCTTTGCATGAAGTTATTGATTAACTGGAAGGGGCAGGGAGAGGGGGATGGCTGTGCCTGGTTTGCTGGGACCTGAGGGGGCCCCTTTTTAATTTTGGGGTGGGGGCAGGTCATAAAGCAGTACAAGGCTGACCCAAACCATTTAAACGAAAAGCTTAAGAAAGGCAAAACCAGTCAAGGAATATTGTCTGATAAACCCATTTCCAAAATTGATTCCCAAACCTTTCTGATCATTTTGCTACAGGGCTTCCTAATGCCTGAGGAAGGAGGTGGGAGAAGAAGTCAGTTAACACGCCCTAATTAACTTGGGGGCCTAATCAACTGGGAAGGTCTCCTGCACACAAGACTGACCAAAGCTGTTCATGTCAGCAGAGCTGGTGCAAAACTTCTCAAGGTGGATTGAGTCCCACAGATCAGGACTTTGCCTGTCTCCCATTCTCCTGCCCAAAATCTGCTGCTGGAGGCAGCTGCCACCATGAGGCACCTGGCAGAAGCCTTAATGTGTAGTTATGGTGCTATGAGCTTAGAATCCAGTTCAGTCAAGTCCAGCCCATTTCATGCCATTTCAGCCTCAATCTCTCAAAGCAGCAACCCTCCCTGGCTTTCCCAAGCAATTATTGTGCCCACCCCACGCTATAGCATAATAGCAATTCCATTAGAGCCTCATGGAATCATCGATCCTCCTTTGCCGGCTCCAGGAAGCTGCAGAATTGGGGACATTTGGCCTGAGCGGGGAGGGGCAGGACACTCCCCACAAGGGAGTGGGTGCAAGATTAAGGTTACAGCCAGCAGGGGGTGGGTGGGGAGAAGCAGCAGAAGGGGAAGGACAGGGAAGAGAGAGAGAGAGAGAGAGAGAGAGAGAGAGAGAGAGAGAGAGAGAGAGAGAAAGTGTACACAAAGTACAAACAGCCAAGGTGTCAGGAGTGTGTTGCTTTCACTAGGCCTTCCCCAGGTACCTAGGCCCTGTCACAATGGGTCCTGATTATTCCGTTCCCCTGCAAAGTTTGGTTTGGGGCAAGACAACACACTCTTGCTCTGAGCTCAGGCCCGCCCCACCCTTGGTGCTGCTTTTGCGACTCCCCACAATGCCACCTCCTGTGGCGCCCTGGAGTCAGCAGAGGCCTCGGCTGAGAAGGTGTCGGGGTCAGCAAGAAGCTGCAGTTCCCTGGCGAGCGCCCAGCGCAGCCGCCCCCACAGCGGGAAGCAGGCGTGGGGAGAGCCATGCCAGTCCAGGGGCTGCTGAATGCCCCCTTTGTCTGGCTGGGGGTAGGGGGGCAGGAACAGAGCCACCCCTGATAACAGTCCAGGGAATAATGAGAGACTCTGGCGCAGGGAGTTCAGAACCAGCGCGTTTAACCCTACAAGTGCCAAAGCCCACCAGAAAAGTGGGGAAAGGAGGGGGAAATTGCAGGTACAACAACCTGACATCTCTCCCTCTGTGCCAACACCCCCCCCCCCGCCTGCACGCACACCGTGCATTTAAAGCACACCCTGCCTGAGCAATCCTGGGAGGTGCAACTTGCCCATCTCAGAACTACAATTCCTAGTATCCTGAACAAACTACAGTTCCCAGGATTGTTTGGGGGCAGTGTGTGCTTTAAATGCATGGTGTATAACCAGCCACACACTTATGCGCAGGCATGGCGGGTAGGACTCCTATGGACACAGACAGTGGCGTGGGAGGAAATCAATGGGGCTTTTGAGTGCCTCCCAGGGTAACAAGCTCTGGGGCAGCAAAGCGCGCGGAAGCCTGAAAGAGGGCGTCAAAGCAAGTCAGAGCGTGAAGGGGAAAAAAGACAAGAGGAGAAAATGTGGGGCAGACGTGAAGGGACCACAGCCAAGAGGGGGGGCTGGGACCTCGTCATGAACCTCTCTTCGTTTCCTCAACACCGAGGCTTCAGATGCACACCCTTCTCACTAGCATTGCCCTACCAAGCACGGCAGCACATCATGTCCCCTCAGACGGACCTCAGCATATCTATGCACTTGTTGTTTTCCAGCAACAGGCACCTTCACACACACAAACACACCACTCACAATCGACCACCACCCTGCCCAGGGCCATTGGAGGTACCTTCCCCTGTGGATTCCTTCCTTACGCGGCCTCAGGCTCCCTGCACACACCTGTTCCAGCGGGAAAGCAGGTTCTTCCTCCTCCTGGGAAGTGCCTGGCACTGCTGCCTTTCGCACAGGTTCCTACGCTGGGCAACACGCATTGCTGGTGCTGGTGCCCGCAAGAGCAAACCGTGGGCGGCCTCAGTAATCCCTCACGCAGCAGCAGCAGCAAGTGGGGCTGGGAACCACAGCAGCCCCCCTCCGCTGGAGGAAAGGATCTAAAAACAGCCACAGCCGAAGTGCCTGTGCAGCAAGTGTCAGCATGTGTGGCAGGTATATGGGTGAGGACCGAGAAGCGTCTACACACCCACCCACCCACACCCCGGCCGCTGGGGTGGGTGGGGAGAGAGGGGCCCGTAGCTGGGGTCCGGGAGGGGATCCCAGATTCGACCACAGCCATCCCAGTGCCCCCCACATTCCCAAGTAGTACACATTATACAGGAGGAGGAAAACAAGGGGAGGATAATCACTATGTTTGTTATATAATCCAGGCAAACATTAAGCACTATTTGCCAGTCTATGGTAAACCGTCCCATTAAAGGAAGACAGGCACTAATCCTTCCCCCACCCCCTGCTGTGTGAGGGGAGGAGGGGGAAGAGTCAGACAACGACAGGATTAGAATCATGTGATTCTGAGTTCTTGGCAAATCCATTCCTCTCCCCAACCCAACCCACTGGCCACTGCTTAACCATGCACTGGCTGAAGTCTCTGGGGAGGAAGGTGGTCTCCCCCCCCCCTTCTGCCTCACCCCGATAAATACACTCCACTTTAGAAAGATGAGACAAACCAACAAACACCCATTGTGAGTTTAATAACTGTGTGACTGGCAGCAGTCAGGCCTGCTGGGACTTGCCCTGCAGTCGACAGCAAAGGGGGGAGGCAGGAGAGAGACAGACTCCCACCCTCACCTACACGTGGCAGCTTGCCCTGCAAACCTTCCCCCGAAGACTAACACCTTCACATCTGGTTTCTTTAAGCATTCCTCCCCTCACTCCTTTGTAACCCCAGCGTCAGAAAAAAGGGAGTCCCGCATTTAACATATCCATTTGGCTGTCCTAGCTTTAAATCACAGGGAGGAGAGAGAATCCCACCTCTGTGTGAGGGGAGAAAACAAATCAGCATGGGACTGCTAGCAAGCCTACTCCATAAATTCAGCAAATGGTGGGGGGCGTGGTCCTTTCCCCCAGTTTGCTGATAGCTAGCCTACCACTTGCCTTTCCTTGTTATGTATCCTTAGGAGCATTCTGCGTTTTAGGTTTTTGAGGAGTGAGGTGGAGTTGGGGGCAAACACACTCAGAAATTAGAACTTAAAATACTAATAATTATACATAGATACATATTGTTTGTGTGCCTTTCCTTGCTATGTATAATTATTAGTATTTTAAGTTATAATTTCTGTATGCATATATCTGCTTAATTTAATAAAAAGGAATTTAGTGGGTTCAGAGAGAAATCCGCTTTCAGCACAGGTGGGATCACGTTAAGGCGCAAGGAGGCTGGGGGACCCATTTACTTTGCGGTGAAGGCATCATTCCAACTAGTTTAATTGTACTTTACTGTACTTGCAAACCATGCAACAGTATTGCCTCTTTGTGCAAAATGAGAACACTTAGCCCCCCACCACCACCACCACCGAAGCTCAGCTGCCTTATCCCAAGTCAGACCATTGGTCCATCAAGCTCAGTACTGTCTACACCAGGGGTGGGGCAGCTGTGGCCCTCCAGGTCTTGTGGGACTCCATTTCCCATCAGCCCCAGTCAGCACAGCCAATGGTCTGGTTTCCAGTCTCTGGTCCCCCTGATGGGGAGCAGCTTTGCTCAGTTCCTGAGAGGAGTCTTTTGCAGCCCTACCTGGAGATGATGAGAATTGAATCTGGGACCTTCGACAGGGTCAGCCACTGAGCTACTGCCCACCCCCAAGGCAGACCAAATCATCTCAGACTGGACGTCACTTTCCAAGCGGCAATCATTCTTTCTTAATCTATCCTGAAATCATGGTGTTAAGTGCCCCGACTCTTGGCCAGCTCAGCTGCAGAACTTTTAAATGGAGAAAACTGAAAGAAAATCCATCATATCTCTCTGTGATGTGGACATGTGAAAAAGGAGCAGCGCTTGTTGCCTATTAAAAATACAACATGCAACATGGTGACAAAACGCAAGTCTGCCTGGAAACACCAATCTCTGATCTGACAGCCCTTCCTCCTAATTCCCAATGTGTGCGGAGTCTCTGCGGTCGCCCAGTGTATGGAAAACGCACTCTGCACTTTCTCAGGGCCTGGCAATCTCCTTTTACTTTAAATATTCTGGCACAGAAAAGAGGTCAGAGCTGAGCTCTGGCACAAATCAAGCAGCCTCTCTGCAAATGAATGGGGCGTGCTCGCAGGGACGGAGAAACAGCCCCTACTCACTCTGGCATTTAGGGAGAGGCAAACGATGCCCTTCCCGCCTGTCACCTCTTTGAAGCTGCCGGAGAAGGTGTGATGCAAGCAGAAACAAACTATGGAAATCCACCCAGGCACGGAAAACAAGCCGCCTTTCCGATTGCACATCTCCGCCAAAAACGCGCCACGCTGAACCGAAGCTGGTTCTCCGAAAGGCGAGCGGCTCCCCGCCTCTGGGCTGCTGCCCCCTGCAAGCCCCACATGGCCTCAGCCCCGGCTCCCACTCCTTGCGCGGCTTCAGGCGGCGCGCCCAGACCCTCCGCCAACTCCCGAAGAGTCCCGGTCCAAAGCACCTGTTTCGCCGCCCGGCCTGGGAATCTCCCAGCGCGACAATTCGGGCAGAAGAACCATTGGCGGGGAGGCGGGCAAGGCAGGCAGGCAGGCACACAAAGCAGCCGGCTTGCGCAAGGGGCGCCGCGGGAGAAAGGGCTTTGCAGCCCACCCAGCCGCCCGAAAGCCCCCGGCAACTCCCCGCCGCCGCTTCCCTCCTCCCAGCAGCGCCTCCGCTCGCAGAAGGGGCGGGGATCGGGACCCCGATGGGGGAGGAACGGGAAAGTGCGGGGAGAAAGGGAGAGGTCGCCCGCGGGGGGAGCGAAGGAGAGGCAAGTTTGGCCCCGGCGCTGCGGGGAAGGGGGTCGCCCAGGAGGCAGAAGGGGGAGGAGGAGGGTCTCCGCCCGGGGCGGCATCCCGGAGGGGTGAAGGGACGCAGGAGAGGGGCGCCGGGGCAGCCGGTGGTGCTCCGCGGCAGGCAACGAGCCGCAACTGGCCGGCGACCCCGGGGGAGCAGGGAAAGGGGGTGTCGCGCAGCCTGGGAGCCCGGCGGAGAGAGCCTGGCGAGCGCGCCGCCCGTGCGCCTTACCTGGCCAGCCCGCGCCGAGAAGAACTTGCAGGCGGTCGCCGCTGCCACCCAGAGCCGCTCCCGGCGGCGGCGGCGGCCACTCCCCACAATGCACCGCTGCCAACTCCGGAGCGGCTCCCTTTCTCCGAGCCGCTCGCGGCGCCCAGCCTGCCCGCCCCTTCCCAAAGCCCCGCGGCGGGCCAGCGCCGAGGCCCGCAGGCGCCCCCTGCCGCCCCGAGGCAGCCGCCGCTCGAGAAGCCGGGCGCGCCTCCTGCCTTCCTTCCTTCCTTCCTTCCCGGCGCGCAGGAGCGGCTCTGGCGAGCAAGGCGGAGAGAGAGGGGCCAAGCGGGGCCCGGCGCCCACCAGGCGGACGGGGGCGGCTGCCTCGGGCGGCAGAAGCCAAGGGGCGGCTCCCACTTTGCTGCCCCCAGAGAAGAGGTTTCTGGGTTCCTGCGAGATCTCTCTGAAGAGCATAGCTGTCAACTTTTCCCTTTTCTTGCGAGGAATCCCATTCGGAATAAGGGAATTTCCCTTTAAAAAAAGGGAAACGTTGACAGCTATGCTAAAGAGTCCTACAAGACATAGGAGCCAACTCCTAGGGGCTGAAGGGTCTTTGGGCCCCCAATAAAACATTGAGGGGGCCGGGCCCTCCACAGTTGATGGGCGTTGCCATTCAAAGAGTGCGTGTGCACCACTCATGTGATCAGTTATGCAGTGGCGTAGCATGGGGGGTGCAGGGGGGCTGGCCGCACCGGGCGCAACATCTGGGGGTTAGGGGGCACAAATCCACGGGTTAGGGGGCGCAAATTACTTGCCTTGCCCCGTGTGCTGAAAACTCACGCTACGCCACTGCAGTTATGCCAGACAGGGCTTATCTGGGCCCCTCTAGTTTTTAATTTGTTCATTTAATTTATGCTTTTGCAGTAAATTGGTACATCCATTTCACAATATTCTTCATTATCCTTCTACATGATTTGGCTTCCCCACACCTCCCGCCATGGGTTCCTTTTTACTCTTGGTTGTGCTACATATCTTTCTACAGGGCCCCTCCAATGGTACCCCTGCTGTGAGAGCCCCACAAAATTGCATGGAGGCCCCTGGGAGATCTTGTGGGGTTTTCTCCAGACTCTGCGACTGCACAACTCTGAGAAGCAAGGCTTTGGTGATGGCAGCAACAAAGGTGGGGTGGCACATGGCACCTTCCTGCTTTGCCTCAGGCAGTGAAATGGGACAGACTGCCCCAGTGCCAAAGGCAGGATCCTAAGAGAGGGTCGCCCCCAGCTAGTGATTTGGACGGGATGGAGATTGCGGTGGACGGGGAGGCGAGTGCTTAAATAGTGCCATCTTGACACGGGATGGGGTTGGCACTTTGCAAAGGCAGCCAAATGCTCCCATCGTATCGCCAAGAACACCCATCTTCATGTCTGGACCAAAGAAATGCATTTGAGGCAGTACTGCAGTTCAGAATTCTGTCCTGACACCTTATTTCAGTGATACGGTAAATTAAGATATATCTACACCAGGCATACCTTTGGTTCCCTAGCAATCACTTCATTTTTAAAACTTGGGGCAAGCAAGAGATGCACCGGGTGGAGGGATGAATTTTCAGTGCAGGGTAAAGGAAGGTTAATCCCCTGTGTTGTGGGGTCACAGGGCAGATCGAGTGCCCCAACCCCATCGCTGATTTTTGAAAAATGAAGACACGTGGTCAGCACTAAGCATAGGGTTTGATAACAAGTCCTGTCTACTCTGATCAGGGAGCAGGGACAGCAAGGTTCAAAACAAAAAGTGGTGTTTTTCACACAAAAAAGAGGAATTGAGACAATATCAGCATTTTACCCACAACAGAAAACGTTTACTAACTATTTTGCCTATGTGTCAGCTTTACTGACATCTATCCAATATGCTGTACTCAGCACCTAAATTATGGAAACTCCCCTGTATCTGTTAAAGAAAGTTCCCTGCTTTCAGTGATAGGCTGGGAGTGAGCCACATGTGATGCAGAAGATCACCTGACTGGTTATAACTTTAAAACAGTTGCAGAAAGAATTCTGAATGTGGAATTTCCCCCAATGAAATTGTGTGTTGCTTGATAATCAGACCTGGACACACACACACACACACACACACACACACACACAGTTGGACAGCCATGTGAAAGCAAAAGGGCCCATGTCATCAGAATCATCCTGCTGATTGTGCTTGATCTGCAGCAACTACTTTTTCATCCCTTGCCACATGCAGACACCCCCGATAAGGATTAAGCAACCTGGCTACAAAGCACAGAGACAGTGAAGTAGTAAGAAAAGGTTGAAAATTGGATTGACTGAGAAGGTGAAGTCCCTCCCTGCTTTAGAATTTACTGTTCAGTTCACTGGACTGTGCTTAGTAAAAAAATGCCTGAAATGTTGTTTTCAAGCATTAAACTAATCTCCAGACACCAGAGAAAGGACCATTAGAGAAGAGGAATACACACATCGCCACATCCTTATCAAGCCTAGAGAAAAACTGATCTATTGGGATTGGCAAATACTTGGACAAGAGCCTTGTGGACATTTTCCTGCTGGCTCAGCCTGAGGAAAGCACAAACCATTTAATTTCTTTGGTAAATAAAACAAAAATAATAGTTGACACTGCTGGGTCAAACGTCAGATCCCTCACACAGGGTAGAACCCCTCTGCATTTCTGTCATTGGCCACTTCTACTTGGGTTAGATTAGAAATCAACCATGTGACTGACTAGAAGCCACTCTCAACATACCAGCTAGTGCTTAATGCACTTCTAACAAGTCTAGTCTAGTCTGGTGAGGAGGACAACACTGAGAACGAGCCAAGCATAGTGCTTGATTAGTGTGCACAGCGGTGTTTTACGCACTGTTATAACATAAAGGCCTTTGATCAGCTTTTATAATGGCGCAGATGCATCTTGGGAATATCCTCTCATGGGTGTTATTGTACTACTTGCAGGACCGGCCCACCCATGAGGCAGACTGAGGCAGCTGCCTCAGGTGGCAGAATCCCAAGGGACGGCACCCCATGTGTGCCCCCCCCCCACTGGAGAAGCGAGGAGAAGCGATGGAGGCTTCCAGTGAGATCTTGCTGCTGCCACTGCTTCTCCCGTGGTCGGTGGGTGGGTGGGTGCCCTCCCCGCTGCCCACCGTCACTGCTGCTAGAGATGCATCTGTGGCTTCCAGGTTCTGGCAATATCTGATGGGACCTTATGTAATATCTCACCAGACTCCAGAAGTCGTAGCTGTGTGACCCGATAAATGAGGTTTCAGCAATGAAGTGGTGGCACAATTCCGTCTCACCTTAGGGAGCGAAACAGGCTTGGCTGCTCTTGACTACTTGTGCTGTGGGGACTTCCCTTTCTACTCTTCTCCTGTGTGCTCCCCAAAATCTGTACCAGAGCATCCACTGACCCTCTGGAGCAGATTTGGAGGGCGTGAGAGGTGCTACGGAGAAGGAGGGAGTTCTGTTACACAAGTGGGAAACCTGCTGCATGAGCAGGCCTAAACTATTGACCTAAATCCATAGTTGCTCTCCAGGTGTTATTGGACCAGAGCTCCCACCATCCCTGACTATAGGCTGGGGCTAATGGCAAGTGGAGTTCCATTACAACATCTGGAGTGCCACAGGTTTCCCTTTCTCAGCCTAAAACCGACTCAGACTACCAAACAAGCTCAAGCAAGGCCATTGATAGACCCAGCTCTATGATGGGTTTAGGCCCTTGATTCTTGCACAGGAGAACCTCCTGGTGGACTGTAGTGTTATTGGACAAACAGTTGTCCATGTTTATGACTGATGTCAGTCTAAGGCCGCAATCTTTTAACAATTTAAAACATGCCCTGTTGAGTATAAATGATTAAGCCCTGAATGTGACTATTCATATGAGACAATGACCGAGATTTTCAAATCAATGAGGCTAGAGCACTTGGTTATGAAACAGTTTGGGCTACATCCAAGCACTCCAACTGAACTAGTTTATGGATTAGGTGGAGACGCCGTTTACCCCATGCTCACTTGTTTTCCACAAACAAACAAACAAACAAACAAACAACAAACAGATCAACTGTGTGTCAATGCAACTGCAAGCCATGGAATCTATTAATGTCCTAGACCAGATCTAAGAGAGGGTCCTGAAGAATTGCACTTAAAACAAGCAAATACCAGCATGTTCTTACTCATCCTGGGGAAGGAGGTTAGGAAGAAGCCTTCTGGATTTTCAGGTAACGGTGGATCTGCAATGTAATCAGAAATGAAGCAACAGGAAAAATCAGCAAGTTCAATGGGAATTAATGCTTCTTGCATGCAGATATGTACATGCATTATAGCTCTCAAAACATAATGCAGAAATATATACTGTAAATGTAAAACAAAGCAGTTTATGTGCATACTAATTATAGATGATGGGATCGGTGGGGAAATCCAGCAGACAAGTTGGCACTGGGGTAGCAGCCTTGTTTACCTGCTGTGTTGCTGACCAGGGAATTCTTAAGCAAGATCTTTGCGTGTTGCTTCCTGCTAGTGCTGGGCAAGTCTTCTGGCACACGCTGCTGAACTCTGGGCTTGTCCTATCCATTCCCAGGACCAGCCCTACCATTAGGCAGAGTGATGCAGCCACTAAGGGTTGGAGGACAGATCTGCCCAGCCTGCTGCCCTCAGCTGCACTGGAGGGAGGATTCTGTTAGTTGCCAGTCCCATCAGCATTGGCATAGGGAATGGTGTGGGTTGCTATCTCAGAATGAAATGGGAGGGTGGGGAGTCAGTCTTGACCATCCCGAGCATTAGAGGGAGCTCATGAAGCCCCACAGAAGGGGTCATGAGTGATTCTATGAGCAGGACTAGGGTGGCTGCTTCTGCTCTGCTAAAAATGCATCACCAACAAGAAGACGACAAACTAAGTCCTTGATCTGTATAATATTCACATCTGCTAATATATATGCAGGGTGCCAGGGTTGCCATGTGTCATTTTTTTCCAGGACACACCTTCTTTTTCAGGGGTAAACTGTGAGACAAATTGCATTCATTTGCTTTGAATGGCCTTCATAGTGTCCTCTTTTTTTATCTTCAAAATATGGCAACCCTAAGAGTGGCCATGTATCCTATTTTGCGGAGGATGTACTCTATTCTGGAGGGCGGCTCCAGAGGACAGTCCTCTCTTTGAAGGTGTCCTCTCTTTTGAGGGCTGCCCAAGCCAAGTCAGCTGTAAATATAAGGAGCCAGATGAAGGGGCCTTGGAGCTGCCCATCAGCAACTGCGACACCTGGTCAGCAGAATGAGCAGGTGCACAAGCCACCTGCTGTCTTCCTCACTATGGCAGGATGTCCTGTGTTTCTATTTAAGCTATAGTAGTTATGTCTAAATTTGGACCTAACTATAAATTACAATATGCCCATTTTGTGCAAATTGGTGCCTTCTTTTCTTTCAGTGCATAACACACCACACTAACATATAGATGTGCATTTCAAAATAATTTCTGAAATCTAAATCTAAATCCCATAAAGGGGATGACTCTAACGAGGTGACCTGTATACCTGCTTAGTCTGCTATCCAGGTACTGTTGACAGGCAGCTTCGGGGTCCCCTTTTGCTCTCCCTTCCCAGGGTTCCTTACCATTAATCTGAGGGGAAATCGCTTTCAAACAAAGGACTGCCCCCTCTAATGTAAGACACACAACCACCCTAAGCAGAACTCAAAAGAAAGAAAACTGGTGGGGGGGGTGGTCTAGGGCATGGTGGGGAACCTCAGCCTGGGGCCCAAATGTGGCCCTCCAAGCCTCTCTGGCTCTCAGAACATTCCTGAGCCACAGGTCCCACCAGCTCTACTTAGCACCAGCTATTTTTGCCCAGCTGGGAAGTGTCATTTAATTCTGGTAATGCTCTCGCTGGTCTGGATGGAGGGGTGGACATAGAAACCGGCCGACTGTGCAACAATAATCTTTACATTTGCTGCCCCACCCATTTTTGCCCCTGCCCACCACTGGCATGGAAGTTTGCTCCAAACGGAATACAGCTTGTGGGCTGATACAGATTCCCTGCCTTTGGCTTGGTCACAGCGGTTCTCAACCTGTGGGTCCCCAGATGTTGTTGGATTACAACTTGAGTGGCGGTTAAGCATTGGTATTGTTCTGTAGATGAAAGAGGGGAGGTAGCTCCATCATTGAAGGGTAGTCCGATAAAGGATTCCGGGGGGCATGGCCCTGTCCGAAGCCTAGGGAGCTGAGGGCCTAAGGCACGCCCCCTATCGGTGACCCCGGGAGAGTTCCTAGTTGATGTGCATCAGCAGGACTCACCCAATGGTGGCTAACACATCCTGGACTTCAAGCAGACGGGCTGAAGCCAGATATAGTCGGTTAGGACCAATGCCTAAGCCAATACCGCTCATCACCTGTAACCAATAAAGTTGTGGCCTTATTTAGCCCATTAACCTTAATAAATGTGTCATGTGTCATTATTTCCACTGGGGGCAGCGGGAGCTCACCACGCAACTCCCATCATCCCTGAGCTCTGGCCTTGCTAGCTAGGGGTGATGGGAGTTGTAGTTCAACAACATCTGGGGACCCACAGGTTGAGAAAGGCTAGCTTAGAACAAATTTTGAAGCCAAGCATTTGGGCGGGGGCAGGGGGCATTAGGAAACCATAGCGAAGCACTTTGCACTTCACGCAAAGGGAGGAACGAGCAAGCACACAGCACCACACTCACACAGCTTCTGTGGCAGGAGGTCTGCAGAAAGAGCCCTCCTTGAGAGAAGGGTTCAAGGAGCGACTGTTGTGACTGGGACTCTACTTCCCACCCAGGCAGGCGGGGCACTACTAAGAGTGCAAGGGCAGCTGTTCTGTTGCATGTGTCTGGGCTGTGATCCTGCAAGGCAAAAGTTTTCCTGAGTGTCTGGCCAGCAGTGGTTTGAGTGCAGTGCTTAGCCTTTGCTGATAAAATAGAGCTTGCAGGATGTGGGGGCAAGTGTTTTCTCTCTATGGGAGACAACTCTCTTCACTGCTGTGAGTGGCAGAGAAGGTTACATCCCATATTGCAAGGAGTGGGAGGCAGTTGTGCTTCGCAGGATGACTCCCACTTCCCTTACTTCCTTGGGTGGAGTGCTCTGCCCTTGTGCGTTTGTGTCTAGAGCAGGGACAGGTAAGGAATGCACTTCAGTTTGCCTTTAAAGACAAACCTGTGTAATTCACATATTCTGAAACAAGATGCAAACCTAAACACAGCCACCTGTCAAAATTCACCCTTCTCTGAATTTTGCAATGCAGTTCTCCAGCCAAGTGATGTCATAAACATGCATATACTGATATTAAGTGTGCATGAAAATACATTATAGTAGTGAATTTTAAAAAAAGCATTATATGAGGGGAAACTGCTTTGTTGAAAAGTGTATATTAGGCGAAATTGTGACAACAATGAGTATATTAAGAGAATTTTTTGTTAAAACACTGATGAATTTTCTTGTAAACTGATGTGGAAATGTGGAGAACTTAATTTAAGCCTGGGGAAATGAGAAGCTGAGAGAACCCAAGATTGATATATTCACCTACCCCTAGTCCAGAATCCCCAGGTGAGCTACCTGTTTGGGTTCTAGGAAGGGACATTTTAGGTACATGTTAGCATGTACCTAAACTGTTCTGGAAGGAGATTGGCTACCTTGTGTATTAGGCTCCCCCTTTCCTGCAAAGTGCCTTTGTTCCATAGTTTCCATTGCCAGAGTTCTCCCTTGTGTGCTCTAAGTGTGCACAACATCCAGCCAGAGAGAGAGAACCATGTTTCACACCATATCATCTAAGTTATGGCACTTACATATAGATGCTGGTGTGCTGTGATTGGCTAAGCCTTCAGGGATAGGGAAGCAGTGGCCCTCCAGCTGTTGCTGGAATACATCTTCCACCCTCCTTATCAGCTGGGGCTGATAAGATTTGCCATCCCTACTGTACTTTTATGACATAGGCAGGGAGGCCAGGAGGGATGAGTTCAGTAGGAGGGAAATGCTTTGCACCGGTTCTGTTGTCATTATAAAATTGTGCTATTGATAGAGATAGTCTGGGGGAGCATAGGATCTGAAGAAAGTGCTGCTTCCTTGTATTGCCCATGTCTCTGCCTCACCTTGGCTGTTCCTCTAGAGGTGTGTTCAGCTGGTGTATCTGAGCAGATGTGCTCGTGAATCTCTCTTGTTGGCTTATGCCAGCTTCTGCTATATCCTATACAATTCCTCATTCAGCACATATTTAGTATAGTGCCCAACAGATTTCTGATTTACAGTGATGTAAGCACAGTGATAAATAAACTGCGTACTAATAACATAAAAATAAATAAATAATTTATTACATTGATTTGGGTCTCATGTAGATTTAAGATAAATGTATAGATTAGAACATCAGCACTTGTCTATGTTCAGCCTCTTGTGAACTTTCTGTTGTTGGGCGTCTTTCTCTGAAACTTCAGAAGGAAGCATAAAAAAGGGAGAAACCTGAACAAAATCCCTTCCAAACTTCAATCAGCAATGACTGAACTATCAGATTAGCATACGATTAAATGTCTACCAACTGTATTTCATTAATACTCTCTTTTGACAAGAAGGTGTAATGAGAACAGCAGTCACTTCCATTCCATTAAGCATTTGGCACGTGAAGAAGGAACTAACAAGTTCAGCGTAGTTAACAGATGCTTGCTTGCTGATTCCAGCGCAACCTCATGATTTATTGCAAAATGTGTAATCATACAATATTTAGCTGCAGTCAGCTTTCAGAGAGATGTGGCATTGCAACTCTGAAGAATCCAACTCCCTGAAGCTATATCTCCAAGATTTTTAGGAAACAATGCAGTCAGGTCCTTTGCATGCTGACTCAGAAGGAATTCCCACAGAGTTCAGTGGAGCTTTCCTCTAAGTAAGGGTGCATAGGTTTGCAGGTGGCAATGGAGGCGCTCTTGAATGCAACAGAGTTTACTTAGGAACAAGGGGAGTTTCCTTATACTGGGTCAGACCACCAGCTCATCTAGATTGAATGCCAACTGGCAGTGGCTCTACAGGCTTTCAGACAGATGTCTCTACTTGGAGATTTCATCCAAATATTGTCTTCCAACAGCAAACTGCAATACTTCTCTTGGGTGGTTTACAGTATCAGACTGCACATTGCTTTGCACTTGCAATGTGAATCTTGAACTTCAAGTCCCATTGAACTTAACTGCATATTCTTTTGAGCAAACATACTGTACAAGGCACCATGTTGCCAGATTGTGAATCTGTTTAGGGACACTGTCATGGGAGTCTTGATAGCTAAACACTGTGGTTGAGTTGAGATGGTTTGTGGCCGGTACCAGAGCCAGCTACTACTAGCAGGTTTCAGTCTGCAATTCAGTCAATATGGCACCCTCTGGATGTTGTGGGACTCCAAATCCCATCAGCTCCAGCCAGCATCATCCCATGATTAGGGATGATGGAAGCTGAAGTCAGACAGCATGCATTGAATCCCAGACAGGCAGTTCTTTATGGCTATGTTTGTACAGAGTTTCAGTTGTGAAGCAAGCACTTTTCTATGCTCACTCAAATTTGGGACATCCAAGTAGAAAATGAGTTCTCTGAAAACAGCTTCACCCATTACCTCCTGCTCCCCATTATGCCTAGAACTCCCCCCTCACCAGAGCAAGGCTGGCCAGCGATAGTATCAGGCAGAGTGAGGTGGGTGCCTCAGGAGGCAGGTTCTTGGGAGTGGGCCCAGGGAGAAGTGTGGAGAGATGCAGTCCCTGAGCTAGCGCATTGCCCTCAGGTGTGGCAGAAGACATTGCCCCACAGACACGGTTGAAGGAGGATCTGATTGCCAGTCGGATCACCTTCAGTGTTCCAAGTTAAATGAAAAGGACAGTCACTACTTCTTCTCTGTGTTTTTATTTTAAATGCAAATTGCATTATTTCACCAACTTGCTCATCAAGAGGTCAACCTGCTCCTGTCTGCCTAGCTAATGAACACAAAAAAATCACCAGGCTGAGCTGACCAGTACTCGGGCACTTTTCCAATGTGATGTACTGAATTAATTTCATGTAAACAGTGTCCTTTTAAAAAAATAAAATAAAAAGGTAATTAAAACATCACACTATTAGTTAAGGTTGTTTAAACTCAGCAACTAAAACATTACTTTTATCTCCCTTTGACCCACAATAAGCCCCTACCATTGGTTTTCCCCATTCAACGTTTCTATTTGAATTTCTAGTTGAATCAAAAGGGTCTCCCTCAAATAAATTTAAAAAATTAAATGACAAGGTGCAGAGACCTGTGGATAGGGTTGAGGGAGAAATTTATTTTAGTTCATATTTAAAGGTGATAGAGGGGCCTGGGACAGAGCAGTTGATGAATACTGGGGGAAAGGAGGCTGTGCCAAAAGTATCCTCTGGCACAATGCCTTCTAGCACCCCTTGGACCCCACTGAGGACCACCAACTCAGTGCTAGGGCTGGCTCTCCCTCTCCCAATACCAATTGCTACCATTCTTGGCAGTGGCCATGCAGAATCCCATCCCAGAATCCAGAATCACACGGACAGATGTTTGTGATCTATAATATTTTTATTATCAGCATCTGAATAAACCTGGCTTCTGCCAGCATAAAAGGCACTGTGAGGGTAGGAGAAAGGGGGAGTGGGATGGCAGTTTTGCACGTACATAACAGCAGAGAAAGAAAGTCTTTGTTGCATAGTTTTGTAAAATTCTGACATCAGAGCCAGCAGATGGGAACAGCCTCATTCCACTGAGAATTTTGACACATGCTCAGCCCTCCATGGCACACACTCTGTCTCCCCCGCCCCTTGCCAGGCAATAGTATCACATTGTTTACTTGTGGGGCTTTCATACTGGGAAGGGCACAAAGTGGATGGCAGGCTAAAAATAAAAATAAAAAGATGGTCCGAAGACAATTCAGAAATAAGTTTTAAAAACATCTTACAAAACACAGACATACTACAATTAAATAAATCAGCAATTTATACAATCAAGTAGAGGAGAGGAAGAAAAAGTTGAAACTCCTCACTCCAAACACCTGGGACCCACTTGGGAAGTCCCATCTCTTCGCATGTATTTATAGGGTTTCAGAGCTGTTCCAGAATGAACAATGCAGAGATTTTATTTTCTCTCCAATAGGATTGTGGTGTTGCTATGCACACACTTGCAATGGCTTGCCTTGAAATTTGGCTGGAGTAGCTAAGCCAGGCAGGTCTGTGATCAGGAACAAAAGAAGAACCTGTGTTGCCGCTGCTCCCCTAGGCAATGGCGGCCAATACAAGGAGCTGCTCATGAGAGCGAGAGAGAGAGAAAACACAACAGCCCTGAACTTCCAGGCTCTCTTTTCAAGGCTTGCAGGAAGCTGCAGCAATGACGAGACTTGCAAACATAGAGAGCAAATCAGAAGCAGATACAGGAGAAACCAATGGCAACACACACACATGCAGAAGAATGTGGCAGAGTGGGCTGCACTACTTCTAACTTCTGGTGGGGGCACTCTCTTTCGATGGTCACACGTACACAAGCTCCTGGCAAGTATAAAACTAACACAACATGGAGAAAGTTCCTTTCAGCTTTCTCTTTGCTCTGCTGTTTGCTTAAAAAAATTTCACAGGAAAGCATATATGTGTTTATATGTTTAAGGAGATGACTGCCAGCAAACTAAAGGAGTGCACTTTTACTCTGTCAGGTTGTTACCATCTCTTTCCTCGACAGGTGCAGATCCATTCGTTTTTGTGATGCTGGTATTTTATGGGGTTTGATGCATTTTTGTGGACTGGTTTGTATATTTGATTGTTGAAAGCAACTTGGAATTTAGTTTTGTAAAAAAGCAGAATACAGATTTTTTAAAAAAATATTAAATAAGAACCCCTATGTGGCACTTAAAAGACGCTGGGTATGGTGGTGATGTGTGGGGCATGAAATGACCTCCCCAGTGCCCAAATTGGCTGGTGACACGGGCCGTGTGCTTTGTAAAATGTCAGCAATTGCCCTTGGGGAAAGGAAAACTCATTGGACTAGTTGACTGAAATTATGTTAAGAATTTATCTGGTTCTCTGAAGATGTGAGCACACTCTGACTGAGGTGGCCTCTCTGTGAACATGGCTGGCCCAGGCAGCAGAGCCTGCAAAACACTGTATGAACTTGCTTCCCTTGTTAGCATCTCAAGATGATTTGCCCAGCACAATGTCCTCCCCCACCACAATGACATGTCAAAATTTGGAAGTGGTGATTTCATGGGGCGCAGGGAGCCCCAGGAAGGTTGTATGAAACCTGCAGGCTGTGGGCTGCCAAGCTGTGGTTTTACTCCTCCAGAAGCAACATGCCATTTGAGAGCAATGCGTCTATCCCAATCAGGGATGGCTCCCCCATGGGACAAGCAGGGTTCCAGGTGCCAGTCCTAGGGGGGGGGGTGTGCCAGAGGGCCAGTTGCCAGGTGTCCCTGGGCACAGAGCTGTGGAATCAGGCCTGCCACCCAGCTTAATGCAGCCTACCAGCCTCATTGTCAAATAATGCCTCCTGCTCTGTTTTTTGCAAGAACAGAGATTTGGTCAATGCAGGTTGCAGGGCTGGTATAGCTCTGAGCCCCCTCCCCCGGAAGAGCCCCCTCCCCTCTGGCTAAGGCCTTATGTGTCAGCAGCCGCTGGGCCTGAGTTGCTGCACACCATGCAAAGTGTTGCTAAGTCAGGCACTCTGGAGCACCGTGGGAAAGTTAACACAGCGGGTGGTTTGCCAGACTCTGCTGCTGCCAGTTAAGTTCAAGGGCCAAGCATGGTAGGCCACACGACTGCAGGCCAGTGCAAGATGTTTCACGAAGGGAGAGCCGAGGGTTCATTTCCCCTAAGCAACCATGCCTCTTCTTTGCTTTCTTAGGAAGATGAGGTGTGCTTGGAAGCAGCAGGATTGGGAAAGGGAGGCAAGCGGGGAGAGGAGGAAACACCCGTGCAAAAGGGCAGAGGGGAGAGAACCTAGAACATGAGGCAAACCTGATGTCCCACCAACAAAGCCAACGGCTGAAATATTTAAAACAAATAACTGCGTGATGGCTATAGCTAAATGCGCATTTAAAGGACATGGGAGCACACATTATTAATAGCTTGCTGGTCTGTTATTTCACGTGGAAAACACAACTGGCAGTGAGTCTTCTAACAATAACAACAACAACAACAACAGTAACAACAACAGCAGCAATCACCTTCATGAGTAATTAAAAGGCGGCTCAGTTTTTAAGAATAGACACATCTGTGCAGACTAACACTGGCATAAGTGAAATAGGGGACAACCAGCAATCCTAGTTCCTTTGCCACACGCTCCCTCTCTCCATCGCATCACGCACATGGCAAGAGGCAAGACCCAAATTGCTGCACTCCTCCTAATGTGGATATATGCTGTGCAGTTGAACTAATGCAGCTTCACTGGCTGAGGCCTTGTTGTCTGTATACAAAAACATCTCTTTCTCTACCTCCACCTCCACCTCCACCCTGCTTTAGAAAACGAGGGGAAATGACCCCAGGAGAATTCTTGCTATTTCAAGGAGAACAAGTCCTGAAGGACAGCTCTATGGAAATCAAGTCTCAGCAAGTTCCCATAGAAAGTGCCCTAAGCCAATGGCACGGGGCCTTCAGCTGGCCTTCACAGGGAAGACCAGTCCCTCAAAATTAAGGGACTAAAGTATTAGAAGCCACGAGGACAAAGCCTCAGGAAGGGCTTTATGTTCTACAGAGTTGCACAAGAGGGGCCCAAGACAGCCCAGGACCGTGGCTTTCAAGGCTTCCCACCTCAGGGGACTCCATATTGGCTTATCTGCTGAGGACCCAATTTGTGTCTGGGACCCCTGCAGTGTGAGAGGCATCTTAGGCCACACACTCCATTTGTAAGGGCATGAGGCAGACCTAAACTGTTGCCCCAGAAAAATGAACCAACCCCACATTCTGAAACAGTTGTGGAAGGTCGGTCAAAGATGTCGTGGTGAGGTTTTTTGACCGCTTGCCTTGCATAACTTACCCATCTTCTCATTGGGAAGCTCTCTGTAAGTTCTGAGGAACAGCAAGGTTTCAGAGAAAACTGTTGAAAATTACTGATCTAGAGCAACGTGGATTTCCTAACTTGCTCCCTTGGCTGCCAGGTCACCCACATGGTGTCCAGGTAAGGAGGCTCCTTCGGCTGCCATGTCACCCACATGGTGTCCAGGTAAGGAGGCTTCCTCAAGAGGAGCTCAGGGGGTGAAGGTTGAAGGGGAGGGGGTTTTGGTGCTGCCCTATGCAACCAGCTTCTACAGCCCAGTTGTGGCGAAAAGGAGGCCACCAGGGAGAAAGGTGCAAGAGCTACATTCATGGCTTGGATTCGTATCAAATGTTGTGCGGCTGTTTTGTGTGGAGAAAGGCGGAGACCAGTCCTGCTGAACCTTCCAGGCCTCTGAGGTGTGGCTGATGCTGGAAGCTCACTCCAAAACATCCACAGATGCAGAGGGCAGAGAATGGCAGTGGGGCAACAAAACCCATGCTTTGGCGTTACTATCTTGGGATATTCAGGCACTGTGTGTGTGAGGTGTGTGTGTGGGAGAGAGAGAAAACTTCAGAGTCACTTGTCAGGACGAGGTGACCCATTCCCTCCCTCCAGTCCTAGAACGAGGCAGGCTAAGTGAGAGAAGGTGGCAAAGGGCACAGTCAACAGGTGCCAGAAATAAGCGATGCCCCAGCAGAGAAAACGTGACTCTTCCTTCAGCAGCCAGGGCAACAAGCCGGCCTTCCTCTGCAGCTCCCAGGAGGAAAGGAAAGCAGCCGGGATCCTCTTACTGAGCACTCAGCCGAGTGGGCCGGGGCAGGAATGGTGAGGGGATGCTTGAGGGTGCCTGGCTCTCTCAGATGTGTCCCGCTGGAGAGGCCGTATCTTCACCCAAGATTTGGCAAAGTTCACTGAGACGCTGCTGCATTTTGGGGACTCCGGCCAGCTGCTGCTGCAGGCGCTGCTTCTCCTCTCGCAGGGAGACACGGGCTGCGGGGTCCAGCTTCTCAAAACGCCAGCCCCCCTCCCCGTCAAACTGCAGGAGGTGGGTGTGGTACTTCCTGAAAGGGAAGAGGGAAGGGCTGCTTGAGATGCTGGCCTGCGCTACGCTTTGCTCCGGGCCTCCCAGCAATCTCTCCACACCCCACACCCCCGTGCGCTTGGCCTGGAGCTCTCGCTGCTGCCCCTCATTCCTCGGAGTCCAGCGAGTGCCCTGTGCGTGGGTGGGGTTGGCATCCCTGCCTGCTCCTGGGGAGGGATCTTTCCGCTGAGCTGTCTCTGGGGGAGTCAGGAACAAAGCGGCTCTCAGTCTCCAAGGATGAGACTCTGATGCCCCCCTCCGCCCACACGGCTTCCTGCTGGGGACGTGACTCCCTGCTTGGGAGACAGCCAGGGACTGGAGGGGCGGTGGAAACAGGGAGAGATGCGGGGAGGATAGGAAGTCTTCTGGGGGCAGGAAAGGACAAGGTGGGCAGGCCCAGGCGCAGCCAGACTCTATGCAAAAACAGTCTCCTTTCATAATGTGTGCAGAAAGGAAGATTTTAGCAGGTGCATCCTCTGCTGTCATAAAGCTTCAGTTTATTAAAGACACAGGACTTTTGGAGTCGGTGGGTTACTCTAGGTCCTCCTCCAAAACCCCTCTTTCCCTGTCCGGGTCGGGCAAAGGGGCACCAGACAGGTGATCCACTCTATGGCAGCCTCTACTGGTCACAGAGGAAATGACAGGTCTGCCTCCAGGCTCACTAATGACACAACCCTTTCCTACCCTGTCTGGGTGGCAGTGCCAAGTTTGAACCAGAGGAGGAAGGGGGTTCATGCAGTGGCAACTGAGGTTTGGGGGTATGATGAAAGCTGGGATGGGGAGATACTGACTCTGATACTGGGGGGGAGGGGTCTGGCAGGTGGGGTGGTCTGGCATTCCAGCTTCTTGGGGAGAAAGGGGGGGGGGGATATAAAAGCATGCACAATCACAGGGATAGGTAGGAGCAGAGTAAATGGATGTAGAAGTGTGGACAGACTCCTGGAGGCATAATAAGCCTGCCAGTCCACTTCTCATCTAATGCTCAGATGGTTCCCCATCCTCCTCCTCCAATTCCCTGCCCCCTGTATGAGAGAGAGAGAGAGAGAATAAGGGGTGGCCCACAGGGAATCCTGCCTGGTAAATCAGGAATGTGGAGAAACTGCTCCATTTGTGGCAGAGGTGTACCATCATGGAGACTGAGGGCCTGAGGAGGCACACTGCTGCGGGGATCTCCCCAGCCTTCCCTGCTCCACTCATGGGCCAGTGTGTGGCACAGCTGACTCCACAAACAGCCGATGGGCAAGAAGGGAGAAAACATGTGTCCAAATGACTCCAACTAACTAGCCTGGATGTCCTGGTCTTGTAGACAGGAAGCTCCCTGAGCAGGACAGGAGAGTGATCCTAGAGCACCCAGTACTGTAGAATCTTTAAAGGGAAGCGGGAAGACCATTGGGAGCCCCATGGAAGAGTGAGATAGATGTATATAAAGTCCTTAGATCAAGGGACTCCAAAGGAAGAAAGGCCTAAAGAAACATACCAGGCAGAAGACTGTGGGTGGAGCACAAAACATACCAGAGTGAAGGTCGGTGGGTGATCGAGAGCAATGCTATCCCAGCATCTTTTGCAGCTTGAAAGATCTTGCCTTCTACATCAATGCTGACGGCGCTGGTGCACTCATCCAGGAGAGCGTACTTTGGCCTAGGGAGGAAGAGCAGCAGCCCAAATGAGAGACCCCAAAGTGGCTCCTTGGCCAAGCCAGTCTGTACACGGCCACTCCTAACACTGCAGTCCTCCACCTTCCCCTCCGCACCCCCCTCCGCAATTCCTGATCCAATCTGCGCCTCTTCCACCTTTCAGCTGTGATCCTGGCAGTATTTCCCAATATCACCCTTTTGGGCTGCCCCTGGTGTGACTTTCGCTGGTCTCAGCTTTGGTTCTGCTGCCTTTCTACTGACGGAAGGACACACTGCATTCCCATCCTCAGCCGGCAGCAGGATGAGCAAAAATGCAAGAGGGACCGCGAGAAAAGGGGTCGCGGGACTACAAGTCCCATCTTCCCTGATTGTTGGCCATGGACTGATGGAAGTCGTAGTACACAATGTCTGGAAAGCACAACACTGGGGCTAGTCCTCTGCTAGGGGGGTTATGGTTGATTCCAGAGAACCTGCCTCATTTCTTTGCACAAAGTTTGTGGGAAGGTTATGCAATATCTGCTGCTTAAATAGCACTCACCCCGATTTATTTGCCAAGAGGTTATACAAACATTGCGCCAAGCGATTCTTCTCTCCTGCTTCCCAATGCTTTTTCCTGTCCCTTTCCTTACTGACCCCCCCTTTTTAAAAAAGAAGTAGGTTTGTTGCACAAGACTGCCAAAGCCACTTTAATTACTCTATGTGAATTTGCTGGAATGCAACTGAGTCCCATGCACAGAATAGCAGCAGTGGCCAATAATCAGGCCTCTCACTGCACTTGTAGGCACTAACCTGTGGTAGAACATGCGGGCCATCCCCATGCGCTGCTTCTCGCCACCAGAGAGCACATCCTTCCAGTCGCTGACTGCTTCCCAGCCTGGCCCCGCCCATGGATGGAAAAGTAAGAGATTTCATTGGTCAATGCAGATGGTGCAGCAGACCCTCCCATGCGACCTGCTTGCCCATTCACTTTCTGCTCCACACAGCCAGAGGCAAAGGAAGCAGAAATGACAATTTCCCTCCCCATTTGTCTCCCATGAATTAAAGGTTTGCGTGTTCTCTCTCTCTCTCTCTCTCTCTCTCTCTCTCTCTCTCATGCTCACCCCACCTCTCCTGGTTGCACCCACCTCCCTCACGCTGCACAATGTAGTTCAAGTTGACAATGCCCAGGATCTGCTCCAAGTCAGCGTCCGTCTTCCCTTTCCGTGCCATGTCCTCTGCAGTGTCTGGGTAGATCACTTGGTCTCGCAGGGTTCCCACAGACATGTATGGCCTACCAGGATATACCAAGCAGACAAGTCATAAGTGTGCAAATATATTAATATGACAACAACAACAATTTATATCCCACCATTCCTCTCAAGGAAGCCAGGACGGCAAACACGCAAATGCTAAAACAACGTGGAAGATGGAGCAAGCTTGTTTTCTCCTGCTCTGGAGGGTAGGACTCAAACCAATGGCTTCAAGTTAGAAGAAAGGAGATTCTGACTAAACATCAGAAAAAACTTTCTGAAGGCAAGAGCTATTCCACATTGGAAGGCTCTCCTTCGGGAGGTTGTGGACTCTTCCTTGGAGGTTTTAGAGCAGAGGCTGGATGGTCATCTGTCAAGGATGCTTCAGCTGAGATTCCTGCATTGCAGGGGGTTGGACTAATGACCCTTGGGATCCCTTCCAACGCTACACAATTCTGTGATTCTATTTCCTAATTTTAGTACATTCAGCCCCATGAAGAGCAACCAGGAGTCTTAGGCTCTCTCCTTTTTGTTCCATTGTATCACCCGCCTTTCCCTTCCCTGCAGACATCTGAATACTGGTCCTTTGTACCTCTGTGGAATGTAGAACATACGATGTGGGGGTGGCTTGTAGAGGATGCCTTCATATGTTGGCCAGAGTCCCCCCAGGATCCGGAACAGTGAGCTCTTCCCGCAGCCATTTGGGCCAGTGATAAGCAGGTGCATGCCCTCGTCCACCTGCAAGAAGACATCAGAGAGCAGTGTGTCTGATTATTATTATTATTTTATTATTTACCACCCACCTTTTTTCCTGACAGGGACTCAAGGTGACTTACAGATAAAAAAGAACAGCTAAAAACATAGAGAGGTAAAAATCACTGAAAAACAATTAAACATTAACAGAATTAAAACTATATGTATATTTTTTTAAAATACAATCACATCAAAACAAAAACAGCACTGGGAACAGCAGTCAGTTCCCCAAAACTCACTGGAACAAGAACGTCTTCACCTACAGCAGAAAGACAGCAGGGAAGCAGCCAGTCTAGCTTCTCTAGGGAAGGAGTCCCAAAGCTGCCTGGGAGCAGCCACTGAGAAGGCCCTGCACCCCCTCCAAGTGTGCCTGTGAGGGTGGCAAGACGAGAGAAGGGCCTCCCCGGAAGATCTCAGAGCCCAGGCAGGTTTGTAGGAAGGAATACACTAGTTTGGACCCATAAAGCAGCTCAGGACCGCAATAGCTCAAGGACCACCTCTCCTCATAGGAACTGAATTGAACCCTGTGATCACGATGGGAGGCCCTTCTTCGTGTGTCTCCTCCATGAGAGGTCTGGAAGGCGGCAACATGAGAAGAGGCCTTTTCTGTGGTGGCTCCCGGTTTGCGGAATGCTCTCCCCAGGGAGGCTCGTCTGGCACCATCATTATAAATCTTTAAGTGCTAGGCAAAAACTTTTCTCTATAGCCAGGCCTTTGGCCTTTCACTATCTGTGGCCTTTTAGAAGTGGGTGGGATGCTTTTAATGCACTGTTTCCCTCCACCCCCCCCCTCAGTTTTAATGTATCTATGTTGTTTTTGTTGTTAATTTGGTTGGTTGGTTGGCTGTAAGTCGCTTTTGGTTGCCTTGGACCTGTAAAGGCCAGACTCCCCTGCCCCATCTCTCCTTGGCCTTTGGAGTATAGATTCAACTCCCCTGCCTTGGGAACCTGGCCCCACTCTCACCCCAAATGGCCCAGAACGTAAGAAATCTGTGATCTGCCAGCCGCTTTAGGCCACCTGCCAAGTGACATTACCCCTATGGTGCCCTGACAACTATCTCTGAGCCACGTCAGGCGCTCTCTCTCTCGCCCCACTCCTGTACTCTGGCCGATTTTCCAGCTCTTTCTATGCTCTTGCAAAATATAATAAAGAGAAGGCAGTGATCAAGGTCTTATCAGCCCCCCCCCCCTCAACACCACACCCCCTGCTCCTCCTACCTGACCTTGCAAAGTCAGCAGCACTGGCAGGGACTCTCTGTCCCACCCACCCCCTTCCCTCAACTTTGCTGCTTCATATCTCCTACTGACAAAAAAGCTTGCAATCTCAGCCCAGCCTTATCTCCATCTCTCTTTTAACAACCCTGCTGAATCTGAAGAAGGTTCTTCCAGGCCTTCAGCATTAGAAACCTCTCAATGTTAGAACTCTGCCCTAGGATATATCTTTCAAGCAACAATACAGAACAGAATTTCAAGCAATAATACACAACAGGCTTAGCAACCAATAGCAAAAACGGAAATGGGGGTCTGCTCTGCTCCCGTGCCTGCATGAGCAAGTTGATCTGCAGAAATCTGCAAACTTCTCATGGCATTGGAATACAGGGATCAATGTTATCACATGCAAATTCCTGGATATCAGGCAACTGTTAAAGGCACAGCCAACTCAGCCAAAGTCTCCCGGCTCCTGCTCCCCGCTTTCAAACTTTGTATTTTACCACTTACCCGAATGTTGAGGCTGGTGACCACGACGTCTCCAGTGGGGGTGATGATGGGGATGTTTTCACAGACAATTCCATTGTCAACATCAACCACACGTCCTGTAAGCAAAATGGGGTGGGGTGGGATGGGATGGGATGTGGGGGGAAGGAAGGAAGAGACTGGATATCAAATCCACAATGGAAGACAGTGTTCCAACCCTTGCGAGAGTGAACACAGGCTCAGCCAGAAGGGGGCAGCACACCCTCTCACAATCCTCCTCCTGTCTCCTCTCTTGCTCAAGCCCAAATTTAGACTTTGCCTGGGAATGAATGCAAGGTGGGGCCCCTATATCTGCTAAACGTTGTCCATCTCAGTCCTCAGGATGGTTTGCGACAGGCCCCTCTCTGACATCTGCAGGGGATGGCTACGGCTCACTGGTTAGATTAAGGCAGTCTGCACATGCTCATGTGCACTCCTCCATTTGGTATTAACATGCACATGACTTTATGTTATATGTTTCTGGGAACAAAGCATGGCTTTCAGAGGAGGCTCCAGGACCCAAAGCCCTGCTGGTCTAATCCAGTCAGGTCAGGGATAATAATGGGAGGGAAAGGAGGGCTGCTGTACTATTGCAAACCAAATGGGAGACATAACTTTGACAGGTGCCACTTCATACAAAGTGGGGAACACTGTACCTGCCAAAACTCCTCCTCAGCCTTCAAGGCACAGGAGACAAATAGTTATCCTTCCACCGCAGTCATGTTATCTGACCCAACTGGAAGTCACCTTGCGGTCAGGTCAGAGGAGGTTCAGCTGGTATTTGCTTATGGGATGAAGCCAGGAGAACAGGTGAGGAAGTGTATTAGGATAAGCCATTAGCTGGCAGGGTTGCCAGAGCTGTCCCATCTTAGAGGATCCAGTGATAACCAATGGACATACAAACAGCCCTGACGGATCAGACCATCCCATTTCCCCAGTGACCAGCCAGATGCCGCTGAGAGGCCCACAAAGAGGACATCAGGGAAATGGCCTACTCTCAGCAACTGGCATGGAGAGAGAAGTTGCTCCACCCACTGATCACTTTGGGTGCCCTTTTCTGCACGTTTCCCCGAACTAACAATGCCATTGAGGCAACAGTTTTGTAGTGCAGGAGTGGGGAGTCTTTTTGGCCCAGTGGGCTAAGATCTTTATTTCCCCAACCCCATCAGCCAGCTTTGACAGGTGTGTGGGACCGCTCATCTGCCAATCATCAGGTGCAAGATGGGTGGAGGAGTCTGTAGGACCCAGCAGGACTGACGTCTCCATTCTCCAGCTGAAGAGTGGAGGGTTCAACACTGCTCTCTGCAGGGGGCTCCTTTGCCAGCATATCCCACCCCCCATGACTAACAGAAACAGGACCTATTGTGCAATGTTGTCAATAGATTATGCAAAACATATCAGAGAAATATACTTAATTTGCATAATTTATCCAGGGCCCTGAATTTAAGCTCAATTTAAGCAGGTTGTTGTTGTTGTTTTTAATGAACAGAATACCCACAGCCCTAGCCTTGTCAACTTGCAAATTTCAACTCTGTAAGTCACTTGAGCCATTTCTTTTGATAGAAAGACAAGATAAAAATCTAATGAACACGCACAAAACAGAATTACCAGCACAGACTCTGGCCTAGAACTGTACATTTTAATAATAGCCAGGGAAGCTGTTGTCAACAGAGAGCAAGAAGCAGGTACAATGGCTGCTCCCATGAAGTGATGGGCTGCAGGGTGAAGAGATGGAGAGAGAGGTGTGAAATGTGAGGGCAAAGACAAGAGGAGGTGAACTTGCTTTGGGACAGATGGAGATGATGCTGGAGAAAGAGAAGGGTTTGGTGGAAGAGAGAGAACAAGAAGAGAAGCAGGACACCAAAAAAAGAAGTAAGAGCGGACACAGAGCAGCAGAGAAACAAAACTTACAGGCACAGACTCTGGATTCACAGACTGCCCACTCCCCAACTAGAGATGGGCAACTGACACAGCCATCAACTCATCAAAAGTAGTTTGGGGTTGTGTTTCCTTTGTCTTTTCATTTATCCATGCTTTATAGGTTAGTTGTCCATAGCATAAAGCAGGTGTGGGGAACCCTTGGTCCTCCAGATGTTGCTGAGCTAACCCTCCCACTGTCCCTAGCCATTGGTCACGCCAGCTGAGGCAGATGGCAGTGGCATGGGGGGCAAAGGTTCCCCATACCTTGGACCTGGAACAAAATGTTGCAGTGCAGTGCTCCCTATTCAGGATTCCCGCCACTCTATCTTTCCATTTTTACCTCCCAAGAGACAGTCAGCATTAGGCGCCCATTGAGCATGCTCAGTGTTTTTGCATGTCTTTCTCTAAAGGTTCTTTTGTAGTTCAAATGGCAGTGTTCCCCCGAGTCTGCTGATGCCTCCGTCTTGTGCACGGGTGATACTATATTGGCTACATAAGGACTGGCACTCCAAGAATTGAAATCAGTATTTGTATGTACAGGATGTTGTTCAAGCATCTATTGTGCTATAGAGCAATTACCAATCTGCCTCTCGTTGGGCAGTTACTAAGGGCTATGTGCATTACTCAGGAAAGGAGGGGAAAGAAAGTAGATGCACAGTCAAGCAGGCAGGAGACAATTCTGACTTGCTGGCAGAAAGGTCTAGTTCTCACTGAGGTGGTAAAACATGCATCCGGAATGTACCAATTTAGATTGTTGGTGCAAGAGCTCCCTTGAAAAGTTCCCTCCATATGAAACATGTTTTTTAAACCTCCACACAACCCTCCCCCCCCCCTTGTTCCTCCTGACATGCTGCCTTTCTTTCTTTTGGACTGTACCAAAAAAAAGGAACTAAAATAAAGCACTCGCCAGTAACTCCCTTGCATGTTGTAGTAAGAAAAGGCAGGAATACAGATGAGAGAACCCCTGGCAAGATGGCTCCTACGTGGTTTGTTTTGTAATGAAGTGCCTTCAGTCACGGGAGCCCCTACCTGCAATTCGAAGTGCTATAGCCCAGGCCCAGGTTTACCAGCTCACTGAGAACTAGATCTGACGGAAGCTATGCTGCTGTCTCTGGGTTCCTGTACCCTGATACCTATGCATGTTTACTTGGCCGAAAGTCCCATTGGGTTTTATGGGACTTCTGAGTAATTGTAAATAAGATAACCATCTTGGTTTGATCCTTGCCACCACGTGAACATCATGTCTTGATCTAGCAGGATGCATCTCGCAGTTACCAGGCCAACAGCAGTGCAGGTGTGCCATGTCAGCCCAATACAGTCTGGAGCTGAAGGCCTTACCTTGGATTTTGAGTGGCCCTTCTACCCGTACGCCATGCTTCATCACTCTTCCAGCATGAGCCTGACCCTCCTCAAGTTCTCCAGGGCGCCGGAAGTTGCAGGCTTTCACCTCTTCAAACACTTGGAACATCTCATGTACGCGAGCAGTGTACCCGGCCAGCTCAGTCACCTGAATTAGGAAGCAGCAAGTAACATACCTTAGCCCAGAAGGGAAACACGAAGCTTTTAGGGCTGGAGTTGGGATGTTCTTGGTAATAGCCAACATTAGTCTCACTGAGACTAATGTTGGCATCACCTTGCCAACAAAGGTCTGTATAGTTTAAGCCATGATTTTCCCAGTAGTGATGTATGGAAGTGAGAGCTGGACCATAAAGAAGGCTGATCGCCGAAGAATTGATGCTTTTGAATGATGGTGCTGGAGTAGACTCTTGAGAGTCCCATGGACTGCAAGAAGATCAAAACTATCCATTCTGAAGGAAATCAGCCCTGAGGGCTCACTGGAAGGACAGATCCTGAAGCAGGGGCTCCAATACTTTGGCCACCTCAGGAGAAGAGAAGACTCCCTGGAAAAGACCCCGATGTTGGGAAAGATGGAGGGCACAAGGAGAAGGGGACGACAGAGGATGAGATGGTTGGACAGTGTTCTCGAAGCTACCAGCATGAGTTTGACCAAACTGTGGGAGGCAGTGGAGGACAGGAGGGCCTGGCGTGCTCTGGTCCAGGGGGTCACAAAGAGTTGGACACGACTAAATGACTAAACAACAACAGTCTCACTGAGAGTAGATCCCATCAAGTCCACTGATATCCATTAACTCATAGAGTAAACCCATTGATGTCAATGAGTGTTACCCAGAGTATCCAGGATTGGGAAATCACTCCAAGCATACAGGTAAAAACAACAACCCCACAACAATCACTAATATTACAGACCTTCTGGCTTCGCTCCAGACTCCTGAAACCAGCTCAGTCTGTCAAGTTTTAATATGCCTAATTACTCAGAATTCCCATATAGCTCAATGCTCCTTTCTCCCAAGCACACAGAGAACTGCATCCCACTAATGGATATAGAGAGCTGCCACATACCAGGTCAGACTCTTGGTCTCATATATGTAGCCCATTATTGTTGGGCTTGCAGCTCTGCAAGAGTCTTAAATCTCAGCCTTTCCCATCCTTTTAACTGGCAATGCCAGGAATTGAACCTGAAACCTTCCAGATGCAAAGCATCTGATTGACCACTGAGCCAAGATCCTTTCCCAAAGTTGCAGGAGGTTGCTTCAGCAAGCTTCCCAGAAGAAAACGTTTCCAAAGGCAGAGTTCCCTAGGAAGTTCCTGTGAGTAACCACTGGCAGTTTCTCTCTACCTGGGACACATAGTTGGCATTGTTAGGAGGATGCCATTAAATGGCAGGGCGGTGTGTGTGTGTGTGTGTGTGCGCGCGTGCGAGACGAAACACATTTAAATAAGTTTCAAATCTCTTTAACTGAGGGTCCCAGATGTCTAACCTGGAGTTTCATTGGCCCGTTTCAATCAAAGCTTATGCATACACTATACCTTTAAAGCACATTCTTTCTCTCAAAAAATTCTGGGCACTCTAGTCTGTTAAGGGTTGCTGGGAAATGTAACTCTGTGAGGGATAAACTACAGTGCCCAGGATTTTTGGGAGGAGAATAAGTTCCTAATGTTCTTTAAAGGTATAGTGTGTAAAGAACCAGAGTTTCAATCAGGTTTAAAGACCAGGCATGTGGAGATTCCCTTAGAGTGTGTGATGAAATAAAGGAACTACAGTATGTTCTGGTCCAGGAAAGGGCAGATTTGTGGAATATACTTTGTATTTCCCCAGAACCCTCAAGCTCCACAGATTGGAGCCTGGTTTGGAATACATGTGCTAAGAATTAAAGAACATGGCATGGCGCCTTTGAGCAGCTACTGAACCCAGGGAATTGTGTTGAGTTATCAGAACTGAACTGAGTTCACAGTTCTTCCATGTAAAAAATCTACTCCTCGTTACTCCAGCTTTCTTCATTTTAGAAATCTGGTTGGGAAGCAAGATATGTCATTTTGTTGCTGCAATTATTAAACAATTGGGAGTCACAAATCCCTGCACAGATACCGCACTAGCTCCAGATCCACCTTATGCTCATTCCTATTCTAGACCAGGGGTCAGCAAACTTTTTTAGGAGGGGACCAGTTCACTGCCCCTCAGACCTAGAGGTGGGCCGGACTGCGCACGTGCACACACACACACGACGGAGGGGGTATTCTCTCCCCCCTCGCTCCCCCAGCCCCTCCCCTCCCCTTGCTTTCCTACCTCCTCCGCCGCTCTGTCTGTGGTTGGGAGCCACCGCTGGTGCTGCCTCTCCTTTCCGGGCCAGCTTTCCCGGGTGCCAGGTGGCGGGGCCAGCAGGCACGCCAAGCTTCAGCCAAAGCCCCGTGACGCACCCGTCACGATGCCCACAGCGCGGCCATGGACGGAGAGGTGGGTGGCGAGGCTTTGGATGGCTGGCACCAATCAAAGCACAGCTCCCGTCCTCCGCAGGGCGGGGAGAAGCCAGGAGGAGGCACCACCATTGTGTGTTGGGGGGAGGGGGAGGAAATGGCGTCTGAAAAAAATTGCAAAAAAAGGCGCAGTCCAAATGATCACACCGATCCAAGTGGTGATTCCAGGATTGTCTGCAGGCCAAATCCAGAGGGCAATTGGGCCTGATCCAGCCTGTGGCCCTTAAGTTTGCCGACTCATGTTCTAGACAGATCCTATACATAAGTCTCACCAAGTTCAAAGGGAATTATTCCCAAGAGTGTGTACATAGGAGGGCAAAATTAGATGTTTGCTTTGAACCATTTGGTCTGTTACAGATCGAAACCAATCCCACGAAGTATTAGAGCACTGCACTAGGTCAAAGATCATGCATGTGGGTGTTGGAAAACATGATCGTGTAAGGCAGAATCTAGGACGCTGATGTGCAACTGGGAACTGATGCCAGGACATTGTGCTCCCAGGTCTTCCAACCTTCTGGGTGTGGGCTGTGCCTTGCAGAGATGTGCAATTTTAGGATTTCCCCTCAGAGGAAAACAGAAACGACGTGGCTTATTCCCCTCCTTCAATTGATAATCAAACCAACCCAGTTCCTTCTGGGTCAACCCAAGCAGCCAAGCTGCATCCGTACCTCTTTGTAAGAAGAGATGACTCTCTCTGTCGCATCAGCTGCTGCATTCAGTAGACTCCGTGCTGTGGTGAAGGCTTCGGTTCTCAGGCTCACCAGCTCATTCTCCTCCATGTCCAGCGCAGCTTGCTTCACTGCCTCAGGGTCTGGCATAGGAGGGGAAACCGACATGGTCAGCAGAAACTCCAAGGACAACATCTCTACCTTCCATTTTCTAGCTCCACAGCTGTTTCTAGGACCCAAGTTTGCCTGTAAATCACATGCTCTCACCTGGAATCCTTTCCCTCTGGCCAGGATCACTTGCCTACTGATTACTTCCTGCATGAATGAAAACATAAGCAGAGGACTCTGAAACTCCCTCCTGCCAGCATCACTGGCATTGGTGAAACCTCTCCCCTAGGCATTTGAGGCATTTGCTTCTAGGCACAGGAAAAGGCTCTTTAATTCTCTCTTGCACCCTTGTGGTTAGCAAAGATGTTTTAGCAGAGTTATTCCCTTAAATATTTCCTTTGTTTGCCAGATTTATTTATTTGGAATACTTATTACCTGCCCTTCATCATATGTCCCAGGGCAAGGTGCATTCCAAAATCAATAAAACAAATTAGAGAAGCACATTAAGCTAAAACTCCAGTTAAAACCATACTTGAAAACCATACCATTAACTTAACAATGGCAAAACAGCTGCAGCAACACAGCATGGGGGAAACAGTTATTCCATCTTTAACCTCCACCTCCAAAGGCCTGCAAACAGGTGTGTCTGCTGGAGGGTGTGCAATGTTGGGGCCAGACACATGGCGGAGGGATGTTGCAACACCTCTCTTGTTCTGCCACCCCTTGAATTTTGCAGGGCAGTGGTGCTGCACACAGGGCCTAATGTCAGGAACATATGGTGACAGAGCGAGCCTTCCCTGTTGTAGATGTGGGTGCTGGAGGAAGGAGCAGCTTAAATAGCCATTGGTCTGTCTCTTGGCTAACATGGGAGAAAGCAGCTAAGACAATATCTAGGTAGCAGAGGGGCCCTTGGTAGCAGATGCTGCAGCTGCAACCAGATTAGGAAATCCCTGAACAGCCTGTACTGGATCACTGGACCTTCAGTTCCTACTCTAACTGGGCAGGTCCCAGAGACTAAGCTAACAAAGATCCTAAGAGACTAAGCTAACAAAAAGGAGTCGTTGGCGAGGGCAGGGACAGCTCAGACACCCACAACGAAAACAACAAAGAAAGCAACAAATCTTCCTGGGATGATCAGCCTTTCGGTTTCTGTAATACCTTTACATTTAATCATCAAATATCTGTATAATTAGATTTAAACTCAGGAAGAGGAACCTGATCACCTACTGCTGATCCTGACGGGTCATTTCACCAGAACTTTGAGCAACAGGAGAGAAAAATACCTTCCAGAAAGAAAGTTGTAGGCAGCAGGGCTCTAGCCTAGGCTTAGGCCTAGACATTATAAGATTATCAGTCTGACAACACCCTTCATGTCATTCTAGGTATCATTACTCAAGAAGATATATGGAACAGGTGAGCTGCCGACCTGCCCAGCAAGTTATCATTGACGAAATCAGGATCACACACACAGGGTGAATTTATAATAATAATAATAATAAATTATTTATATCCCGCCCTCCCCAGCTGAAGCCGGGCTCAGGGCGGCTAACAACAATAAAATAATACAACATTCTAAAATCTTCTAAACATTCTAAATACTACATCCCATGTAAAGTTTCACTGCGAGCTGTCTGTATAATCTGCTACCACTCCTCTCACTTCCACCATAAGTGGAGCTCTTGCAATTAACACAAGGACACCTGTTGCCTATAAAGCCAAGGAGGAAAAACAGGGTCTCCTCTTCACATCTCCCCAGCTACAGCCGTTTTTCAAAACCAACATCTGTGTTCAGTGCCATAGCTAGCGATTTTCATGTGCAGTGAAGGTTTCCAGTTCTGTACACACAAAAACAACTGACCTCAGGGAGAGTGAAGAATGGTTGTGGGCCTTTAAAAGCAAAGACCAAGGACTAGGAATGCAAGTATCTTCCAAAGAGGTGCAAAACAGCAAGCAAAGGGTGCAGCTCCAAACTAAAGCAGTGGATGTGCAGGGCTTAACCCTTTCCTTACCTGCTACTTTCAACCTTCAATCACCTTGTTATCATCTCCTGCACCAGTTCAATCTAAGATTCTGCACAATCATTTACTGTGTTATTCAGGAAAACAGCTTAAATTTTCTTCCCCTACCCTAAGCTTCTTCTCTAAATCACACAGTCTTCCTGTCACTTTGAAGCTGTTTTGAATGTCCTGACCCCAGACTCTGCCAAATGTGTAATTCAACCAAAGATTACAGCCACTTCCACATCTTCACTGCTCAGACAATCTGTTCCTGCAAGGGGGGCGGGACTGGCTGAGGCAGGGGCTGTCATGTCACATCTATCCTGTTTTCTTCCCTCTCTGCAATTTTGTGGTTATATGTACTTCACTGTGGCAAAACCAGCAAGCAGAGGGCCAAGGAGAATCTGCAGCAATGACTAGTCTGATGCCCTGCCTATGCCTCTTAAGCAAGCTGGTATAGGGCACTTCATCCGGCATCTTGAAAGCATTCTTAAGTATCCCCTGCCAACAAACAATTATTTACTTTATTACTATATCAATAAGTGACGCCCAACATGCTCCCGTCACCCTGTTTACAAAACCTAATTTTGTAATTTGTAAACCCTGTTTACAACCTAATTACAAAAACTGCCTCCACTCACCTGTCTCAGAATAGCCAGTGGCGGTGATGATTGGCACAGCTACCATAACCAGCCCGGCGGCACTCCACACGTACTTCATGAGGAACTGCTCCAGCATGACATACCAGAGCCTTTCCAGGAGCAGCACATTGATCTGGGAGGCCAGCTCACGATAAGAGCGCCGTAGAAGCGACAACTCCACCTGGAGGGGAGGCCAGGAGACATTACGGCATTCGGCAGGGTGATGAGATGTTTATTATTTATCATTTGTATACAGGTGTATCCCCTATGAGGTTCCCAGGTCTCCCATCCAGACTGCGACCAGACTCGGACCTGCTTAGCTTCAGTCAGGCAGCTGAAATCCCACGCCCTTAGACTTGGCCTTAACACAGCTGCTGAGATGGAGGGCATTTCCATGTGGCTCTAATTTCAGAAGCACTGCTGCTTTACTTCCAATGCCTGGGGTTTAATTAAGAACCAAAGAAGAATCTTGCTGGATCAGGCCAATGGCCACCGAGTCCCGCATCCTCACAGTAGCCAACCAGATGCCTGCAGGCTGGACATGAGCACAGCAGAACCTGAAATTCCCAGCAACTGGTATTCAGAAGCAGTACTGCCTCCTATTGTGGAGGCACAGCAGAGCCTGATCGCTAGTAGCCATGGATAGCCCTCTCCTCCATGAATTTGTTTAACCCTCTTTGAAAGCCATCTACATTGGTGGCCAGCACTGCTTCCTGTGGAAGCAAGTACTATAGTTTAACTAAAAGCTCTGTGAATGAGTAATTTCTTTTATCTGTTCTGAATCTTCCGACATTCAGTTTCATTGGATGTCTATGACCTCTTGTCATCTAGGCAGCCCAGGACCCCCAGACATACTGCCAGGCTTGTGCCGGCCCAGGGAGGTCACTTTGGTGGTGCTAACATACTGGTTTGATTTCACCTGCAGAGGCACACTCCATTGTCTCAAGACAGACAGAGGTTCACAACAGCTCCACTTTTCTCATGATATACATAATTTTATAAATTTGACCTTAATTAATTTTTATAATGGAATGTTTTTAGAATGTTTGATTATTTGATTGTTTGATTATTTAATTGTTGTTAGCCGCCCTGAGCCCGGCTTCGGCTGGGGAGGGCGGGATATAAATAAAATTTATTATTATTATTATTATTATTATAAACGTCTATCATACCACCTCTTAAAAAGGGGCGTGGGTTAAACCACAGAGCCTAGGACTTGCTGATCAGAAGGTCAGCGGTTCGAATCCCCACGACAGGGTGAGCTCCTGTTGCTCAGTCCCAGATCCTGCCAACCTAGCAGCACATGACCCAGAAGCTGTATGCCAGCTCCCTTGGCCTATAGAGCGAGATGAGCGCTGCAACCCCAGAGTCGTCCACGAATGGACCTAATGGTCAGGGTTCTCTTTACCTTTACCATCTCTTAGTCACCTTTAAAAAAGGTAAAGGGACCCCTGACCATTAAGTCCAGTCACGGACGACTCTGGGGTTGCGGCGCTCATCTCGTTCTATAGGCCGAGGGAGCCGGCGTTTGTCCACAGACAGCTTCCGGGTCATGTGGCCAGCATGACTAAGCCGCTTCTGGCGAACCAGAGCAGCGCTCGGAAACGCCGTTTACCTTCCCGCCGGAGCGGTACCTATTTATCTACTTGCACTTTGACGTGCTTTCGAACTGCTAGAAACTAAAGTTTCAAATGCTGCAAACTTTCTTTGTACGCTCCCTGGAGGCCAGAGGTAGCATTACCTCTTTGTTAGAGAATCTGCTTTATCTGTGCACATGTGATGAAAAGGTTCAATGGTTCAAAAGCAGCCACTCCCACCAGGTTCAGTGCTTTTAGCAGCAGACTGACCTGCATAAATAAGGCAGGTGATGCTTTGCTCATTCCTTTATCTCCATGTCAGGAAAAGATTCCTTCTTTACTGACCACCAGCCAGCTCTTAAAAGGCACTCGAGCAATTTCCACAAGAAAGAGGCAGAACGACAGTTTGGTTCATTACACGTGTGTCTTTTTTCAGGACTACAGAATTAAGGGACGACTGACATATGTGAATGAACCATTGCAATTCTCTGCTGTCATAGACAGAACTCTTAGAGATTTTAACTCTTAAGATTTTAACAAGCCCTGTTTCTTGTGTCCTTAACAGCAGCTAAGGCAGCAATCTCCACCCCCATGACAAGAGAAGCCTCATCTACATATATTTGCCCAATCAATGTGCTGTTAAAGACACAGCAGCAGGGGGAAAAGGAAAAAGAGTTGGGTCACTGGTAATTGGTAATTGGCAAGTGATAAGTACTCAAGTGATGTACCTGAATATGTGAACTGGCCCTAAGATTGTCCCTCCCTTTCTGAAAGGGAGGAGAAAAGAGGTGTAAAGTATTCCCAAGGATAAAAAGTAGGGGGAAGATTTCTAAAATTCAGTTGTTCCAGTAGCACAATCCTATGCCTATTTACTCAGAAGTAAGCTCCAGTGGGGCTTGCTTCCCAGTAAGTGCGGCTTCCACTATCTGTGTGACCACAGAAATAGGAAAAGTACTATAGCAACACACACCCTGAACTTTGGGTTACAAATTGAAAAGCCACATTTTGAATAAGGAGTCCCAGTTCTTTACTTTACTAGCACTTCACTGGTGCCAAATGGTTTGTCAGGGTTTTCATCACATAGATGCAGGGATGCAGCAATACAATACAGTGGTACCTCGGGTTACATACGCTTCAGGTTACATTTGCTTCAGGTTACAGACTCCGCTAACCCAGAAATAGTACCTCGGGTTAAGAACTTCGCTTCAGGATGGGAACAGAAATCGTGGTGCGACAGCAGCAGGAGGCCCCATTAGCTAAAGTGGTGCTTCAGATTAAGAACAGTTTCAGGTTAAGAACGGACCTCCGGAACGAATTAAGTACTTAATCCGATGTACCACTGTATTTGCATTCATAGAGTAACAGCCAATGGCCAGGGGGGTTATCGCTCTGGGCACAAAATTCTGAGGGGGTGCAACCAGGCGCCTCCATACAGCCACCAGCTTCCGCAGGGATCCCTATCCTGGCAAAGGCAGCAAAGCAGCCTGTCAGGGGGTTGCGCCACTGCCACCCAGGCTCATCCTGGAAGGCCCCGTCCCAGGCTCCCCGTCCTTGCCTGCCTGCCTGCCACCCTGGGTTTCTGGACCCTGGAGCCCAAACTGGCCTTGCCACCATGTCCCTGGCAACCTTCCTCACATTTCTGAGGCCGCATTCCTGAGGCCATGCCACCCTTCATTCTCCAGGCCATGCCATGCCAAGGCCTCACTGAATGGCTGCCTGGCCAGTGCTTGCTCATTCCTTGCTCAGTGTGCCAAGCTCCCTGGACGGGAGCAAGAGCAGCCCAGGTCCACAGTGAGTGGATGCAGGTGGAGCGAGGGTGACCCCAGGGAAGCCCGACTCAGCGCTCCTCTCTGCAGGCATTGAGGGGTTTTGCCCACCAAGGGTCATGTCAGCCAGCGCCTGCACAGGAGGCGGCACAACACAGGCCCGCTTGGTTCCAGGCGCCAGCAACCCACGCTACACCACTGGCCAATGGCAGTTTTTAATTAACTACTGGAAGGTCAGGGTGTGGTGCTAATACCTAATCTTCTCCTTAGCTCTCTGCAATTGAAATTGGGAAATTGCTCTGTTCCTTCATCTCTGTGGTACAAGCCCTGTTAGCCTCACAACAGCAATTCGCCTGGTGTTAAATCTACAAAAGTGCTAGTTCAGCCGCACTGGGACAGGGAGCCTGGATTGCACCAAACCCAATCTACCTGTGATTCCCAAATTATGGAATGCTCTCCCCAGGAAGGTTTGCCTTGCACCTCCATTATACACCTTTAGGTGCCACGCGAAAACATTCCCCTTCAACCAAGCCTTTCGCTGACTGACATCTGATGCTCTTTTAAATGTGTTGTGGGAGGGGGGATTATTGGCTTGTTCTTACTTTTACTATGTATCTTTTGTTTTTTATGTTGTAATTCTATTAGATCTACAGATCTAAGGCAATACAGTGGTGCCCCGCAAGACGAATGCCTCGCAAGACGGAAAACCCGCTAGACGAAAGGGTTTTCCGTTTTGGAGGTGCTTCGCAAAACGAATTTGCTATGGGCTTGCTTCGCAAGACGAAAATGTCTTGCGATTCTTGGGGTTTTTCCCCCCCTCCCCCCCTTTCCCCCAAGCCCCTAAGCCGCTTAACAGCTGTTCGCTAAGCCGCTTAACAGCTGATCGCTAAGCCGCTTAACAGCTGATCTAAGCCGCTTATCAGCTGATCTAAGCCGCTAATAGCCTTTTAGCAGCTAATCCGCTAATCCCTTAAGCCTTTAATAGCCGCTAATAGCCGCTAAACGGCTAATAGCGCTAATAGCGCTAATCTGCTAATGGGCTTGCTTCGCAAGACGAAAAAAACCGCAAGGCGAAGAGACTCGCGGAACGGATTCTTTTCGTCTTGCGAGGCACCACTGTATACAAATTTAATAAATAATGGTAATAATAATTAATAACACCCTGAAAAAATACAGGAGGTGCAAAGGGGTATGAGATAATCCTGCACCAATACCACAACTTTAATAGGGAGGGCAAAGTTAATAAGGACCAGGGCAGGGAGATCAGCATTTCCTGTTCTCCACTTACTAAAGCCATTGAGGAGACAACTAACAGATCTTGTCTCAAAGAGATGGGGACGGGGTGGCTACTGTATTTGAGCCACAGTCCTGCTATTCTGACAATGGCTTTCATTTGGGAGTAGTATTTTTGTCCTATGCTGTGTCCTCCACCCTTCCAATCTGCTGTGCAGGACTGGTGGGAGGCCATCTTATGCTGAAGAGCCACAGGTAGGTAGACTAGTGGAGGAGGGGGCAGCTGGAGGCACAGCACAAATGCATCCAATAGCCCTAAGAAAACATTCAGAGATAATTGTCTTAAACATCACAAGTGGTGACACAATTCAAATGTCATCATGACTAATACTGGTCATACTCCTTTTTCCTAAAGGGCAACTGCTGCTATAGACTTTTTGTCTGAGGTGTGTGCATGTGTGCACAAATCTGCATGGTTCTAATAAATGTTTAAGCACAAAGGCTGGCCCCATTGCTGTATTTCTGTGTGCGAATGTGACCTACAATTACCCTTAATTTGGGCAGGATGCCAAAGGCAGGAGGGTTTCGGCCTTGGAATGTTCCTGACACAGCTGGGCTGGAATGGAGAGGGGCGACTACACTGGACATGTGATGAAAATGACGATTAATTTCAGTCACCATCCGCCCTCAGTATAAGAGCATTCCCCCCCCCGCCCCCCCCACCCTCACGATGATTCAGAAAACAGGAAGAGCCCAGATCCCCTGATTCCCAGCTCTCATCTGTTACTGTTATATGTTATCTGATCCATTGCTTTTCCAAATCTGGGGATCAGAAATGGTGTCTGATAAACACACCGCAACTGCCGTCCAATCGCCTCCGCTAGGCAGTGCAGGAATCCTTAAGTGCCACACTTGGAAACGCCTGGGGCTGTTTTGACGGTTGAGGCAGAAGTCAAGCATGAGCAATAGAAACCAAGAAAGGTTTCTATGGAAATTTAGACTGGTGGAGGATTACTGAACATGGACAGATTTGAAGCTGGATAAATTCAGGTCAGGGCCTCAGCCTTGCCCTCGGACAAATTCAAGGAAGAAGACTACAAAGAAAAGGAAGTAAACAAGGGTGCTGGTTTCAGCTCTAGCTTGTCTCTCTATAAAGCCAACTTCACTTCCACCGGCCCAGGGCCTGGCAGGGTCAGCTGCCTCCGTTTCGGAGCTCAGGGGAAGAAGAGAAAGTGGAAAGACATATAACAAAAGAGGGATAAACTACCCTTCTCTGTTTCTCCAGTTCTACTACACTATAATTCCCTGTCCGGAAACCCAGGAGTCCTGGCTTCCAGTAATCCTCCTATCAGCTGATCCCTGCTTTCCTCCCAAAGAACCATGGCACGTTGCCCACTTGCTTTACCTTATGGCCCCCATAGAAAGCAATCTCTTCCGAGTTGGCGACCACCCGGGAATGCATGTAGCGCAGCTCCCCTTTCCGACGTGCCTCTTCAGCCACCAGCTGGCCAAACTTTGGCGAACAGGCACGCAGCACCTTAGCAGTGATGCAGACCACCAGGCCGGCAATGACCGAGGGCCAGGCTGTGTCGGCTCCTTTCGATCTGGCCGAGCTGAGCAGGGTATAGGAAGTGACAATCACATCCAGCACCGGCTTGGTCAGGTTCGAGTAGAGGTGAGCCACGGAGTTGGCGAAGGCCACCAGATCTTCCGTGAGAGACTGGTCCGGGTTGCGCAGGCGTCCGTCCATGTTGCTGACACGGTAGTAGGTCTGGCCCTCAAAGTAGAGCCGATAGGCATGGTCCGCTAGACGTCCGCGGAAGGCCAGGCTCAGCTGCCCTTCTAGGTATCGAATGGCACTGTTGACAAATGTGGCAGGCAGGGCAATGAGCAGCCACTGAAGAAGCTGCCACGTAAAGTCATGCGGGTTCTTGCGGACGATGCAGCGGGCCAAGCGCCCGTCCAGCTGGGCCACGTAGACCGAGAGGAAGGTGCGGCTGGCAAGGGCGGCCGAGTGCAAGGCCAGGAGCCCCGTTTCGCGGCACAGTGGCCCAGGGAACAGCAACCTCAGCAGGCGCAGCAGGCGGAAGAAAAACACCCTGTTCACCCCGGGTGGAGATGCTGCCACCTCATCGGCTGCCCCCCACTTGGAGGCTGGCTCTTCGGCACTGTGGTGCCCTGCTGAGTTGGCATTCACTTGGAGGTCAGAGGAAGCCCACTGTCGCCGCAGGACTGGGTACAACTTCTTGGCTCCATACGCCGCCACCAGGAGTGCCACCGCCGCTCTTTTTGCCGTGACCCCCTGGGCCAACCTGGCTGCCACTTTGGCTGTGGCAACTGGCATGGTGTCCCTTAGGGTGGGGTGGGGGGCACTGCCCCTTGGTCCTGGCTTCCTCTCTGCCCCCCCACCACTCCTTCTCCTCCTCCTCCTCCAGCTCGGGTGCTCTGCTCTCTGCCTGGCTGTGGCAGGGCTGGCTGTTCAGCCAGAGTCCGCTCTCACCCCACAATGCCCAGCCCTCAGCCTGACTAGGTGGGAGGGGACTGAGCCATGGCCATCCCTTAGAACCATAGAGAAAGCCTCGGGGCACCATAGAGAGGACGGCGACAGACGGGCGCTCCTCGAGGCAGCCGCTAGGGGGCGCCGGGAAGAATCGCGCGCGTGTTTAGCTCTTTCTCTCGCTCGCTCGCTCGCTTTTGCTCTTCCTTTAAATCGCTCTAATTCGGAGGTTTCAGACCCCGCTAGAGTCCACTTCACCAATCGCACCACCCAGATAGTAAATACAGTATGTGTCCAGGCGTTCGTCTTAAATCCAGACGTTTTTGGTTTTTTTAACCCATTATTTTGGGGTTGATGTGCCGCATCCATCATTGCAAGCAATGGAGCTGTGGCTTCTAAAAAAACAACGGATGATTTATTTTCTAATTAGAAGACGCCGCGGAGGAGCATGTTTCCTGCTTGCAACTCCCCGAGAGAACACAATTACCGCGCGCTTGATTAATAATAAGTACATAAATGTAGATGACTTTAAAGGTTTGACAATAAAACCTGATGTAACACATGAGCTTAAGAAAATATTTTGCCATCAGGAACCTCTGTTTGGAGGGTAGGGGGTAGGTGAGAAGGGGTTACTGTTGGATGTCGGTTTTGTTATTTTGAAAAACCAATAACATACATAGAATATATTTTAAAGCAAATTCTGTGTCCTGTTGGGTATGGGGTGTGTGTATGAAAGAGACCCGAGCCCTCCTGGTTCAGGACCAATGGCCCATCTAGTCTGGCATCTTGTTCTCACTGTGGCCAACCAGATGCCCACCCACAAGCAGGATCCGAGCACAAGAGCACTCACCTCTCCTCCAGGTTTCAGCAATTGGTACTCAGTAGCATTGCGCCTCCAGCATTGAGGCAGAGCACAGTCATCATGGTGTGTGGGAGAATGGAAATTGTGGAAATTGCATTGCGTAGCGTTGTTAGATCATATCAAAAAGGCTCTCTGTTGTGGGTTCCAGATGTTGTTGGACTTTTAATTTCCATCAGCCGCAGCGAGCATGACCAATGGTAAGAGATAATGAGACTTGTAGTCCAAGACCATAGAGAGTAGGGATGGGCAACCTGTGGCAACCCTCCAGCTCCCATCGTCTGTGGTCATAGGTCAACCAAGTTCCAGTGTTTTGGAGTTGTAGTCTAAAATATATGGAAAGCACCAGTTTGGGCAGACTGTTCTAGGCAGTTACTGGGGTACCATTTCAAGCGCAGGGAGCAGCTTCCAACAAAATGGAATTTCACTTCCTTTCATGCCCTGGAAGATGCAGTTATGGATGCATATCGAGGGGAAATGTTTTGGCAGCATCAATGGTTTCATGAGCTCAAGAGATAATGGACATGGTGAGTATGCTTATGTATGAGGAGAGGATTAGATTATTTTGCTAGCTCAGTAATCCACTTCTACTCAAGTTTGAACATACCAATACTTAAGTCTTTGTGAGTTCCTAAACTATACTCTGAGGTGGCACTGTGGTCTAAACCATTGAGCCTAGGGCTTGCCGATCAGAAGGTTGGCGGTTCGAATCCCCACGACAGGGTGAGCTCCTGTTGCTCGGTCCCACCTCCTGCCAACCTAGCAGTTCGAAAGCACATCAAAGTGCTTTAGGTACCGCTCCGATGGGAAGGTAATCGGCGTTTCTGTGCGCTGCTCCGGTTTCGCCAGAAGCAGCTTAGTTATGCTTGCCACATGACCCGGAAAAACTGTCTGCGGACAAACGTCAGCTCCCTTGGCCAGTAAAACGAGATGAGCGCCTCAGCCCCAGAGTCGTTCGCGACTGGACTTAACTGTCAGAGGTCCTTTACCTTTAAACTATACTCTGCTCAGTATGTTGGAGTTTCTATAAGAAATAGACAATCCAAAAGCTTAAAAAACTGCTGGTGTGAGTAGGTGTACAAAGTTCAGAGTTGGCACCATAGAGATAAAAATTAGACTCTGTCCTGATTGTTATCACTGCGGGTTCTTTAATTTACCCCTCAAATGTCTTTTTAATCTGAAGGAGCTAAAGGTCATAGTTCTTTTAGAGGAAGGAGCTGAAGTCCTCAAAACCCCAATGTCAGCAAAGTCCTGAAGTTTTCCCACCAGCTGCATTCAGGATGCCCATGGATGAAACCCATCCCAAGGTTTGTGATTAAGCCTCAAGATCTTTCAGTTTGCATTCTTTACAAAACAACTGCCTGGGATTTCACAATAACTCAAAGGGTTTCCTTGACTTCATGGCATGTATATATTTCAGAAAGCAATTTGTTGATGTCATGCTTACATCGCATCCTTATATAACCAAAGGCTAGGAAGCAAGAATGCTGCTATGAGCAAGGACCCCATGACAAGTTTCACAATAACAGCCACATTAAGATCCAATAAAACATTCCTTTCAGGCTTGCTGCTAAACTGAGCTAGCCATGGTGACTGGAGGAGAGCTGGTATGTCCTTGGTGATCAGTCTGCTCCTTTGGCCGTGATGCTTGCAAAGTCTGTTTGACTACATGCATAGCGGCATCACTGCTGCAGAAGCCAGGTCCTCAATGACTGGGTACTCTGCTGTAACTATGGTTGGTATTTGTTCTGATTAAGCCAAGGTGCTGCACACACAGCAAGTGTTCAAGAGCACATATGCAAAGTGGCTGGTTGTTAATATGGCAGAGGTAGAAAAGGGCAGGTATTGTGGCAACGTTCAACTGAGTGCAATGCACCAAGCATGGGCATGCACCTGCTTCTCTGCCAGAACCCAGTTCCAGCTCCTATTGGAATCCTCCCCATGGCAAGAATTGGAAACCGGTTCTTGGAAAGACAATAAAGTAAAAAAAGGGCAGGACTAGAATCTCCTTTTCACTGCAGTGCTTTGACATAAACATGCCTTCCACCCTGCAAAACAGTGTTTGGCTGGCCTGGAGGAGCCAGAAGATTAAAAAGAACCCGGGGATGTGGAGTTTGGACTGTTGGCTACTGCATTTCCACGTCTCTATCTTTGCACGGAAGAGCCTATCGCCTGCAAATGGGAACCTGAAGTCTCATTAGCCTGGAAATCACTAAGGCCACTACCCTTTGGCATTGCCGTGGCAACCGAGGTTTCCTGTAGTGTCATGACAGTTGCTCTATTTGTTCCTACAGAGATAAGAAAATGTAGAGTAACACACCATCTAAACTAGAAGTATGAAATTAAATTGACAGCTGCCAGTGGGTCAGAGGTGAACATTCCTTTTGGTAATTAAACAGTAGCAGCCAATTCAGTTTAATGAGATGAGTACCAATAAAAGCCCTGTTCTTTTTCAAGTACCAGAAACAGAAACCTGTCTAGAACTGCATCCCCTCCATCTGTTCCTGGTCGCCATGCCACCTTTCCACTTTTTATCACATAATTAAAAAATAAAAATAAATAAATTCGGCACTGAGGTTCTGAAGAAAGCAGGAACCGCAGAGATACAAATGAGTTTGAGATTAAGAATTCCACTTTGTGGACCTTGCTTCCAGTTCCACTTTGAACATTGCCCTATGGGGGTCAAGAGCCCAATACGGGATGTGGGGAGCTGCCCCAAACATGATGAGCAGGGCCAGCTCAATACATTTTGGCACCTGAGGGAAACCACAAAATGGTACCCCCTCCCTGCCAGGGAAGAAGGGGTGAGTGAAGATCTGTCTGTGGATTCTGCTGCCTGAGGCTGGCACCTTACTTTGCTCATGGTTGTGCCCCAGACAGTTCTCATTTTATAATATTGTTTCCTTCTCCCTGGTTCATACCAGACTTGTCCATTTTGCAGACTAGTCTTTCTCAGTTAACTTTTGACACTATTCCTCCACCCCTCTCAATCACCCTCCAGTTTAGTGGGGCATAAGTGAAAACAGCCGTCAGGAGAAAGCAGAAAAACCTAGCAATTTAGGACAGCTGTTATGGGAGTTTGTAGTCTTTGAGACTGATTGATTTGATTAATTTACTTACATGTCACTTTTCCACCATGAGCTGCACCCAAAGTAGGTTACAGGAAACATTCCAAAACATCAAAATAAAGAGCATTGGAAATACAAATATGCAAAATACAGAACATGGTAATAAATTCAAAAATGACAAAAATCAACAATTTGGCAAACAGAACATATTCAATATTACAAAAATAAAAGGAAATATAATTAAAATAACTATAGGAATGTATAGCATAACAATGTTCTTTTTGCTGTGAATTTATCTTTACTTTTTTAAAAAAATGTGCTGCAGATGTAGACACAATTATTATCCCCATACTGCAGATTTGGGGAGGGAGCCTGAGGAAGGGGCTTCCTCCGCAATATAGTCCAATTTTATTAGCCCCAGGCTTGTGGAGGGAGCTGAGGCTGCGACCCTAGGCACACACCACCAATTCCTAAAGCTACTTTGAAGCTGTATTGTTTATTCACTCATATTAATTTTTTGCCTTCCAAATGCATATCAAAATGATTTACAAACATACCATAAAACAGCTAACACATATTGTTAAACAGGAAAAAAATAGCTAAATATAGCTATTTGGGTGCAAGTAGATAAATAGGGACCGCTTACTAGCGGGAAGGTAAACGGCGTTTCCGTGTGCGGCTCTGGCTCGCCAGAGCAGCGATGTCACGCTGGCCAGGTGACCCGGAAGTGTCTCCGGACAGCGCTGGCCCCCGGCCTCTTGAGTGAGATGGGCGCACAACCCTAGAGTCTGTCAAGACTGGCCCGTACGGGCAGGGGTACCTTTACCTTTACCTTTATTGGTTTGCAACAATACAAGATGAGCACCCAAGTTGTTCTTTCAGTTGCAAAAGCTTGTTGAAATAAAAAAAGTATTCAATTGTCTCTGAAAAATACTGTTGTGAGTTTGGGGGGGACCCCCCTAAACCCTAGAAATTAATAAATGGTAGGATTTTATTTGGAGTATTGAAGGGAAGATTGCAGGCCAGCAGAAAAATACAGGCCATGCTTTCTTTCCAGGATGGAACCTCACCTGGGATAGAGGCATTAACATGACAAAAAGGTGTTGATGGCTCACTGAAGAGGAATCTTGGGCCTGGATAGATAGAAAGTTGCCAGGGTAAATGGGTGTGAGTTGAAAGGTAAAGAACATCTTTTGCAAGATGTGCTGGGAAGGAGGAGAGAAGAGAGAGAGAGCCATCTTGGGCAGGCTGGCTGGGAGAGATGCCTTAAGACTCCATGGCTGCACTGCTGTGCGGAACAAGCTCTGCTTGACATGACCATACTGTAAGATCTGGACTCCTTCCATGCAGTCTGAAGGTGCAAATATGTGAATACAGTGGTACCTCGGGTTACATACGCTTCAGGTTACATATGCTTCAGGTTACACACTCTGCTAACCCAGAAATAGTACCTCGGGTTAAGAACTTTGCTTCAGGATAAGAACAGAAATCATGCTTTGGCAGTGCGGCAGCAGCAGGAGGCCCCCTTAGTTAAAGTGGTGCTTCAGGTTAAGAACAGTTTCAGGTTAAGAATGGACCTCTGGAACGAATTAAGTACTTAACCTGAGGTACCACTGTAAATCATATTTCTTAAAGCTACAACAGTCTCCACTGCGTCTCCAAGGGAGTGCCTGGAACCCCCTGAAATCTTCCTACCACTTGGCAGAGTGCGGGTGGTACCCAACTTTTTAACAGTACAAACTGCAGCATGTCATCTCACAGGGATGCTGTTGCACAGAAAAGTGGCAGCCCACGAAAAACCCCTGCTGCAAATTTCCGCAGAGTGAGCTTTTGATCCCTGCCACTTCACCAGCTCCCAGACTGGGAGGTAAGCTTAGGAGTGTTTGGCAGTTGTGTGGCCACCTGCCCTTCCTTTCGGAAAGGTGGTGTGTTGAATATTGGTGGTTCAAGGAACTTGTGTTGCTTTCAAGCTGCCATGCCCAGCAGGCCACTCTCCCCACAAGAGGCAGTGGGGCGGGCAGGGAACGAGGGGTGGCATTTTCCTTGGAAGGGGTGGCTGGAGACTGCAGTGTTTGCGTAGCCAGCAAGACCAGGCAAAAAGTGTACACTCCACTGCTCAGCGAAAGCCCACTTGCTTTGCATGTGCAAAGTCCCAGATTCAGTTATGTCTTTTTTATTTGTTAGTTTAAAGGATCTCAAGTTGCTTATGATGGGGAAGACACCTTTGTGAGGGATGCTAGCTGTTAATAATAGAATATACTGGGGAAGATGGGCTGATAATCTGTCTAGGTATAAGGCAGGTCTGGCTATTCTGTAGCCAGCTTTTGTACATGCTATTCCTTTAAAGCCTATTTTGAAGCACGTACTTGCCCCTGAAAATACTTGAGGGCACTGGTATCCTGGGGTTGCTGGGGATTGTAACTCTGTGAGGGGTCAACTACAGTGCCCACTTCAGGCTCACTGCCCAGAGAACGCCATCACCCGGTGGTCTTGCAATTCACTCCTATACAAGCTGTCCAGAAGCAAACCCCACCGAGCCAGGCGCCTTTGGGTGTAGCAAGACCAGTACCACAAACTTTATTGTGGGTTAACTTTCCTTTTTGCTTTGTATTTATGTACTTAAGTCTAGATTGGTGTTGGGTGGGTTGTTTGTATGTGTGTGTGTGTGTGGGGGGGTAATACTCAATTTATTCTGCGCCTGCTAAATTGCTTTTTTAAAAAATTACCGGCACACTCTGCATCTTGCACGTTTGTCTTTTCAAGGCTTTGCAACGTTTGCTGTGGGCTGCTTTTTGGGCGCAGCTTATCATGCAAAAGTGGAAAGTTAAGTAATATTATAATAAAAATTGGGGTTGACTTTTAAAAGTCCCAATTTCCCACCGAGGGGCCCAGGATACGCTGCTCGTTATTGGTCAGAGAAGAATGCGTGGAGGCAGGAACCAGTTGAGGAACGCGAGGCCGATCTGTATTTTTCTGTTGCAAGAATCCCCCCTTCCCATTTTCTGCGGAGCGTGTGCCCGCTATATATACGCATCTTCATTTTTTTATAGCCGCAAAGCCGACTCATCGGCTCAGTGGGGCGGCCCCACACTGCAAGCACCCAACCTAAAATGGAGGTCCCTTGGAGGCGCGCATGTGCGCAACTCCAGCCCTTTCGAGAGTCCCAAGAAAACAACTTTTCTGCTCTTTTACGACTTCCTTTGCCAGGGCTCGCGCTCCCTGCGGAGTCCCTCCCTTTGCAGAAGAAGAAACCAAACCAAATAAGAAACGAAGAATAAAGACGCAGCAGCGAGGGCGGGCATGCACTGCGCGCGGCGTCTTCCGCCCGGCTGGGCCGCCCTCTTCCTCCCGGCCGACGAGACCCTGGGATGCCGCGCCCACCGCCGGGAGAGGCGGGGCCTGCCAGCCTTCTAGTTCCGACTTCGGCCGCAGCTGGGCTCTGCTGGAGGGCCTGGTAAGTGGGGCGCCGCCCGGCCTTCGCCCCGGGGGCAGCGCGCGGGAGCGGGGCAGGGGCGCGCCGAAGCGGGCCGGGCGGCCGAGGCCTCCCCGGGAGAGCGGGGCTCCGGCGCGGGTTCTCGCTGCTTCCCCGCCCCCCCACCCCCCAGGCAGGCTCTTCTCGGTGCGCCTTTCCCCCTCTTGCCCCTCTGAAATGTCGCGGGGCCGGGAAGCAAGAGGCGCGCGCCGCCCTGGCTCCGGTTGCAGCTCCCTGAATCCCCATTCCCAGGCGCGGCCAGCCTTTAGACGCGCGCAATTAACTCTTCCCCACGTTCCTCTTGGGCTGCGTGTCTGCCTGCCTTGCGAGGTGAGACGCCTCGGAGGCAGCGGACGAAACCCATCGGCGCGCAGGTTTCTCCGTTTGCTGCTCCTGCTGGGCGTTTGTGTGGGAAGAGGCGCGCACAGACCGGTTCTGCAACAATCCTGCCTCCTCGGTGGTTCGCAGGAGCCCTGTTGGATCCTGCGGCTGGTTCTGCTGGCTATAAAGCGTGGGAGAAAGCGCATTGCCTTCTTGCAGGGGCGAAACTAGGCTTTATTTCACCCGGGTTAAAGACCCAGTTTGGCAAAAGAAAACCTGTGCATTTGCGAACGCACACAGGCTGGTGCCCCCCCCCGGAGGCGTAACCCGGGACAAAAAACCCGGTTAGCCCCCGCCCCCCTCGTAGCTACGGCTCTGCCTTATTGCTCGGACATTTCTAAAGTTTTAACAACCTAGAAGCAGCCTTTAGAGTTAGAAAGAACTCCCCCCGCCGCCTTTTTAAGGCCTTAGGTTTCCATAGCAAACCAAAAATTTGCTTTGCACCTTGCCTTGATAGCTGTGTTCCCAGTACATGCTGCAATGATTTTCCTTGCCCTGCCCACGTGTTCTCTGAATGTGGCTGATGGTGTAACACTGTGGGAGGTGGACGGAACTTTTTCTGGTGCTTTCTCTGGGCGTGGAAGTGAGGCAGGGAACGGTAAACGAAACCCCTGTTTGCTGCAAGTGTCTGTTTAAGCCCCTGGTGGGCTATTTCTGCACCAAACGCTCAGATAAAAGGAAGTGAACAGGCTGTGGCAACCCCTCTGGCGGTTATGGGCCTGTTCCAGGATTGCCTCCAGGCCTGCGCTTTTTCAAGTAATATGCTGAAATATTGGAGAAGAGCTTTCTAGTCTCAAATGCAACTCCTCCGCTGGGTCTGTGCAAAGGTTGTAAAGGTAGCAAAGGGTGAAATATTGCTTGCTTCTAAACACTTGATGCTTGCTGTGGGGCTGGAGGCCTACAAGTTGTTACTGAATGAACTGCCTGTTAGGTGGGGCACTATCCTGGTGTCCATGGCAGCATCACTCCCTAAATGTTTGCGCAGGAAAGATGGCACTGAGCAGAAAGCGCTACTTTTGTTTCTTTCCCTAAAAGAGTTTTTCTTGGGGTGTCAGACCCTGCCTCAAGGCCCCTGCTTATTTGCATTAAGGTAGAGGTAAAGGGACCCCTGACCGTTAGGTCCAGTCGTGACCGACTCTGGGGTTGCGGCGCTCATCTCGCTTCATTGGCCGAGGGAGCTGGCGCACAGCTTCCAGGTCATGTGGCCAGCATGACTAAGCCGCTTCTGGCGAACCAGAGCAGCGCACAGAAACGCTGTTTACCTTCCCGCCAGAGCCGTACCTATTTATCTACTTGCACTTTGACATGCTTTCGAACTGCTAGGTTGGCAGGAGCAGGGACCGAGCAACGGGAGCATTAGACTGTGCCTAAAGCAGGCATGGGGAACCTGTGGCCCTCGAAGTTGTTGTGGAGCTGCAAGCCAGGCCACCGGTCATTGGCTGGGGCTGATGGGAAGGAGCTGCAGTCCAGTAACATCTGAAGGGTCACAGATTCCCCCAACCCTAATCGGAAGGTAAAATCAAGATGGAGGCGGGGAGGAGAAAGAGGCCTTGATCTAAAGAGACAGCAGAAGATTATCATAGGGCACTTTTCATTAATGGCTCTGCCTGGGAGCTTCATTAATGTACCCATCTCTGGCTGGATTGCAAACAGAGAAATCTCCCATGGAGCAAGCTGTGTTAAGAATATATTTATTTAATATAAAGAATATATGTATTTATTTAAACCATTAACATTTTTAAGTGGTGTACAAAAAATTAGAGACCAGGACCCTCCCTATTTTTTATGATTGTGTTGTTCAGTTGTCAGTTTTTTAATTGTCGTGACTCGCCTTGCAACCTTAGGGTGAAAGGTGGGTACTAAATTAAAATCATAATAATGATGATAATAAACTGTATAAAGATAGGAACAATCAAAATTATCATAAAACAAACTATTTATATAACATGTATTTTGGGCAGCTCACAAGGTACGAAAGAATAAATGCTAAAATGTGAGGATGAACCTAATTACCTAAGCAAAAAGAACAAACTTGTTCCAGTTCTTGAGCAGCTTAACGACATGTTCTGACCATTGTGCCAAATACATTTTGGGGGGGTGTTGATGTGGGTTTCATGAACATTACAGACTTTAAGTACATCAGAGCCCTGCTGGATTGGTCCAGAGGCCCATCTAGTCTAGCATCCTGTTCTCATAATGGCCAAACCGGATTCCTCTGGGAAGCCCATAGCAAAGGCAACGGCACTTGTGGAACCCCAGCAAGATACACCGCCTCTGATCCTGCAGGCAGACCCTGCCTGAGCTTACTCAAAGGCTGTCCTCCGAGATGGCAGTGAACTCGCATGGTATATAAGCTTAGCCAGTCTTGAAAGCAGAGGGGAAGAACTTGTGGTCCTCTAGATGTTGTTGTACAACTCCCAGTGGTCACCCCTGACCATTGACCATGCTAGTTGGAGGTGATGGGATTTGGAGTCCATTGCCATCTGGAGGACCATAGGTTACCCAGCGCTGCCTAAATAGATAAGGGGGAACCAATAGCTGAGGCTTCTCCCTCCTTCAGTGTGCCATACAGGTTAAACCTTAGCTTTGGAGTTGAGCAGTTGTTGCTGCGAGGGTACAAGATAGGGGATTTTGCCCAGCAAATTTCATATTCAAGTGTCTTCTCTCTCTCTTCCAGCTAAGAATTGCATCCTAGCCGTGAAGTCTTCAGCCTCTCCAACGTAAAGTCCCTTCCAAGCGTCTCACGATGAGTCTCCAGTGGGCGGCTGTGGCCACCTTCCTCTATGCAGAAGTCCTCCTCGTTTTCCTCCTGTGCATACCCTTTATCTCAGCAACAAGGTGAGCTGAGGTGGGGATGGGATTGCGGGTGAACCTAGGAGCCTTTCCAGGCCACAGCTGTTGTGTAACACAATTAAGGACGCAATCACACCCTCTCTCGCCTTGGTTTCTAGGATGTTGCAGGAGGCGGATGCCTGTCAACGAAACAGTGGGTTGAGCTGGGTGAGAGTGATTAGCTCTTGCAGACCGATGGGAAATTATTTTTAATATCTGGTTGTCACTGGAATCTGTGAGAGGAGACAAGGAGGTGGATGAAAAGTCACTCCCATTTATTTAGCCAAGTTCCTTATTGTCAAACGTCTGTTAAGTAGCTCAGAGGGGGGTTGTGGTTAGGAAATGGTGCAACAGCCCTTATGTAGGACATAGTTCTTGGACAGTGTTCTTAGGAACCACCCTATTCTACAACACTAATTTATTTTAAGCTGATTAAAATACCTATTAAAAAGTGCTGCAACTCTGGGACTTTATAGAAGGGCGGCTAAGTAATTTTTTATTACTATTACAAAGGTTGATAGTAAAGCTCACCGTCAGGGCTGTTTGTATTCTGATGCACTAAGAAATAAAATTCTGTAGCCTGCTAAGTCCAAATTTTGCAGATTCTGCAGCAAGAAAAGCCATGTTTTGCTACATAAACGGTGTTTGGAATTAGCCAGTTGCGACTGGTGCGGGTCCAGTTGTGACCACATGGAGATCTCTGGATGCCAGGCTGGCGACTGAAGAAAACAAAATGCCACTTCGAGAAGAATCTGAAATACTTTCCCTGAAGCCTGAATTAGATTTATTCTGAATTGTTTTATTTGATGTTTTAATGTGTTGTAAAACACAGAGATTTGTTCTTTAAAATATAAAGCAGTATAGAAACAGAAATAATAATAATAATAATTGTCATCGTCCCATGGGGGTGGGAGGGGAATGGTGCCACTGGGGTGACCGCAGCCTTGGCTTAAGGTGCCATTTGGCAATCTATATCTGAATTTCTAACACTCGTAAACTTAGTTTGCATAATTCAGTTAATGAAATCCGACTGTTGATGGAATCTTTTGTGTGACATGATTGGACAATGAGAGGCAATTGCTTAAAAAATATTTTTGTGTTTGGTGCCATGTGTCACAATCCTTAAAATGACCTACTTAAACCCTGCATAGTTCTGCTAATTTAACTTTTTGGGAGAAGCAAAGAGCTGCCTGGGACGCTTCATTTCTGTCTCTAGCTCCTGGAAGCCTTCCTTGGCTGCTCCTCTGGCTTTTGAGTCTTTCGCAGGCACTGCTCACCTTACAAACATACCTTCCCAGTTATGAGGCCTAGAACCTTAGTTTTCTTTTCTAAAAAAAATATATGCAAGACTCTCAGGAAGCTGAGTTCTCTTCCCAACATACACCCCCCCCCCCATTCCTTCCTCCCATCTCCTTCTGGCATCTCTTCCACTGCTGTTTAACCCAGACGGAAGGCTGTCTGGGGATGGGGAGGAAAGTGGCTTCTTCATTAGTTGCTTGGCAATTACCGAGTTGTCTCCTGATTTCTTCTAGGAGCGTTACACTCCCTCCAAGGCATTGATGTAGCCCCAAAATGCCTTCTGCCTGAAAGTGGCTCCATGGCGTCAGGTTAGGCAGAGGTAACTGGGGAGGTGGGAAATCCCTGGAGGTGGGGAAGGGGGAAGCTAGAGCCTTCCAGATTTTTCTGAGACTCCCATCAGCCCAGCCAGCATGACTAATACTCTGGGATGATGGGAATGTTATAGGCCAACTGCGTTTGGAAGTTTACCATCCTAGTCTTGGTCGTCGCTTGTCCACAGCCTCCTAAATAGCCCAAGAGAGGAAAAACTGGGTCCCGTCTCCATTTTGCTTCCCCACCCATAGCAGAACAAGCTGCTGCCTGTGTTGCGGTCAAGTGTGTTTGTGTTTGTTGCCTGCAAAGCATTGATCCTAACCTCCAACCTTCTTCCACAGATGGCAGAAAATCTTCAAGTCCCGCTTGGTGAAGATAGTGTTGGCCTATGGGAATACCTTCTTTGTTGTGCTCATAGTCATCCTGGTTCTGTTGTTTCTTGGTGAGTGGAAGGAAGCCAGTGTGCTTGGGGTGGGTGTTCTTGCCTCACCCGCTCATGGGAGTGTTTGCTTCTCTGCCTGTGCCTGCCAGGTTCTGGCCAGGTCCCCAGGGCCTTGGGCCACTTCTTCCTCCTGTGCTCTCTGAGCTGCTCATAGCCCGGCACTGTGACAGAAAGGGGACAGGAACGTGGCTGTGGTTCAGGGCCTTTCTCCACACCCGCTCAACTTTATCTTGGCCAGTGATTCAGGAGAACCATCTTCCATCTCCCTCCACGTAGCTGGGGAAGGGCTTTGCCCAGAGTGTTGTGCTGGGTTTGGCTGTGAAGGATTGAGGTTCAAATCGTGCCCAGCCATGAATTTACTTGGGGTCTTCCTCACAGGGTGGCTGTGAAATCTAAAAGGCAACCAGAAGCATTTCTGTGCTCTGGAAAATCCTAGAAGAGTAAGAGTTGGAAGATAAATCAGAGGGGGAAAGCTGGTGTCAAAATATTGGGGGTTGCGGGTGTGAAAGTGGTAGAGATGACAGACCTCTGCTTTATAGGTACCCGTATTTTTCGCTCTATAACACGCTCCCAACCATACCACGCACATAGTTTTTAGAGGAGGAAAACAAGAAAAAAAATATTCTAAACGAAACAGTGGATGTATGATTTTTGTGGTTCATGCTGTGGCCACAGACATGTGATCTGACGGTGAGTTTGGGGTAGCCCAATGCAAAAATCCTGAGGATCCATGTGGATCCGTTCTTTGTAACCACGTTTTTGCACCACTGCGGCCCCAGGCAACAGTGGGTGCGTGATTTATTTGGTGCAAGCTGTAGCCATGGACATACTATGTGATCTGATGGTGAATTTGGGGTGACCCAGTGCAAAAATCCTGAGGACCCGTGTGGATCCGTGCTTTGTAACCATGTTTTAAGTGGGGAGGGAAGGAAAAGCACTCAAGGGACAGGGAACACGCGTGGGGTGGGTGGAGAAGGATGCTGTTAATAATGCAGAAGAGGGGTATAAGGAGAAGGCTCTTATAAGAGGAGTGGGGAAGAGAGAGAGACAGAGAGCTTGCTTGCGAAAAACTTTGCTCCTATTTAGCAAGTGGGGAGGAGAGAGAGACAGAGAGCCTGCTTGAAAAATCTTTGCTGCTATTTAGCGAGTGGGGAGGAGAGAGAGACAGAGAGCCTGCTTGAAAAAACGTTGCTGCTATTTAGCGAGTGGGGAGGAGAGAGAGACAGAGAGCCTGCTTGCTTTAAAGGAGCCAACCAGACAGGAGCCGCTTACACTCGTGTAAGCGGCTCCTCTCCTCTCCTCTCCCGCTTTGCTCCTTTAAAGCAAGCAGGCTCTCTGTCCCTCTCTCCTCCCCACTCAGCGGCTCTTCTCCCGCTTTGCTGTTTCAAAGCGAGCCACGGAGGAGGGAAGGAAGGGGAACCATGGATCCTCTGCTCACGACTGCAGCAGATCCCCCCGCCACCCGTAGGCATTCCGTCCATAACACGCACAGACATTTCCCCTTACTTTCTAGGAGGAAAAAAGTAAGTGTTATGGTGCAAAAAATACGGTACCTTCTTTCTTACTTCACCATTGCACTTAACTGCTCAGGACAGTTGAGTAGATAACTGCTTTGCATCCATTTTGATGTATTTTTAATCTTTGTTGGAAGCTGCCCAGAGTGGCTGGGGAAACCCAGCCAGATGGGCAGGGTACAAATAATAAAATAATAATAATAATACCATCAGCAGTTGGGCTAGGATGCCAAATATCTTTTGTGTGGGTTATGGCAATGTATTCTATTCAGATGGGGGGTGAGGGAGAGACCCTGGAAGCCTTGTGAAATGAGGCTGCTCTTTTGACCCCTACCTACACTACACCAGTTCCACATAAAGCAAACCAATTTGTTTTAAGTCCCTTGCATCAGGGCATTTCAGGAAACAGCCTCTTTCATGTGATACTTGTCTGCCTTCTGAGGTCCTCAGCAGATGCCCTGCTCTGCCACTGTTAAGAGATGCAGTCTACCCTCTACATGGAGTTTAACAGGGAGAAATGTAAAGTATTGCACTTGGGCCAAAAAAATGTGAGGCACAAATACAAGATGGGTGACACCTGGCTTGAGAGCAGTACATGTGAAAAGGATCTAGGAGTCTTGGTTGACCACAAACTTGACATGAGCCAACAGTGTGACGCGGCAGCTAAAAAAGCCAATGCAATTCTGGGCTGCATCAATAGGAGTATAGCATCTAGATCAAGGGAAGTAATAGTGCCAGTGTATTCTGCTCTGGTCAGACCTCACCTGGAGTACTGTGTCCAGTTCTGGGCACCACAGTTCAAGAAGGACACTGACAAACTGGAACGTGTCCAGAGGAGGGCAACCAAAATGGTCAAAGGCCTGGAAACGATGCCTTATGAGGAACGGCTAAGGGAGCTGGGCATGTTTAGCCTGGAGAAGAGGAGGTTAAGGGGTGCTATGATAGCCATGTTCAAATCTATAAAAGGATGTCACATAGAGGAGGGAGAAAGGTTGTTTTCTGCTGCTCCAGAGAAGCAGACACGGAGCAATGGATCCAAACTACAAGAAAGAAGATTCCACCTCAACATTAGGAAGAACTTCCTGACAGTAAGAGCTGTTTGACAGTGGAATTTGCTGCCAAGGAGTGTGGTGGAGTCTCCTTCTTTGGAGGTCTTTAAGCAGAGGCTTGACAACCATATGTCAGGAGTGCTCTGATGGTGTTTCCTGCTTGGCAGGGGGTTGGACTCGATGGCCCTTGGGGTCTCTTCCAACTCTATGATTCTATGGGGCAGAGCCTTTTGGGTTGTTTCTCCCAGATTATGGAACTCCGTGCCCTGAAGGGCTCACTTTGCCCCCTCTCCCTGCTAGCATTTCGACACTTGGCCCAGCCTTCATGTAGTGCCTTTGTGGACAAGCTCTCCCCTGGATTGTGTGCGTGTCACTCCTGATCCAGTTTTATGGTGCAGAATTCTATATTTTTAAAAGATAAGGTTGCCGGCACTTTGAAGGCCTTTGAGATGGAGAAACGGCTTAGAAATAAATTGGATCAGAAGTTGGGCACATTCTTACCTCCCCCTCCATTAAGATAGATTCTGTGGCTGGGTTGTTGTCTTAGAGATGCTCAATTTCCCCTAAAGCAAGGATGGTCAACATGGCACCCTTCAGCTGTCCCTGAACTACAACTCCCATCATCCCTGACCGTTGGTCATGCTGGCTGAGGCTGTTAGGCGTTGCAGGACGCCAGCACCTGGAGGGCACCATGTTCTTTGTCACTGCCTCTAAAGTCACCTGCGGTGATGGCCCAGAATCCAGCGTTCTAGCCAGCAGCACATGCCCAGTGACAGGTAGGCTGTTCCCTGTGAAACATTCCTGGCTGTTCTTTAGCAGGTTTCTCTGCTTCAGGCTCCTTTGGCAAGAGAGACTCTGCAGAGCAAGAGTGTTAAAATGGCACATGCAAGCTGCAGTTCATGCAGAGATGGAGCTTGCAAGGTATGCAAAAAGTTGGCTTCTGCTGCCCCCTGGAGTTTTCAGTGGGAAAGTGAGGGTGAGAAGTTCACTTTTCCATACAAACCCCTTGCATGGACTCAGAATTGTAGAGTTGGAAGGAAACCCTGAGGGTCATCTAGTCCAACCTACTGCAATGCAGGAATCTCCACTGAAGCATTCGTTTTATGAGTCGAGCGCCATCCCATCAGTTTGTGCCGTCTGGCTGTTGGGGCTCCCTATGGATGGAGCTGATGGACTTGTGTGCCGTATTCCACACAAATGCAGAAACTTATTATAGAACCAAAATGAGACTTGTTCACGTGGCACCACAAGAAGGCAAGTCCAGCCCATGGGCCATCAGTCAGCCGCCCTGTTTTAGGGAATGAATTCAACATAGAGCCAAGCGGATCGCTCTGTCGGCTCACCCATTTCTGCTTTCCTGATGAAATGAGCTGCCTTCTCCTCCACCTGCCTGCTGTCCCAGTGGTTCTCCTGACCCCCAGAGCCAACTGGAGGGGCAGGCCCCATTGCGCTAGCGGAAGAAGTTGTTGCACAGGCTTTTTTTCTTTTCTTTTGAAGAGGCTTTCTTGTAATAATTGTCAAGGGATAGGGCACTTTTTCCTCCTGGGGGCCACAAAATGGGCCCCAGACATTACTCACTTGCATATAGCAGGCTCCATTCAAGTCATGTAAAATCCAGAGATTCCCATGCAGACCTCTCTATTCTCAGTTCCAGTCAGGCAAAAGTCCTCAAGGAGACAGTGGGGCCGGTGCTAGTGTGGGCTGACCCCTGGAGAGAGTCATGTGGGCCAGATAGAGAGGTCTTGGGGGTAGATGGGTGTGCACTGGGCCTCAGGACCTGGCCTAGGAGGAGAAGAAATTCAGTGCTTTAGTTCTCAGTCACTTCAAACTTTAGTTACCTTTATCCTGCTAACCCCATATATTCTTGAAACCTGACTATCATATTTGACCCAGACTGGATGATATGTTTGCCATGTGACTTGAGCTTGATTTTCCTTCTGGAAATATCAGCTGTGGGGGTTTGACTTTGGGTAGGATTTGTGGGGTGAGGGAATTGTCCCTTCTTTCCACACATTTCCCCCCTCAAAATTGCCTCCCAAGCTGCTTGTGGCAAATCACACCTTTAGGGGCAACAAGCAGAAGAGTGGATTTCTAGTGAGAAAAAGGCTGTGGGGTAGGTCACCACCACACACACACACCGGTCCATGCACTGCGATCCCCATCTGAATTGCACCCCAGCAATTTCTGTTGCTAAAAGAAAAAGAAGCCTGGGCAGCACAATCATGTGACCAACGTATCGCCTGGTATTGGAAGTCCGCTGCTTTTAGAATACTTGGCGAGGCTGAATATGTGAGGAAATAGTTTCGCCTTTAGCACAGTCAGTCAGGAGTCAATTTTTGTCAATCAGGAGTTATTTTGCAATCATGTATTGCCCTGACTTAGGCTGTCAAAATGGCTTGTAATGTTAGTACCCAAATAGCATCCGTACTGTCTCAGAATGGAACAGAATGAAGGAGGGGTGACATTGTCTTACATCTACACAGACCTTTCAGCTAACATTGGCTTAATTCTCAAGCATGAGAAGCAGGTCCCTTCCGCCCCCTTCTAATAGTACCAAAATGGCAGCCATTTTGTGCTGGCACCCACAGCACTTTGGTATAGATCCTAGAACCGGCACCTCATTATCATGAAATATATGACAATGGAGTGGAACTGACAGATTTCTCTCAGGAGAGAATTTAACTTGGGCGCCATGCTGAATATACCCTATTCCTGGTGACAGCTGATCTTGCCTCAGATGATCATGATTACTGGAAGTCTGGATGAAGTAATGTCTCATGTGTCAATCTTAATTAATGTGGTGGGTGGCAAGTATAGGAACTCATTAAGTGGCTTGCTAGATCAAGGCCACTGAGGGCTTTAAAGATTGGAAGCCGACACCCTAAAGTGGGCCTGAAAACAAGCTGGCAGCTAATGGCGCTCTCCTCAGAGACTGGGCTGGGGAGCGTGTGACCCCCCCCCCCAAGTAGTTGTTGAACTACAGCTCTTATCATCTCCAATCATTGGCCATGTTGGCTGGGGCTGATGGGAGCTGGAGTCCATAAATAGCTAGAGAGCCACAGGTCCCCAGCCCTGCTCTGAAAGGTGAGATATGCTCCTGGAGGTTAGTTCTAGATAGAAATTATGCTACTATATTCTGGACCAGTGGAAATTACCCAGAGGCTCCTCATGGTAGGAGGGTAGCAAAGTGTTGCATTGTGTGGGGGCAGCTGAAAAGCTTGTTTATGTTCCCATCAGTCTAAGACCCGCTTTGGGGACCCTACCGTTGGTCTGTGGGACAAGCATTCTCAAGTTGGCATGACCAAAACCTACCTCCATTTTATACTTCTGTCTGGAACACATGCTGTTGTGGCGTGATGGCTTTTGGTGGAGTCTTGTCAAAGACTGTAGCTGGATTCATGGATTCATGGCAATGGGCTGGGCTTGGGACGAAATCTCCAGAAACCAACCGGAGCTTAAGTTCAAGCAAGGCTTGCAAATAAATTGTCAGTCTGTGGAGCTCTGACTCGTGTATAAATTTGTGACTTTCAGATGCCATTCGTGAGATCCGGAAATACGACGATGTGACGGAGAAAGTGAACCTGCAGACCAACCCTGGGGCTGTGGAGCATTATCACATGAAGCTCTTCCGAGCCCAGCGGAACCTCTACATTGCTGGCTTCTCGCTGCTGATGTCCTTGTGAGTACCTCAGGGGCACTGCTGAGGCTACATCAGGTGGCGGGCAAGCTGCGTGGCCGGCCAGACTCATCACCCCTGACTATTAGCCATGCTGCCTGGAGCCTGATGTAAACTGGAGTCTTAACAGCATCTAGAGGGCCACCATTTCCCAATCCCTGGGCCAGATGCTTGGGAATCTGGGTAAGGCTTGGATACTAGGTTTGAATTCAGGAGGCACTGGAAATAAGGCATTGAGGGGAGCATCAGCTGCAGCCAGATTGCATCACCCTTAGCACCCACTTCTTGCCAGTAAGAACCAAATTATTTACTTTGTGGCCCTTGACATAGTTCTTGCACATAGTAGCAAAGAGTTCTCTTGGGAGCATCCCTCTCCCCCTTTCAAGGGTGGCCTCCATATATTCTCCTTTGCAGAGAAAAGCTTCTAGGCAGGCTTTGACATCTCCCCTTAATGACGCTTTGCCTGGTTCTCTTGCACCCTAGGTGTTGGCTTCAGAGCTGCATAAAAGGTAACGGGACCCCTGACCATTAGGTCCAGTCGTGGCCGACTCTGGGGTTGTGGTGCTCATCTCGCTTTATTGGCCGAGGGAGCTGGCGTGCAGCTTCCGGGTCATGTGGCCAGCATGACTAAGCCGCTTCTGGTGAACCAGAGCAGCGCACGGAAACACCGTTTACCTTCCCGCCGGAGTGGTACCTATTTATCTACTTGCACTTTGATGTGCTTTCGAACTGCTAGGTTGGCAGGAGCAGGGACTGAGCAATGGGAGCTCACCCCGTTGCGGGGATTCGAACCGCCCACCTTCTGATCGGCAAGTCCTAGGCTCTGGTTTAACCCACAGCGCCACCCGAGAGGATGGCAAAGCTAGAGGTGGGGAGCCTCTGGCCCATGGGCCAAACATGGCTAGCCAGGCCTGCCCACTTGGCCTACAAGGCTTTTTTGCGAATCCAGGCCCACCGCCCCACATACATGACAGCAGGTGTGGGACAGGTAAGGGTGGAGTTTCAAAGGAACAACCAGGAGCTTAAAGTGGATTCCTGACTGTTCTTTTGCTGGAGCAAGGGATGCCCCCAGTCATGGCATCAAATGATGGGCAGTAGGAACGCACCTTGCTTGAGGTGGGCATGTGGTTTCTATTCAGTGGAAGCTGCTTCTCCCTTTTTACAACTGCTCTTTGAAGCTGCCTGTGCTTCTTTCAGCCTACAGAACATGGAAGGCACAGGGCTGGCAATGCCTCCTGCGCTGTGACGCCAAGTTTGGGAACCCTGCACAATGAATTTGGAGGGGTGGCCAATCAGCTGGTGTTGTCTGCCTCAGAGCTGTAGCTATAGGAGGCGGGGGCTAGCCAGGGTTTTTGCTCAGGTGAAGCCTCCAGAGGGGCACCATTGAGGCTCCCAGGCTGTGTGTGTGTATATATGCATATATATGTATATATGCAAATGTGCATTGGGGGATTGGGTACCCAACTGAGTCTTTGACCCAAGTGAAATAAAGCCTAGTTTCGCCTCTGGGATGGATTGCACCACTCACCTGTCAAGGTTGGCCCACATGGTGGGCGAAAAAGTCTCCCTACCCTTGCATAAGCAATGCAACTAACCTTCTGCAGTGTTGTTCGCACGGTGCATGCCCAGGTTGTCTCAACAACTGTGAGATGTGCAGATTGGCAGGCAAAGCAATACTAAAAATTACTCCCTGAAGATAGATTTGAAAACCACTGCTGTACAAAAGGAGGCACGGTTTCCATCACATTTCCCTGCTCTCCCTTCTGGAAGCTTTGACAACGAGCGTGATGTGAGCTGCAGAGGGGCTTGCCTCTTGTCCCTGCTCCCATTTGCGTTGCTCTGTTTAGGTCAGGGCCGCAGAACAGCATCTAGAGCTGGCACCCCCAAACTCGGCCCTCCAGCTGTTTTGGGACTACAACTCCCATCATCCCTGACCACTGGTCCTGTTAGCTAGGGATGACGGGAGTTGTAGTCCCAAAACAGCTGGAGGGCCGAGTTTGGGGATGCCTGATCTAGAGGGCCACACTGGTTTCCTGTTCCTGGTTTAAAATAATAACAACAACAACAACATTTTTTATTTTTACCCCGCCTTCCCCAGCCAAGGACGGGCTCAGGGCGGCTAACAAGCAATAATAAAAACAAGTTGAATGAATACAACTTAAAAACAAGATTAAAATACAACATTAAAATATTGAAACATTAAAATATTAAAATGTAGCCTCATCGCAGGAGGGGAAAGGAAAAGAAAAATTAAAGAGGGGGAGGGGATCAAGTTGATCCCAAGCCAAAGGCCAGGCAGAACAACTCTGTCTTACAGGCCCTGCGGAAAGAAATCAGATCCTGCAGGGCCCTGGTCTCATGAGGCAGAGCGTTCCACCAGGCCGGAGCCAGTGCTGAAAAGGCCCTGGCTCTGGTTGAGGCTAATCTGACTTCCTTTGGGCCCAGGACCACTAGGGTGTTGCTATTTATGGACCTTGAGGCTCTCCGTGGGGCAGACCGGGAGAGGCAGTCCCGGAGGTACGAGGGTCCTAGGCCGTTTAGAGTCTCATTGGGTGCTATCTCTCTGTCTCTTTTCTCTCTCCTGTCTGTCTGGGTGGCTTCCATCCCATCAAAAGCTTATGCTGTAAAAAACCTGTTAATCTTCAGAGCAGGACTCCTGTTTTCAGCATCAGTCTGGCACAGCAGCCTAGCTCTTTTGGAAGGCCTCTTGGAGGAGGCAGGGTGTCAACATTTCTATACAGCAACACGATCTGCAAGAACTATGTCAAGGGCCTTACTGACAATTTGGCCTTACTGGAAAGCAGTGGGTGCTAAGGGTGATGCAATCCGTCTGCGACTGATGCAATTGCTCATCTCAATGCCTTATTCCCAGTGCCTTCTGTATTCCCGCTTACTATCCAAGACTTGCTATGATTCCTAAAGAGATTCCTAAGATTCCGTCTGGATGCTGTTGGACTCCAGTTTCCACAGATAGTTCTTCTTTTTATTATGTATTTTGTGTTTTTATTACTTAATTTTATGCTGTGGATTGCCTTGAGAGGAAGGGCAGTATACAAATAATAATAAATAGTGGGACTATGCAGTAGCTGGGCATTCACTGCTTGCTCCCTCTTGCCTCCACCTGACTGTGAGGACCGGGTGGCAGTTGACCAAAGACATCCTGTTTCCAACCCCTGTTGCAGACAGTGGCACCTCTGGATAAGAACTTACAGTAATTTGTTCCAGAGGTCCATTCTTGTTCTTAACCTGAGGGACCACTTTAGCTAATGGGACCTCCTGCTGCTGCCGCCGCACAATTTCTGTTCTCTTTTTTTTTTTTTGAAAGATATTTATTAAAATTTCAACATATTACAAAAATAAGAAAAAGAATAAAAAGAAAAAGAAAATACAAAGTAAAAACAGTTAAAAACAGATCAGTCTTTCCATATCTTATCTTTCATTTGCTTGTTTCCCTGACCTCCTCACACCTCCCTTTCTTGTATTCCAGTTCAATTAGTTAATTCAGCAAATCCTTTCCCTCTTTGATTTTATCTTAATCTTTTATCTTAATATATTATAGCTTTAGATTATCACCTGTTAACAATCCATTTTTACATATTCCTTTATAACATTGCTGCTAAAAACCACTTAACTTCAATCCAACATCATTCTAACATTCATTAATTTTGCAGTATTTCTGTAAATAGTCTTTAAATTTCTTCCAATCTTCTTCCACCGACTCTTCTCCCTGGTCTCGGAATTTCTGTTCTCATCCTGAAGCAAAGTTCTTAACCCGAGGTACTATTTCTGTGTTAGTGGAGTCTGTAACCTGAAGCGTATGTAACCTGAAGCATATGTAACCCGAGGTACCAGTGTAGTCTGTTTGCTGCTGTTTAGACTAGAGTCAAGTACAGTGGTACCTCAGGTTACAGATGCTTCAGGTTACAGACTCTGCTAACCCAGAAATAGTACCTTGGGTTAAGAACTGTGCTTCAGGATAAGAACAGAAATCGTGTTCCAGTGGCGCGGCAGCAGCAGGAGGCCCCATTAGCTAAAGTGGTGCTTCAAGTTAAGAACAGTTTCAGGTTAAGAACGGACCTCTGGAACGAATGAAGTACTTAACCCGAGGTACCACTGTAGTTGTAGAGGCTGAAGCAGCCTGCTGTGCTCTCTTTGGCCACAAGGTGGCAGGCGTGCATAATTTCTTACCTCTTACTGAAAATTCCTGAGGATGAGGACAGCAGCTGAGTCTACAAGCCAGTAGAGTAGACTCTTCAGAGTTGGGGATTAAGCCACAAAGTGACGCCCTAATGAGCACATGCCGGACGCTTTCTCTGGACAGAACCACCACTTCTGGGCACTTGGACTGTAGTGAGGGCCAGGCAGCCCTTGGCCCTTCGTGCCAACTTTTTCTTTAGAAGCTTCTGAGATTAACAGTAAGAAGCCTAAAAGAGGCGAAATTCCAATTCCTAAAGTTATTCTCTCTTCTCCTGCCCACATAATGGGTTTTTATGTTTGCTATTCATTTTGCAACCTGTTGAGAGTCAGACCATTCGTCCATCTAGCCCAGCATTGTCTGCACAGGCTGGCAGAGGCTGTACAGGGTTCAGCCAGAGGATGTTCCTAGCCTTACCTGGAGGTGCAGAGGACTGACCCTGGGACCTTCTGCATGCAGAGCAGACGCTCTACCACCGAGATGTGGCCCTTTCCCCAGTGGAGGAAGATGGCCTCATGCTGAGTTAGAGCAGCTGTCCATCTAGATCAGCGGTTCTCAACCTGTGGGTCCCCAGATGTTGTTGGACTACAACTCCCACCATCCCTCAGCTCGGGCCTTGCTAGCTAGGGGTGATGGGAGTTGTAGTTCAACAACATCTGGGAACCCACAGTCTGAGAAAGGCTGATCTAGATTTTGCCACGCTGATTGGCAGCCACGGCCTCCAGGGTTCAGGCGGGGTGGGGGGCATTTCTAGCCCCACCTGGAGATGCCACTTGGAGATTGAACCTGGGACCCCTTCTCCATTGCCAGTGGTCCTTGCCGTTGGCAGCAGCTGCTCACAGAGGCCGGCTGAACCAGGGCTCATGTCCTCCCTGGCACTGAGCAGGCTGCAGGGTCTCTGTTGTGTCCATTACGGTGCCTGTCCAGCCAGCTCTCTGGTTTGATGAGCAGCCGCTTTTGGCCGCAAAAGACAGCTGGCGAAGGGTGTGAACAATGCCTGTGGGCCATAAATCAGCAGCCTGGGTGCAGAGTTGCATACAAAGGGAATGTGCTTGACTGTGCAGCTGGGGCTGGAAGTAGGGATGGGGGGGGGGGTGAGCTGTCGGCTTCCATATCTTTGCTGTATGTGAGTGTCTGGCCAGGAGGCAGGATGTTCTGGTCTTGTGAGCTCAGCCCTTGGCCTTCGGGCTGCAGCTTCTCAGCTCACTTTCCCTTTCATTGTTTCAAAATGCATTTGTTGTCCGTGCTCAGAATGGCTATACAGAGGAAACTGGGAGTCCTGGGCCAGATTTCACTCTCATAGCGCTTGTCCAAGGTGGCATTGCCCTTCTCTTGCCCTTGAAAACGCGTTGGCTTGCAAGGCGGTTATTCAGAAAGGTAAAAAGCCTGCCCTTCCCTCTCTTGTGTCCTCGCTATCGAGAGAAGCTTTTTAAAAAACGGGATGGAGCATTTTCTCCAGGCGAGAGCTGCAGGCCACCCTGCGCTGGGCTTCAGTTGGCATTGAAGCACTCGAAGGGACTGCCAGCGTTCTCTCGTTCCGCTTTGTGGCTTTGCGATGGCAGCTCTTGCAGCCAGAGGAGTCTGTGCTGAGGGCCATCTCTGCCTTGCGCTGGGTTTATTGCCCCCTCACTCCCTTCTCTGACCAGCATTTCGGTCTGTGGCTTCTAACAGACAGTGGCCATCTGGTGGTGGCAAAAGCCTGTTTGACATCTGGCCAAGGCTGAGCTTTGTGGGCGGCACTCTTGGCCTGTGTCCTGGCACTCCCTTGTCGCGACTGATCTGCTTGGTGGCTCCTGTATGTGGCAGCCTTCCTTCCCCTGGGCCAATCCAAGCTGCCGGAAGGGCTTGCGTAAGCCTTGCAATGTAGCGCCTGACTTGTGCGGCTCTGGGGGCTGGCTCTGCATGGTTCCCTATACGTTAGTCTGCCTCCTGTGGTGCCAGTGTGGTGTAGTGGTTAAGAGTGGTAGTCTCGCAATCTGGTGAACCGCATTCGCTTCCCTGCTCCTCCACACGCAGCTGCTGGGTGACCTTGGGCTAGTCACACTTCTTCGAAGTCTCTCAGCCTCACTCACCTCACAGAGTGTTGTGGGGGAGGAAGGGAAAGGAGAATGTGAGCCGCTTTGAGACTCCTTCGGGTAGTGATAAAGCGGGATATCAATTCCAAACTCTTCTTCTCTTCTCCTATGCTGAAAAGGAGCTGCTCCTTGAAAGGGTGATGTGCAGTGGCTTCTTTCAAGTCCAGGAAGCGTTGTCTCATTGTTCTTGCTCCTCTGGTGGGGATGGGGCAAGAAGTGATAAGGCTACGTTGGAGGGAAGCAGTGGTGAATGCAGGGGGAGGGTGGAGCAGAAGCTGCGTCTAAGCTGAGAGCCCTGGTGAGCAACAGCCTCGTAAGAGAGGCCATATTTTGATATAAACAATTGCAGAAGGGCTGGCAGAATGGGTTCTCAGTGTGGAGCTGCGCCTGCTTTGGCAGGGGCCACAGTCACTCCTTCCTGACTTGGGGGGCAGCAAAGGCTTTGGCCAAGCCCTCCGCGGATCCTGCACTTCTGCCTTTTGCTCTCCTCTGTCTTGGTGTGGGAAGAGAGCTCCTGTGCAGTGGGGGCACTGAAGAGCCTTTGCACCGGCTGTTTGCTGCTACCACTAGCAGATTGGCTTTCTTGTCGTGGTGGAAATGAAGCTTCCCTATGTCTGTGGGAGAGCTGGTTGGTGGAGTGGACAAACCCCAAAAGCCTGTACATTAGCTTTGGGGGTGGCGTGGGAAGGGCCCTAAGTGGGTGACAGAGCACATGTGTGCCACGCCAAAGGTCCCAGGTTCTTTATATATATATATAATATTTTATTTTTTAACATATCAATTTCAGCAATAATTAAACATACATACAGTTTTTTTGACTTCCATCAATCACATCTGAAAATTTTCCAATCTATTCACTTAATATATATTTCTTACTTTCACTATTACATTTAAATCTCATAACTAACATCTCTATTCTTTCTCTACTTTGCAATATTTCATATATTTCTCCTTACAAGACTTTTTATAGTCTTACTAGCGTAATTTGTTGATTACAGTTGCTCTTCAAATTGTTCATATATTTCTTCCAATCTTCTGTAAATCTCTGGTTCCGCAGGTTTCGAATCCTTCCTGTCATTTTATCTAATTCTGTGTAGTCCATTAATTTTGTCTGCCATTCTTCTTTCATCAGAATTTCTTATTGCTTCCATTTCTGGGCTAACAATACTCTTGCCCAAAGGGCCAGGTTCAATCCTTGGTGCCACCTGGTAGATCTGGGCAAGGCTGGTAGGTCTGGGCAAGAATCCCTGCTGGTCAGGGTACAGACGATAGTGGGCTTGATAGACCAATGTCCTGACTCTGTGTAAGGCAGCTTCTTTTATCGAAGGTTTGGGGAACCTTGACATGAAGCAGGAATGGGGATCCTAAGTAGCCCTATGGATAATGTTGGACTCCAGGTTGTGTCAGCCCCAGCCAGCTCGGCCCGTGGCCACGGATAGTGGTCCAGCAATATCCAGAAAGTCACAGGTCCCCTCCTTGATCTTTTGACGTGAAGCACAGTCTTCTCTACTGCAGTTAAACTCATGATCCTGTTGATGGCAAGACCGGCCTTCCATTTTCTTACCAGTCTTCTCTGGTCAGAGACATTGTTAGGCCTCGCTGTTCTGTTTTCCCCAACGGGTATGCATGGCTCAGTCGTTTTATGACTGGAAGTGGGGGCTTCAGTGATCCAGCTGATAAAGCACTACTGGGTTCAGACTCAAGTCCCACCTGGTTAGCCTTGGACAAAGCCAAGTTGTGTTCCTTGCTTGCTTTCCCCAGGATGCAGAGACAGCCTTGGTGGGTAAGGAAGCTACTGTCACTCCCAGTTTCCAGTACAAAATCCTCCTTTCCCAAGGCCAGTTGGGAAGCCTGTGACTGACCTGGAAATTGAACCCGGTGCTTTATCAACTAGGTCACTCCAGTGCCCTTTACAGCAGACCCAGATCTAAAGACGTCTCTGTGTGTTTCTTAACTCTCTTGTTGACTTGGTTTGCGATGCCCTCTTTGAGCCACCTTCTGCCTCTGTCCTTGCAGTCTGCTGAGACGCCTGGTCACCCTCATCTCCCAACACGCCACCGTCCTGGCTTCGAACGAAGCCTTCAAGAAGCAGGCAGAAGGAGCTAGCGATGCGGCCAAGAAGTACATGGAGGAGAACGACAAGCTAAAGAAGGTATGGTCTCCTGCCTGGGCCAGAGGCACAGGGGAAGCTGCCGTGGGGCAGTTTTGACTTTGGCAGATTGCTGCAGTGTTGTTACAAATGTGAGTTTTGAGGCTCCCCTCAGTTTTAGCAGCGGGTGGCCCTGCTGGATGCTAGTCCCTCTGCTCTTGAGGAAACACAGGTGCAGTGGCCCCTCTGGGCAGTAGTTTGCACACTTCCACGCATCCTCAGACTTCGGAGGTCTGATTTATGGGTGTATTGGTTGGTGTCTGTAATCCTATAAGGCTCTGGGACTGTCTGTCACGCTATATACCCGGTCCCCTTTTATGGCAGTAACCTTACCCAAGGGGTTAATCGCCCACTGGTGCCTTGTTTTTTCAGGAATACTTGGTGGGTGACTTTGACCTACAAGATTGCTGCACTAGCAAATGCCAAGCATTCGAAGCAGCTGGCATTGCAACCCGCTCCCTCGATAGCCTGGTGTTGGTGAGAGGCTTGCTGGCACCTAAATATGGAGTATACCTCAAAATGGGTTCAAGATGGTGTTGGCTAACCTTCCAGTAGCCAAGGCACACTTTCTGAATTTACATGTGAGGCAGGCTTTGTTCTGTCCACCACATTTTTCTTCAATGGGGAGGAAGATGTAGCCCACTGTGGCGTACCTGTGACCAGCAGGTGGTCTCCTGGGGCTTGGGGGCCCTTTCTTGGCACCAGGAGACACCTGGAATTGGACCTGGGACCTTCTGCATGCAGAGCAGGTGGCCCCTCCTCACCTGCATTTCCTGGGCTTGCCTCCCTCCAGCGAGAGCGCAGAGGTGTTGTAGGCCAAACTCTTCTGGGCAGGGGTGTAGCGCTATTTGCCAGCACCAGGGGTGGTGCAAATGTTCACCAGAGGGAGTGGAGCACATTCACCCAGCTCTTGCTGCTGACGCTGCCAGGCAGGTGCTCATGCGCCGGGCAGGGTAGGGGCACACAGGATGCTCTTTGCCCTTGGCACTCACCCAGCCCTCACTGCTGGAGCCAGGCAGGGCATGACAGAGATGCTGGTTTGCTCCCCTCCAAGATTGTGTGCCAGGGCCATGACCCGCCCCATCTCCTGGATGGCAAATATCTTTGCTGATTTTTTGCCTTGTGAACACTGGGATGATCTAATGAAGGAGCCAAGCTCCTCTGAAGCCTTGCCTTCTGACCACTGGAAATCTTCCTGCTTGGTTCTTTTAAAAACAAACTCCCAAACCTTTCAGCGTCGTGCATGGTGCTTGTGACAATCTTGCAAATGGGAAACTATCACCTGTGGCCCTCTGAACTGGTGTTGGACTGCAGCCCCCATCATGCTTGACTGTGGGCCATGCTAGCTGAGGCTGATGGGAGTTTTTTCTAGAAATGTCTGGAGTGCCAGGTTCTCCATCCCTGGTATAGGACATCGTGCTCTGCCAGGAGAAATATTACATGGTGGAGGTCACCTCAGCACCCACAAGCAAGGTGGCACCTGGAGAGGCTTTCATTGGTGCCTTTGGGCAGGGGCTCTGGACTCTGAGCTTTCCTTTTTCTAAAGAGGCAAGTCTCTTGCCCTTCTAGACAGAGAAATAGGAAGCAAAATATGCAGGTACCCCGTCTAAGAAATTTCTGTGAAACAAGCTGGACTGACTGCTCCAACCATTTTAGCCAATGAGTTGTTTGGACACCAGTTATTCCTGTGGTCTAAAGAGTTGCTGTTTCCCCTTCCTCTTCTGTGTTCTTTTCCTGCTTCAGACTTCTTTCCAGGTTCTTGGAATTCCTGTAGTTTCCATTCCTTTTCCCCAGCAACCAGGATGCATTTTTCCTGTGGTCAGTTTTTGTGGGATCAGGGTAGTCCCTAGGAATCATTTTCTGCAAATAATACTACACAGTAAGTGTGGGTGCCTGCTATGGAATCCCTCCTCCCCACCGAAGGCAAAGGTTAGAACTTTGCAACAGGCTGCGCCGTCTCTCCTTCTGTGTGGGAGATAAGAATTCACTGCAGTACAATTGTGCACATGTCTACTCAGATGTAACGCAAGAGGAAAGTGTAGTTTGGCTGGCCAGTCGCTGCACCTCTCAATGGCAAACTTTCATTGAGACCAGAAACCGTTGCTTTAGGGTGGCTGAGTGTGTTTCTGCAAGCTTTTGAATTGTAGAGTTCACTGTGCATTTATTTTTTGAAAAACAAAACACCGTGTGTAAGCTGGCAGCAATGGAAAGGCACCCCGATGAAGCAGGGCGCTGTCTAGTCTTGCACTGAAATGATGAAAGCGGTAATAACCAGTCTGCACTAGTAATTTTGCACCCTTCTACTCAAGCACAGATGCCCAAGGCCTCTTCACACCCGTCTCGCCCTGAGGGAACAAATACAGTCATACCTTGGGTTGCGAACGCTGCAGGTTACGTCTTTTCAGGTTGCATCCCGCGGCGACCCGGAAGTACCAGAAAGGGTTACTTCTGGATGTCGCCACTCGCGCATGCGGAGATGTGCAAAATGACATCATGCGCATGCGCAGAAGTAGTGAATTGCGACATGCGCAGACGCGGGTTGCATTCCTTTCAGGTTGCGAACGTGGCTCCGGAATGGATCCCGTTCGCAACCAGAGGTACCACTGTAATGTCTGAAAAGTCTGTAAAACCCTGACACCTGAAATATTTTGTTTCCATCTGCTTCCCCCTCTGCCTTGCAAAAGAAAAAGAAAAGAAAAGGGTACCTGGGAGCTTCTAAGTTCCCTAAACATAGGCTTGCTAAATAGTCCCACAATCTTTACAGCTACAAAGCCTTTAAACTTCTGAGAGCCTCGGCTTTGCTTCATAAGAATCCTGAACTAGATCCCAGGTCTTCCCCACCCCCTCCTCACGTGGAGAGTGCGGCTGTGAAAGGCAAGCTCTGTCGCATGGCAAGTGTGTTGGAGTTTCTGGGAATTCACGGCAGCTGCAGCTTCTAATGCAGAATCCAGATTTCCTTAGAAAATAAAAAAAGAGCAGGCTTCCTTCCACGGCATGATGGACAAAACAGGTGAAAGTGCCCCTGCAGTCTCAAGTTTCAGCTTTGGGGGGTGGGGCTCCAACCTGGGGGCAGCTCCCTTTCATGCGCTTTCTTTCCAGCCCTACTTTCTGTCCTCCCTAACCAATAGAACTAAGCATGGAAATTCATGGAATTTCCATTTGCAGCAGGGTGAGAGGCCTCACATTTGCCTGTGTACCAAAGAGCCTTCAAACCTTATGTTTTTTAAACCACCACCCGCCATATGGGGCAGGCAAGCCCCATCACGCTGGGTTGACATGAGGGCACTGCCTTAAATATGGCAATAATTTTTATGGAGTCAAATAAATAAGGACTGTGCATTAGCAAGACAGCCTTGACCCTCTGGATAGTAGGGTGGTGGTTGAATGTATCGGCTTTGGTGTGTCTTCAATCTGTAGCCATAAACAGGATGCAAAGATAAAAATGCAAACCTTGCTCAAGGGCGGTGATTATGACTTGGGCTTTTGATAGTGCCCCAGTCCCTTGCAGCTGTTTTTGGAGAGCTCTTCTCTCCCCCCGTTCTCTGGCGCTACAGACTGGCACAGCTAGAGATTGGCTTGGAATGGACTTTTCTATTCCAGTTAAAACTTATCTCTTGTGAGGGATGTGGCACTCGGGTTTGGGAGGAAATTTCCCCTTTTCTCGCTCATTTTCATAGAACCTTAGAATTGTAGAGTTGGAGCATCCTGCAATGAGCCAGGATGCTCACTGCAAAAAAATTGGAAAGGGGAAAAAATACCACCAATAAAAGAATGGCAAATGAAATTTTGTGAATATATTTGGCAAGATTCACAACATTTTTAAGGGGACAATCGGACCAAAAATTAGTAAAAGAATGGGATTGTGTTAAATAATATATGAAAAAACATTGTTCTGGAGTAATTATATCAGGATGTAATGAATGAAGCTTTGCAGGGTTAAAGAAATTGAAAAATGGTGCAAGAGGTATAAAGATAGAGGTAATCTGCACTAGACACAGCAATACAGAATGATTAAAAACTATGAGGTCTCAGAACAAAGGAAGGAAGTCAATAGCAATGATTAGTATGACGATACAGTTTTCTTTGTAGGTGTGATTTTTCTTTTTCTTTTTTCATCTTTGTTTTGCTTTCCTTTCACCCCCGGCCATTAGATACGCTGTCTGGGGCTGGTGGGAATCCCTTACAGGCTTCATTTGGACCAGCTTAACAGCATGTGAAGGGGCCACCAGGAACCCACCCTATCCTAGAGGGTGGCGGGCAGATCACTTTCTTGAATGCTGGCCCTGCGGCAGTATGTCTTGGGAGGGCAGTGCAAAGAGGATCAAGTGAATGCAGAAGCTTCTCTAAAAACTGGCTATGTACACATGATTCCCCCCCCCCCCAAAAAAAAGAATACTGGGAACTGTAGGTGCTGGGTGTTGGGAATTGTAGCTCTGCAAGGGGGTATGCTACAGTTCCCAGGACTCTGGGGGACGTCATGTGCTTTCAATGTGTAGTGTGTACTCAGCCCATATTCCTGGCTGCTTAAGGCCAGCCAAGTTGCAGGGAACTGTGTATTTATTCTAAAGACAACGGGAACTGGTCGGACTTCTATTCTTGTTTGATTAAGGCAGTTTTATAAACAGCCCCTTCTTGGGTGTGGCAGGTCAGTCTCTTCAAGGTAACCAGGCAGGGGAGTTTTAACAAAAGATTCTGTGCCCTTCATTTTGGCCACCAATTACTTGGTAGAAAAAGAAGAGTTTGGATTTGATATCCCACTTTATCACTACCCTAAGGAATCTCAAAGCAGCTAACATTCTCCTTTCCCTTCCTCCCCCACAACAAACACTCTGTGAGGTGAGTGAGGCTGAGAGACTTAAGAGAAGTGTGACTGGCCCAAGTTCACCCAGCAGCTGCATGTGGAGGAGCGGGGAATCAAACCCGGTTCACCAGATTACAAGTCCACTGCTCTTAACCACTACGCCACACTGGCTCTCACGTTGATGTGTGAACTCAAAGGCTGATGCCAACAAATTCAATGACATAAGCTTCCATTGAGTTACTCTGAGCATGTTTGAGGTTGGACATTGCCTATAGCAGGGGTGGCCAACTCCCAAGAGACTGCGATCTACTCATAGTGTTAAAGACTGCCCCCATTTTTGGGGTGGTGCAGGTCAAAGTTGTTGAGCTTTTTATATAGGAAGGGAGGAGAGAGGGGGGCCCTGTTTTTGGGGGGGGCTGCAAAAAATGTCAAGCTTTTTTTTAGAGGAGCAAAACTTTTTGAACTTCTTGGGGGGGGGGGGGAGCCAGTGATCTACCGCAGATGTGCAGTGATCTACCATTGAAGGATTTCTGCCTTTTCAGATTGTCACAGGAGAGCTGGAATCATGTGTTGTAGCTGGTGGGAAGCAATTACACAGCCTTTGAAGTTGGTTGACGGAATAGTGTCATCCTGCAAAACACAGGCATGAGCAGATGCACACTTTCTACATCTCCATATAACGGCTGCAGAACACGAGGGAGGATATTTTTAGGTTGCCATTTTGAAAGCAGTTTGAATTTAAGAATCCATGCATGTTGGAACTTCTGTGAAAGGAGATTCAGTGGCCCTTGAAGTGGCAGTGGAGCAGTTGGATGTGCGACACAGTTGAATATTTGTGTATTTTGAATCTCGTTTCTCTCTGTGTATATATATATATATAGAGAGAGAGAGATAAACACAGATAAAACACCAGTCAACCCTGATTTGTTAAAAAAGAGAATTCATATTACAAAGATCTGGCTTTGTATGGTTTTCAAAAGACATCTGGGCTAGTTCCTGCAAAACATCTACGGGCAGGGAGTTCCACAGGGCAGCGCCACTAAAGGTTTAGTCCCTTTTACTTGAGCAATGGAGAGAAGCAAAGGGTTTCCAGAAATGGAGGGCACAGGATATAAGCACACTTGAGGACATTAAGAATAGCCTTGCTGGGACTTCCGGAGGCGGCGCGAAACCGTGATGGCGGACCTCTTCGAGCTCTGAAGAGGGGTACCGCAGAAAAGGGTTGTTTCGCTACGGCGCAGCGGCAACCCATCAAGAAAAACCACGGACAGAGAGAGTCCGTGGCCGTGGGACTCGGCGGGCACCTGGAGCGACCCCAAATTCGCGGAAGGGACCCCGTAAGGGGCTCCGGAGTGAAGGAGGGGGAGCGGTGCTGTGAGTTCATCGCTCTTTCTGCGGAGGCGAAGCCGCGCGGCTGTCACGGATGAGCGCTGACCTTTCTTCCAAAAAATACTACTCTGAAACAGCAAACCCGTGAGTAAGGACTTAAGATTTGTTACAATAACTTGAAGAAATTTGGCTGAAACCGGGAGACGAGAAAGAGGAAGTCCGTCTTCCGGCACTGCTTATAAGATCAAAGCAGACTGTTTAAAGAGCGGAAAGCGCTGTGAACAGGGAAGCTTTAAGGCTTTAAAGTGGGACTTTCGTGCACACTTGAAATTCTATTCTTAAAGGAAGAAAAAATACAGTTTAAATTGGACTTGGAGCGGTCCCCCATGGGGCGAGGGAAGACTCTAACCCCAAATCTTCGGGTGGCCGGGTGAAGTTGCTTGACTGCGGAACTGTTACAAACTTCCAGATACTTTTGTAACTGAAGTGCAACTTTTGGGCTTACTTAGTTTGAGTGGATACAATTGCAGGCACCTTGTTGGAACATTGTTAAACGTTTTAAAGTGCTCTGCAGGACTTTTTTCTTAGTGTTTTGGAACTAACTTGCTTTTAAAATTGTTTTTGAAAACGGAAACTTTAATGGCGGAAAAGTTACCTTCTTCTTACTAACTTTTGGTGGCACTCCCCCTAGAGGACATTGGATAACAAAGGCCTGGGAAAAGTTTTTTTGCTTACTTTCTTTCTCCAGACTGTTTATAAATTTGGACTTGTCTTTCCCATGGGATTACAACATCTGACCTTGAACATTGACTGATGAGTGGTACAGGAAAGACAAGAGCAGCCAAAGCTAAGGAAGCTAAGGAAAAAGAAAAAGCAAAAAAGCAGGCACAGCTTTTGCAAACAACTTTAACTCAGGGACGTAGACTATCAGTGCCTGCTGTGCTTGCAACACAAAAAGTAGAAAGTGAAAAGCCTGAAAAATCTGAAGAGGAAGATATGGCATCAGGAGGAGCAGAGGCAGCACTGAAACAAGTTTTGGAACAATTGTCAACATTAAATCAAAAAATTGATAACCAATCAACAAAAATTGACCAAGCTACATCCTCGATCCAGAAATTGACAGATCAGGTTTCCCAACACACCCAAGCAATTGAAAAATTGCAAGGAGCAACGGAAGAGAACCGTAAATTGGCAGGGGAAGCCGTTGAAATTGCAACATCAGCTAAAAAAGAGGTTGAGGAAGTTAAAGCAGAAGTCAAGCCTCTGCATAAACAGATAGGGGACCAACAAACCTATCTCTCTTTGGTGGAACTGAAAAACCGGGAGACTAATCTTAGGCTTAGGGTGGTCCCAGAAATCGAACAAGAAGATTTGATTGGATTTTTGACAACAGAATTTTCAAAGTTCTGGGGCTTAAAAGAAGAAAGTGATTTTAAAATAGTATCGGCTTTTCGACTGGGAAGATTGGTAAGAAAAGATAGATCTAGAGACTGTCTAATAGCTTTGAGATCAAGAGAGGAGAGAGACAAAATATTAGGCCTACACTTCAAAAACTCAATTGAGATACAAGAGAAAAGGGTGGAAATCTACCGAGATATTCCTAAACAGCTATTGGATCTGAGAGCCACCTATTCAGAATTGGCTAAGTTGTTGAGACTTAACTCAATCCCTTATAGGTGGGAGTTCCCACAAGGACTATCATTTACTTACAAACAGAAGAAGGTTAAAATAAGATTACCAGAGGATCTACAAAAGTTCCAGCACGACCACGGAGAAGATCTCCAAAAAGAAGCAGCAGCCCTTTGGCCTATACTTAAACCAGGACCCACTCTGCCAGCAGGCGGAGGGACGCCTAAACCCTCGGAATTAGAGGAAAAAGAAGATACACCGCTCTAGGTGTAACAGAATAGTTCAGGATGTCTCTGCAGCTACTCAGTTGGAATATAAATGGCGGAAATTCCCCGGAGAAAAGAAGGAAACTGTTTCATATATTGAAGAAAGAACAATTGGATATTATTTGTTTACAAGAAACCCATGTGACCAGGCTCCACAGGAAAGTTTTGGTCAACAAAAGACTAGGCCAAGAGTTTATTTCTTCAGACAAGGTAAAGAAAAGAGGAGTGGTGATTTATGCTAAGGAGAGCCTGATACCTAAATTTTTATTCAAAGATGAATATGGAAGAATTCTGGCAATTGAAATCCAGACCCAAGGAGAAAAAATATTGATACTAGGAATTTATGCTCCAAACGACGGGAAATCAGAATTTTTCAAGAAGCTGCATGAGACGCTGCTGGACTATCTGGACTATGCTAACATCATAATGATGGGAGACATGAATGGAGTGGTGTCTACACATATGGATAAGTCTTATAACCAAAATCTAACATCAGACGGCAGACTGCCTAAAACTTTTTTTGAAATGACTGACAATCTGGATTTGATTGATATATGGAGGACAAAGAACCCCCTAGGTAAAGAAGGAACTTTCTTCTCTGAGGCCCACCTGTCCTGGTCAAGGATCGACCAAATCTGGACCTCCAGGGGGCTGGCACCCAAGACTAAAAAGGTGGAAATCTGCCCAAAAACATGCTCCGACCACAACGCTCTGAAATTAGATCTCAGACTTACTCAAACCGGTTCCTTCAGATGGAGAATGAATGACACTCTTTTAAGAGATCAAGAGATTGTGAAAAAGGCCCAAAAAACATTAAAGGACTATTTTGAGATAAATTTGAATACTACAGTAGAAAAAAGAACGATCTGGGACGCAAGCAAAGCTGTCATGAGGGGGTTTCTGATACAACAGAATACAATTAAGAAGAAGCTCTGGAATGGAAAGAAAGATAAAATACTGGAGAAAATACATCAAGGAGAGAAAAAATTGAGAACTAAACCAAAGTCAAAGGATCTGTTGAGAGAAATTAAATTCCATCAAGCAGAATATTCAAAATTGATTAATCAGGAGATTGAATGGAAAATAAAACAGATGAAGCAAAGATCCTTTGAATCAGCAAATAAATGTGGAAAGCTGCTAGCTTGGCAGCTGAAAAAAAGACAAAAGTTGAATACAGTTACAAATCTAGAGATTGAAGGAAGAACGGTGCAGAAACCAGAGGAAATTAGGAAGTGCTTCCACAGATATTTTAAAGAACTTTATGTACAGGGGCCTCAGAAAGAATCAGGGCCCCAGTCCTGCCACTCACCAACTGGCCTAGGGCGGCGCTTGACGGGCTCCATCAAGGACTGCTGGCGCCGCTGCTGGGCAGAGAGGCCTCCGTTTTTCTTTTTTTTAATTGCTGTTATTTTTTACCTATGTCATTTCAAACTGATATTAATGCTGTAATCTTAGTTTTAGATTTTGATTTATGTGGAAATTGTTTTCCATTTGGTTGTGTATTTTTGATGTGGTTTACAGTGGTACCTCGGGTTACATACGCTTCAGGTTACAGACTCTGCTAACCCAGAAATAGTGCTTCAGGTTAAGAACTTTGCTTCAGGATGAGAACAGATATTGTGCTCCGACAGTGTGGCAGCAGCAGGAGGCCCCATTAGCTAAAGTGGTGCTTCAGGTTAAGAACAGTTTCAGGTTAAGAACAGACCTCTGGAACGAATTAAGTACTTAACCCGAGGTACCACTGTGTTTATTGTTTATGACTTTTGTAATTATGTAAATCTTGTCATGTTGTAAGCCGCCTTGAGCGTTGTTTTTAACTGTGGGAAAGCGGCATAAAAATAAAATGCTGATGATCTCACAACCAGATGCGTTTTGGAAGTCCAAAAGCAGGACCGGGCACAGCAGCAGCCTCTCTGGGCGCCTGGCTCACTGCCTGTGTCAGTGGAGGCAGAACGTAGACCTTGTGGCTTTGAGGTGGCATTTCATATGCATCAAAAAAAGGGAGAAAGTGATAGGATGGAAATGAGGTGGCTGGGAAGTTTGTGGAACATGGCATGTGAGTCTCTCACCTAATCCATCCTCCATGAACTTGTCTTTTAAAACCACCCAGGTTGGTGGCTGTCAATACACCTTGTGGTAGCGGATTCCACAGTTTTAACTGTTCTGTGTGAAGGAGCGCTTCATTCTGGTCTGTGCTGATTTTCCACCCAGCTTCAGTTGCTGTCGTGTCGTGTGCCACAGGCTTGGGCTCTGAAGGTCTTGTATAACATTTTTTCTATACATAGCATTGCTAATGTCAGGCTGTCGCTTTTGTGCTTGTCATGCCAGTGCTTGCAATCACAACGGCTTCTTCTCATATAAGACGAACCATGATTGGAGAAAGCTTGTGCAACTCCCCCCTCCCAATGGAGGCTCAGTTTGAGGATGAAAGATTCTCCTCCTCCTCACACCCCCATGCCTTGTCTTTTCAGCAGCCATTTCTCTCTTCCAAAACCTCAGGTTTCTCTTTGCCCAATAAAATGTCCCCTTTTCTGTCCTGGGCTTATCCAGCTCCCTTTGCACTGCCCAGAAGCAACGTTCGTTGTTTCATACACTCGCGGTTGGCATTTCCAGGGGTGTGCAGGCAGTATGCCTATTGTTTGACTGGTTATTATGGGATACTTTCCTTCAGGGATTTTTCCAAAGTAAGAAATGTTAGGAGAACAACAGGATTCAGGGTGGCATTTCATATGCATCAAGAAAGGGAGAAAGTGATAGAATGGAAATGAGGTGGCTGGGAAGTTTGTGGAACATGGCATGTGAGTCTCTCACCTAATCCAACCCCAGGCTGTGTGTGAGAGGCAGCTGTCTCCCTGCTCCTTGGAGGCAAAAGGATTTTGGTGGGAGCTGCTGCCTGGCAATAGAAAAGGGCAAGAGCCTAAATCATCCTGGTTGAAAAACTTTCGCAAGCCACTTCTTGAGAGCACCTCCGGGCTATAAAGCAAGATACAGGTATTTCAAATGGGGCATTTTATTGTGTAAAAATGAAATTGCCCAGAGTCCTCCAGTAGGTAGACCCCAGGTCAAACCTTTCTTCATCCATGAGCTTCTTGGTTGGTCTTGGGCAGGCCTCACTCTTAAGCTTCCCCATTCTCATATGAGGATTGTTTGTGCGGTGGTGTAGCGTGGGTTGCCAGTTCCTGGGGCCACACACAGGAGGGAAACGGATGCATGTGCACTCAACTGCCTAACGGCATCCGTGTCACCCAGGAGATCACAGAGAGATGTAGAGTCATTTCATTATCTGGAGAAGTCACTTCCTGAGTCGCATGGGAAAGCTGTTTTCAATGGAGCCCAGTGATGGAAGCATGCAGCTGTAATGAGGCAGCATCTGGGGTTCAAATTTTGTGCCCGGGGAGTCTGCCCTTGTGGACCCCCCCCCCCCAATGCTAAACCACTGCATCTGTGTTTGCAAACTTGATGGCTCTGCATACTTGATGACTTGGTTGCTAAGCCATTCATTACTGCAGCAGGAAGGGCCCAGTCCTTGACCTTCAAAGCACGAGGACAGGGATTTTGCCCCTTGCCCAAGGTGCAGCCTCAGAGCAGGAGAGGGGTAGGGGCGTCGTCACTATAGTTCTTCTCCTCTTGGGAAGCCCAGCATCAAATGGGTACCAGTTTCTGCGAGGTTTCTAGCTCTCAGGTTGGAAGGAAACATGGAGACTTGTCAAGCTCAGCAGATGTGTATTTGCCATGCCAAGGGAAATTGTAGACCTCTGAATGTCATGCTGACCATCCCTTTAGAGCAGAGGTTTTCAACCTTTCTGAGCCTGTGGCTCCCTTAAACAACTGCATTCTTTCTGTGGCACACCTGTGGGGCTCAGGAGCCCAGTTATGTCACTCCTTGTCTGCAGTGCTGGCAGCCTCTCGCCCTTTTTCAAACACCCTCCCTTGTGGAGCGTTCCCTCAGCCTCCTCTCCTCTCCTCTCCCTCTCCTTGGGAGTCCTCCAGGCAGCCGCTTCTGCTGCCCCTGGTCTCTGAGCTAAAGAGGAATCCCAAAATTGCTTCTTTGGATTCTGCAATAGTGGTTTGCCTATCTAGTATTTTTGGCTGTGTCAACTGTCCTAGAAATGGGTTGACACTGAAGTTTTGCAAGGTAGGTTAGGGAAAAGGGTCAGGAGAAAAGCCAGCTGACCATGTACAGGACAGGGGTTTGTCTGTACACACACATTAAGTCTTGTGTCAAGCTATTTCTCATTGATGGATTGATTTCTCCTGTGTCCTCTAACCTTCTCTCCTTCTTCTCATTCAGCAACTTCAGCAAGCAGGGGTGAAAATAACAGATCTGGACACCAAAGGCGCTGGAGATGAAGAAGAGAGTAAAGCACTGCAGGGTGAAGTGAAAAAACTGAAGGATGAGCTGGCCTCCACAAAGAAAGGTGAGAGACTTGGTGGAGTATGTTTAGCGCATGCCCCCTCCAGTCCTGGCTGTAAAGTGACCTTGTGTGGTAGATGCCACTGCCCAGTAACTTATAGGGAAAGGGCATGACCTATTAGAGACCCTGGACGATCCCTCTCCCCCCACATCCCAGTTGTGTACAGCTGGATCATCTGGGCTAGATGCCGACGAAAGGGTGATACACCATCTATTTATACTTCTAGAACTGTACAGCCATGTGCCTTCCTCATGTACAATCTCAGAGTTCTGCCCCCCCTCTCCTGCTTAAAAATACTTCACTTGGCATCAGACTTTGGGAATAGATGGACTGAGCCCTGAAGAGTTTGTTTGTAAACACTTTGGTTCTCTATAGTTGTGAGGATGCTGTTTTCCTTGCTCTACAAATCAATGTCCAACTTTGGAATTGGTCTCTTTAGTTATTGAAAAGGGAAATGATGATGGGGACCACTAATTGGTGGACTCAGGTCTTCAAATCTGAATGTTTGGGCACTGCACACACTGGCAGGTTTGGGACTTCTTTACACCTTCTTTGTCACAACTCCCATCAGTCCCAGCCTGATGACCAATGCCCAGGCATGATGGGAGTCCAGCAGAACCACAAATTCTCCATTCCTCTCTCTCCTGTCCCCGTTGACATGCAGCATAGGCTGATGTAGTGGCACTTGCTCACATTGGTCCCAGGTAGCCTCCTGCGAAGTGGTTGATTCTGGCAGCAGCATAGGTGATGCTGCTCTGAGCTGTGGCGCACAGTCAAGTGGAAAGTTCTCCTGCATAAGCTCCACTGGAATAGGTGGGAGATGTGTGAGAGCACAGCCGCTTAGTGGGAAGGGAATGCTGCTGTTTGGTGCTGTTGGCACCATGCTTCACCCCTGCTAAACCCTCCCCCCCCTCTCCCCGTGTCTCCTCCACAGTCAAATGTATTTATTTATTTATTTGATTCAATTGATGAATTGCTTCCCATAAAATATCTTGATCTGATTTCATAGTAGAGACAATCAAACAATTCTGTATGTAAACTATTTTATACTGGCAAGCTCATACCCAACAATGATTGGGAATGCTAAGAAACATCATCAAATTGAGTGCAATTTTGAAATCAGTGGTTAAAATCCACACTGTTTTGTAAGATTCAGCCTGCCATCTTGATTCAGATTGGCATCCAATAGATGAAAAACCCGTTACTTGACCTCAAGAACCATAATGCAAAATTGGATTACGGTATCTTCACAGTGTCCAGATGCATAGGAAGCAGACAAACGATTTTCCAGGTGTCCTCCAAGAAAATTGTTTGAATGTCTACTATAATTGTTTGTATGGTAGATACGCAAACAATTTAAAACCAATTCTGTGTGTGAAAAGAACTACAACTCCAATACAACTCCAACTCCAAATAAACCTTGCAAGCTTTTTTAGGGTAGCAGGGCAGGGTCTTTGCACATTACTCTAAAACCTTGGCAATGACATAATGGGATACTCTCTCCCCTCATGCTGCATGTGTTTGAAACCCCCCACACACACACACTCGGGGGGGGGGGGGCTCCAGTTCTCAGTTGCAGTATCAACCAGTCTGAGCAGCTTCTCCAGGGCTCATTTCCAGGGCTGGCAAACTAGAGGGGTTGACATCAGTGCTGGAGGAATCCTGAAGCTGGGAAGTTTTGGGTGTCAATTGCCCTTCCGACCTTCTCAGTTCTTGGTGGGCTTGTGTAACATTCCCAGCTTCTCTTTGACTCCCCCTTCCCATGTGAATGGCCAGGCAGGACTGGCAGTGGCCAGGCAGGACTGTAACTGGTTGTGTACTGTGCAACACTAGGCACACAAGAAGTGCTCAATATACCTTTTAAATTTGTTGAATTATTTAAGGTTCTTGAATTATTATTTTGTGGCTCAGATTTCTTTCTTTGGGGGGTGCAGGGGGTGTTTGGCTGTGCATGCCTGGGTTGAACTGATCTCTTGTCTCTTCTTCCACTGTGCCCTCTTTTTTTTATAGCTGTTGTAAGGGGTGCTGCGTTTTGGTCCTTCTCTCCAAATGGTGCTAATTGTTAAGCCACAGAAAAGCTGCCAAATTTGGCACAACTTGTTCTTCTGGCCCAGAAGCCCTCTGTTTCTTTAGCATGGTGGTCCTCCACAAGGGAAGTGTCCCATGTGCTGGATCAGGCCCATGGCCCATTTATTCCAGCATCCTGTTCTCTCAGTGGCCAACCAGATGCCTGTGGGAAGCCTCCAAGCGGGACCTGATTGCAACAGCAGCCTTCTCCCCTATTGTGATTTCCAGCAACTGGCAATGGAAGTGAAATGGCCATGATGGCTAGCAGTCATGGATAGGCTGATGCTCCACAAACTTGTCTGATCCTCTTTTAAAGCTGTCCAAGATTGTAGCCATCACTACTTCTCAGGGGAGATAATTGAATAGCTTAACTATGTGCTATTTGAAGCCAGTGAGGAAAGTGAAGGAAGGAGCATCTTCCCAATTTTCTCGTGAGTCCTCCTTAAGGATCCTCAAAGCCTTTCAGGTCTGCATCTGACAGAAACCAGCCTTGGGTGTCCCTCTCTTCCAGTGATGCTAATGCTATCATGGGATGTGCGCCAGTTGCTCTCTGACTGTCTGCATCCGGAGCCTTGAAGTGCAGGAAGTGCAGTTTGCATTTCGCGCCAAATGCAAGCCTCAGAATGGATCTGGTCCCAGAGGGGCTTGCACTTGGCAGACTAAATTTAAATTCAGCGCTGACCACGAGCTCGGCTTTCGGCACAGATTGGCTCTGCTTGGAAAACTCTGCTGTGCCATTGATGGCCAACATGCAAAAGGCCCTGAATCCAAGCTCCTCTTGCCAAGGAGCAACTGAGAGTGCACCTTTAGGCTCCCAATTGTTCTTTTGCAGATGTGGCTTTACCTGCACCACACCTGAAGTCATAGGTGACTCCAGGTGTGGCAGTAACTACCCTGTGGGCCCAATTAGGGCCTCTGGTGGCTCTGATTGGTTGTGTGGACTGGAGGTTCCCCTCCCATGATAGGTTGTAGGAATCTTAAGAAGCAGAACTGGAAGTGACTCAGGGAATTGTTTGGGTTAGGGTTCTGGTTCTCCGCTCCCGCAATAAAACACTGGTGAATGTTAGAAGTGATTTGGACCAGGGAGCACAGTCCTAATTCGGAACAAAAAATTGGATGAGAGCTTATGGAGAATAGTTGAAATGTGCTTGTGGTGACATGATCCAATCAGTTATTTCAGGCTTGCCTAGTACTAATTACACTCTAGAACCACCATCCATGTCTTTGAGCATTACTTTTTAAAATTCTGTCTATGGTGGTGGTCAAGCACAAACCCTGCAGTGGGCAGACTGGCAATTGAGAAGCAGCCTAGCTTATTGTCCAGTGATCTCAACTGTGAAGACCAAGAGGGAAATAAGTGGCCAAGCAAATTGACATATAGGTTACGGGACAAGGATAACTGTGACTTTAAGGATGAATGGGAACCTTTTACAAAGTATTTGAAGACACAACAAAGCGAACTGGACTCCTTGGCAGGTTTTAAATAAACATTCACAATTTTTTTTACTGATAATAATTAGCTAAACAGTTTGAAGATCTACACAATTCTCTAACATGCAGAAAATAGTGTTATTGGAGAAACCAAAGACTGGAACTGAGGGAAGTCAGGGGGTGGGGTGGGAGAATGGGTTTTGTGGGGGGGAGGAAAAACAGGGGGGGGGGAGAATAAGGATATGTTTTTGGAAAATATGTTTTGTTATAACTTTGAATAAATAAATTTTTAAAAAAAGTTATTTTGTAAACTGTCCTATGATCTTTGGATCAAGGCAGGCATACAAATTTTATTAAGTAAGTGCTGGAAATCAAACTACTCACCTCAGTCCTTTCATGGAGTTGGAAGTCAGAGGAATAAACTTTGTGGAAGATCACAGCTCCTCCTCTGATCCAAAAGTCTGTGGTTTTCTGTTCCTGGAAAACCAGGATCTGCAGTGATCCATTTTTTACACACAGACACATGCATGTGACTTGGCTTGCTGTTGCCTGATTATCTGGGTCAGTTGGGATGTGTAGAGATTGCTCTAACCTGTGCTTTTCTTCCCCCTTTACCCCCCAGCCCTGGAAAAGGCAGAGAACGAGGCCCTGGCTATGCGCAAACAGGCTGAAGGACTGACCAAGGAGTATGACAGACTGATGCATGAACACACCAAGCTCCAGGTGCCAGGGGAGGGAAGTGGAGTTGCAAATATCTGTTCTGAGGTGGGAGGGAGTCAAGAGGGGCCTGGCTGGCACCTGCATGAGGCAACTGTTGTGTCTGGCTGGACTATTCCAAAACTCTAAAAACCAGTCCTCTCCCTGGCTTCTACGGGTTCCAGCTTGAGTTGGTGTTTTGCTCCAGGAAGAGCAGGGGTGTTTGTGTTCTAGGGCAGGGCAAGAAGAAGGCAGTGGTGGTGGGGTGATGAGGGGTTTGGGGCTCAAAAATCCTTTAAAAAAAGAGAGAGTGTTTGTCCCATGAGTACCGTGGCTGCTCTGGGAATGTGAGGGTCGTCGATGCCAGCCTTCCCCAGCCTGGTGACTTTCAGATATTGTTGGTCTACAGTCCCCATCATCCCTAACCATTGGACAGGCTGGTTGGGGCTGGTGGGACCCCAAGAAGATCTGGAGGACACCTGGTTGCAGAAGGCCCAGCTGCTTGCTTTTAAGAGAAGGAAGCTTCTTGGTCTTCCTCTTTTCCCCAGCTTCGGGGGGGGGGGGGGCTCCTCATTCCAGCCTTGACTTGAGTGTCCTGTGGACATTCTTCCTTGAAAGAGAGGTGGCTTCCCAGTTACCAGAATGCATAAATAAGGGAAGAATGGGGTGACGCTCGAGAAGTAAGGTTTCGGCTGCGGTCGGCCCTTACAGTGGTTGAGAGGGAGGCACCCCAAGCAGAACCTCCTTTTTTCTTGCCCTGTGCTTTGTTCCTTGTTGGATTTCAGCTGTGTGTGAGGCGGTGAGTCCAGCATGGTCACTCCTGCTGGGCAAAGCCAGTTTTGTGAACAAATCTTCCTCCAGATGAGGGCAGCTGGGGAGTCTTCTGAAGTTTCAGCTGTAACTGAAAATAAATGCGTGTCTTGCCGTTGTTTAAGCTTTCAGGGAAAGCAGGAGCTGTGTCCCTGCTGCTTCTAGTCCTACAACCCATGATTACCTCCTCAGGGGTGTGCTCTCTTCCCCCACCCCCACCCCTTGCACCCCAAACCTTTTGACTGTGCATCAGATATCCTTAAAAGCTAGCAAGAGCCTTCCACAAGTTCTGGAATCTTGTTGCTGACAGTCTCTACCTTCAAGAACATACATCCTTCCAGTCCTAGAATGTGTTGCGGGAGGTTTCACATTTGTGCATGCAGTGGGTGCTTCTGAACCTCCCCCTTCTCAGGGTCCCCAGAAAGTCGCTACCCCTGTAGCAGGAAGAAAGGAGTAGTCGGTCTTTTATTTTTTTGGGTGTGCGTGTGATTATGTTGATGAGTTGCTTTGGTACATTAATGGAGGTTCTTTCTGCATTCTTAAGGGAGGGCTTTGAATCTGTTGGATTACAGCTGTCTTCTGCCGCAGACCCGCCTTCTCTCCTACCCTGTGTCACTGGTTGGCTAGGTTTAAATGGCCAGCCCACAACAAACACAGCATACACACACACACACGTATAAAAATAATCCAGCTTTCGTTGCCAGGGTAACCTAATCTGCACACAGTGGCTGAGAGAAGCTGCCCAGCCTTGGTTGCGGGTTTTTTACTCCAGCCTCTCCCATTCGCGGAGTACCAGCCAGGGGGAGGATCTTGGCAGCGCCTGGGAATCCTGCCCGGTAAACAACCCTCCACGTTTCTCTCTGCACGTAAGCAGCAGGTCACAAGACGCTGCCTCACCTGGGAGCTGATAACAGGTGGGCGGGGAGGAACAATGCTGGGCCTGGCACCACCTCAAGGAAGCGCAGAAGGGGCTGGGCCCCTCACTGCTTGGGCTTTAAAACAAGACTTGAGGCAGCGCTGCCTGCTAAGAGGTGGAGGATGTTTTTCTTTTCCCCAGACTGGACTTAAACTCAGGAGTGAAGGACTATATACAAGTTCATTAACAGCAGTTTGGGACTGGGATAGTGATGTCTGGTTCATAGCTATCAACTTTCAGATTTGAAATAAGGGATCAGCAGCCTCACCTGTCCTGGGGACAGTCTACGGGATATCTAACAATCCGGGATAGCAGCGGGAAACGGCGCTGGAATAAGGGAATTTCCTGCAAAAAAAGGGAAAGTTGACAGCTATGGTCTGGTTACCAGAGGTGGGAAACCTCAGGAACAGCCTCCCAACTATTGTTTTGGGACCAAATGATATTTTCTAGTAGATCTTAGGAGGAGGTTTCTCTGTGTGCCACTGTCCTCTCCAGAAGCTTACTGGCAATTCTTTGGAGTTCGGAAAATATTCCCCCCGCCCTTCAGTCACAATCTTGTGATGGCCCCCTTCCCAATTCCCATGCTTAACCAGCCCCTCTTGTTATCCAAGGCTGCGTACACACCTTGCGTTTAAAGCGCATGGCTTCCCCCAAAGCATCCTGGGGACTGTGGCCTGTCATCGGCACTGGGAATTGTAATTCTGTGAGGAGTAAACTACAGCTCCCAGGATTCTTTGAGGGGATCTCTGTGCTTTATTTGTGTGGTGTGTCCACAGCCATAGTCCCCATTGGGCATTCCAGGAAGCCTCCCTTGGGGAATGCACCTGATCGCTTGCACAGCTCTCCCATAGCTAGTGACCAGGGGTTTGTCCCTTTCGCTCTAGAAGTTTGCAGTTGGGGAGGGTGGTTCTGGAAGGCTTGACTGGCCTCCAGACAGTTCGCATGAGCCGCATCTTCTGCGTTTTGCTTGCTCTCTGCTCCATGGTGGAGCTTGGGTGGGTTGGACAGGGACAGCAACCGCCTCTTCTTTCTTAGTCTTAGGATGATAAAAAAAAAAAGTTTCAAGGTTCTGTTGTAACCCATGCTGAGTAAGCCTCCTGCCTCCAGGGCTTAATTACCCCCCACGCAGCATCTTTCTGGATTGCAATGGGCGTTGCTCTGAATATCCTCATTCCGATCCCTTCTCATCCCCATGCTCCCTTCAGCCCACAAGTCCTTACTGAGCTCTGTCTTGGCTTCGCCTGTGTGCTGCAACCACCTGCTTTCCCCCTCCCCTCCCCAGAGCTGGTGTGATCCGGCTGCCAAGACTCAGTAGCAGTGTGCCTTGCCAGCTGCTTAAAAATAGGATCTCAGTGTTGTTGCTATTCTGATGGCTCTGCAGGATGGCACTGCTGAGGAATGGCACCCTCCTGTTTCTAAAGCGCCAGTGTGCCTTTGGGTACCTAGGGAAGCAGAGATGTCCTTGCCCTGGGAGGAGGAGGAGGAGGGTAGGGACCTTTCCAGCTACTCACATGCCCTTGAGCATTGTTCCTGGGTGGTGATTGGAGGCTCTCGTGTTGGCCTTTCCTTAAGGCTGCCTTCCCCAACCTGGTGCCCTCCCATGAGCCCCAGCACAGCCTTCTAGAAGGCACCAGGATGGGGAAGGCCATGTTGAGGAGGTGTGGGTGCAAACAGCAGCATTCTCGGCTGGTGTCTTGGGAACTCTGTTCGAAGCATGTTTTCAAAGGGAGGGGAGAACTAAGTGGCGACAAATGCTAAACAGTGCGTGGGAACTCCTCTCTGCAGTGAGGTATCCTGCTGAGCTAATATTTCATGCACAGCTCTTCATCTTTGCTGCCATCATACTCCAAAGCACCCTGTACTGCAGGCTGGCATGGTTCGCTCTAGATACTGTTGAGCTTCAGCCCCAGCCAGCATCGCCAGAGGTCAGGGATGATGGTCCCCTGTACAGGGTGCTGATAGACTGCTCTGCATCTTGCCCGGACATCAAAATTCGGGGTGCATTGGCCTTTCTGCTCTACTTCAGTTGAGCACTACCGCAGCCCTTCAAAGGGAGAATTTGCAGGGTGGAGGGTGAGGAGGAGGAAGACTGGATTCTGAATGGGCAGCAGAATCCAGGACAGTATCTGAACCTGTGTTAGCCGGCAATTTCTGGCATCTGCTTAGCTTGGTAGGAGTGTTGTGGGCCATAGCTACTGTTAGTTTGTTTTGCTCATGCAGCTATTTGCCTTCATGGCCATTCTGGGCAGCTTTCTCCAGGTTGCATTCCTGTAGGGAGCTGGGTGGTCTTCCCCCTCCTTGGGCTGTGTAAGCAGATCCCTCCCCCTTGGGTAGGATTGCAGTGCTAAGGGCTGACTACTTGGCAGAGAGGCAGAATGTTGCTACTGCAGCTGCTGTCCCTCCTAGACAATTGAGCTCTGCACTTGGGCACAGGATAGAATTGCATTGAAGTCCCTGGCCATCTGTGGAGGCGGGGGGGGGGGGCAGCATTTCTGCTAAGGCAAAACTGTATTTTCAGAAGGACTGTTGAGAATGCCTATTTGCTCCTCAAGTTGCCATTACTGCGTGGAGTAGCAGAACAGGGCTATACCTAAGATGATATCCTTTCAGCCATGTGGCTCAGCCTGGTGGAATTTGTGGAGATATGTGTGTCTCAAGATGCCTGGGGCTAAGACTGAGCTGTGAATGGGGAAGTCACCTGAGCCATAAATTCACAAGGTGGCCTCTCTCTCAGCATGCAAACAGCCTTGATTTTTGAGCATCCTTAACTGGTCAGGGTAGGGAATCGCCACTGGCTGCTGTGGAAATACATTCACAGAACCTGCCTTTCATGCGGCTGGTGCACACACTGACCAGCATTAGGCATGTACAGCACAGAAGCAAAACAAATGCAGCAGCCTTGAATGATGTGCCTAAGAATGAGCAGCTTATGACCTTGCAGAATACAAAGGACAATGGCTTGAATGGAGATATTGCGTCATCGGCCAGCAGGGAGTCAAATCTGTTGTGTACATTTGGGCATGCAAGGCCTTGTGACTTGCTTATTATCTGCCTGAAATGACAATGGACTTGTAGTTCGCTTTCTGCTGCAAAGTGTCCACTTGCTACCTTGCTCTGCTGTCTGCAGAGTTCTGTGAAACTCCAAATCCAAAACTATGTGTCTGCCTTATCCTGCAAAAGTAACAAGCGCAGCATGTGGCAAAGGACAATAAGGAATTTTGTTTCCTGGCAATCTTCACTTAAAGCTGATTTCCAGGCCATAATGGCAGCAACACACAGCAACTGGAAGTGTGTGTTTGCTGTCCTCTCAGAAGCCAAAGGCGATGACGGAATGAGAATTCTGTGGCTTGAGCCGTGGGGCCCTTAGTGCACTGCAGAACTTCTGGCTCCTCCCCATAACCAGCACAAAAATAAACCACTTGCAGAATTCAGTGTTATTTACTCAGCTGCAGCTTTTGAAAAGGGGACCGGGGGGGGGGGGAGCATGGGGAAACAAGACAACTGTCCCTAAAGCGTGTAAAGTGGAGAAGTTAACTGTGGTAAGCCACTTTGCACTGGCTTGTCCAAAACGTGGCTTAAAAATACAGTTGAATGAAATAATTCTCCTCTTATATAACGCCATGTTGTTCCCCCACCCTCCTTGTTTCTCCCAGGAGGCCTGCGATGGACCAAGAGACAAGAAAGAAGAATGATTCCCCAGCTGCATATTGGTGGTTCTGGCCAGTCTCCACCTGGTTGCTGTACACTCATGTTTTTCATGCGGCTGGGGGCAGCCTAGCTGAGCCCCCTCCCCTCACTTTCTGGGCATGGGTTTGGGTGATCTGCTCATCCACCATTATTTGCTCCTTCCCTGTCCTGCACCCCCCTTCAGCGATATAGCTTTTGAGTGGACTGCTAACTCTCTTTATCCTTGTGCCCCTGCCCCCCCCCCCCAATAAAGAGACTGGATGTGAACTTACCAGAACAATACTGCTGCTTGACTGTTTCTCACGGGTGGAGGAGAGGAGGAAGAGGAAGACAAAGTCTGTCTCTCTGGGGAAGCAGTTGGGGCTGGGCTACCAGGGCCAGAAGAAGCATTTCATGGTGGCGAGGGTTGGCTGGGTCTATTTCAGCATGTGCTCTAAGGCTGTCCTGCTGTCTTTTAGCTGCACTTGCTCCCCCAGACTCTGGGTAGTTTCACTCACTCCATCCAAAGCCTGAAGGGAGCATGAGTGGAGCATTATGTGTGGTGCTTATGCGCTCCTGTTGATACCATCTGGCTGTGATGCGGAAGATCTCCCCTGTGTCCGTAATCTCTGTATTTTTTTTATAATATATATTAAGGACAAGGTGTCTGTACAAAGCTTCTCATTAAAACTCTGGTAGAACAAAACTTTTAGTGTGGCCTCTGAGTGAAATGGGAGTAACGGATTAAAAAAAACAGAGCAAGGGGAAATTGATCTTGTAGCCCTGAATTCTGTGTTCTAGATTAATGAAGAGTGGGGGACGTTTGGGTTCTTCTGATGGGCTAAACCGAAAGCCCCACCCCCGTTGACTTGTTTCTGTGGCCAAAAAATGCCTGCCTTCTGGTCTGCCGGCTCCTGAGTCCCACCCTGGTTACGGTCAAGGTCTTTGTCCTTTTGCACTCAACTTCCGCCTCCTAAGGTCTGCCAAGGACTTGAGCAACAAGTTGCTACTGTGTTCAGTGCCTCACTTGGTGCCAAAACCATGGCCACAGAAGCTTGTGTCTGTAAGTGGCTTTCCTGAGCAAAGAGAAGAATGCACTTCAAAAAAGGAAAAAAGTGAAGAGGGAGCAGGATTTGAGGGAGGAGCGAGTGGAGATGGAATAAAGGAGTGCTAGGGAAAGCATCCTGTCCCCCGGAAGAAAGGAATAGTTTGAAGAATTAAGCTGAGGAAGTAGAAGAATTCTGAAAGAGAAGAAAGCTGCATGGTCAGGAGTGATGACAAGGGTCTTCAGGATGAGGGACAGAAAGAGACTCAGAGCACTTGTGCCTCAAATGTACAAGGAGCAGGATGGCTCAGTCATCCTTGAGGCAGGAGCAATAAAGCTAAAGGCCTCCCCACCACCCCCAACGGGTCAGAGGAGAGGTCCTGCTGCCCCCCCCTTGCAAGCACCAGGTGTTTTTGCAGGGGGGAGTGTGTCCTCCTTGGTTTTCTTGATGGCTTGCAGACTGACGCTTTTCAGTGCTGTAGGACAAGTGAAGAAGGGGTGTGTGTAGAGAGAACACAAAAAGCCCTGCTGGATCAAGAGCCTGTGGCTGACTAGGTCCTCCTGGAAAGCCAGAAGCTGGACATGAAAGGAACCTTCCCCCCCCCCCCCCCGGTGGCATGCGGTGAAATTTCTTGTAGGGGAATACCTCTGGTTGTGAATGGGATCCGTTCCGGAGTCCCATTCGCAACATGAAAAGAGCACAACCTGAAGCACCGTATCTGCGCAGGTGCACAGCGCGATTTAGTGCTTCTGCGCAGGTGCGAGCGGCGAAACCCGGAAGTAACCCTTTCCGGTACTTCCCAGTCGCTGTGGGACGTAACCTGAAAGAACGTAACCTGAAGCAAACGTAATATGAGGTATGACTGTACTGTACTCTAATTTACCAGGAACATTCAGGGGACTAGCCTAGTCTCCGTAATCCACTGACTGCATGCCACTGCTTCCTCCCAAAACACACACACACACACACACACACACACACACACACACACACAGTTTGTCTCATGAAGCTGGTGCAGAACAAAGTTTCTGTGTCTCTCCCTTTGATCACTTCTGTCAGGCATCTTGGGTGTATTCATTGCTCCTGTTCTTGCCCTGTTTTTCTCATAATATCATCCAAGAAACTGCCCTGTCACATCCTCCTGAAAAACCAGTGTGGCCACCATGTTAAACTTCATTTTTGCACGAGGGAAGCAGCCCAAAGGCCATGTGGACGGCGCTACAGGTAGCTGCCCAGTCTTCCAAAGCACACAGCCAAAGTGGAAAGTTTTTGCTCTCTTTCCCTCCCTCCCCCTCCCTGCCCCTAGTCTTGGGTTGGTGTTTGTGCACTGGTGGATCTGTTTTCCCAGGCCCTGCCAGGTGATTTATCATGGCGAAAGCCGGATCCTAGCCAGGAGTAGCCTTTAAAACTCTCCTTGGGCAGCCTTCCTGGCAGGGCAGTTGAGAGGAGCTCTCAATCGAGGGCCTGTTCTTTCTCTCCCTGTTGAGGGCGATTCTGGCCAGGAGCCTTGGCAGGAGGGAGGTGTCCCCCTGCTTATTTTAACGGCAGGATGTGTTTTTCCTCCCTCTCTGACAAAATGTGTGTTTTTAAAGAACACATTTATTGTGGACAGTGGGGTTTTTTTAAACGCCCCCAGCCCAAAAAAGTTGATTTTGAGCACTGGCTTCCAGCCTCCCCAAACCCAACTTGTCTCTCTTGATTTCTCACATTCAGACCCTGAACTCCTCTGTTTTGGAGCGGCCTCAACAGGCTCCCCCAAATTCTTTGATGGCTGCCCCTGACAAGGAGGCTCAATGTGGTTTGCTGCCCAGCACATGATGACAATCCCAGGGAGGAAGCGAGCCTTGAGCCCTTCTCCTCCAGCTGGCTCAGTTCCTTCTCCTCCCCTATCCCTTTTCCTAGAAATGGGAGTGTAGTTGAATGACAACACACACAGCTCCCAGAAGCTGAACCTCCAGGCTACATTTTAAATTCCCCTGCTTGAATCTTGCCTCACTGTGCTGGTTGAGAGAAGGATCATTTGCCCTCTTGCAACAGCTTGTTCTTGGGGGGTGGGTGTAGGGAGCCGAAACACACCAATGGGGCCGGTCTCTATCCCATCTCATGTTCGCTGCATCACACTTCTCAGTGCTGGCAGCTCCCTTGGCCTTCTGTAGCTCAGTTTGAGCAGGCTCAAGGCCTGGTGGCATGCGGTCCCTTATTGACATCCACCCCTGGTGTGCATGTATGCGCCACCTCAATTTTGTGTGGTGCGTCACGAGCTGTTGTCTGTGTGTCTCCTGCTAGTCGTGACTGAACAGGAATGAAGGCCAATATTAGTAGATGCAAGATTCAGCTTCCTGAACGCCTTTGCCCCCTCCCCACTTCTCTACGCCAAGGATGGCCAACAAAGGTGTGCTCTAGATGTTGGACTACAGCTCCTGTCTTATCTGGACAATGGCCGTACTGGTTAGGGCTGAAAGGAGATGGTGTGGAAGAACATACATGTTTCTCCCTCCCTCGTTTTATCCTCACAGCAATCCTGTGAAGTAAGTCAGGCTGAGAGACTCCTCATAGTGAGCTGCATGGCTGAGGGGACATTTAAAACATCTCTCTCTCAGGTCTTCTAACTGGTACACTGCACTCCCTTAAGGATGAAAAACATACTTGGAGTGGTGTGGCAATTTAACACTGTCCAGCTTCTGAGCTGATATTAAATCCCAAATGGCATTCCCCCCGCCCCCAGTTATCCCTGCAGTAATGGGCTTCTGTGGAAAAAAATGGGGAAATCTGGGGCTTTCTTGTATTTAACAATGGGACAGTAAAGATGGGAGTTCACCGTTTTTCAGTGGGCCTCTTCTGCAGGGGAAAATGTTTTTTTAAAATATTTATTTAAACATTGAAAAGCACCGTGCAGTTGCATGTCATTCAGTGGCCCACATGTGCCAGCATGCAATTGAGTGCTACAACTAAGATTTCAGGGTGGCATTTTAAGCAGACCTGACCTTTGTTTCAAGCTGAGGGCTTTGGACAGGAAATCCCACCAACCTTGGCCTCCGCTCTAGCCTGAAGTACTACAAGTGGACTGTATTGCAGGACTGTTGCGAGGTTCTTTCAGCAGCAGCCCGTGGGGAAAATTACGGCGGTTTTAGCAAGGCAATTTTTCAAATGGGTACAAAACAAACTGCATTCTTGAGTTGAAACAGAACCTGAGTCAGAGCGTGAATTCCTCTCTTTGCTGCTACCTCTTGTTTATGAGCGGCTGCACTGCTGCCTAATCGCAGCTGTGCTACAATCCTGGATTCTTTTACTTCATATTATTATTATGGTGTTTTATCCCTTGGAGACAGAGGAGATGGTGGCGGGAAGGTAGTCTCAGGGCCTGGTTTGACAGCATGTGATTCTAAGCAGGCCTGGGCCTGGCCTGTGTTCTGCATTGGGCAACCTGCTGGGAACCACATAGAGGCCACTTGTGAGTTCCATGATGGAAGAAAGATGGGATATAAATGTATTGAAATAAAATAGTGGGTTGTCACTCCAGTACGTCTTGTCTTTATGAGGAAACCCTGTTTCCCCAGAAACTATTGGAGAAGCTGGAGAAAGGAGGGGCAGAAAACGGCTCATGGTCGCCGTTTGGAATAATGGGATAAGGAAAAAGGCGTGTGCATTTAAAGTTTTGAAAAAGCTGGTGGCAGCAGCCATAGCCATTGGTTCCCTCATGTCTAGTTTGGCAGTCAGAGGGCTTATCTATACCTGCTTTTCCTCCACGCTTTCCAGGCACTTTCATAGCCATTCCCCCCCCCCCCCCGCCTCTTTCCAGGCTCAGGTCTGAGCTTTAAAGCTGCGTGTCTGAGCACACTTTTTTCGCCCTGCACTTTGCCCCATGAAAACCCTCCCTTTACTGCAGAAATAGACACAAAGCTTTGAAGTGTGAACCCGTGCCTGGAAAGAGCAGGGCAAAAAGTGCGAATAAGCCCAGAGTGAGGGCAAAGGCAGAGGTGAGCTGATGTGGAGTTTCTACAATATTTATTTTTTGAATGGCAAGCAGTGCCTATTCTCCCCCCCCTCCAAAACCCCCAGAAATGTCTAGTTCACATTATGAACTTCTCAGGCTGTGAAAATTCCAAGAAGCGATGGACACTTGCAATGATCCCTACCAGGATTCCTTTGGCACAGTCTTTCCTCAGCAAATGTTAAAGTAAGATGATCAGAATTGCAGGGCTGGCTAAGACAAGAGTCCCACTGAGACCAGTCTTAAGGATCCTCCATTTAACTACCCTCCCTACTAAATAGCCTTTGACACACCTATCCTTTATGAATTTGCCCCGAACCATTTATTTTCCTTTTAAGAAATCTGGGCTTGTGCCTATTGCCACATTGTGAGGTTTCATATGTCGGAATGGATAAATATTGCCTTTGTTGGTCCTAGGCCTGATGCCATAAACTTCACAGGGTCTTTCTGAGTTCTGGTAGTGTGAGGAGGTGGAGGAGGAACATTTCCATCACATGTTTGTTCTCTCCAAATTTTTTTATCAGCCCCTGTCACATTCTTCCTGATTTCTGCATACTGATAACTTAATTTCTTCAACAAAAAGCTGAAGAGTTTAGAGAAAAAATGGCTGTGGCAGTGCCCATGCCTTACCTTTAAAGCACATTCTTTCAAAGACTTTTGCAAACTGTACTTTGTTGCTGGGAATTGTAACTCTGTGAGGGGAAAACTACAATGTCCACATTTATTTGAGGGAAAGGATGTGCTCAAATGTGCTTTAAAGGTATAATGTCTACGGCAGGCTGTGTTTCTAAAGGTTAGATGAATAGTCCCGATAATAGTAGTGAGAGCAAATTAAGTAAGTTGCAGGTAAGCTAGAGAAGAATAAAAACAATGTCAAGGGCTAGTGGCAGTTTCTGATAATAGTGTCAGGTGTCAGTTTTGAAGCAAATGTTGAATTCTTGGTTGCAATGGAATTTTTGCCACGCAAGGCTGATCTTACCATGAGGAAGAGTGAAGCCCAGGTAGATGTTTGAATACCATAAAAGAAGAGTAAATGTTTCTCAGTCTGGTGCTTGTGGAGTTTTCTGACTTGGATATCAAAATATCATAGGTGCTGTCTTCTCAGATTTGGGTGACATTTACTGTTCTACCTCAGGGAACGAAATACCTTGGCTGGCCTGATTTGCTGTAACCTCCCGTTGTCCGAAGATAATGACCGAAACTAATAGAGTACAGGATGTACAGTTCCCACCTGAATGCCTGAATCATTAAGTTACACCTCAGCACAATGACAGAAATCATCGCATTGGAGCTCTGCGCTGAGAAGAGAAGTTTTAAACCTCTCCTCTTAACACTGTGATGTGGAGGAAAATGGGGTCTGCCAGCCTGTTCTGTATTGCTGGTTTGCCATCCTACCTTAAAGCAACGCTATAGCTTGGTTTCAGAATATCCAACAAAGGTGTGAATGAATAAATGTTTGGTAGAGGAGCTAGGGATGCCAACATCTAGGTTTGCTTGGCTTCCACTTTGCACAAATGAGTGAATGTATCATAGTCATAGAGTTGGAAGGGATCCTGAGGGTCATCTAGTCCAACCCTCTGCAATGCAGGACTCTCAACTAAAGCATCCATGACAGATGGCCAACCAACTTCTGCTTAAAAACCTCCAAGCAAGGAGAGTCCACCACCTTCAAAGGGAGACCATTTCACTGTCAAACAACTCTAACTGTCAGGAAGTTCTTCCTGGTGTTTAGTCAGAATCTCCTTTCTTGTAATTTGAAGCCACTGGTTCGAGTTCTACCCACCAGAGCAGGAGAAAACAAGTTTGCTCCATCTTTCATGTGACAGGCCTTGAGATATTTGAAGATGGCCATCATATCTCCTCTCAGTCTACTCTTTTCCAGGCTAAAAATACCCCCTCAACCATTCCTCATAAGGCTTGGTCACCCTTGTCTGTGCATGTTCCACCTTGTCAATATCCTTCTTAATAGCCTTAAATTGAAGCACCCAGAATTGGACACAGTATTCCAGGTGTGGTCTGACCAAGGCAGAATAGAGTGATACTATTATTTCCCTTGATCTGGACACCATACTTCTGTTGATGCAGCCTAGAACTTCATTAGGATTTATTTTTTCTGCTGCATTACACCGATTCATGTTTGGCTTGTGGTCCACCAAGACCCCTAGATCCTTTTCACATGTACTGCTAGTAAGCTACGTAGGTGCATCTGGTTCTTCTTGCCTAGGTGCAGAACTTTGCATTTATTGCTATTGAAATTCATTTTGTTACTTTTGGCCCAGTTCTCCAACTTGTTAAGGTCATTTTGAATCCCAATTCTGTCATCTTTGGCCTTAGGTACCCCTCCTAGTTTGGTGTCATTGTGAATTTGATGAGCATCCTCCCATTTCTTTGTCCAAGTTGTTTATAAAGACATCTAACAATAATGGGCCCAGGACACAACCCTATGGAATGCTGCCCATGCAGCAACAGTACTGGGGCAGTAAAGACAATAAATCAATTGGAACCTGAAAGAACAAAAACCACTATTCATCTATACTTAACACCGGTTGGGAGCCTGCTATGCTGGTCCAGTGTTGGCTTTGGTGATCTGTACCATTTTGTCACATTAGATGGTAGTAAAAACATGACTTTGGCTAGGGCTCTGGTGTCATAAGAACATAAGAAGAGACCTGCTAGGTCAACAGCCCATCTAGTGCAGCATCCTGTTCTCCCAGGGGCCAAACAGAGGCCTCTGGGAAACTCTAGCAGGATCCAAGTACAAGAACGCTCCCCCTTCCTGTGGTTTCCAGCAACTGGTATTCAGAATCATTAAGGCTGTGCTAGGCCCGGGGGTAACCCAAGCAACACGGTCCAGGTCCGGTCCCGAATCCAAGGGTTCCATGAGGAGACTGTTTGACAGGGCCAAGGCAGGACACGAGGCAGGAAACCAGGCAAGGTCAGGCACAGGATCACAGGCAGGTTCTGGCAAACAGCAACGTTGCTGCCGCAACCTAGGGCAGGCTCCAGCAGCCTTTTATCTCTGTCGGGGTAACGGCTGGTCCTGATTCCCCGGTGACTCACCTCCCTGTCTTGCCCGAAGGCGAGCACTCCTCCTGCGAGTACTCAGGTCTCTCCTTCTCTCAGACCTTAGTCTCTGCAGCTCGGGAGATGGTGGGTTACTAGACCCAGAAGCTACCTCAGCCTCCCTTGACCCAACTAGTAGTGGAGCAGCTGTAAGTGATTGCCCAGCTGGAGGCAACAAGGTAATCCCCGCATCTGGAGCCAGGGCAGGCTCAGGCCCCTGATTCAGCCCAGCTGGTGCTTGTTGCAGGGGAACCTGTGCAGACTGGGGCTCTTCAGAATCAGGCCCCAGCCTAGGTTGAGCTGCCACCTGAGGCAAAGGATCCGGTGCGGACTGAGACTCCTCTGGCTCCGAGTCCGAGCCTGCGTCCCAGGCCATCACAAAGGCCTCTCAATCTTGAATCTTATTCTTCTCAGCTTATTAGTCTCCTTGGAGCAAAAGTGGTTCAACAGGAGGCTTCAGCTGGCCACAGATTCTTACTGTATTCTTAACTGTCTCTTTCTTTCTTTGACAATCACTCGTAGGTGAGTAAGATTTTCTTCCATAAACACAGTTTTAACAATGAGTCCGTAGGTGACTGTGGAGGCCAATTCTGGATCCACACGTCCTTCCACAGTGGTGACATTGGTTTCCAGACGGAGAATTGGGAGAAAGCCACACTCGCAGAGCTCAGGTGATGCTGGATTTCTGCATCAATGTTGGCCCCTGTGGAAAGATAACTGCCTAGGTAGGAGAGGTGTTTGACATTTTCCAACGTTACACCATTGAATTGGATTGCATTTGTGGTGCTGCAGAGGGGTTATTTTGTACTTGTTGGTGCAACACTTTGGTTTTTTGTATGTTGAGTGATATGTTGAGTGATAGGCCAAGCTTTTTGTAAGCTCCTGCAAAGATATTTACGATGGTTTCTTAATTGTATTTGCATTTTCACTTAGCAAGACAAACACCCACAGATGGGCATGCTATGATTAACACATGCTGTGTAAAGCTTTTCTGCCTGGGAAGTAGTAGGCCTAAGGATCTCTGTCTTAAAACTAGCATGTAGCCTGTGCTACCCAGAGTGTGTCCTGAAATTGTAAAATGTGGGATATTTACAGTTTTAAGACATTTTGTAACCATGAAGGCTAGTAACTTGAGTTTTGGAGCAAGAAACAAAATTCCATGCCCTGCCTTTGTCTAGGGATGCAGGGAGAGGCAAGAGGAAGTGCTTATAGCCTGGCAGCTCTTGATTTATATGCCTTGTGCTGGGAGTTGATCAAGTAGAGCAAATGCCAGAGTCCTGGAGGCCTGTAGCTATGCAGCTATTTCAGCACTGAACTCAGCACAAAGTGATAATGCTTCCCTGTCCCCACCTCTTTTAGGTAGAGTAAGCAAACTGGATTGGGAGGCAGGGCTGGAGAACCTGTGGTATCCTTGAGATGACCTTGGACTCCAGATTCCATCGGCCCCTATTCCCAGTGCAGGCAATAGTCAAGGATGATGGGGCTTGTAGCCCATCAATGACTGGAGATGGCAGTTTGCCCATCCACAAATAGGGATGAGGAAGTGAGAGAGGTCCATCAAAGTGTCTGAGTGGCCCATAAAGCATCATTTAGTTGGTGCCCACTGTTTTCCCCCTGCCCCCTCACCAGTTAAGGATCTCTACCTGTGGGTCTTGCCCATGCCAAGAGCCTTGCAAACACTCACTCTTTTAAATTAAAGTTTACATCTTAATAAAACAGGATAAAAATTGAACCACTGGTACAGAGTGGGGAAAGTATACATAAAGAGCACACAGATAATAGGGGATCCATCAGAGAGCTGTTAAAGGGGTGGAAGCGAGAGAACAGCATACAAAAACCTCAAAATAACAGGATGAGCATCTAGGTCATGAAAATATTTCCAAGTGAACTCAGGGCTAGGAGAGAGAAAGCTCATTTCAGGATGATTAGTCAAATAAGTGATAAAGGCCAGCTGCAAAATCTTCAGCTCTGCATCCCTCAAAGCACTTCCAGGTGATAGCAAGTGAGATTTGTGACAGAGCTCTGCATACAGCTTTCTTAAACCAAATTGTCAAAGGTGGTGCACCAAGTGCTTGCTTCTAAATCCTTTATCCAGCTGTGTCTTGATTCCACAGTCAAGGGATGCCTCCAGCCTGTCACTATTTTGTGTGAGCCATTTAAACACATACTGGAAATTAAGGTTTGTGAAATTAAATTAAGGTGATTAACGCGCTCTTGGTGCCAAAGGCACAGCAATTATTCTTTAAAATGACAACAGACCTTTTGCAGTCAGAAATGTGCTGGGGACATGCAGTGAAAAGTGTGTGGTAAATGAATGTTTAATGGGAAGACATATAAATACCCCACAAACAAATTGGGATGAATGCTCATTGTTATAAAACAGCCCTGCATACGAATCAGAATAAATGTTCAATACAGAGCACACATTGTCTAATCTCTGCATAAGCTTTGTGCAAGTGAATCAGGATGAATGCTTGATAGACCTGTCACCTGGAAGAGCTCCAAGGATACTTTTGGGATACATCCCTAATTATAAAAGTATACTTCAGGAAATGCACATATTTTGCTTCTGCAGAAGCTTGAAAGGTTTGGAGTAATAGGAGTTTTTGGTCTTTCGTGGCTACAGAAACCTCCATTGCATCCAGACATGTTCCTTGCCCCATAGGAAGCCACCACCCTCTCCCACCATATATCTGCATGTTTGGGTTGAATCTCAAGGTACGCAGAATAACAAAACATTAAGAACAACAACCTGAATGGGGCAAACATAAATCCCCACAAAACAATAATTTGTAATAAATCCAGGACTGAGCTGCCTGTACCAGTTACACAATGTTGACTCTCATCAGGAAAAGGAAAAGGGGCTGAGAGGAGACATTGTCGGCCTCCAGCCCTTTGTGGCTTGGAAGGGCATTGCTGGCTGCCTGGAACCCTGAACATCAGCCTTCCAGTTGGCAGACGGTGTGGATCCATGGCAGCACATTGTTTCAGGTCACACTTGTATTGACGAGTTGAAATCCAGCCTGGAAACCACTTTTGTGCCAGTCTATATGCTGATCTTACTTTACTTCCTTATGGTGCTTTCCCACCACCATATTCTCCTGATCTTTGGAGGAGTGCCATTCCACCCCCCCCCCACAAACAATCCCAGCGCAGAATGCAACAGGTATGGGCAGGTTTACCTGTTGAACTCCTGTTTGGCATGGGGATTTTAAAGCCAGAGAATCCTTGCCCAAAAGATGGGCAAGTGGCTGTGATATAGGCCTCAATGAGAATTTGGGGGCAGGCCTGAGCAGTTGGCCTTTTGGCTGCTCTTTCTGAGCCAGCCTTTCCCTTGGCCTGCCTCGCTTCATCCTGCTGTTGCGGCGTCTGTTTCATCTGCCAGTCTTGGCCGTGGGGAAGCTGAGGCAGAGTGGAGACAGAGCTTTGGCTGCCGGAGCATGATGTCTTCCCGAGCGCCAAGCTACTCTCTTTAATGTCTCCCTGGCTTCGTGGAGCAACAGAATAAGCGTCCCCAATCTGTTTATGGTTTCAAGAATTCCAGCCCTGGAGGTGGTGGGGACAAAGGGTGGGGTGTCAGTTTGAGAGCCAAAGAGGCCTTAGTTACGGAACTTGGTATCAGTGTCTTTAAAAGAAGAATAAATAAATTAGTAGAACTTGCTCTGTGCAGCCCAATAGGCTGATGGTTCTTTGCCATTGACAACATGCCTGCACAATAATCATTGGGCTCTGCCCTCGCTAAACTCCACCCTGCCTTGGCCAAGTATTTTGACTCGTGTGTATGGCCCAGTTGATCTCGCCAGACATAGGAGCCAGCTCCCAGGGGCCGAGGTCCCATCACAGAATTGTAGGGTTGCAAGGGTCATCTAGTCCAACCCCCTGCAATGCAAAAATCTCAACTAAAGCATTCATGACAGGTGGCAAGCCAACCTCTGTTTGAAAACCTCCAAGGAAAGAGGCCCCACCAATCAAATATTTGAGGGAGCCTCCCCCCCCCCAGTTGATGGGCATTGCCATTCAAATGGTGTGTGTGTGCTGTGTCATGTGATTGATTATGTGTGACAGAGCTTACCTGGGCCCCTCCAATATTTTATTTAAGTCGGCACCCCGTTCCCAGGTTTTGCTCCCTGAGGACTTACTGTTCTGTGTAAGAAGAAAGGGAGCCATTTTTAATCACACACAAATTTCCATGGCAATAATTTCCCCTCTTTCTTTCCCTGAGCTCTATTCCTTCCATATAGGGGTGCAATCCACTGGGAAACTTCCTTTGAAGTTACCCTCCCCATAGCCTGCTTTTAATGGTGCTGGAGTTTTTTCTGTAATTTCCCATGGATTTGTAGTTTGGCAGTTTAAATCACCTGCCCTGAAAGCTCTTGCATGTGTGAAATAGGGAAGGTGCTAGTCCTCATGACTTATGCAAATATATTCAAACAGGTGCCAGATGCCATGGGCTGTTTGGATGCAGAGGAATGGTGGGAGGCACCCCCTTGGAGCCCCCAGGGGTCATCATCATGATTTATTACGGTCAAAGACCAGCTCGAAAAGCACAACTGGGACAGCTTTCACAAGAATAAAATATACATTTAAAGCAGTGTACAACAACAGCTTAAAGATTAAAATCCAAGGTAAGCGCATAAACACATAAAGACCTAAAAATTTGGGCTACCATACAAATTGGCCCTGACACCCTGGAGGCCGACGATGAGTGGACCGAGGGAGAAGATTGGGAGGAGGAGGTGGCAGAGGCTGAAGAGGCAACAGGGCTTAGTGAGAAGGGAGAGACTGTGGCAGAGAGAAGTCCAGGTGCAGAAGCAGAAGCTGGAGCGGGGGGGGGGGGGGACAAGAGAGATCAAGAGGCAAATATGAGTTAGGCTGGTGCAGAAGCATGGGTGCGTCCCCCTCCCAATGGTGTGCAGTGAAACTTTTTCACAGAGGAACAATGAGGGCCAGTGGCACCAACTTGAGGGGGTGATGTCGCATGTGTGATGTCTCGTGTGTATGCATTGCACCTCCCTCTCTAAGCTGAGCAGAAGCTTCCAGGGCTTTGGGAAGGAGGCACCCGGCCTCTGACAGGATGCTGCAGCCCTTCTGCCAGGTGGGCTTTGGGAAGGTTGTGGAAGAGCTCTTGGATCCCGTTGGAGCATTGCACCTCCCTCTCTAAACCGGGCAGAAGATTCCCAGACTTTGTGAAGGAGGCATCAGGCTTTAATACTGTAATACTCTAATTTACTGGGAACATTTTGGGGGCAAGCCTAGACCCCTAGTCCACTGCTCCCTCCTACTGCAACATGCTCCCCTCCCCACTGGTCTCCCAGGGCTAGGGAAGGGGATGAAGTGGGAGGAGCAAAGTCAAGCACACCAGTGCAGTCTCAAAATGTGGGAGGGGAGGAGACTTAGGCATCTGTGGAAAAGCAGGCAACCTTCCAAAGAAGAGTGGTTGTGCTCATTAGCCTGGCACTCCTGAGCAGATCCTGTTTCTTCTGATAAAGAGTTAACTTCACTTGCTCTGTGTGATTTATTTCTGGCTCACTTCTGACACCAGCAGCCCTTGTCCTTTTCTAAAGTGAAAAGTTCCAGATCTAAGCCTACTTGGCAGCAACTGGCCCAAATCCTGTATGTGAGAGAGAGGTGGGCTAGTCAATAAAAGTACAGGTAATGGTGTTCTGGTCCTGCTGAGACCTTTTTCGTTGTTTGCATTTTCCTGGGTTGACTCCAGTTGTGTAGTACTTCTGGGCCTTTCTTTGTAGGATTTCCAGGGCTTCTGGGGCTCATGGCCTACTTCAAAAAATAAAGCACACGCACACACACACTTTAATGTGTCTCCTAACTGATCTTCCTTGTAGGATTCGTCTTCCAAAGCAACTACTCTATTCTGAACTTAAAAATGGAAAGCATAATGCTGGTGGTCAACAAAAGAGGTTTAAAGACTGTCTCAAGGCAAATCTTAAAATATGTAGTATAAACACTGACAACTGGGAAACACTGGCCTGTGAACGCTCCAGTTGGGGAACAGCCTTTGCCAAAGGTGTCCTGGGCTTTGAAGACACTCAAACTCAGGACGCAAGGGAGAAACGTGATAAGAGGAAGGCGTGCTTGGCAAATCCACACCATGATCAACTCCTGCCCAGAAACCAATGTCCCCACCATGGAAGGACGTGTGGATCCAGAATTGGTCTCCACAGTCACTTACGCACTCATTGTTAAAACCGTGTTTATGGAAGACAATCTTACTCGGCTACGAGTGATCACCAAAGAAGAAGAGACTACTTCTACCTACATTGACGATGGCTTCTGACTCACTCCCTATCAGAGAGAGAGACTACAACAGGTAGGGAAAGTTGGGTTGTTTTAAACTTTCCAAAGAGGAGAAGGCCAGGGATGGGCCCTGAGGCAAACAGCCAAGCTTTCCCTTTGCTTCCAACACCCTGGAGACCTTGACATACAATGTGGCATAATGGTTATAGAGTGCCGGACTGGAACCTGGAGTACCAGGGTTCAAATCCACACTGAGCCATGAAGGTGACTGGGTGACATTGAGCCAGTCACTCTCTCTTGGTCTAACCTACCCCACGTGGCTATTGTGAGAACTAAAAAACAAAACAAAGAGCTGATGGGGGAAAGAGCCATGTACTGTATATGCCTCAAACTCCTTGGAGAAAAGGTGGGGCAAATATCTGGGGGCCAAGGTTCAGAGCCAGAGTCCTCATAGTCCTGCTTCTTGACCACTCCTTTATGCTTCCCAAGTGATCTTCCCTGGCGTGGCCACCACCTGCTCTCCCTTCCTCACACCTTCCCTGTTACTACAAATCTCTCTCTCCAAAGCTTTGTCTTGAAGTGGTAAAAACTGTATCTCATGTTATAGATATGATTCCACCTAAACATTAGGAAGAACTTCCTGACAGTAAGAGCTGTTCGACAGTGGAATTTGCTGCCAAGGAGTGTGGTGGAGTCTCCTTCTTTGGAGGTCTTTAAGCAGAGGCTTGACAACCATATGTCAGGAGTGCTCTGATGGTGTTTCCTGCTTGGCAGGGGGTTGGACTCGAGGGCCCTTGTGGTCTCTTCTAACTCTATGATTCTATGATTCTATATCTATAGCCTCCATTTTGAGCAGCCTTTTGAGTTCCCTGCATGCAGAATTTTGATTGGCTGGGTGCTGTGTGTGTGTGAAAAATTCTGTTCATAACCCAACAAGGGAACTGGTGGGTTTATGAGCAGAATTCCTCCTCCCTCTTTCCCCCAACCCGAGCTCCCCACAATAAACAAAGACACATTCAGCTGGAAGATCAGGGTGGTTCCTTTTATTGCTATGTTCCATGATAAAGTTAGCACAAAAATCACAGACAGTATATAACCTGCACTGGGCAGGACTTGAGGGGTAGGAAGCGAAGGAGAAGGTCTGAGACAACACTGGCATTGAGACAACACTGGTGGACTTAAAGCTGAAACCCTGGAAGACTGTGTTTGGGTTCTCCCACGGCTCTGGCAATGCAGGCGTGAGTGTGCATGCAAGAAGATGGAATAGTTGCTCTCCCAGTGAAACCTGGCCCTGAGCAGATGAGACTTCTGATAGCCACTCGCCCCTCAATTTGCAGGAGGGTGCTGGGCAGACACTTGGCACGTTCACAGATCTGGAACATCTTAATGATGACAGCAGCAGCAGCAGGAAGAGGTGGTGGTGTTTGGAAAATCCCTAATTTTGGGCCCAGTTGCAAGGAAAATAACTCTCACAGTTATTATGGAAACTGGAACTGGTGGAACTGGTTGGCATTCTCAGGCTTAAAGAGCACGGCAGTTATTTCATCCTCAGAACTAACCATTGTTAGCAAAACAACTTCTCACCTCCTAAACCATGTTGACATTCCCCATCCCCAGCCATTCAAGAGTAGAAAACACTGGGCTCTTGGGCCCTATTGCCTCTGCTCTGGCTTGCAAATTTGTAAGGGAAACACAAAGGGGTGTAAAAATCCTGTGCAATAGCTCAGAATGTCAGGAAAAGTGGTCTGTAGTCTTACGATCAAAAGCAACAAGAGACTATTTAGATCATTAGCATAGGCCAGCAAATTCCTCTCCAATCATTATATGAGTAAGGCAGTTGCATTTATCATCACTTAGGAAAGGTGGTTTGTTTTGGTCTGGGACAGACAGGAAATCAATGGCCCCACTTTGGCAATCTGTGCCAGAAGCTAATGGCCTTTGAAAAATGAAGAAAAATCTGGCCAGATTTCAGCCCTTCCATCCATCAGGAATCCCAGGACTTCCATCTGCTTTATCAAAAGGTTAGTTGTTACTTGCAGCGTGGGGTGGGGCAGAGGTTGTTTTCAGGATATGAACAGGAGAGGCTGTGTTACATAGCTAAGCGGTAATAGGGGAGAGATGAAGAACCGACAAGAGCTGTTACAAGGGGGAGGCGTGTTTGGCAAAGGATATGCAGCTCCTAGGTCAGGTGGAAAGCTCAGCCCCAACCAAAAACCAGTACATAGTCCAGAGCTGTACAAACCTACAATTTGGTGCCTCTTCCAGCTGGGAAAAGAAGTTGTCCCTGATCCCCTTACCCAAAGTGCAATGTACATAGGCAGGAGGTAGGGACCAGGAAGGATGGACCATAGCATGGAGCATGACCCAATCTTCAGCTGGCCCAAACTGATTAAGAATGATAACTCCCATCTATTGATTATTTCCCAATGTCCTATGCTAGGAACCTTGGTCATTAGCAGCAGAATATGACTCAGAAAGCACAAGGTGTCTACAGAGTCCCAGCAACTGTTGGGTTAACACCCAGAGCAATCTGTGGCAAGATGTTTTAACACCTGCAGAGAGAGTAGGGCTGGACCAGGGGGCATGCAAGATTCCTCAGAAAGAAAGAATCAACAGACTTGCTGGTAGGACAGTGGGGGGGTGGAGAGAACCTGAAGTATCTCCTGGAAACAACTCTTGAGATCCAACCAGTTCTGCACCAGCACCGAGTTCCATTCCAAGGTGGTGTTCACTGCTGAGTGAGTCCCTTTGTTATTTAAATTTGTGTTTCTTAATGCAATATTCCCTCTTCTTCCCATACAGAGTGTTTTGAAAGATTTGCATTTTGTAGCCAGTTAGCAATGCATGAAGGCTTCCTCTTCCAATAATTACTGGGGAACGGGGGCAGGGAGAGAAGCTATTGTTTCCATTTGAGGAGTGGGGGTAGAATAATTAAAAACAAAACAAAACAAATTCTACCCCACTTATACAGTGCTCAGACTAAAGTTTATGTGGTTGTGTGTGCATGCAAAAACATTTAAAATACTGTATTGAAAAGATGCTGTTGTAAGAATTCATATAGGCAAGTGTGTGCAAAATGCAGAATGGGAGTCCATGTTTATAAAGGTTGTTGAACCTGAGCAGCCATGAGCATAAGAAATAGGATTGTAAGGTTTAATTTTAGGTGCTGAGGGCAGATTTTGGTTGCTGGGACTGAGAACAAACAGCACATGTCTTTTGAGGCTATTTTGGCTCTGATGCTGTGCCATAATAGGAAATGATAGAGGAAAGCATTAAAATATGACCTTTCATTAGAACAGGGAGTCACAGATCTTATACTTACAATGCAATACACATCTCAAAAAGGCACCTATATTGAGATTTTGGTAACATGCAAATATATTTAAAACGAATCATTCAAAAGGCATGTGATTAAACAACTGAGAATTCCATAATCAGCAGAAGTTTAAAAGCAAACAACTTGGTAGAGGAGGAGGTGGAGGTTTTCCAAAGCGCTTGCCCAAATAAAATTTGCTGGTGTTAAATAGCATTTTGTTAAGAATTGGCAAATTTGTTATGTTGGCAAATCTCCTGCACATTTCAGGAAAGAAATTGTATGCAACTTGCATGTAGAATGTCATGTTTAACAACTGGTATTCTGCTGTGAACCCAGCAAGATGAAACACGTGTAATCAGAGGCATTCCTAGGCTCCCTTGCACCCTTGGCAAAGAGGTCCACCGAGGCACCCAGAGGAGTCGACGTGCCATGCCTGGCTGCCCAGAGTAATGGAGGGGTGGCCCAGGGAGTGGGCAGATGGGCAGCGGGGCTCCTAGGCACTCTGAGCCAGAGTCAACAGGTGTGAATTTTGCACCCCTGGGCAAGGGCCAATTTAAGTGACCCGTAGGTATGTCTCTGCTTGTGACTTGTCAGATGTGGTCCACAAGAACATTGCATGCTTTTTCTTGCTTGAAAGAAAGCATAACCACTTGAGTCCTGCTGGATTGGACCTCAGGTCCACCTTAGTCCAGCATTCTGTTTTCAACAGATGGCAGGCAGATGCCCTTGAGATGCTCACAGGCTGCTCATGAAGACAACATCCCTCCTCTGTTCCTCAGAGGGTGCAATTTAAAGGTATACAGCATGTGGCCATGGAGGCTCTGTTTAGCTTTCTGTGCAGGAATTTTGTCATGCTAGGAGGTGGTACCTATTCTGTGAAGTATCAGTTAACACATTAAGTGCACGTTATACATTAGGAGTGTAGACAAAGCAAGCTACACGCAGCAGAGAATGGAACAAATCACTCAAGTCTTGGCTAGTGCAGCGAACACAGTGTAACCCTCATAATCCTGTCCACATTTCCTCCCCCACTGTTATTTGCTACACTGACTTCCCTCCCCCACCCACTCCACACAACCCCCCCCCCCCGCTACAATTTCCAAACACCCCAATCCCCTGTAGCATGAGGTTGGCTTGTTATGCAATTTAATCTCATTATATATATATATATATTTATATGTATGTATTTATGAAACAAATATAGACATAATATTTATAATTTTGTCACAAAATAAAATTCTGTGATTTCTCTCTCTTTGTCTCTGCTTTTTTTTACAACCTGCAGAAATATTAAGAAAATTAGATATTTCTCTTTCTTTTATAAGTGCTTCCATTAAAAATATACACGCGAGAAGCTTTTTGTACTGTTAAAGTTATGCTTGTTTGAGATATATGTATAAGTATGTGAGTTTATCACTCTCTCTCACACACATACTATCTCTTACTCTGTCATAGAAAATGTGCAAATTAAAAGCGTAGCAAACATATTTTTTTTGAGGGGGTGTGGGAGGAGAAGCTAAGCATAGAGGGATACCAGCTACTTGTTTCAGAGACAGGAAACTGGTCAGATCCTGTCAGGCAGGGTTAAGGGATTTTGAGTATAATCTTGACTTGGACACACAGGACACCTGGGTTCCTTATCTAAGTTAAGGGAGAATTCCACATGTCGTCTCACCCCACCCCACTCCAGCAATCAGGAAGAAAATTCCCACAAATCATTTCACAAGTTGGATTTCAGAGTCCCAGCGCTCCTTAAGATACACTGGCGCAAGGGGTGGGGCACCTCCAGAAATGTCCGCCTCCCACGGTCGACATGCTGTTCCTGCCAATCAGCTGTGTGGGCACCAATGAACATGGGTTGCCACTATTTGAGAACACATCTGAACCTCAAAAAGGGACCCCCCTAGTTGTCGCATGAATGACCCAAACAGTGAACCAGGAGCAGCCAGCAAGTGTACGCAGCCAATCCCAGTGCCTTGACCATTGTACCTAAATGGTACCCAAGTTTGCAAACACCTGTCTGTCAGGTTCAGACTTTACATTTTTAGGTGTATGCCCCAGAAATGTAGCACGTGAGGGAGTCTAGAGGCTGAGGCCTGGTGCACTTCCCCCTTGATCAGTCTGCCATGTCTGAATAATAGAGTGACTTAATAGCAGGGAGCCTTAGGAGGTGTTGGGAACCTGCAGAAGGCCAGAAATTTACGAAAGGGGTTTGTTCTTTGCAGGGGAAGACAGAGGGGTTGGCAATACCTCAGAGTGAGTTTGAGGAAACTTTCTAATGCTATTAAACACAGTTTCCCACAAAGCGCTCCAAAGATTTATGCCATCCTGTGGCAGAGATTATGCCAGGGTTTGCTTCTGAATCAGATGCTAGTATATCTGAGAGCAGTTCTGTGCACCTGGGCTTAATACATACATGGGAGAAGCCAGGGGCATAAAAGAGTTCCTTTGTGCAGTGCAAACCTCAGCCCAAGGGCCCAGTTGCGGCTGGCTGCTTTACAAAACGCTTCTGTTGGGGCAGAGGAATGGGCTTCCCGTAACACTGTGGTTGGTCAAGGAAGTGGGCTCAAGGAGGGCAGACATTATGCCTTGCCTCCCCATGGGGACGGCAGGGCTATTCCACACAGGCCATTGGAGGCAGGGAGGGGTACGTCTGCCACCTCAACGCAACAGGGACCCAGCTGCTCACCACAAGCTGCTGCATATGGCTCCCCCACTTGCCACTGTGGGTCGCACCCAGGTGTCCTGGTCCACAGCACCCCTTTCTAACCCCTTCCTGCTTCTTTTGACTGTCTCCTCTCACAGAGCAGGAGTGGAACCCAGGCGTCCTGCATCTAACCCGTTAAGATCCCAGAAAGCTCTGGGAATAAAATTCCAGGACTTCTGGATCCCTTTGGGTGGGAGGGAATTCTCCCTCCTGTGTGTTTGGCTAAATATAGGTAGGTAAGAGATATATAATGCATATATAGAAATTTAAAATATTTTATCTTTAAAAAATAACTTTTCTTTTTTTAAAAAATGTAAATCTAAGGCTCTCTCCCCCCCCCACTTCCCTCCCCCCACCCCCCACCCCTATGGCCTTTAGGACCCCCACCCTCCACTCAGAGATCTGAGGGGCTGGCTTCATTCTGGCCCCTGAGAGGAGGAGGTGGGAAGTGAATAAAGAACCAGCAATACCTTTCCCCCCCAACAAGCAGGGAGCGCCGCCCCCCATTCCACACATGGCAGGTGAACTGTATCCCTCCCCCCCTCCCCCCAATGGCAGCCAGGGGTTGAGTGGCACAAAGAAAGGGCGCCTCTTGTTGTGGGAGAAGAGTGGGCGAGCATTGGTCACATGACGCTCTCCAGGATGACTGCCTTGCTGCCCCCATCGGAGGCAGGAGTCAAGGTGGTCAGAACGCCAAATTCTGATTCAGGCACCTTGTATTCCAGATGGTGCAATCCCCAGATCGGCTGGGTGAGGTGGTGCCAGCGCTGTTGAGTGGAGAGAAACAGACAGTGAAGACCTGTAGAAACTCAACAAATGCATGCTTTTTTGCACATAATATGTTCTCTGTGCCCTTTACTAGTAGAGACATTGACAGTCCCATAGCCAATGCCCCCAGCAGAACACCAACCTGACATGGCATTCACGTACACTCTCTCTCTCAAAGGATGGCCAAGGCTTCAGCAGTGCTGCTCTCTTACTTGGCCCTTCCCACCACCAGCACCTAACCTTAAACACACTCTGCTTACGTTTTCTCTTAACTTTGCAGAAGTTGGAATGTTTCTGTACTTCCCGTATCATGTCAGCAGAAGACTCAAAGTAACTTCAACTCAAGCCAGAGCTCTCAGAGCAAATTGTTACGGTGGCAGCAATCCCTGCAGTATCCCTTCTCAGTATTTTTCTTTTTTTGGTTGAGTTTTTTTGAGCCATTCAATGTCAAAACTACTACTTTTCTGTTTTTATGCTTTAATTTGATATTTGTCTCTCTACAGCCTTAAGACGATTCTCCAGATCTGCCTTTGACAAAATGGACAGGCAGGCAGGCAAGTGGGTGGCAATGGGATGTTTTTCCAAGCTTACACTTCTCTTCTATTTTTGCATCTTACAGCTATTGTGCTAAAAATGGCAGAAGCACCGAAAAATAAAACTCGCCTGGCTAGATCTGGGTGAAAGGGCAATGCCCTAAGTGAACTGAGAAGGCTCCGTGTGCCTAAGAAGTGCCTCAAATTCTCTAAACGAAACAAGCACCAGCATGTCTGTAGGACTCTCACTGACGGTATCAGATCAGCAAGCAGCCTAGGCAGCACGGCACGTCTAAGCCACGGCTGCTGAGAAGCATCTCAGGAGGGAGGAGCTGGGGGGGGGGCACCAAAGGAGGAAAGGAGAGGGCTGGCTGCAGGCTGTGGCCATAGTAGCCTCTGCAAACTGATCAGATCACTGACCGGGACAAGTCACTATAGGAGCAGGGAAGCAGCAACCCAAAGAAATCAGGAGCCCTCCACAGTCAGCGCTCAACAGGGTCTGGTGGCAAGGCGCAGGGGCCCTTCTGGCACAACTCATGGCTGCTGCACACTGGGGCAGGTGGGCGTTGAAGCATGCATGGCTTCAGCACATGTCTGCAATCCTCATGGGCTAGAGTGCTTTAGCATGCACTGCCCCCTGGCACACCCCTGGTCATGGTGGGGGATGTTCACCCTCCAGGCTCACCCCCCCCCCCATTTGAACCTGGGAGTCCTGGGTCTCTTCCATTCTGGAGATCTGGGAAGGAGCCTCACCTCAGCCAGTGTCCCCTTGGCACGGATGAGCTTGTAGAGAGCAGTAAGAGGGACACACAGCATGGAGGATAGTGCGAAGCCCCAGCCGATGGCTTCTCCCCACCAGGGGTAGACGTAGCTGTTGTTGTAGATCAATGGCTTGTAGTAGGCAACATTGAAAAGAAAGACGCCCTGGAAAAGTGGGGGGAAGGGGGGGTTGAGAGGTATCAAGTGGTTGTCTGGTGCAGTCAGGTTTGTAACCCCACCTCCCCTCCAAACCTTTCAGTTTTCCTTTCTTTCCTTGCTTAGAATGAAAATGTTGGTATCCCTCTTTAACATTTTGACCATGCTCTGGTGAATGGCTCTATCTCTAGGGAGCATTCAAGTTGTTCTCTAAGGTGTCCACACATGGGGTTTTTGCCATCATGGCTCACACAGCTCTACATACGCAATCAGAAACACGGGAGGTACCCAAGATTGCAGTCACTTCCTTTGGGTGACCTTACTTTGTGGACAATGGCTGCTTGCTGTCACAACTGTTGATATAAGCAGGTTTTCCAGCTGCAAGAAGCTGCTCACAACAGCAGCAGCAGCACCTGGGTATGGAAAGTGATTGGGAGCATTCAATGTGATCCTTTGAGAGTGCACTATATAAGTGTGGATGCCTGAGTGTGCAGACCCATGTTTACCACTTGCAGGAGGCAAAGTGTATTGGGACAGATTTAATATTCCCATTTTGCAGGCATGAAGGAAGGCCAAGAGCCACAGCTGAGCTGGAATTTGAACCCAGTTCTCTGCTAGGTTCCAGGGCACCTCTACAGATGTTGCTTGTCAGATCTGTCATGGTGTCTGCCCAGCCTCTGTGAACAAGAACTCACACCTCGCCTCTCTGTCAATGTTACATTTGTATGGAATCTGTTTGGAATCTGTAGAAGTCTAGCAGCCATTACCTCACCGGTAAGGGTTCTTAGATTTCAGGTGTGAAGCATCAATATTTTGATGAGATGAGAACTTTGGTTCTCCCACCCTCATGTGAGGCTGCAGTCCTGACCCACTGGGCACAGCCAGGCACTGCCTTATGACCCACTAGGTGTCATTACCCACCCTCACCAGGCTGTACCTCATTCCACCAGGCCTCACCTCTTGGCACCACCCTTTAGCTCCCAAGCTCCATAACCTGACAACCCAAATCAGCAGTGGCACCAGGTGGGGGAAACATCTGAAGTGGTGGTGTTGGTGAGGCAGAGAAAGAGAGCAAGAATTGGGCACATGTGGTTCTATGGGGACAGATTCTGAGAGGAGAATGCAGAGCACTCTCCTGCTTGAAAACAGCTGTAGCTCTACATTTAGCTGCCAATGGGACTATGGAGAAGATGCAAATATTTTTTGTCTGGAGTTGGCTTCACCATGACCTAGGAAGGTGAGGCAACCACCTCCAACAGAAGACTTTGGGTGCAATTAGGGGCAGCAGAGGGGGAGGCAGACAAGCAGGCCAAATGCACCATGCAGTTGTCACTCCACGACATGTGAATGCCAGAGAGAGAAGATCCAAAATGGTGCATTCACCTTCTCCCTCCTTAGCAATCCCTTGGGAAGTTTGAGTGCACCAGTCTCTGTCTGTTGAAAAGGAGTGGCAGAAGATCACAGTAATTCCTGGTAATGTCAGTGAGTTTTCTGCAGGTGAACTTCCCCAGGGGATTTTGCAGCAGCTTAATTAATAGGAAGGAAAATGTGTCATTTTGGGTTTTCTGCTTCAGGCATCAAAATGTTTTTGCCCAGTCTTGCATCCCTGAAGCACCATTTGTGTGTGTCATGCCACACACCTCTTTTTTTCCTCCTCAGCTTTGCCCATTATCCTACCACTTATCACTATGCCTGGAAAAGTTTGAGCCACTAAATCTCTCTCTCTCTGTGTGTGTGTGCCTGGCTGCTGCTAAAAATGTGAGCAGGGTCAGCAAAAAAAGGCAGCCACTCTGCTCTGAGCTGCAAAAGTGTCACCTGTTGCATTTCTCCCCAAATGATTCAGTGCTTTTGCTCAGGAACAGGACGGCCACCTGACTTGCCGGCAGACTGTAGTTCAGGGGCAGAGCATTTTCTTTCCACACAGAAGACCTCAGGTTCAATCTCCAGCATCTCCTGGTAGGGCTGAGAATGTGCCTTGTCTGAAACCCTGGAAAGCTGCTGCCTGTCAGTGCAGACAAGCTGAGCTACATGGACCAATGGACCTGAGTATGAGGCAGCTCCCGATATGTCCCTTCCTGTGTGTCTTTAGTGGCAGCCAGATTCACACACAGGTGAATCTTTTCCTGCTGGATTTCTGCCTGTCACCCACCAGTTTAAGGCCCAGAAATCCTACTGGGGAACAGTTGAGCTAGGAACATGAAGAGCTTTTATACTGGCGCCCAAGAGACGTCCTTGTATGCAAGGCCCACACCACTCCCCCACCTTAGAATCCCACCCTGGAGTATTACCAGGCAGATGAAAGGAGTCAGGAACATCCAGCACCACTTCATCCACAGGGAGGGCCGGTAGCCAATCATGCAGGCAATGTCATCCATGAAACGATCGGCACCTGGAGGAAGTTGGGAGAGCGCATGAGAACAAAGGACTGTCCAGGCCAGCATCTTGCTTCCCACAGCAGCTGGTCAGGGGTCGATGGGAGAGCAGGAGGGAATAGCTCTCTCCTGCTGTAGCTCCTCAGCCAACCTCCTCAACCTCTTGCAGCGGTTCTCAACTTGTGGGTCCCCAGATGTTGGTGGACTACATTTCCCATCATCCCTGAGCTCTGTCCTTGCTAGCTAGGGGTGATGGGAGTTGTAGTTCAACAACATCTGGGGACCCACAGGTTGAGAAAGGCTGTCTTAAGGGAAATGCTGCCTCTTTGAGATGGAGCAAAGGTTTATGGTTCTTTGTTCCAACCCCTCCTGGAGCCTCTTGGAAAGCCCTTGGCCCCACGTAGGCAGCCCTGCTCCTCCCTCCTCCCTCTCCTAGTTGCTACAGATAAAACAGGAACCTTTCAAGGGCACAGCTCTGCCCAGGAGCCCAGAGAGGAAAGGGAAGTAGAGACACCTATGACTGGGGATGGGGCAGAACAAAACATGCCAGTTTCAACTTTTGCCTACATTTGCTGCACACACAAGGTCACACCTCGTTTTGCTCCCGACCCATTAAGCCAGAACAATGCTAACCCTGACCTTGAACACACAATCACTAAGTGAGCATGTTCATGTGGAATAGTTACTATTCAGCCCCTCTTAACTGCCCCACTGTGCTTCTAACTATGATGGCTGAAGTGTGCAGCTTGGCCCCACGACTGTGGGTGCCCTGCAGCGTGCATGGCCCTGGCACCAAAAATTGTGGGTGCCCAGCCCTATCATGGGGAATTCTGTGGGTGCTTGGGCACCCAGGGCCCCAGCGAGTTGACACCTATGGCATGAGGTATTGTTTATGTGGTGGAAAGGTGCTTAGTGTTTTCCCTTTGCACTGGAGTGTGAAGTGGGCCTTTTGTGAAATCCACTCTTTTGTTGCTTTTCAGCCACTCAGACTGTGAAATATGTAAGGGAGTTTAGGTGTGTGTTAGCCAGAGGTGGAGCTAGCTGCTCCGGCACCTGGAGCGGCACACATGCTGTGCACCTGGGGGCGGGGTGAGCGTCCCAGGGGGGCGGGGTGGTGATGTCACCCCCCTCAGGGATGACATCTGGGGCAGACCGCACCCCCCACACCCCCTTCCTCCGCCAGTGGTTAGAGCCAGTCCAAATGAGCAGCAGAACATGCGGGGAAACGGTTCCTGGGTTGTTTTAGGCTCCAGATGTGGGTGGGGTTGATGATGAAATGCTCCCTCATATATTTTACAAAGAAGTAAACACACTTGCAAGGAGAAGAATGGTAGTCTGCCCTTTTCTTTGCCAAGCTAGCTATCTGTGGGTATTTCCCCACACGCATCTGGTCATGGGACCTTCCGCTTGCCCCACTGGCAGTCTAAAGTCCAGGAACAGTTCTAGCATGAGACCAACCCTTAAAGCAGGAGTAGGAATGCGGGTGGCACTGTGGGTTAAACCACAGAGCCTAGGGCTTGCTGATCAGAAGGTCGGTGGTTTGAATCCCCGCAACGGGGTGAGCTCCCATTGCTCGGTCCCAGCTCCTGCCAACCTAGCAGTTCGAAAGCACGCCAAAGTGCAAGTAGATAAATAGGTACCGCTCCGGAGGGAAGGTAAACGGCGTTTCTGTACGCTGCTCTGGTTCGCCAGAAGCGGCTTAGTCATGTTGGCCACATGACCCGGAAGCTGTACACCGGCTGCCTCGGCCAATAAAGCGAGATGAGCACCGCAACCCCAGAATTGCCTGCGACTGGACCTAACGGTCAGGGGTCCCTTTACCTTTTAGCTAACATGGCACCTTGCAGACATTGTTGGACATCAGCTCCAGCCAAACAGGAGCCAAATAACACCTGGAGGACACAGCATTGGCTGCCCTTGCTTTAAATCTGTGGCAAGTGACCTTGTGCCATATATTTGCTAGACTGACATTTTGCCTGCTGTTTCAAACCAAGGCTGTCATAGTGTTGACCATGTAAACAAATTACACCACTCCATGGTTGTTGGCTCCCTTGGTGCAAATTGAAAGGGCATTTTCACACATCAGTCCTAAAGCCCTTTGTGTCTCTTGCACACTGCTGGCAAAAGCTCCCTGGCGGAAAGGTGCCATATAAATGCAATAAATAAAATGAAATACAAGACAGAAAGCTGAAGAGAATAATTTGTAATACAAATGAGCATTCTGGCCAACAGTGTTTTTTGTTTTTGTTTTAAAATCATATTAAAACATCCTCCTTTCACTTGCAAAGTATGTTGGGCGTCTGTGACTTCCAACACCCAAGCAGTGCTGAGTCTCACTCCTGATCTGGCCCTCATATCCCTGCAGTTTATTCCGCAGAGGTTCTTTCCCTCTCCCCATCTGGAAAACAGTGCCAGGTGGGGATAAGGCAGGTGGAAATGCCCCTCAATTCCCCACAAGCCAACAGAAAACATTTATGTTTAAAAACATGAGTCTGCCCTGGCCACATGCAGTTTGAGGTCCCGTCTACACTATGCATTTAAAGCAGCATTGTGTCACTAGGAACAGAATCCTGGGAACTGTAGTTTGTTTAGGGTGCTGAGTGTAGATAGGAGACCCCTATTCCCCTCTCAGAGCTACAATTCTCAGAGTTCTCTGGGGAAAATAATAGATTGTTAAATCACTCTGGGAATTCTGTGAAGGTACCATGGGGGGGGGGGCAGGTTGTGTTCTGTATGCTGCCCGGTGTTTGCTACAAATAGTAATTGAGCCACGCTCCAAAGGTGGCACCCATCTTAAACGCAACAGTGGTCTCCCTCTTCACCCAAGAAGACTAGAAACATTTTCTCCCATTTATCCAGAGTGCAGCCTGTACACATCTGTGACGACCAGCTGGCATTCTGGGGGACCAGCATGCAGTGTCAACATTTGCGACTGCTTCTCTGTTTAGCCAATTGAGTTCCCCCCACTCTTCCAAACAGGGACACAACTTGATCTTACCGTAAACCCAGCCAACTGCTACGCACTCCCAGAAGGCCTGCCAGAGAAGAGTCGTGCCACTTGCCGAGTAGTAATCAAATAGCTGGAAGACATACATACCCCCCTGGGTGGAGGGCCTGGGTGTGAGGTTCGCAGGACACAACAAAATGCTTATCCAGTGGCTTCTTGTTCCCAGCACCTGGCTCCTCCCACCCCACACCTCCCTTCAACATTCCTGAAGCACCTCCAATCTTCTAACTAGGGGGTCAGCCTTACTTCTTAGCAGTGGTTCAGAGCAGCTCATTTCTCCACAGCAGGAGCAACACTTCTTTTCCTGGCACTGCTTTGGGGAACCCCCTTCTCCTGCTTAGGGACAGCAAGGAGTGGAGAAAGGAAGAACAGCAGTGCAGGGAGGCAGGTGCTGAAGAGGATGGCTGGCCCACAGGCAAAGGGGTCTGTGGCAAGAGAAGGTAGGCTTGTCAGAGGCCTGAGGTGGTGAATATAAATTGTGCACCCTTCGCACACGCTGTGGCAAGAGTGGTACTTCTGGGATTCCCCTGCACCTGTCAGGGGCTGCAGGACGGGCTGCATCTGGGAATCCCAGGCTGTCCTTACTCCTTTCTTCAGGGTGATGTCACTGCCCAAATACGGGCACCAAGGGAAGACTGTCAATAAAGGGCTCCCTGCCCACATGATCACAGGGTGCTTGTTGCAGCTGACCTGATGGCTTAGTCCTTTGAGCCTCACCTCACCCTCAGTCATGTGCTCTGATTACAATTAATGTGCTCTGGCACACAGTTCAGGAATCTCATAGCAGAGGGTTTGTGCCTAAAAATAGGAGCGGCCACCTTCTTGCTGCACTTAACAGACATAACTGCCTCTGCTTCAAACACTGAATTCCAGTGCAACCCATACCATGTCTTTCAGAAGTATGTCCTACTGAATTTAACAGGGCTTGCTCCAAGGTAAGCAGGTTAGGACTGCAGCCTTATTGCCAATGGTTCAGGTGGGCTGTCCACCATTTATTTTTTTTAAAAAAATTAAGCATCACCTGTACATATTTGAAATTAAATGTTTGTGCAGTACTCTGCTTTAATATTTATTTTCTAAAGCTCAGATCAGTTTTTTTAAAGTTCAAAAATTGCCCAGGGGAGAGGGAAATGGTATTGTGATGTCTAAGCCACCAGCCAGTCAGTACTGTGCACAGCCAGTTGCTCCCAACTCACTGGACAGTTTTCCTTGGGCCTGGTTCTGAAAAGGAATAGGTGGTGAGTGCACTTCTAGAGCACAGCGGCCATTGATTCTAAGCCCATCTGTTTGCACACTTAAGCAAAGGACAGCTGGCAGGTGCATTGTGGTAACAAAGGCATAGCAGAGGCCCTTGATAAGCTACTTAATCAGGCAGGGGCGTGAAGAGGGAGCATGAGGCCCCGGGCAGCTCCAGGATCTTGTGTCAATTTTTTCTGACCTCAGCTGATAGCTATTCACTGCCAGATCTGCCTATACTCTCTGACCGTAAAGCCAACCCCTTTCCTGCTTTGCAAGGAGATCTCTTTGTCAGGTCACTTATACCTTTGCGTAGCTCCCCTGAACAAGACCATTAGTCTATTTTGGACAATGGCACACAAGGTGAGCCAGCCTTAATAGATCAAGGTAAAGGCGCCTCAGCTGCTGTGTACAGTCATCAAAACAGTAACTGAGAAACACCTAGACTGAGTGGAGCCCCTATAGATCCCTTTTTGGAAATTAGGGCCTTGCAGAACAGTGGCGTAGCGTGGGTTGTCAGCACCCGGGGCAAGGCAAGTAGTTTGCGCCCCCTAACCCGTGGATTTGCGCCCCCTAACCCTAACCCCCAGATGTTGCGCCCGGTGCAGCTGGCCCCCCCTCACGCTACGCCACTGTTGCAGAACATGCCCTGTTAAGTTAAGCCGGGCTTCTTACAAGATTTCAGCAACAATTGGATTCCACCTAAGTCCTGAGATGCATTGCAAAATAAGCTTCACTAAACCTGAACTGTTACATAACTCAGATCTAAAGTCTTGCAGGCAGATTGCAGCCACTTTGCCAGCTAGTAGAACAACAGAGACTCAAATCTTTCCAGCCTGAAAGCCATATCAATGCATCTTTCTGCTTTGTTCTGTTCTAGCATGTGTTTGGGAATAATTGGCAATTAAAATTTTACTACACTTTTTTTTTTTTGCTTTGCTTGTATTCTGGATCTGACTGTGAGAGCAGCAGGAGGAGCCCAAATTTACTAGCAACAATATTAGCGACCTTGGACCACAGATTTTGGGTGCCATTAAAGGATGATGGAATACAATCTACTGAGAACTTGAGACCAAGGGCAACTAGGAAGCTGCATTCTCTGCTCCCCTGGAAGAACATCGGGGCAAAGGAAACATCAGCACCACACATCAGCCAGAGCGGGAGAAGCAGCAGGGAGCTTCTTTCCTCCTATCCTTTCAGAAAGAAACACTCTGTTCCAGCTGCCCTGGGAGAGCAGAGCAAAGCAAAGGAAAGCTAAGGACTGCCAGGACTATGTAGATTTTAGGAGATATGTGTGTGTGCGCAAATCTTATTGCAATGGATTGTAAATCGCCTTGAGGATCTTTGATAGAAAGGTGGGGTATAAATCTTCTACATAAACAAAATCTCCTGCACCAAGTCCACCTCATTCATTCCAGTGATGCTTGTGCAGGGAGAAGGTCACAGTGAGGGAGGTCCTCTGTTGTATTATACCTCGGTCACCATGGACAGCTCAAGGAAGAAGCAGACAGCACAGGAGACAGCCACAGTGATCTCTCGCTGGAATCGGAAGGTGTAGGCGGCTGGGAACAAATCCAGGATACCAGTGATAAAGCCTTCGACGCCCACGAACTGTGGAGGTGGGGAGTGAGATATAAGAGCAAGGCGATTGGAGAAAGAAGGAAGGAAAATAGTAAGATGTCGGGCAATGTGCTTGCTTTGCCCTCCCCTCCTCCTTCATGAAAACACTCTGCTTCTTGGCTACTTCCCGCCCTGCCCTCCCCGCCCCCAAACTCTCACCTGGCTATCCAAGCCCAGGAGCAGCAGCATGAAGAAAAAGAGGGCAGCCCAGAGTGGAGCGACAGGCATCAGAGTGACAGCTCGTGGGTAGGCGATAAATGCCAGGCCAGGCCCTGGGAAGAGGGGAGGAAGGAAGAGACAATCTTAGAATGCTGGAACATGTGGATCCCATTAAGGGAAGTTGGGGCTGTATTCAACCAAGAGTGGACCCAGTTACATTAAGGAACCTTAGTTAGTGATGCCCATTAACTTCAATGGGTTTACTCTGAGTAGAACTAGTGTTGACTACCAGCCTCAGTCACACGTACCCCATGTAAGCACTGATTTTGGCACCTAGGGCAGAAGTCCATCTCTATAAATGTCTGGCACACATTTAGTAACAATAAAGCAAGCCTCTAGTTACCAGGGCTGCAGAAATGAGGTGGCCACTCCAGCTGCCAAGGGCTCAGAGCTCTACACAGCTTTCTAGTTCTCCTCCGGTTTGAAGTGGAGCAAATTATGCATGATTGATTTGAATAATTTATTGGACCTACTACATTGGCATCAAACCAGAATTCGATGGCTGCTGAGTTCAGGCAGTCCTGGTTATTCCTACACAGTTTTATTGTTGTGCAATGCAAGTGCTGGAGAGGGCTTTGGCTTTCACATTCCGCATCCAAAGGATCTCAGCATTCATTTTCCTCCCTCAAAACAAAACCAGTTTCAAGCCCTTATGGGCTTTGAAGGATGTGGGCAGCATATACTAAGATATTACGAACTAGAAAGAGGGAGGGTTGGAGGAAAAGTACCATTATTCAGATTGCTATGTAGCTTTTTGCCCTTCTCATGACAAGCAGGGTCTAACCATCCGTTATGCAAAATAAGCCAATATAAATCCGCAGAAGTCTCAGAATTTAGCTTTTCTTAGAACACAGTATCAATCAATCATAAATTTATTTCTTTTCCAAATTGGACTATCAAAGCGTGAAATGGCATTCAACTATGGTTTACTCAGAGGAGACACAATGAAATGAATGAACATGACTAAGTTAGGTCCATTAATTTCAATATGCCTGGTCTGAGCAAAACTTAGTTGAATACCAAGCATGGTGTTTTATCACTGATAAGACAAAAAAACACACCTCAGAAACAGCATCTTTAAAAGCAACACAAATCAGTGTATATAAAATGATGGGTGGGGGAGAGAAATCAAATTAATCAAAACACTTAAATTCCAACTTTTGTAATTGGCCATGAAGAAAAATGATATACAGTAATCCATACCTAGCTTTAACAGCAGCAAGGCCAAAACAACAACAACAAGAGTACTTTATACGTGGACAAAATATTAATCCCATTCACAACATAAATAAACTCAAACCTAAGTTGGACAGGTCATATGTAACAAACCCTTTTTGTTATTATTTCTGCATCAGATCATAAACTGGACAAATAAAGAGATACGAAGAAGATCCTCTAACTCATTTCCTCCAGTTTAAAAGAATCTCTGCTCTTTTGGTATCCTCATATAATTAAGTGCATTTCCATCTCCAGTAGCCACAAACCAAAGGAATCTAAAGGGCTTTCCTGAGATGGGTGTCCTGGAACTCTATCGAGTAACATTCAGGTTGAAATGTTTTCTTAGCACAGGAAAAAACCACACAAGAAGGTGAAGACTTCTAAACTATGTGCTAACTAAAACCAGCAGCAGTGCAGAATATGCGCTACCTTTTACTAGAGGTTAGTTGTTGTTCAGAGTTTACACAGCTCTAGCTATCCAAACATGTTTTAATACAGGCATGGGAGACCAGTGGCTCTCCAAACATTGTTAGACTCCAACTCCCATCATCCCTGACCATTGGCATAGATGGGCATGATGAGAGCTGGAGTCCAACCAAAAAGAGAAGGCAAAACTGCTCAACACATACTTTGCCTCTGTCTTCCCCCAAAAGGAAAGCAGTGCCCAACTTGGTGATAACAGAATAAACGACACAAGAAGGAAGCTGCAGCCCAAGATAGGAAATGAGGTGCTAAGGGAACATCTTGCTACTTTGAACGAATTCAGATCTCCAGGGCCTGAGGAGCTGCACCCAAGGGCACTAAAAGAGCTTGTAATCTCAGAGGCTCTGTCTATAATCTTTGAGAATTCCTGGAGAACAGGTGAGGTCCCCATAGCTTAGAGGAGGGGTGTGAGCACTTAGAAAAGGATGCTGTGATTAGTAAAATCCAGCACAGGTTTCTTGAAAACAAGTCATGCCAGACAAATCTCATTTCTTTTTTTTAAAAAAAGATTTACAAGTTAGGTGTATCAGGGGAATGCTGTGGATGCAGTGTATCTTGATTTCAGTAACATTTTTGACAAAGTCCCCCAGAATACTCTTGTGGAAAAGCTAGTAAAATGCGGGCTAGACAAGGTAACTGTTAGGTGGATTTGTTGCTGGTTGACTGATCAAACCCAAAGAGTCCTCATTAATGGCTCCTCATCATCCTGGAAAAAAGTGGCAAGTGAGGTGCCACAGGGTTCTGTCCTGAGCTGGTTGTTGTTCAATGTCTTTATAAATGACTTGGATAATGGAACTGAGGGGATGCTCATGACTCCCAAACTAGCAGGTAGCTAATGCCAAAGAAGACAGAATGAGGATTCAATACGACCTTAACAGATTGAAGAACAGGGCCAAAAGTAACAAAATGAATTTCAGTAGGGCCAAATGTAAGGTTGTGCACTTAGGCAGGAATAACCTGGTGCACAAATGTAATATGGGGGCACCTGGCTTGCTAATAGTACGCATGAAAAGGATCTGGGGGTCTTAGTAGACCACAAGCTTAACGTGAGTCAACAGTGTGATGCAGCAGCGCAAAAAAAAAAGAAGAAAAAAAAAAGCTACTGATATTTTAGGTTGCATCAACAGAATTATAGTGTCTCAATCATGAGAAGTAATAGTCCTGCTCTATTCTGCCTTGGTTAGACCACACCTGCAGTCCGGTGTCCAGTTGTGGGCACCACAATTTAAGGATATTGACAAGCTGGAACATGTGCCGAGGAGGGCAACCAAGATGATTAAGGGTCTGAAAACTAAGCCTTATGAGGAACGGTGGAGGGAGTTGGGCGTGTTTAGCCCAGAAAAGAGTAGATTGAGAGGAGATGTGATAGCCATCTTCAAATATCTAAAGAGCTGTCATGTGGAAGATGGAGCAAGCTTGTTTTCTCCTGCTCTGGTGGGTAGGACTCGAATTAATGGTTTCAAGTTACAAGAAACAACATTCTGACTAAACACCAGGAAGAACTTCTTGACAGTAAGAATTGTGGAATGGTCTCCCTTGGAAGGTGGTGGACTCTCCTTCCTTTGAGGTGGAGGCTTTTAAGCAGAAGTTGGATGGTCATCTGTCATGGATGCTTTAGCTGAGATTCCTGCATTGAAGGGTGTTGGACTCTGTGACCCTCGGGGTCCCTTCCAGCTCTATGGTTCTATAGCATATGACAGGCCACAATTCCCCCTTTCCTGCTCTGAATCAATTACCTTTTTTAGTAAAATATTAGCCTTCCTTGCACCCTTTGTCAGGCCCACTTGAGCTGCCTTGTGGCTTACAGCACAGTGGCTGTTCTCTCGCCAGCTGGGAAGGGAATGAATGCCAAGTTCCAGTTATGGAGAGATTTAAATGACAGATAGCCACCCCAACATGAGGAGAACCACGGGGTTCCCCGTCCCATAACTACCTCTTGCAGAGTAGTAGTCAACCCAGCATCTCAGTCCCCGAGGAGACTCTGTGACAGGTGGTCTGAGCACTCACCAGATTCAGCTACCTTGGAGATATCAACTCCTTGTTCTGCTGCCATGAAGCCCAGAATGGAGAAGACCACAAAGCCAGAGAAGAAGCTGGTCCCACTATTGATCAGAGCCAGGATGATGGCATCTCTGGGGAGGGAAGGCAAAGAGTAATAGCTATCAAATGGGGCTGCAGGCTGGCATGGAAGAGAAGAGAGGAGAGGAAAGGGATTTGTGCTGCCTGAGAACCTGGAGAACGGTTGCCAATCGGTGGTGAGCCAGATGGACCATTGCTCTGGCTCTCGACAAGGCAGCTTCCTTTCCAATCAAAAGCAGACACAAAAGAGGGACTTCCTTAGCAATGCAATGAAAGGCCCCAAGGACTTTCATCAACAAATGCATTCAGCATCTCGTCAGCTGCAAATATCCATTTTACACTGGTGGGCAACATTCAAGGACCAGATAATACTCTACTGTGAAGCATATAACTCCATCATATATCAAATGAAGCACCTGAACACACATGTTTTTCAATGGGTTTAGGCGTGTCTAATCAGGCTGCGAATGGAGTAGCAGCAGGTGGGAGGCCTTTTGACATGACATACCTGCATACATGTGCATGTGGCATGCTGGTGGGAGGGAGCCTATGGCTGGGAGCCTAGAACCAGAAGCAGGAGGAAGCATGGAGATAGAGGCAAGTGGGAGTGGGGTTTCAGAGTCTGCTTGTGGGATCGGGAGATGTGTTGGGAGGGAGACTGTATCTCGAAGCCCAGCACAATCAGCAGCAGGAGGCGTAGAGGCAGGAAGACTCACTGAGTGTTTGGAAGCACATGCATGTGATGGAGGTCACGTCAGGAGGAGTCTATGCGCTGGCAGCAGGAGGCAACACAGAGATGGGGATCAGGCAGGGAGACCTTAAGAGTGTCCAGCCATGAGCATGTGGCAGGAAGTTGGATTGTGCTGCTATATCCAGGGATGGGGAAACAGTGGTCCTCCATATACTGTGGATTACCATTCCCATCATGCCTCACCACTGGCCATGCTGGCTTGTTGGGGGGCGGGGGGAGATTGACAATCTGGAAGATACCAGGTCCCCATCTCGGGCCTAAACCCAACACCAGCAAGAGGAGGGAGTGCAGAGTGGAAGGAACTTTCAGAACCGAAAGGCTTGCTTGCCCATCATTCTCCTCCACAAGGGCTCCCCACCCACAGAGCTCGGCTTGAGCGAACATCCAGAAACCTGTCACAGGACCTACAGCTTCTCCTAGTTGTCCTTAATGTCCTTAATTAAGTTGTCCTTAATGCATCTGGTGAGACTTGCAGGTGTGCATATGAGGCAATGATTAAATGCAGGTGCGCAGCAAAAATATTCAGTTTGGTGGCTTCCCTGTCTCCTTTTGTGATCCTCTACGCTGTCTACTCAGGAGTAAGTCCCAGTGACTTCATTGGGACTTATTCCCAGGTAAGTGTGCACTCCTAGAAATGCTTCCTGGGAGTAAGCTCCAAAAAAACCAGTGGGATTTCTGAGTAGACACATACCTGGGATTGTGCTGGAAATCTTCCAGGAGCAGAAATGTTTGGCAGCAGTGGATGATTTGGAAGGTATCTGCAATTGAGAACATTTCCCGCACTGTTTCATTTTCAGTAGACTCAGTATTGCAATCAGTGAGTGTTCCCTATAATCAGTCCTAGGCAAAATGAAATTGATTCAGAGAACCATCTTGGATGGGGGGGAGGGCAAGGGCGGTTTAAAACAGTTGCCAGTGGTTTGACTGCCAGTAGAATGGCTATAAAGAAATGAAGGCAGAGCTGCTCCTGCGGCACCATTCATAGTTGCATAGAAGAGGGAATTCCAGTGAGGCTTGTCATTTGCTTCTATACACCTGTTAAAGGTGTGTTTAAATTACATCTCCAAGCCAGCCCCAGCCAGTACATGCTAGCTGAGACTGATGGGAGTGCTAGTCGAAAATATCTGCAGGGCTCCTGGTTGGCAAAGTCTGGTGTAGAAAGAGGAGCCCTGCCCTCTCTGGCACCTGCCCACCTCCACTGTCAAGCAAGTCTCCTCCAGCACCAACTGTGTCAAGCCTTCTGAAGAGTTTTGATGATCCTGCATAGAATTCGGTGGTGCCTAATAACTTGTCTCATTTCAGCTTACAGAAATAACATTTTATAATTGCTTTCCTTTGATGAACACATTGTTGTTGTTGGCATCCATCTGTCTCGAGAAACAATAGAGTGGACCTCCAGGTGTGAAGTCAAATCGCTGCATTAGCAGCACTGAAACGCAAGCCTGGGCTGTGTGTATGGAAGTCCTGGGCTGCCCGGACAACCCTGCTCTTGGCCTCGCTGATGTAGTCAAATGACACATCATTTCCCTGCCCTGCCCTGATGCCATCATACATAATAACTTCCATTCTACATAGGAGAAAAGGGAGAGTGCTCACCAGCCACAAAATTATTATGTACTATTTTATTACTGGGTGATTGCTGTTTTATTACTAGATGGAAGTCGTTCTGCATACTGGACAAGTCAGTCAAGTAGGGTAGACATCTAGCATTGCCAAACTAGCCAGAAAAACCAGCAAATGGCGAGGCTGTCTCTTGCATGTTGCAAAACTCCCTGTCTGAGATGCAGAAATCAACAGGTGATACGTTTTGTGGGATGGAGATAAACAGACACAACTTGCTAACAGATGAAGATCAAGCTATGATTGGCTACAGCTGAAGGCTGAAAAAATCAGTTTTTATGAGTTGCCCACACATCAAGTCATTGTTATGGGGCAAAGGTGTTGAACAATGGAGAAGATTGTGTGGGGAGGGGTGACGTTCTCTTTTGCTGGAGGATTTTAAGCCGGGGGGCCCTCCAGATGTTGTTGGTCTCCAACTCCCATGAGCCCCAGCCAGCATGGCCACAAGTTCCCCATCCCAGATTTAAGCAGAGGTAAGATTGCCATCTGTCAGGATGCTGGGATTGCACCTAGCCTTGCTGATCCCTCCCGTGTCAAGCAGGGCATTGGATTTTATGTCCTCTAAGCAACTTTCCAACTATGAATTTATGATATCCACAATTCAACCGGTCCAGGTTTTTCATGCCTGGAGATAATGTGTTTTGTCTGTTGAATTTCCACCTGCCATGCAGCTGTTAAAGGGACAGGAGCCCAGCTAGCAGAGGTGGGGAAATGATGGCAACCCTACAGGGCATAGCATATTTTTCCTATGCCCTGCCTGGTTGCATAGGAAATGGGCTCTCACTTATAGCAATTGTTGTTGAACCGGTTATAGCTGCCCAGGGCAGTGAGTGCCCCCAGTCCTATGGCATACGAGAAAAAGATTTGGGTCCCAGCATCGATCCACACCTAGGAGAGAAAAAGAGAGAGAGAGAGAGAGATTGAGGTATGACAGGGAAGAGCCCAGGACTCCTGCCTTCAACCCCTTCTCAAGAGAGTTGCCAACTTTTCAGCCAGCCAAGGCTATTGTGCCCTTAACAGCAGCTTGATCTGTATTACCTGACAGGCAATACATTTGTATTTATGTTGTGAAATACTTCAGTTACAGCTGCAGCCCTCTGTAGGCTAGTGGCTTCTTTTGGAGTACATTGCCTAACAAATCACTGACGCAGAGCTATTTGGTTGCAATGAATTGGGATTTGTATAACTGGTGCCCATACATTTATCTCCTGCACCTGCTGGACTTTTGCTTGTTTTCTGTTTTGTGGTGCTGCGCTTGTGGTGTGTTCAGGGTTGAGGAACCTGAGGCCCTCTAAATGTTGCTGGATTCCAACACCATCACCCCCCACCGTTGGCCACGCTGGCTGGGGACGAAGGGAGTTGGGAGCCCAACCACATCCAAAAGGTTTTGCCCACTTCTGTGCTGCTTCCTGCATTCTAAGTTGCTCTTAATGCCACAGAGGCTGGTTAACAAGTTGGCAACCCTACTGCTGCCCTCACAACTGCGCTTCCCACTTACCTGAGGGGAGGCCAGTTTGGACCAGTCGGGTTTGAGATAGTAGATTATCCCATCCTGAGCTCCAGGCAGCATCACCCCTCGGATTAGCAGTATAATGAGCACCACGTAAGGGAATGTAGCAGTGAAGTAGACAATCTGTGTTGGAAAAGGAGGTGAGGGGAAGGAGAGTGTTACGCCTGAAAAGAAAAGGCTTTGCTTTTCAGCTCTCTGCTCAGTATTGGGAATGCAATGGGGCAGGAGGTGTGGGGGGGAACGTGTGCAAGATGACTTGGGAAAAGCTTTGGATTTTTGGCAAAGGAATAGCTTAAGTACCTCCTTGGAGCACCTCCTTGGAGTAACATTGCCAAGGGGCACAAATTATTGATATTTTACAGTGGCTGCTTTTTAAACTGGCCATCCTCCTGCACTTTTAGCAGCAGTGTGACATGGAGTCAGGTGGCCAGTGAAGCTTCCCCACTGGGTAAGATGCCCCAAATCCTTTGAAACACTTCAAAGGATTTGAAACACTTCATTGTAAACTACAATGCCCATAATTCTTTGAGGGAAAGGATGTGCTTTGAGTGTGCTTTAAAGGTACAGTTTGCATGCAGCATCTATGTATGTGCTGTGAAGTGGGGAATGGCTAACCATCTGCGCTTCTGCCTCAGGTGGCAAAATAGCTTGTGTCTCAGCCCTGGACTGAAGACCTCCACACATATGGATTGCCCAGGCCCAGTTGTCACACATACGCACCCCTAAACTGTGGGAGACCAGGAAGCTATGGCTCTCCTGCCCCCCACTCCCCACCTTCCACAGTCACCATTAGGCTTCCCCACACCTGCTGCATAACGCAGCTGGAGTTGTGCCCGTTATAGCGGGCAGGGGGGAGGTGGAGGCAGGGCAATAGCTGGGGTGGGTGTGTGAGCTGGGCCCCTGCCAGGGGTGCAGGTGATGGGGCTCCCCCACAAAGTCGGCTAAAAATATGTCCATAAATATAAATATTGGTTATTGCCTCTTAATAAATTGTTTTAAATAGAGGGTGAATTGAATGGCTGGATGGGGGGGGGGGGCGGGTTGGAGGAGAGGCGGAAAGGAGAGCTAATTTATCCATGGCTAGGGGGTGCAATCTGCCAGGGGTGCAAGATCACCTAGTTACGGCTCTGGGTGGGGGATGGGGGGACAGACACATCTGACTCATCTCCTGCTGCATTTGGGAATTTCAAGCCACATATATATTCTCCTGAGTCGTTGAATTGGCAGTCCTAAGCACTCATGACCCCAGACGTTTGCTGAGATGCTCAGTGCGATCAGGATTACAAAGCATTCTTTGTTGCAGGATAGAAATGGATATGGATACACACACACACACACACACACACACACACACGGAGCTGGCTTTCATCTTGCTTCCTTCTGATGGGAATTTACCAAGCCTGTGGGTGATGAACAGTTTCTCCACTGCAAAGATGCTTTGGCATCACTCCTTAACAACTTTCTTCAGACTGGCATTCTTAGAAACATAAAGTTCTAACTCTGAATGCTTCCCCTTCACTCCCACCCTTCCTCTGGATCTCTGGGGACTTCTCATTGTCCACTACTACTGGGGAGAGCATGTGGGCAGGCAGCTGCCAAGGCCTCTCCTCAGCCAGGCCTTGTGAACACAACAGTGGCCTACTGTGGGAGGCCAAGCCACATGTGTGCCTGTCTCGCCGAGGCCTCAAGGCGGCTGCCCCCACCTCCAGCTGCCGTCTGGTGAAAAATGTCAGGCTCTCTCAGGCATGGAACTTGCTGACGGGTGGGATTTCAAACGCACTGGCCATGCACAGGAAAAGGAGGAACAGGCGCAGGGTGTCTGAGAAGGAGAGGAACGTGTGTGCGCATGCGCACAACAGAGAAAGAGAGATTGTGTATGCATACCGCATGGCAAATGGAGAATTGTGACTTTCTTTTTTGTGCACAGAAAGGAATGGGCCGTAGGTCATCAGCAGAGCACAGGGATTCCAAATACATATGTCCCAAATTCAATCCCTGGCATTTCCCTTTTTAAGAGGGTCTCAGGTGGCAGGGCTAAGAAAGGAAAGCCTGACATAGGCGGCCACCATGTCGTTTTTCTCCCTTGAGGTCTTGGGAAAGCAGCTGCTACTCAGGCTAGACAGCCTAATGGTGGGACTCACTATAAAGCAGTATGTCTGGCCTGTGCTCCACATGACCACTCTCCGAAACGCAAGTGCTAACTAAGGGATAGGGGTGTAGACATGGAGCCCCACTGAGAAAGGTTTCCAGCTTTGTCAAAGCCCTTTTCTGCTTTCCTCAGGTGCTTCTGCATCAAAATGTCACTTTAGGTGAAATAAAGAGGCCTCTGTTTTGGACCAGGTACCAGATCTCAAGAACGTAAGAAGAGGCCTGCAGGATCAGGCCAAAGGCCCATCTAGCCCAGCATCCTGTTCACAGGGACCAACCAGATGCCTGCGGGAAGCATGCAAGCAAGACCTGAGCACAGCAGCTCTTCCCAGCAACTGACTGTCTCTGAAAGTGGCGGGAGAACGGATTGTGTAGAAAGCTGCCTCAACTGCCCCAGACTCCTAGCGGACGTCAAACAGTATCTCTGTGTGTGAAACAGAAATGACATCCACAAAACTGTTTGACTAAGAACATTCCATCCCCCAGGAATTCCTAATAATCTTATTGGGACTGGTTTCAAAATTCCTCAGGTGATTCATTTGAGTGGGAACGTCCAACTTTTCCTCACACAGAATTTATTGTTTGCTTACTTATTTAGATAATGTTTACCCTGCTGTCCAACCAGGTATATCTTTGCCATCAGGACAAGACAGAGGGAGGGAGTGTTTGGCTGCGGCTGTCAAAAATTGTTCCTGTCTCAGTCCATCGGCAAATGGCAGAAGAGATGCAAACTTATGCTCTGGGAGCAGGACATCTCTAGAGGAAGCCGCAGTTGGCATGATATGAGGTGGTCTCCTCAAGTAGTGGATCTGGGGCTCTTTTGGACAGATAGGTCTGTCACACAGGACAGAAACTGGGGGGCAAAACAGAGCCCTCCAGACACTGCTGGACTGCAACTCTCATCGCCCTTGACCACTGGCTATGCTGGCTGGGGCTGAAGGGAGTCTAGAAATCTGTGGGGGGCACCATGTTGGCTATTCCTAAAGGAGGACAATTGCCTATCCTGCCAAGAGTCCAGGATGACCTCTGCCCCAGTTGACCTACATGTTTCTCCCCTTGCTCCTGCCCCTGGAGTCGTGCCACCTCCCCAAGCCCCCTACCTTTCCTGTGGACTTGACACCCTTCCAGACACAGAAGTAGACAAGGACCCAGCAGGCTAGCAGACAGAGGGTCACCTCCCAGTTGATCTCACCAGGGAGCTCCAGGCCTCCTGACAGACGCAGCACCTTGTTCCTGCAATCAGGGAGAGAAAAAGTGAGCATTGGCTAGGGTGTGGCAGGCGAGGAGAGGGGCTTGGCAGTCTTTTTGGATCAGTGGGTTTTGCCCAAGCCAACCCAGTTCATCCCAGGAGTAATGACTAGCCAGTGTATGCCAGCACTCACTCCCAAAACTCGATGACAGGCGACCTCTTGTCGGAGAGCTCGTCACAGGTAAGGTTTCCTGTGGCGGTGCCATTGGCGCAGTCCTCATGCCGGAAGATCTCCACACATTCATCAGAGTTCCAGGGGTTCCCGCAGGTTGCCCAGGGCAAGGTGGCCGCAAAAGATTTCACCAGGTAATAGAAACCCCAGGCAAGCACCATGATGTAGTAGGTGTTGCAATAGAAGACGATCACCATAGAGGCAAAGCCCAGTCCTGTGGAAGAGAGGAGCTGCGTGAAAAGAGGAGCCCGGGGCAATGAGGTGCCACTTCTTCAGGCGGCTCAAAAGCATCGGTGCCACGCCTGCCTCCTGCAATCGTACTGGGTGGTGTACGTTTAACTGGGTGGTGTGCATGCACCGTGAAAACCTGGATTCTGAAACCTGTATAAATGGTGCAAATTAAGCAGCCCTGCACAACAGTTTATTCTGCTTCTGCTTCTTATGGGAAGGACTGGGGAAGAAGGGAAGGACTGAAGCCCCATCTCCAGAATAAGGTGGGCATCTTATTCTGCCACCTCTCTGACTTCTGAGATTTCAATAGACCTTCACAGCCATAAGGGCTAGAAACTTTTCTTTTTTAATGAAAGCCAAGATTCTTAATATGATTCCTGCAAGCAATCCAACAATGTGAGCTCCTGAAGAATCATGAAGTCTCCCTGCAACCTCTTCCTTTTTATTATTTTTTATTACTTTAGGACACTCCATCTTGCCTCAGCTTTCTTATTCTCCTGCCATCTGCTAACATGGGTGACTGTCAATCCCTGACCTCACTCCCCCACACCTGATGTAGACTGGAGGGACTACATTCACACCTCTGCTTCATATAGCATCATGTATGAATGAAATTCACATAGTAATAGGTGGGGCTCTCTGCTCAAAAGCAGATACAGATCAGCAAAACTGGCTTGGTTAGAGAGGCTGGGAAAGGGCTACAGCCTAAATGGTGGCTTCTAGCACTGCTTAAGTGTTGTTCCCTGCTGTTCCCAGGTAAGCCCCAGAGGCCTGCATGGGGCAAGGGGCACCAAGGCCCCTTTGGTGGCAGGAGGAGGTGGAGATTAGGTGGAGGTGGAGACAGGCATACAATCCAAAACGGTTGAGGTGCCGGACCTTCCATTGCAAGCAAGAACCTGTTGTGAACCAGCCCCAGATTTGGAGGGGGGGGGGGAGGAGAGGCAAGTAAGGCTCCAGGAGAAGGAGTCTCTTACCTTTGAACAGTGGTGCGATGTTCCATACGTTGATGCTCCCGGCCTTCATGAACTGCCCCAAGGAAATTTCCAGGAAGAAGATGGGAATCCCGCCAATGAGGGCAATAAGAAGGTAAGGGATGAGGAAAACACCTGTGGCCAGGTGAGCAGCACAAAGTAAGCAACAGCTCCCTCATTCTTCAATCCCAGCCCCCGTCAATCCCAGACCCACCCCCCAAGCTATGGGCTGGCCTATGTGTTCTGTACTAAAATAATCATAAAAATCTGTAGCAAGGTAACCCAAATTCTGTGCTGAAAAAGCTTATTTCTGTGCCATGTATAAAGTACAGAAATTTGCATGACTTCTCATGCTTTGCACATTTTGTTCTCCTTCTAACTGACGACACTGGAAGGCAAACCGTTAGAAATCCTATTCAGCCTTTTGATTTCTGACATCACCAGCACACCCTGAAGCATATTGTTTGCTGTCATAAAGGAGTAGAAGCACATATATAAAACTGCCACTCTTAGGAAGCTGAACCTTTGCTTCCAGAACAAATAACTGTGGCTTTCTGAGATTCCATGGAATTGCAGCTTGAACCAATGCTTCTTGATGCTGCTGCCTCCCCCCATTTTAACTGAAACATAACCTTCCAGCTTCATTCAGAGATGTTTTGTTTGTAGCACAAGAGTCAGTATGTACAAATGACTGCAGAATATACAGAGGAACAGATTCCTGAGATAGCTGCTAGGGAGCGGCAAAGAGAATAGTTACACTACAGAATATCTCGTTCCTGTTTCTCCCCCCCTGCAGCTTTTATCCTCCTAGCTCTTCCATCTTAGCTTGGGTTGGCTTCAAAGTGTGCTGTTCCGCCTGTCTGCTGCTGCTGCTTCTGCTTCTCAGCCTTCCTTCCCCAAACAGCCCACGTCTTTCCTGCCATCACTAAGGCACTTGGCAGGCCAGCCCTGTGGCTGTGACTGACAGCCCTGTGTGTTTCCCGGTGCACGTGGGTCTCAGTGTGAACCACTCTGGGGGATGCTATTTATATCACAGATCCCTGGGCTATGGGAAGGCCCAAGCCTTGCTCTTCTTCCTGCAAATCCCTGGCTAAGAGGATAATCTTGGAGATGTAAGATCTTTCCCATGGGGATTAGCAGGGCAGTGGTCAGCGAACCCATTCATCACTGTATGCTTGAAAGGGCATCCGTGGTCCAGGGACTGCAAACACTCATCTGTGCATACATGTGCTCATAGGGTGGAAGGAGCCTGGCTCTGGCAGTGTATGTAATTGAGTAAGATATGCTGGAGTGTGCCTCATTCTGTGTGTGCTCGTGTGTGGGGGAAGCAAATCTAGCCTCACCTTCTGCCTGACATACTAGTGTGTTTTTTTTAAAAAAACAACAACAACCAATAACAGGGTGTTGTTGTTTTAAATGGAGCAGACACATTCAATCATGTGAAGTCCCATTCAAGACAATAGTTTTCTATCTCTTCAAGAGTTAGTCCTGATATACAGGACCAACCCTCCCTGGAATCTGTTTTTCAAGGTCCAAAACATTTGGGTCCTGAGAGGCAGAAAAATGAGCAGGAGCAGGATTGTGCCCCATGTGTCTGTTCAAGCTGCCTCCCACTTTGCTTCAAAATGTATTGTCTTTCATTTCACTCATCTTGGTTTCAAAGCCAGAATCAATCGCTGAGATATGTGAAGTAATAAAAGAAAAATGTGCCTCTGAGAACATGAAAAGTGTGTATCTCACACAACAGCGTAATAGTAGTTAACTCCCATGCATCTGGCCATCCAGGACAGAGAATGTAGCTTCTAGACAAATTTAATCTTCAGCATCCTTAAAAAATGTAATGTATGTAGTGTGTATCTACACTACAGACAGTAGTATTAAGCAGGAGTCCCCTCTCTGCAAAGAACTCTGGGAACCCATGGACCTCAATGGAATTCTCAGCACAGTTCCCAGGATTCTGTGAGGAAAGGCATGACAATTACACACTTATGATAGCAATAAACATGTGTAGCGTAAACATGCCTCATGTGTTGCCTTTATATATGAGATCAGTGACTCATTAAAGGCAGGAAATAGAGAAAGAAATTACAAACGCAACCTACTGATTATTTTCACTAAACAATGGCTATTTGTATGGGGACAACTGAGAACTTTTGCTGCCATTTGAAAAGGATTCCATAGACCTCTTTCTGACTCAGGGGAAATCATACCCAGAAAATATGAGCCAGAGAGCTGCAACTGATCAAAATGGAAAAATGAATCCCTGGAAGCAGAAGAGATCCCCGTTCTGTGGAGACTTGCAGTCACATATGAGAGAAACTAGTGACATCTTAACACATTCGTGCCCTGAGCACACAGTTGACTGGTGGCCCAGCCGACCTCCTTGGAGAGGGAAGTTCTTTGCCACTGAGGACACAGAACCAGGGAGTTGCCAGTTTCCTCTGGAGGAATAAAGCCTCGTGGCAGACTAGCTAGCAAAACTAGCCTGGCCCTCAAGGTAACATGTCTGTTTAATGCTTGGTGACCAAAAATTAGGCAAAACAGATGCAATGCTGCAAAGAGAACTTTCCTGCCATACCTCCTCTTGATGCAATACATGTTTGTCAGCTGAGGCAGTTCACACATTCACCTGTACGCCACCGAGCAACACGCTTGTGCCCCTGAATCTTGCAGAAGCCGTTTGTACTCAAGCCGCCCTATGCCCTTCTGTGGCTTTTATACAAATGAAGCTGCCGTCAGCTGCCTGCAGATTAAAAAAGGGGAGGATGCCTGCATCACTCTCACTCAGAGGGGTGGCAGTGGATTATCCCAGTCTCAGCCCAAGCCAACACCCGTCCTGCCACTTTCCCTAGAAAGCACCCAGCAAGCAGGGCGGGGGGTGTCATCCCAGGCCAGCAAGGTTGTCCAGTGACAGTCTCTCTTATGTGCTACTTTAAGCCTGGCCTGCCCACCCCAGCCAACTTTGATGATACATATCAGTCCAAAACATTCTTCCTGCCCCCTTTAATGCTCTGGCTCACAGCACTGCCTGAATCATCTCCCGCACCGACTCCGAGCTCCTATGAGCCTCAAAATGTTATTAGAACAGTTTAAACTTTTATTCTGTCAGGGTTGAGAGTCAAGAGTGATGAACTGCCTACGCTGGGGGTGGATTTTGCCATGCCCCTCTCTTTTGCTGGCCAGACAAAAAAAAAATCCTTTCCTCAGACCCCGGGACAGAAGCTGGATAAAAGCGGAACCCTGCACTCTAATGGCATAATAAGTCATGTGCCATTCTCTCACACAAAGACATACAAACACACACCATCTCTAGGCCACTTGCCAATTTCAAGATTTTGGCAATCCCTTGGGTGTTAGCTCAGTTACTCCATTCAGTGAGGCTCTATTAGCATAACAAGATATACAAGTAGTGTCAAAACATCTAGGAAGGACAGATCCCAGATCTTTCCAGTGGAAAGGGGAAATAATTCATTCCACATAAGAGGTGCCTGGGTAACATATCTGGGGCTCTATCCATTTCTTTTCCAGTTTCATTAACCAGTTCCAGTAGCAGGTGTCTGCAGACCACAATGCTGCTGCTTCTCACCTGAGACTGAGCAATAATTTTTCTCCTTGCTTCTCTTTTTAATATGAGAAAACAAGATTTGGCATTTGTGGGTTCTGTCTAAATACGTCATCTGCAAGTAATAGATATAGACTGGCTCCAGGGACGCAACTTGAAGAGCTGACTTTCTGCCAGAGCATAAGTTGCACCCCTTCACCACCATACACAGCATTCTTAATATAAAAAATAGCAATATTTTATTCAGAAGTGTCTAGTCCTCAGTTAAGGGATGTGGGTGGCGCTGTGGGTTAAACCACAGAGCCTAGGACTTGCCGATCAGAAGGTCGGCAGTTCGAATCCCCGTGACGGGGTGAGCTCCCGTTGCTCGGTCCCTGCTCTTGCCAACCTAGCAGTTCGAAAGCACGTCAAAGTGCAAGTAGATAAATTGGTACCGCTCCGGCGGGAAAGGTAAACGGCGTTTCCATGCGCTACTTTGGCTCGCCAGAAGCCGCTTAGTCATGTTGGCCACATGACCTGGAAGCTGTATGCCAGCTCCCTTGGCCAGTAAAGCGAGATGAGTGCCGCAACCCCAGAGTCATCCGTGACTGAACTGAACGGTCAGGAGTCCCTTTACCTTTACCTTAGTCCTCAGTTAATGCAGGAAGCAAAATGCAAGAGTAAGACCACTAAAGGGAGGAGGAGCTGATATGTAGTTTGCAGGCAATCTTGTTAGTAGTACCCTGGCACTATGCTAGCTAAGCTGACAACACACTTGCATTGGGATTCCAGAGCTATTTTATCTGCACTGAATTTATTTTATGTATTTTTTTACCCCACCCTTCTTCCAAAGAGCCGAGTTACCCCACTTCCCCACACCCACAACCTTCACAATTCTGTGAGGTAGATTAGGCTAAGAAATAGTGACTAGGCCTAAAGTTACCAGGTGAGCTTCACAGCTTGAGTGAGGTTTGATTCTGGGTCTGCCCTGTCCAAGCCCAGCACCATGTTGGTGCTGCACAAAGGCACACCCATCACAGAGAGCACTTGGCAGGGGGACATCTATGCAGGCCTGTCAGCTGGGCCAGGTCATTTTACCAGGGAGCAACTGGTTTGTGTGTGTGTGTGTGACCTGATACATGTCACATCACCCAAGCTGTGATTTCATCACCCCATTCTCTCCCCGGCCAGCACAAGGAATGCTTTCCCTTACAGAATAACTTCTGACTTTCTGTTTTTGTTTCCTTGCTTTCAAAAGGCAATGAGGGGGAAAAAACCCAGCCTGAGGGTGAATGAGATGGCAGACTTGGCATCATGCCCTATAGTCACATGACACTTGATCAGGAATGGAGCAATGCTGAGGTCATGTGCCAGTGGCATGGTGGGATTCAGACCTGCAGGCTGGATTGATCCCCACCACCAGCAGCCCCAACACTTAATTTCTTTTCTTTCTTTTCAATTAATTTTTAAACTGATAGGCATCAGGAAAGAATGCAGGCTGGCCTGAAAATCTGTGACCTCTGGCATGTAAGCCAAGGTGTATGGGAGCTGGCTGTGGCAACCTTTAGGGTGTGGGGCTTTCATCTGAGCATGTACAGAGCATACTCCGGACCTTCCTGTGTTTCATGTTTTGGAAGCAGGTCCTGGAGCTTAGCTAAAACGCCCTGGCAGTGCCCACCCACCTGCCTCTTTCCCATCTCTCCCTGGCAGATTTGGCCTTCCATTGTAGTTTGACAACACTTGCTTCCTGCACCATGTTGTGCCAATTAAACACACCTGTGTGGAAACAAATTGATCCTCGCTTCCCATTGACTTCCTCCTCCACATCCATCCCCTGCTTCATCAGTTAAAAATGGACCAATCGTGAGGCGGTTGGTGCTGACGGTGGCCTGATGTGTCATCCTTGACCTTAACGGTCTGGTGCTCTATTGAGATTTAATGAGTGCAAGCAGATCTGCCCAAGAGCTCTTGTCTGTTCAGGTTCTCTGCAGATTCAGGCAGCAGTCACTGCGCCCAGTACACCCTTGGCTGATGCCAGGGGACGTTGGCTTCACGTTTGTGCTATTTTATTACTGAGACATGGTTTGCCTCAAGAGGACATTTGGGCCCCACGGAAACTAAGAAACAACAGGCCCACCTGCTTTGAGAGAACCCGAAGAAGGCAGCGCTTAGAGCATCAGATGGGAAGGACCTGCGGGGTTCCAATCCTCACTCAGCCACAGAACTCTTTGGGTGACCTTGAGCCTGTCGCTCCCTCTCAGCCCAACCTCCCTGACAGTGTTGTAGTGGGGCTAAAATGGGGCAGGGGGGCAACCATGTGTGCCACCTCATTGGAGAAAAGAGAAGACCTAAATGGGATAGACTGAAAAATAAAATATCTCCCCCCACCTGTGTGCTCCCTCACATACAAAGCATCAAGCTAGACATTACCTCAGTGAGCATGTGGTCCCAGCCACATTTGCCAATGGGGACAGGAGAGTGGAGCGCCTAATCTCTCATATGTATACAAAACTCTCCCTTAAGCAAATGCCTCCTCTGAGGCTGGGTCCCCCTGCAACTAACTAGGCTCAAGTCCACTTTCAGAATTTACCTGAGAGAAAAAAATACTTTGCAATAATAATGAGGGAGGGGAGGCAGGATTTTCCACATAAATCAGCAGGCAGGGGGCGGTCAAGGTGCCCCCCTCACTTCCCTAGTTTGGTCCACAATTGTAGGCTGAAGTAGCCGGACTGTGAAGGAAGGCCAGTGACTGGATACTGGAGGCTACTAAGGGTGACAGGGCAGGGCTTACCTGCCCCACCCAAAAATATTTTATTCAAATGGGCACCTCTGGTCCCTTTTTACAGGTCAATAACCAGGACCCCTACCCTCTCAACTTCCCTCCCAGCATCTCACCTCCAGATTCTATCTGTTGCCTCCAGAATTACAACCTGGCAAGATTCCTTATGTCAAGTGATGCCATGACTCATTTTTCGAGGGAGGGTGTTTCAGTTCTAAAATGTGAGGTCCTTCTGGAGCCGAAGATTACCCAGCACTGTAGTCACCCAGGAGCTTGATCCCAGATGCCCGAAGGTTGGCTGTGGTCATTCATTAGGAAGGGGAAGACATTCTAGACATGCCAAGAGACATGTTCTTTACACGTGTGCCTGGACTTTTGAAACAGCGTCTGGGGCCAAAAGCAGACGTGCCCTAATTCAACCCTGCAGCCTCCTTTTTGTAGGAAAGGGGCCCTCTCTCTTTTCTCCCAATGGATCCCAAGTTATCTCTTTTTCCTTTTTTGCTCTTGCCGCCGTGAGTCCGTGAATGGAACACAGCAGCCCTTTTGTTCAGGGAATAGCAAGGGACGCCTGGCTATCCCAGTCTCCGTTTCCAGGCTGGACGCCTGTCGACGCTCCCCACTGCTGGACTACCTTGGATCTCGGACATATGTACTTCTACGGGGAGGGGGGGACCCTGCCTCTCGGCTTCTGCAAAAAGCTCCCCTGTCCAGATTCCCCTGCTAGAGGTTCGCCTCTCGGAGCCCGATCCCCGCCTGCTGAGGAATTGCTCGCTCCCCCCTAAGCGGCAGCACCCGCCCCCCTCCGTGGGCGCCCTTCCGACGGGACCCCCCCCGTTGCACCCCGCCCCCCGGCACGTGCCCGCAGCTGCTCACCTCCCCCGTTCTTGTAGCACAGGTAAGGGAAGCGCCACACGTTGCCCAGCCCCACGGCGAAGCCCACGCAGGACATGATAAAATCCATCTGCCGGGTCCAGGTCTCCCTCTCGGGGGGCGGCAGGGCCACGCTCGGCCCAGGAGGGTCCGCGGCCTCCCCTTTGCCCGCAGCGGGGACTCCCGGGCACATGGCGGCCTTTTTGTCCTGCTGCTCCACCGAGACGCTGTAGATGCCGCCGCAGCCGCTGCTGTCCGACGAAGCCCCCTTGGCCATGGCGCCGGGGGGGGACCCCGAGTCCCTGCCGCCCCCCTCCAGGCGAATCGGGCGATGCTCCGAGGAAGGCGGGCGGGCGGCGCGTCGGGGGTCTCGGCGGAGCCGGTGCCCCTCCGGAGGGGCGGGCGGCGGGGGGCGGCGGCGGCGCCGGCAGAGAGGGGGGTCTCGCTGGGTCGGGGCTTGGCGGGGGGAGCGCGGGGGGCGAGTCCGGGGACTCAGAAACAATCCACGAAGCACTTGAAGGTCAACCTGAAAAACCTCATGTGTTCAGTGGACGCGGGAAGGGAGTTGCTGGAGGGCGAAGGTCGGCGAGGGCAGCCGAGCGGGGGACACCCCCGCAATGGCCGGCCCGGAGGCTCAGCGGGGCCGCGGGCGGAGCGGGGTCGGTGAGCCCTTCCCTTCTGCTGCGCGCCCGTCCGTCTCGGCTCCCTTTGCGCTTCTGCTGCCGCCGCCGCCGCTCACTCGCCTCCCTCGAAGGCAGCTGGAGGGAGCGCGCGTGACGTCACGCCCCGTCAGGATCCCGCCCCCGCCGCCGGCTCCACCCCCCCGCCTCCTCCGCGCGCCGCTCCAGCAGCATCGCCGGCCGCCAGGAGGGAGAGACGGGCAGCCGCTCGCTGGGTCGGGGGGTGTTGGGGGGGGGTGTCTGTCCTCCTCTGCCCAGAGGAAGAGCTGCTTCCCCCCCCCAGCCCAGCCCCGTTGCACCTGCGCGCAGGACGCTGTAGCCGCGCGCACGGATCCATCGGAGTATTCGCCTCCCGCTCCGAAGGGAGAGGCGTCTAGAGAGAAAGGCAGCAGCAGCCTATAGGGCGCTGAATATGCCTGCTAGGATCCATCCAGCTGTAAATGTCCCCAAAGAAATCAGCCGCAACATCCGCTCTGCCTCGCGGCGCTCCCCAATACTCTTCCTCACACGCGCCCGGAGCCTGGGAGTCAAGGCTTGGTGCCTCGTCCCTTGCGGCGCCGGCCTCGCTGGCCGATTCCGCCTCCTTGAAGAAAAGTGGACGTACTTCGTTGTTTAGCAGCCTTAGGATCGCTGCCTGTTAGTCCGTGACCGCACACGCTCCCCCCCCCCCCCGCGCGGCACTTTCCTAACTGAGCTTCAACGCAAGACTCTCTCCTCTTTGTTGTGGTTGCCTTCCCTAGCAGTTACGGATTAAACCTCTGAATTATGCCGCCTTCTGCTCATTGTTGTAAATAATCCTGTTATGTGCGCAGGATAATTTCAAAACCTGCTCCCACCCGCCTTATGCATCTATCTTCCCAGTTGGAGCTGGGGGGTGGGGAGTCGCTTCGTTGGTGATTAAATGGCAATAAGGAAATGTTAAATTTCACCACGGGCTGGATACTACTCGACTCTGTCTGAACTGTGCCCTCCAGATGCTTTGGACTACAACTCCCATCAGCCTGGGATCGAGGGTAGTTTTAGTCTAAAAGAGAGAGGTCCGGCTCTTCATTCCAAGTGGGCCCCAGCAATACTTCGACAGGGTCCTAGAGCCCCACAACTCCTTTCCAAAGCACTGTGCAGGGGAACCACCCAAAATCCAGCACTGGCCATTCTTACTGGGGCTGATGGGAGTGGTTATTTAGCAACATCTGGAGGGCCAAAGGTTCCCCACACCTGATGTAGGGAATTACGTGCTTCACAAGGTTATTGTTTTATAATATTTTATAGGCTAGAGTCTCCGTCAGATGCTCCCTTGTGGACTATGGCCCATGAATGCTTATTTCACAACAAACGTGTTTAGGGCACCACAAGGCTGTTTTGTTGTTTTTGTTGCAACATGATTTTGCCTCTGGACTTTGTACTTGCCTTTTTTGTCAGTTTCACTCCACGTATTTTAGACCTAAACCCAAGCTTTGAAAAAGGCTCAAGAGCTCCCTGTGCCTGTGGAGCCATTACTTGTCGTTTGGGCCACTAGACTTAGGCTAACAAGCCTGAACCCCTAGAGAGCGCCATCATCATGGTTTGGAACTTTTTGACTGCTGTGAGAATGCAAACAAATGGTCTGTCCTGCCCCAGTTTTCCAGCCTTCAAGCAGCAGCTAACCAAAATATGGAGAGCAGCCAAAATGGCAAAATAAACTAAATGCATGCATTTGCTCTTTGCATTGGCAAGAAGGAGACATGATGAGACTCCTTTACTGATTTTCATTAACAACTAAAAAGTGGGCGTTAGTTTATATGGAAGTTTCCCTATGCCTTAATGAATGGTATGCATATATTTGACGTTAATGTTTTAGTTGTATTTGTACTGTATTGTAATGGAGGGAGGGGGACACAATATTTTGGGTCTGGGGTAAGCACCAGTGAGCCCTATTTCTCCCTCCAAGCCATACAACCCCTCCCTCCTCACCTGCTAGCTCTCCAGTGGCTCCATTATTTGCAGGGTTTCAGGACTCATGTGACCTCTGAAGGCTACATTCTACTCTCCAAGAGTAGAGTTGGAAGGGACCCCAAGGGTCATCCAGTCCAACCTCCTGCAACGCAGAAATCTCAACTAAAGCATCTATGACAGATGGTCAAAAGATGAGATGCTTCTGAACAGCAGTCCCTGGGGAATGACAGTGGGAGAGGACTATTGCCCTCGTGTCCTGCTTCCGGACTTCTCATAGAAAAACAGGATGATGAGCAAGAGAAGCCATTCATCTGATCCAGCATAGGACTCTCTTATACTCCTGCATTCACCTCACCAATTTCCTTCAGCAGTCATGCCTGTTCTTTCATCATGTCTTGGATCATCTGCAAGCAACCATAACTTTGCTTGGCTACCACAAAGCCCCATGAAAATTCCTAAACCAGCTCCCTTGTGGTCAAGAGAATATACTATCCTTTAATGCAGAGAGGGCTAAACTGTGGCCTTGCAGATGTTGCTGGACTGCAACCCCCATTGATCCAACCACGTCTGGAAGGCCACAGGTTTTCCCCACCACTTCTTTAGTACAAGGGGACCTTGGATTCTTGGACATTAGGGAGTGCTTAACTTCTAAAATGCCAGGCGCTGGGGCTTAACCCTTCCTCAAATGACTGACCTAGACCCCTCATTCCAGCTGTGCCAAGACTTGTCATAATGAATGCCCTGTGCATGCGCTCAAAGGTGCTCTGTGCTCCAAGACCGTGTTCTGGCACTGAAAGGAGGTTCTTGGACCTGGTTCAAACTGAGTCCTGCAACAGGACTGGCCAGGACCGCCCTTTAGGGCAGGGGAAGCCAACAGGGTGCCCTCCAGATGTGTCAGATGTCAACTCTCACCCTCTGCAGGCAGCGTGGCAGATGACAAGGGACAGTGGGAGTTGTAGTCCAAAATGTCTGGAAGGCACTACATCTCCTATCCCTGCTTTAGAGTTCATATTGCTGCCTCTTTTCTCTACTGCAGGCCCTGAGACCTGTTGGGTTTCATTTCCTGAAACAGGGGAAGAAATAAATTTCTTTGGATTGGATCACTGAAGTGCTAGGATTGCCAACAGAGCAAAACAAAAAATTGACCAGGCTTTGTGGCTTCTGGGGCAGTTGCCTATTGTTATTTTAATACAAAAGCCAGAATTTTGGGCTCACAGCCACATTTTGCAAGTAACGCTGGAAAGTTTTGGGGGCAGGGGAGTGTGTCATCAGTGGCAGAATTCTCATGTAATCTTTGAATCCACAATCATATTTGCTGTTTATTGTTCAGCCTTGCAGCACACACACACACACACACACATGCGCATGAGCTAGGCTGATGAACTCAGCACCCCAGAGCACTTTCAAAGGCCCTGACTCTCTTGTGCCTAAGGGAGCAGAGCGCATGGTGAGTGATAGCCACACAGCACCTTAGCTGAGGAATCTTTTAGAGATTGCCTTCACACTCACATTCCCTTCTTCATCCCACACTCGGATCAAAGCATGGTATCTGCCAGCAAAAAGCTTTTACTATTAGCTGTGCCTCTGCTGGAGTCTGCCAGGCTCTGCCTGTCCCTGGGTCTGATCCAGCATCTTCTCCCTGGCCTTCCATGTACCAGAATGTAGTAGGGAATCAAAAGCTGGCAACCTAAGTAAGAGCAGAAGAAGCCAGCAGTCAGGATTCCTGTTCTCTCTGCCTCCATTTCCTGGTGCAAAATGGAATGGCATTGTGTGCATGTGCCACATACACAAATTCACAATTACTGATTTGATTACTTATCTTTGATGGACTAAGAGCCTGAGTCAGTAGAAGATAACTTCCTGTGTTTCTATATTCCTGATTGGCAAATCTGTTGAATGTGTCTAATCTTTTTGTTAAGCTATCTAAATTAGAGGTCAGCACACTACCATAACCTCCAACATTTCTCCGATTAAAATAGGGACGTCACATTCCATAATGATAATTTTACTATTTATACCCCACCCATCTGACTGGGTTGTCCCAGCCACTCTGGGTGGCTTCCAACATATATAAAAACACCATAAAACATTAAACATTTAAAAAACCTCCCTATAAAGGATTGCCTTCAGATGGCTTGGAGTTTGGATAAGTCCATACTGTCCAATGTTTCTCCAATGAAAATAGGGACATCCTAAGGAAAAGCAGGACATCTCAGGATGAAATCAGAAACCAGGATAGCTTCTCTAAATCAGGGATGTCCCTGGAAAATAGGGACACTTGGAGGGTCTGCGCTACATCTTGCCAGGGATGCTGTTGCAGAGCCGGCATTGAGCAGGGGTTAAGAAGACCCAATGACCCCAAAGTTCCCTTCTAAGATTCTAATTGCCCCTTCCTCTCATTTGGTGAACCTGAGAGAGGGAGATAAATCTACCACTCCCCACCCCCAACAGCATTCATGTTTTTACAAACCTCAATCATGCATCCCTCCCATTCTAAACTAAAAAATGTCTGATGCTTCAGGCTTTCCTTGAAGAAGGTGCTCCAGTCTCTCCTGGTCACTTTGGCTGCCCTCTTCTGTACTTCATGCAATGGGAGGCCTTTGGTTTAAATAGCCCATTCAGCGTTTCATTTGTTCATAACATGAGAAAGCTTTTGATCATTGAGATATCTGAACGGAATTTAGTATATGTGCTCAGAACACAATTCTGTGCTTCAGGTTCAAATGCCACCTCAGAGCCTGTCTTTTTTCCTCAAAAGGGAGGCAGAACACATTGAATATCATGCACTGTGCTATATACCAGAAAGATTCAGGCAGCAATCCTAAATGCACTTTTTAGTGTGTAAGCCCCATTGGACAAAATGAGACTTAATTTCTGTGGAAGCAGGCATAAGATTGTGCTCTGAACCAGTGCGAACATTCGGGACCCTGTTGCAGAACTGAAGTTTGCTTCAGCTGTTTCCAAAGGTGCCAGGAAAGATTTAGAACCCACCACAGAGTGATAAATACTTGGAAGAATGAGACATTGCGCTGAAAGCAGGCGCTCAGGACCCCCCCCCCCCATTTAAAGTTTGAACTACAGCCAGCTTAACGCCTTACTCATTTTCAGAGGAGCCAGGAAATATGTAAACCATACTCTCCCTTGAGCGTGAGGTATTTCAGTGAAATTTGGTATGCATGTTTATGTCATAATTCTGTGAATCCTGATCCCTACCTCCCAGTGTGTGTTTGGGGGGCGAGAGCGGGGAGTGGAATGGGGAGGAAAGCTGAAAAACTTTGCTGTTCTAACTAGTATTCAGAGGTGGCTAAATCCATGCAAAGTCATCTTGATCACTGTCATTTTTGTCCCCTCATAATGTTGCATCTGTTGAAAAGGTGGGCTAAATGATGGAGTGTTAGGTCTCTTGTGTGAGAACGAGACCCGGGCATAGATGGTTCCTCTGCTCCCTTGCCTGGCACTGCTGGCCCTCTTCAGCATAAGATAATTTATGTCTCTAATCACTTTGCGTCCCCAGCATGCTGCATAAGCCACCAACCTCCTGAAATAAACAGGATTTGCCTCTTAACGCTGCCTGGGAGAGATCGCTTTAAAAAAAGAATCCAAGCTCAGGCACATGATGCCAGGGAAGGTTGCCAGCCTGGCAAGATCTGTCCCTTCCTGTCTCTTCCTGGGGTGGGGAAGCTTCTCCTTCATGGTGGGGGGGGGGGAAGGTGTCTTTCCCACCTCCTCACCTCCTACCCACCGGGGAACAGGACAGACTATTCATGTACCGACTGGGTTTAAAAAACTCCAGCACACATAGCTTGGTGGTTTGTTTGCTTTGCCTTTGGTTGCCAGAAAAACAGGAGGAAGACTAAAGTTGTACATCAACTTAAACAGACAGGTTTTGTGCTGGACTCTGCCCCCAGCCCCCCTGAAAAAACCCCAACTGGGCTCCGTCCCCAAATTTACAAAATAAAAATACCCTTGGCACCTTTCTGGGCTCCACCTCCTCCCCAGAGCATGGCCAGCCTGAGACATTTTGGCACCTGAGGTGAACCCCAAAATGAGGCACCTCTCCTTCCCACCAGGGAAGAAGGGGTGGGGGGAGCTCAACATCAGGAACAAGAGGTGTGGAGCAAGATCAGCATGGGGATCTGCCGCCCCTGGGGAACTTGCTGCCTGAGGCAGGAGCCTCATTTTTGCCTCATGTGTGGGCCAGCCCTGCTCCAGAAAGATCTGCCTCTGTCAATTCAATAGTTCGCATCCTTTTTTTATTGTTCTTATCTACATCTACAATATGGGATGTGGGTGGCACTGTGGGTTAAACCACAGAGCCTTGGACTTGCTGATCAGAAGGTCGGCGGTTCGAATCCCCGCAATGGGGTGAGCTCCCGTTGTTCGGTCCCTGCTCCTGCCAACCCAGCAGTTCAAAAGCACCTCAAAGTGCAAATAGATAAATAGGTACCGCTCCGGCGGGAAGGTAAACGGCGTTTCCGTGCGCTGCTCTGGTTTCACCAGAAGCGGCTTAGTCATGCTGGCCACATGACATGGAAGCTGTACGCCGGCTCCCTCGGCCAATAAAGCGAGATGAGCGCCGCAACCCCAGAGTCGGTCACGACTGGACCTAATGGTCAGGGGTCCCTTTACCTTACATCGACAATATTACAAAACGTGAATTTTGTAAAGCACAATTCTATATACATGGTACTGTATAAACCCTTCGTCATTGATGCTGCCTTTGGGGCGGGGCCCCCACTGAAGGGGCAACACTGAAAGGTGTCATCCCTTTAGGGGCAGCACTTTGGGGGTGGAACAGGGCATGGGGCAGCCCCTTTGTGCCAGTGCTCCACTCCAATGAGCTTCTCTCTGCTGGAAGCCAAGCCCAAGAGGGGCTGCTGCTCCTGGCCCTGCAAATGGACTGCCATGCACACCTGTGCTGGCTGCAGCAAAGCCTATGCCAAGAGCTCCCACCTGAAGGCTCATATAGCGTGAAAGAGAAGTCAGGATTAGAAACCCTGGCAGATCTTACCACCTGGACGTGTGTTGCCTCCTGCCCTGAGCAGAGGAGAAGCCCCTTCCTGAGAGAGGATGTCATCTGTCACAGGGCTGGTGCTCAGCAGCTTCAAATCAAAAATACAGTGTCCTACCCCCTCTCCCCACCCCCCTCTCTTTCCCATACACAAACACACACTCAGGTCCTGTTTGTGGGCTTCCCTTGGGGGCCTCTAGCTGGCCACTGTGAGGGAGGATGCTAGGCTAGATGGCCATGGGTCTGATCCAGCAAGGTTCTTCTCAGGTTATTATCTAATAATAGGACTCTTTTCTACATTTGCTTGCCTTTTCCTCCTCCTCACCACTCCCTCTGTTCTCCCCTGCATTATCCACATTAAATTGCCAGAGAGGAACCTGCTGAGCTCCTAATGCAATCCCATAGAGGCACGCCGTGCTTCAATTGTATTGTATAAATAAATAATAATCAGGCCACTCCTTAAAAGGGAGAAGTCCAATATGACCCCATTTCTTGTCCCACTGAGACAAAAAAACCCAAAAGCCTCCTGCCCTCAGGCCTTCACCTGAAACTCTTAATGTCCCTGCCTCTTCCAGGCCTCATATCCCATTCCATATTGGTTCCCTTTACATTATGGGAGGAAAGTCATGGCCTTTCTGAAAATGTGTGTGTGTGAAGACATGTGTTTTTCAGCTGACACATTCCTTGTCACCTTTCCCAGATGGAGGAAAAGTCACCAGATGGTGAGTCTCGTTTCTTCTGCTGAAATTAAATGGGATGAGCAATTTTGCAAAAGGTGGGTGATGAGGGAAGAGGGGATTTCCGTGTTGCCCCAGAAGGTGATGAGATTTCCACTGCAATTCACACACAAAGCCTTCTGGGGTTTGGCTTTGGCCCACAGACCATCTGGGTTTGGCATGGAAATCTGGCAATGACCCACAGACCAGCTGATTCTTATACAGAGCAGCACAGAAACACTCCAGGGCTTTTCAGTAAAGGAAATGAATGGGAGGAATTGTGGGGGTAAGAAAGGTAAAGGCAGACACTCCAACTCTGCCGTTATATATACCTCACATGACCTTGGGCATGTCACTTGATCTCTCGGGACTTTGCCACCTTGCATGAGGTTTTAATCCTGTGAGTCACTGGTGTACTGCAATGTATTTCTGATCAAGTTGCAGCCTACAGCGTAATTTAATAAAACCTATTGCTTCCCCCCTTTGCCTCCTTGCTCTATTCTATCATCTAAATTCAAAGCTTTTTTGCAATACCTGGAAGTTGTCAAATGTTTCAGTGAGCGTCAATTCTCCTCCCCCAATAAGGAGGAGAACAGGGGATAAGGAGCAACATCTTTTGGAGCAATGCCCATTAATAGCAGTCTTGGTATTTCTTGTGCATCAACAGAAGCTGATAACATTGCTTCCAGAGGAGTTCAGTTCCATTCATTCATTCACATTATATTTATCTACTGCCCTTTTCATGGTGCTTTACAGTATAAAAGTATTGCTGGGAAGGTTGCATATTTTTTAAAACCAAATCGGTATTGAATTGCATCTTTAACTAATTCCTACTGCAGAATTCTAGTTCTGATTTTGTCCTGAGTTTCTCAGGTTCTGCCCTGCAAATATTTCCATTGCCATCCTGTGGCAACGCGATTTGTCTTTATGATGGTCTTTAAAGTCCTGGCTGAGAAAGCACTGCTGCCTACATGTGGAATGGACGTGGAGCCCCCTACTGTAACCAGGTGGAATTTCATGCCTGTTCCATAAATGGCCTTAGGGCTGCTCAGAACTGGAGACTAGGATGGTATCTCCAGACATCCTTTTTATTATACATTCATGATTACTTGTTCTCATGATGGCATTTCTACAAGCCATCCTTATGTTCCTATAACAATAATCTAGGAACTTCCATCACTTTGGAACTAACCTAAGTTTTACTGCCTGTGTTTTCTGAATGCTGGGTTATGAAAAAGCACATGAATCTGATCTTTGGAGAGTTTGTAAATAAACCATTTTTAGCTTACCAAATGTGTGGTCATTTTCTACTCTAGGGGGAGTGAGAAATTTTGGAAGGGACTTAGAAGGACATGTTTTAAAGGTCTAACAGCCTATATTTCCATGCTTTGCTTTGCTGCATGTTTTGTGGTTTTAAATCTCTGCTGGGTTCTCCCACCAAAAAGCACTTGCCCCAAACCTGGATCCTGGCATCCAGGGAATTTTCCTTTTTAGAACTAATTCTTCTTTGCCAACCAACAGACCTGTGGTGGAGCATAATCTAAAGGTGCTCTGGGTGGGCGCCTGGGGCACACCCCCAACAGAGGTGAGACCTGTTGTGGCCAGGTGCCTCACACAATGCAGGCTTGACCTGTAAGTGGAGCTGCGGCTGGTGGCGTTGGGCCACACAAGGAAGCTGTCTCTACAGCCCCCGCACATGCCAGAGTTAGGCTCCAATGAGGGAGCCTGCTGTGGGGGCGCCTGGTTGTGCCCCCTAAAAGAAATGTGCCTGGGGCCACAGCACCCACAACACCTCCACGCTGCGCTGTTGCAACAGACCACACAACAGGTCAGATCATTTGCCTGCCTAGTTTAGTGACTACATTGACTGCCAGGGGCTCGCCAGGATCTTTTCCAATACCCATTAACTGGTGATCCACCCTGAAGTGAGCTGTCCTAGTTAGCTGCTTATGACCCATTTGTACATTTGGTGGAATCATGAAATATACTTGGGAGTCGAGTGTGAATTTCATGCTCTTTATTCAGCTCATAGTAGCAATGAATGAAACTTCAACCAAAAACGTCTAGCTATATATACATTATTTACACAATGGGCCCTGTGTGATTGGCTAATTCCGGGCTGCTCCTGTAGGCCAATCAGGTTGTGGATTCACCTCCTCCAGAAGCCTGATTGGCTGCTGCTGCAAGCCAATCAGATCGCTGATTCACTTCCACCTGGAGCTGGATTGGGTGGCTCCTGCGGACCAATCAGACTGCTGCATTCTGGATCCTATTGATCTAGGATTCAGCTCAGTACATAACAGATCAACTGATAAAGCTTTTCCTGGATTCTACCACTTCAGGCTGCCAGTTTGAGGCTATGTGTTGGAATGACCCCCTTACAAAATAAAACTTCTTAGGGATAAGGAAAGGCTGAATGTTTCTCCTCCAGCTGTGTGTATGTGTGTGTGTGTAGCCCTTTTAGCATTCAAATATGCGATCCTCTACCTCAGTGGAGGTTGGCCTGTGCCTCTTTACCACAAGTCCAGGGGTACATCATCATCATCATCATCGTCGTCATAAAAATAATAAAAAATTATTTATATCCCGCCCTCCCCAGTCGAAGATGGGCTCAGAGTGGCTAACAACAATAAAAGAAACACAGCATTCTAAAATAAATTCATTCTAAAATCAGTTCAAAATCAAATTTATGGCAACCATTGGGCTAGAGTTCTGTGAGGATTACCAAATGAGGGGGTCAGACTGTGCCTTGGCCAAAGGCCTGGTGGAACAGCTCTGTCTTGCAAGCCCTGCAGAAAGATGTCAAGTCCCGCAGGGCCCTAGTCTCTTGTGACAGAGCGTTCCACCAGATCGGGGCCACACCTGAAAAAATATTATCATGGAATCTTGATGGTCTCCCATTCACACACGCAAAAAACCCATCCATATCAGCCTTTCCCAACTTTGTGTCCCCAGGTGGTGTTGGACTGCAACTTCCATCAGCACCAGCCATCATGATTCAGGGATGGTGGGAATTGTAGTCCAATAACTTTTTGGGGCCCGAGGTTGGGAAAGTCTGGCTTAAATTGTCTCTTGCCTCAAACACAATGCTTTTCAACATACATGTGTACTGCCCACAACCATATGCTTGAGTGTGTTGTTGCCTTACTGAAGCAAACATGCCATCTAGTGTCCATGTGTTGCAAAACAGCTCATTTATCTGCACGAATGCCAACACTGATCTTTCCCTAACTGCCCTTGGAAAGGAGGGTGGTCCATAACTTGTGCCTAGAAGTTATCAGTTGCCCTCCTCTCCTAGGTTGCCAGTCCCCCACTCCCTCCCCTTCTAGACCATTATGGACATGAGAGGATAGGCCTATCCCAGGCCAGCCCTACCATTCAGCGATGTGAGGTGGATGGAAGGGCAGCCCATTTTTAGTTACCATATTTTTTGTTCTATAAGACTCACTTTTTCCCTCCTAAAAAGTAAGGGGAAATGTGTGTGCGTGTTATGGAGTGAATGCAGGCTGCACAGCTATCCCAGAAGCCAGAATAGCAAGAGGGGTTGCTGCTTTCACTGTGCAGCCTGTTCCTCCTCCAAAAACTAGGTGCGTCTTGTGGTCTGGTGTGTCTTATAGAGTGAAAATTACGGTACTTGAATTTATTATTGTTATATTTTTTTACTGTCATAGAGGGGCAGAGACACATGTGCCTGGAACTTTCTGCCTTGGGGGCCAAAATAATTTGAGTGCTTTGTTAGAATTGTGGGTGCCATTTGCCCCAGGCAGCAAAATATCTTGTCTATCAATAGGCATTGGCCGTGGCAAGGCAAGCGGAGCCTCTAATTAAGGCAGCTTATTTCTTTCCGTGATTTTTATCCCGCCTTTCAGCATACAAATCCTTCCAAGACAGCTCACTAGAAACATCAAACCACATTAAACTACACACACACATATGCACCAGAATCCTTCCCACAAGACAGTTGGTGTGGGGAGAGAAGGGAATAGTCTAGATGGAACATGTGCAATTGATGGGTGCTGAGGAGCATTGCTTTTGGACTTTCCCTATTGACTGTGTCAGCATCTTTTGCCATAGATCAGGAATGGGAAACCAGTGGACCTCTGGATCTCATTGTACTCCCGACTCCCAACAGCTTGTCTTGCCAGTGCTCAGGGCCAAGGGGTGCTGTAGTCCATCAGTGTCTGGAAGGGCCACAGATTAAGAACAGAAGAAGAGTGCTGCTGGATCAGGCCAAAGGTGCACCTACTCCAGCACCTGGTTCTCAAAGAGGCCAACCAGAGGCCTACAGCACCTATGATCAGGACTGGGCAAGATTAACGCTTGCAGTGGTGCCAGCTTCAGGGGGCTTGGGCTGCCTGGGCACCCACAATTTTTTTGCTGTGGGTGCCTGGCCTCTACCCCTCCCCTCCCCTGCCAGTCGCCACCTTACCTCTGCTACTCCAGCGCCATGGGGGCGACATAGACGGAGCCTGCACCTACACCCCGTGGGCCTCTGTTGGGGCCTGCTGCAACCAGAGGCACAGGCTCCAGCCTAGTCGCCACTGTGGCACCAGAGTGTGTGCACCCCACGCCATGCTGTCATGACATCTCATGGCGTCATGAGGTCACGCCACACGATGTTACAACAGCGCTGCATGCGTGCTGGGCACCCACAGCCTGGGGTCCAAGTTGGCACTGCTGAACTGTGATTCAGTTCTTCTATCTGTGTCATCTATAAGAGCCTTGCTGCATCAGAATATGGGTCAATCTAGCAGGGCAGGCTCAAGACATTTTGGCACCTGAAGCGAACCACAAAATAGTGCCTTCCTTCCTGCTGAGGAAGAAGGGGTGACTGAACATCTACATCTGGAACAAGGGGGTGGGGGAGATCAACATCAGGGACAAGGGTGGGAGGAGACCAGCAGCATATCCCATTTAATAATAATAATAATAATAATAATAATAATAATAATAATAATAATACATTTATTTGTACCCCGCCCTCCCTGGCCGGAGCTGGGCTCAGAGCGACTAACATCATATAAATAACACAGTATACATAAAAACAGGCACCAATTAATTAAAATACATCTTAAAATGAATTCAGACAAATTAAAATCTGGACAAATGGCAGCTATCAGGTTAAGACTGAGAGCGGTTAATACTTGCCAGGACCAACTGTTTTCACTGATCATATAAGGACCTGCTATTTGGAAGTCTGCAGAACTTCACATACATTATCTCAGTATTCCTCAGAGTACCCCTCTAAGTAGAGTAGCATTATTATTCCCATGTTGAAAATGGATTGGGGTCATAAAATACTATTTTCAAAAAATATGTTAGGGAAAAAATGTGTTAGAAATTTGCCAAGAGGTTGCTGGGGGCGGGGGAGGCTGCCGAGGAGGCGGCAGATCCAGCCTCTGGGAAGCGCACCAAAGCTATTGCTGCCACCATGGTAGCAGCAGTGTTGGAAGCGGGCAATGGCTCCCTTGGAGGCTGGGTCTGTCACCGCACCTTGTCTCCTGGGTGGGCCGGCCCTGTCATTTGGCACGGGATGCTCTGAACACCAGTGGCTTGTGGAGTGGCTTACAAGCAGGGCAACACAGGAACAGCCCTGCCTTGTTCTTTGCCCCAGAATCTGTAATAATAAGAACCACCACCAGTTGATGTTAGGAGGATGTTAGAGGAACGAACAATCTGCTTACATGTGTCAACAAATAACTGAGCCACAGGCTTGCAGAGCTATTCACATGTAACATTTTAAGAGGGTTCAGTCTGCATAAGCAGGAATTGAATGTGCAAATCACCGAGTGTACACACACTTGCCCCTGTGTAGAGACATACTGTAGCTGTGCTCAATACAAGGTACCACGTGAACAAGCCTGTATTCAGAGTGCTTCACGTGTATGATCTGGTCCTTTTGACAACCATCCCGCAAGGTTAATTAGAATTGTTCTATGATATCTCTGAATTGCAGTTGGGGGTGGGGTAGGAGGGTAGCGCTGCAGCGCAGGGGGACTTAGTCCATGTCAGACGCGATCTTCCAACAGAGGACTTCAGCTCCCTCTGCCAGGAGGTACACTGCCGCCGCACGTGGAGGCTCTGCTTCGGAGATCGTGCCCGACACCCTGGACCGATCGTATGTCCTCTGATGGTCCCTCCTTCTCGGGCAGTAGCGGCTCTGGAGTGACCACTCGTGTCCCCCTCCGGCGATTTCCAGCCTCTCCGGAGAGTCCACGGCGCCGGCCAGTTATTTCCTTACAAGGCCGGGCCCGAGCGCTGCTTTAAGGGAGACGGGCGAGGAGGCGGGTGGAGGGAGCCGGCGCGCCAGGCGTGGAGGCGGGAGGCGGGCCGCTCTGCGTGGCTGGCTGGCTCCGTGGGCCGGGAAGGGGCTGCCGGGCTCGGGCATGGGCTGACTCCGCACGCCGCTCCCGCCTGGCTGCCAGCAGGTAGGATGGAGGGCAGCCATCCGGGGGGGGGGGCAGGCTTGGCGGAGGGCAGGGCAGGGCGAAGCGGGGCTGGGGAGGGAGTGGGATCGCGCGCGCGGGAGTGGGCTGGGGGGGGGGGGCTGCTTGTGCGCGCGCGCGCATCCCACTCCCGCCGCCCCCGCGAGGCGCACGCAGCGCCAGTCTGGGAAGCGCGCAGGACGCGGACGCCGAAGGAATGCAAACGACGGCGGATTGCGGCGGGAGAAGCGCGCGCGCGCTGCTGGTGGTTGTGGCAGCGGAGGATCGGGCGCGGGAGTGAAAGGCGGCGAGGTAGGGCAGGGCGCCGGGAAGCCGCGCAGGGCTCGCGGGGGTTGCGCGCACAGCCCTGCGGGTGGCCTCGCTCGCGCCCTGGTCGGGTCCCGCGCCGGCAGGGCGCTCTCTCGCGGCGAGGCGGGAGCCCAGTCCGGGAAGCCCCGGGCGGCGGGGCGGGTGCGCAAGGGACAGGGATCTGCCTAGGTGGGCACAAGGAGAGCGCCAGCCAAGAAAGTTTTATGCACCTATGTAGGCATCGGATCTAACCTAGAAGTCTGGCTCTCGACGGGCAAATGATGGGCATCTTAAATTTGCTGCAGGCAGTCGAGGGATATCGAATTTGTCGGGTCTGTTTTGGTCGGGTGAAGCTCCCCAAATCGTTCTTCTTTGCTGTGTCCCCAAACAGGAGGATCCACCATTTGCTGAATTGTTTGTGTGTCTGTGAATATGTAAGGTTTCACTGAGCTGTTTTTGTTGTTGCTGAACACATGCGAGACTTGCCTGTTGTGCTTCTGTAGTAGAGCTCCTGCTCTGCTGTTTCTCTGCTTGCTGCACCAAGCTGGCTAGTCCTCCAAGCTTGTATTAGTCCACCAACAGGTTCTTTTCTGTCTCCCCACCCCTCGTCTGAACCCTTTTCATCCATCCATCAGTTTGTCCAGCCATTTTCTGGATTCTTTCAGCCCCCATATGCTCCCCTTCCCATGGCTTGCTCAAGCGCTGCCTCCGTAAAAATGCCTTTCCTCTTCAGCTAATGCTTCATCATTTTCAGTCTTCATCAATATTGTGTACCAACTCTCATCCCTCCATTCACATCTATGCACCACATCCAGATCCACCCTTTGCACACACTCCCCTCCCATGCCTCCATCCTTATCCATTCATGCCTATTTATATCACTTCATATCCATCTATGCAGTCTCAGGTCTGACTGCCACAAAATGAGACGGTACACATGCACATCCACATTTCAGTTGTATGCAAACACATGTTATTTACACCACAGATTCAAGTGTACCTCCAATGTACGTACATGCAGATTTTCAAAATCTCGTGTACTGGCATACATACATGCAATCATATTCATGCAGTGTTTGATAATGCATCTGCATCTCCCTTGTGTTGCAGTCTTCACATACAGCCCCCCCCCAGTGCTTTTTCCTGGGGGGCCGCAGCAGGGGTACGCATACCCCTAAACATTTTGTGAATCTAAGTTTGGCCTCATTGAGGGGCAGTATTTCAATATGAGTAGGGAAATGAGAGCACCTCCTAAACATTTTTTTTTTTAGAAAAAAAGCACTGCAGCCCCCAGCTCCACACACATCATTTGGGACTTCACACGCGCGTTGCTAGCTCACTGTGATTGTAATATGATGCACGATTTATGCAAACATTATGCTTTCCACTCAAATTTCCCAGTATGTTGGCAACATTCATTGCATGCCAAACATTACACTCCCCCAGCATATACCTCCATCATTCATTAAAAAAACAAGAGCAGTTGAATACACAGTCATCCCCCATCACAATCAGACGCATTGGTCCTCACATGTAGATCCAATGCACATTCAGTCCCAGACAGCTATATAACCAAGATGTAACTGAGTGTTTTATAACGACCACAATACTCAGGTAAACAAGGGGAGAATGTGGTATAATTATGGACAGAATATCAGATGGAGTGGAAAGACCTGCTGTTAATCTCAATGCCTTGGGCAATTTATTTTCAGCATTTACTGAAAGTTAATCCTCACAGGCTTGTTGTGCAGATAAAAGGGGGTAACGATCCCAGCTATGCTGCCCTAAGATCCCTGAAGGAAGATACAAATGTGACAGTTAAATAAGATCAGTTTGCTAACACACACATATGGGCAGACACACCCGCCTCCTTAAACACCCTGGTTGGCAACGCAGTCCCTGATTTAAACATTCTCTTCTGTACACACACTTCAGCATAATTGGTGTGTGTGCACATGGCACCTGAGGCACAAAATCCATATCCTTCCTAATTCTGCCCCCCACAATATATATATTGTGTGTGTGTGTGTGTGGTTTTAGTGAAAGGCACCCATGCGGATTTGGTGGCGGCAGCAGCAGATTTTTAAAATAATAGTCAAGAACACTCTTGTCCATTCTGGCTGGTGATAGGTGAGGGGTTGTGGAGGGGTGAGGGACTTCTGTGCCACAAAGACCTCTGGCAGGGGGAGCAGTGGCCTGAGGTCTTTGTGCCACAGGCCACCTTGCAGGCCACCTCCACCCCCCCCCCAGTCAGCATTAGGTTCTGTGAGAGAACCAGGATACCCATGGTTATGGGTGGAAGGCTAGCTTTGTCCCCCCCCCCCAAGTGTGACACTTCCCCTCACTTCTATCAGTGGTATACTTGGGGATGTTGAGTGTTCCTTGCCTCTTAGTGACTCCAACCATGCAGGACTAAAGTAGATGAAATAGCCGCAGATTTGTGATCATTACAGGCACTGCCCAAATCCCACCAGATTTCCTTATTGAAAATGCCTTAAACTTAGATTTCCTTATTGAAATTGCCGTATCTGCAGCTACAATTCCCCCCCCCACACACACAATAAAACACATCCGGGCACCCTTGTGGTGTGACAGCCCCAGTCTGATTTTTATTCCCACTTGCAGAACTGCTATTTAAAACCCTGAACAATCTCTGCCTATTAATAAAGAAAACATCTGTGCTGGCCCTGAGAATCAAGCTTACCCCTCGTTGCCTTAGCCCATCTAATTGGTTCTGTTTTTTGGTCAAGACAATGCCAGGTCTGGGGTTGGCTTTTTTTAAGCCCCAATTGTAATGTCAGCCTCCACACTCCTACGTTTTTTATTTCTTCAGTAAATTTTTCTGCCACCACTCAGGGCAACACTCTCTCAAAGTGGCTTATAAGCATAACTAAAATAATATTAGTTTAATAATGACAACAACAACAACAACAACAACAATCCAGTTATAAAACTAAAAGGCCAGCAAAACACCTTTTCTAAAACTCAAGATGGAAACAGATCATTTTTAAAGGATATTTAAAAGTCACACGGGTGTGGTATTTTATGTTCCTTTTGTCTTACTTTTTCTTCTTACTTCTTTGGTTTATTTTGTGGTTAAGTGTGTGTATCTTATTGTTTTGTTTGTTTGTAAGTATGTATGCCTAAATAAAACTTTTAATTAAAAAATAAAAATAAAAGTTAACAAATGCTTCCTCCGAGAGATAGTTTCAGAGATATGGGGCCACCATGGAAAAGGCCCTGTCTGTAGGCTGGGAAGTGGGGCCTCTGAGGCTTATCTTAAGGCTTGAGCAGGTTCATATGGACTGCTGGGGAAGTTGATGCTACTCTCTGCCATCTGCAACTCCAGTTTGGATGTTTGTTGGTTTAGTCAGGAAGGAAGTGTAGGCACAGTTACACTCCCACCCCACGCCTGTCCTACCACCAAGCAGCCACCATAGGCAGTTGGATGTTTGGAGGAATTGAGGTTGGCGGAGTGAGAGACAGGCAACTCGGATCCATGGGCCTCTTCATCTCAGTGCAACTTGCACAGGCAAACTTCCCGCTGGATTGCAAATTAAGGGGAGGGGGGGGCTGTCTTTTCAGTTGCCGTCTTTGAACACCCCAGGGGTGTTGGGTTGGCCCTGACCATGTGCCTCCAAAATGTGCAGTGATTGTCTTTGGCAGAGGAAAGGGGCAACCCACATATTCTTCTTGGGATTTTTCAATGTTTTTAACCACATCTATGCCCCATATCCTTTCTGTTCCCAGGCATTGGGACAGACTACACAAATTAGAAAGCATCCTGAGGCCTAGCAGAGATGACACTTTTTTAAAATACAAAGTAGTAAAGGCAAAGGGAAAAGAGATATTCTGGATGTATATTTTATACATTACTGTTAACCACCTTGACCAAATTCTATCTTCTTGATAGCTCTTCTGTTCCTTAGGCAGGGTGCTGGAAGTATATTTTTCCAGTCTGTCACCATAAAAGTGGACAGATTCTGTAACAAAGTTGACACCCTCTAGCAGCAACTGTTTCACAGTTAAGGAGGGCGTGTGCTCCAGCAGAGCATCACACACACACACGCACACACACACACGTGTATAACATGCAGAGTCCTAAAAGTGAGCAGTGGTCTACAAGTGTGGAGATGGAACTTTGTTCACGTAGTAACATTTTCTCTGTCTCTTATCACTTAAGCAAAAATTACCTCTTGAAACTACAGGCAAACCACACACCTGGATTTATTTATTTTTAGTTGGAGAACCTTTTAGCTGGCTGTGGCACAGCTCCCATTCGTTTAAATGGGGAGTTGGGTTTTAAAGCACCCACCAATATTTGACCCAAACTCAACTTCTCTCCTTCTGGAAATTAATAAAAGGAAACCATCTTTCCAAATACTTACTGTACATAATTTTTGTCTGCCCTTTCCTGTACATAATCTGTCTTCATCTTTTTGCATAGCTTTTATTTTATTGTCAATTATCTTTTGCTGTTGCTGCCACATACTGCAACTAGTTGCTGCTATAACGTATGGCATTAATTTCTCATTTTCAACTTCTGCATAACCTTTCATATTTATTAGAGGAGGGGGAAGCAATGGTCCTATATTTACAAAATACTTGGTTTTTCTTTGTTCAGGTCTTTAGCCTAGGGTTTCCAGCTGGCCCCTGGAAGAAACAACGCCCAGCAGCCTGGCCTTGCTCCTCTGCAATTTAGCAGTCATGAGAGCTGCAGAAATGAGCAAGCAATGCTTTTCACAGCATATTACTTGTTGATGTCTGCAGGAACTAATAGCACAGGTGCAAGGGCAAATAAAGAAGTCTTTCTTTATGTGACCTGTTGCTACACAGTGATGGGGGAGAGGAGACTACAAACTCTTCAGGATGAAATGGCTATTCTCTGTGACCATAACAGCGGTTGAATGGCCTCCTAAATAGTCAGGAGATGAATCCCAAACACAATCAGCATTCTTTTTGTGTTGGACAGCTACTCATTACAAAAGAAAGAAAGAAAGAAAGAAAGAAAGAAAGAAAGAAAGAAAGAAAGAACTTTGCATAAAAATGTGCACATCCTAATTTATATAAAAGGTAAAGGGACCCCTGACCGTTAGGTCCAGTTGCGAACAACTCTGGGGTTGTGGTGCTAATCTCACTTTACTGGCCGAGGGAGCCGGCATACAGTTTCCGGGTCATGTGGCCAGCATGACTAAGCCGCTTCTGGTGAACCAGAGCAACGCACGGAAACGCCGTTTACCTTCCCGCCGGAGCAGTACCTATTTATCTACTTGCACTTTGTGCTTTTGAACTGCTAGGTTGGCAGGAGCTGGGACCGAGCAATGGGAGCTCACACCGTCATGGGGATTCGAACCACTGACCTTTTGATCAGCAAGCCCTAGGCTCTGTGGTTTAGACCACTAATTTATATATGTACATGCAAATTTGGAAATAATGATGACAATAGAAATGAAAATATAATAAATCTCCCCATAGTGGGGAAGACTTGTGGGCCTGCTCCGTCTGCTTTCCAGGTGCTGCAGATGGACAACTTCAAGGCCTCTCCCTACTCTCTCTTCTAAGGGCTCTTTATCTTTAAACCACTCGGACCAGAAAGCTGTTCAAGTGGAGGACACCTTCAAATACAGAGGCATGTTCTCTGAAAGCTTTTCAAATAGGGGATGGTCTTCTGTAAAGTAAGACACATGAGCACCCTATTTATATACTCTGGCCTCCTAAACCAGCCCTAACCCCAACTGCTAGGAGTGAAGGAATATCAGGGATTACTTACGCAGACCCCTTACTTACCCCATAGATGCATACTGTGCTGTTGCTCTTCCGCTTGGACCCAAAACTGCTTGCACTCTTGAGGAGTGGGGTGTGTGTGGGTGTGGGTGTGGGTGTGAGACTCCTCTTCTAACATTACCAGAAATTCTTCCCTATATATCAACCTAGAGGGCCCCTCAAGGGGGTTAGACTAGATGACCCTCGGGATCCCTTCCAACCCTACAGTTCTATGATTCCCCTGGTGGATTCCATGCCTGGCACCAGGTCAGGGCTAGGCATGACGGGACCCAGAAACTGCTGCTAATCAGGTTAGACCAAAACGTTTTGCTGAATGAGGCAAAGCAGCAAATGGCACACACACACCCATAAGCCAAGATGCATATAGGACCCAAGCAGTGGCGGAGCTAGCCACTCGGGCACCTGGAGTGGTGCATATGCCATGCACCTGGGGGCAGGGCGATCCGCCCAGGGGGGATTTTGTCACACACACCCCTGGGATGACACCCGGGGCATACCGCCCCCACCGCCCCCCTTCCTACACCCCTGGGCCCAAGGCAAACTATTTTTGCACCTGAGGGAGAAAATCTCACAACTGCCTTTTTCTTCCCTCGACAATAGAAATACGCGAATCAATTAAATTAATTAGGACAAAATAACAATTTGCTGCCCTTTCATGGTACCCCAAACCAGCTGCTTGAGATGGCTGCTTCGCTTTGTCTAATGGTAGGGCCAGCAGTGGATTTTGGGCACCATTCAGGATGGCAGAGTGGGAGGCAGCTGGTTCTCTTCCATGGATCCCAAGTGCCCAATGTCGCCTGGGAGACCTCCCATCTCGTTCATTTCATAAAAGCTTGAACAGAGAACTTCTGAGTGGATCATAGCCAAATTAATACATCTGTATACCGAGCAGGGGAGCTGTTTGGAATTTCTGCCACAGGCATCAAAGTCTCTTGACCTGGCTCTGCACTGGGCCCTACATTCGACAAATGTTTTATATCTCATGACAGAGGAATGATCTCTGAAGTTTCCGGCCGAAGAAGCCGTGGGAATGAGCTGACCCCATTTCAGTGATCTGTTTTGTGTGTGTGCTCCTTCCGACATCTCTGGGCCTAGCTATTCCTGCGCTGCCCGTCTGCAGCCATCCGCAATGCCGCTCGGGAAAGGCTGGAAGAAAAAGGTCGAGGACATCACCAGCGTCTACGACATCAAAGAGAAGCTGGGCACGTGAGTGAACCGACAACGGCTAATGGGAGACCTGTGCGGGGCACTCTGTGCCATGTGGGTCCTGCCAACCACACCCAGTTGGGAACTGAGGCTTCCTGGCACTCGTCAGTCCTTGATTTTAAAGCCTCCTTTTGCTTCCCATGTTCTGAGCTGCCCCTTCTCTGCTGCCACAGCAGACTTCCTTAACCTGGTGCCCTCCAGAACCTTTGGACCACAAATTCCATCAGCCCCAGATGGCAAAGTAACATCCTCTCTTCCTCCCACCCAGCTTAACATCATTTTCTCCCTCTGCTCCCAGCCCAATCCCTGGCCAACTGATCTGAACCTACAGGGCTTCTCTCATGGGGATAAACTTTGGTTTTGCTCTGCCATTCCTCAAAGCCCTTCTCCTTAACTTCAGATGACAAATCAGTACTCATTTTAAACGTTGTCAACATAAGCAAAATTAGCCTTTCCCATGGGTAGTGGTGCCCTTAGGTAATTTTAGATTTCAGACCTCATGGTCTTAAGGGTGGAGCTATTAGGATGGGTAAGGCTGACCACTGGAATTTTTAAAGGCAGCTCTGCTGTGTTTGGGCACCCTCCTGTCATTCTGCTGAGCAGAGCCCTGTAGGGCTGCCCCAAAATCCTGTCCTGATGGCACCACTGGGCAGGGAAGGTGATAGGGGTGTCTGTGTGCTGTGTGCTGGTAGCTCACACCTTACCTTCCTAGTTCCAAGCCCAACATGATGCCTCCCTCAATCTGCCACTCTCAACCTGCCCTTCTCTTAGCCCCCTGGTCCTGCCCCATCTCCTCTGCTGCTCTAGCAGTTGGGCACCTGTTCCCCACTGCAGGGTGTCTCTTTCTGCAGAGACACCCCAGGAATGGCGCAGCCTGATGCACTTCATTTGCATGCTGTCATCCTATTGGCTGAATGGGGGGGGGGGCTCTCACACATGTCTGACGTGTATGGGACAATAATAGACCAAGAGTCCAGGGAATCAGAAGTGGGGGAGTGAGAACAGCCACAAAGTTAACTCTTCCCTAACTGAGTGTACAAATCTCTCTCCCTCCCCACTTTTGGGGTTTTCAGTGCAGTTAGAATGTGGAGTAGAATGGGGTAGAAATAGGTGCCATTTCAGGAGAGGCATGTAATCAGGAACATGACTCAACTCACCCCCTGCCCACCACTCCACAAAAAAACACTTATTCTGCCTGAGCAGGGGAAGCCGCAGGCCTGGGTCCACACATGCATACTCGTCAGCTGTTTTCTCTGTAGCATCCAGTGATTGCGAGGAACTGGCATGTTGCTAGATGTCGGTTTAGAAACCCTTTCGCTGGAGGCAGCTCACACATTTATCTAAGGACCATCAGATCATGAAACGTCAAGCAGTAAACAGAGCTGTGCAAATCTGTTCCCCATGTGATGAAGAAGCAGGATCCCGCTGTGAGCACTTGCAGTAACTCTCAAAAAGTTATTCCCCTTGTGCATTTTGGGAACACTTGGGTCATTTGCCCTATTAAAAGGAACCCACATCAGATTTAACTTTAGTGAAATTCTTAACTGTTTTTGCTGTTGTTTCCAGCACCAGTACGATGCAAACTTTGGACAGGGAACAAGCGAATGCTAAGGGCTTCCTGTGAGAAAGTGAGAGAGACAATCTGTGACATTTAAAAGCTGATTCGCTATTTTGCATCTTTTAGGCTGGAATCCTGTAACCACTTTCCTGGGAATAAGTCTCACTGAGCCAACTCAGTGAAACTCACTTCTGGGTAAACATGCATATAGGATTGTGTTGTCAAGGGCTACTGCAGCTGTTTTGATTATCCCACCATCCCTGGCCAGACCATAATGGCTGCCTGCATCTTTACTGAAAATATTATAGCCAGTGGTGCAGTTAGGTAAATTTAGACTCTGGATTTTATGTTTTTATGAGGAACACCTTTTTAGGGTAAAGCGTGCCACATGGAAAACAGCTCTGTGGCATTGAGGGAGGTGCACGTGTGTGTGTGTGTGTGTGTGTGCAGACAGGTGGGTTTATTCTGCCTCTCTCTGATCCTCCTGCTGCCCTTTTCTGACAGAGGGGCCTTTTCAGAGGTGGTCTTGGCACAGGAGCATGGATCCCAACGCCTTGTAGCTCTCAAATGTATTCCCAAGAAAGCTCTGCGGGGCAAGGAAGCAGCAGTGGAGAATGAAATCGCTGTTCTCAAAAAGTAAGTAACTGTGTGTGGAGATAGATACCTAAATATATTCATGTTCCTTCTGGAATATAAAATGCATCCTCAGAATCTGCTTTCATTACTGGGGTTCAACTCTGTTCAAACAATGGTGATATTGTTAGTTTTATTATGTGCCTCAAAGCATGTACAGAGAACCTTTCCCTGAGTGACTAAAATCTAGTCCCTACAGATCTGGGATTCGGGATCTAGGATCTCCCACTTTTGGGTCAGAGAATGTGGCTTTCAGTTAGACTTTTAACCACCACCCCCCCGAGCATTTCCTATGCACTGGGTCTCTTGGCTTTTGAGCAACTGACCACAGGTTCAACATCTTGCAATATTGTTTATAAACTGCATTTATTTCTTAACTTTCCCCCAAGGAGCTCAGGTTCGTCCCCCCCTCCATCCCAGGTGAGTTGGGCTGAGAGGGAGTGGCTGGCCAAGGTCACCTCGCTCACTTTGTGGCCGAGTGGGGATTTGAATTAGGGTCTAGCTTGCCATGCAAGCTAAATCTGTTGAAATTCCCTCTTCTACACCCACGTTAAAGATTCAGGGGGAGCCCTTTCCTCTTTGGCGTCTGAGCCACCCTAATTTGAATTTGGATCTCCCCAGTCCAAGTCCAGCTGGTCTCACCATGGCACTCTCAAGCCTTGCATGCAGACACTTGACTGTATTATGTTCTAGACACAAGCCTGTCTCACAGCCAGGGGAGAATCCAGGGTTTTCTGACTCATGCCCACTCCTCCATCTCTTAGTTTCTGTTTAATCTCACTGGCACTGCAGGATTCAGCATGAGAACATTGTGGCTCTGGAGGACATTTATGAGAGCCCCACTCACCTGTACCTGACCATGCAGCTGTGAGTAGAAGTCCCTTGTGCTATTCATTTGGGTCTGGGTCCCCAGAGTGTCTTGGAGATGGCTAGTCCTTTCTGAATTGGCTGGGAGTGGCAGGTGTGACACTGGGTTAGGTAGTTCAAGGGATGATGATGGAGCACATGCAGCTACAGGTATTTAGTACTGCTGCAGATGAGAGCTAAGGGGCTACGGCCAGGGCTTAATGCAGAGGCCGGCCTTTGAAGAGACCCCTGATGACGGGAGAGAGGAAGTGCTGTGTTGAAGGATCTCGGCCCATTAGGATCGCTTAAGCCAGGCATGTCCAAAGTCTGTTTTGGGGGCCTAATCTGGCCTGTCGGTCAATTTAATCTGGCCCCCGTGGCAGTAATCCAAAAAATAGCTAAAAAACTTTGGGGTAAAATCCTTAAAAAATCTCAACAACATTGGTCGGCCCTCATGCATGTTCACTTCATCAAATCTGTTCCTCTTTGAAAAAAGCTTGGGCACCCCTGGCTTAAGTGTCTCAGAATATACCAGTCTTGACTCTTGTTATTGGGGACGGGCAGGCAAAATCTGCAAAAGAAACTATTGCAGAAGGTAATTTTTGTAGGGGGAATTAGATGGTAGAACACCAGGATCTGGGCTGGCCCAAGACATTCTGTTGCTTTATATAAAAGACAAGATCACTTATCTCCCTCCCAATCCGTGCATTTCATTTATGGGAGTTAACTGGACCTGCAGTTTAATATTTGGGCACCATCTGCACTGCACATTTAAAGCCATATCGCTACTTTGAGCAGTCATGGCTTCCCCCAAAGAATCCTGGGAACTGTAGTTTGTTAAGGGTGCCAAGTGTTGTTAGGAGGCCCCCCCATCTCCCACACAGAGCTATAATTCCCAATGTGGCTTAACAATCAATCCCTCTTCCCAAGAAACTCAGGGAATTGCAGCTTTGTGAGGGGAACAGGGGCCTCCTGCTTGAAATGTAGATGGGGCCTGGAGGTAAGCCACCTGTCTCTGGTTTGCAGCGTGACAGGAGGAGAGCTCTTTGACCGCATCATTGAGCGGGGCTACTACACCGAAAAGGATGCCAGCCAGCTCATCCGGCAGGTGCTGGAGGCAGTGAACTACCTGCACGACCTGGGCATTGTTCATCGGGATCTCAAGGTGAGAGCACAGAGGGCCCTGGGGTGGTCTGGGGCAGGAGTGGGGGTGCTATACAGGTGTGGGGTAGGTGAGCATGTGGTCTCTTGCGTGCCAGACGAAGACATTTTAATCTTCTCAGGCTTTGAAACTGAATTTTTTAAATCCACCTCGTTTTAAACCTGTTGTGTATAGCTAGTGATGTTGTGTATTTTCATTCTCTGCTGCTGATTTGTTTTCTGTCCTTTTGCTGTGTTTTAAAGTGTTATTGTTTGCAACCAGCCCAGAGAGCTTGGCTGTTGGGTGGAATTCAAGTGCTACTAATAAATGAATAAAGCAGGGATGGAGGAAGGGCTACAGTCACTGCTCACACTTCCATAGGAATTCATTTTCACTCCTGGGGGGCCTTCAGAACTTGAGAGCCACCAAGCCGAATGCAGCACATAAGCCACATAGGCCTGCTGGCCAGGTCACATTCCTCCCCACCATTTTCTGCACCTGCGGGTGCAAAAATGGAAGGTTCTTTGGAGAACTTGGGTGGACTGCACTTGGCTTGATAGGCCTGCGCAAGTTGTGCATTTGGTGGGTTAGAGTAGCAGGTGGTACGAGGGGCCTCTGTTATTTCTCAAGCTGATGGAGAAAGAAGTTGCGTGGGGACAGTCCTTGGTTCACAAGCTAGTTGGGTTTAGTGGCAAAAACCAGACTTTGATGGGGGAGGTTCAAATCCCTCCCCACCCATGAAGCCCACTGGCTGAACTCTTGGTACAACTGCCTCATGTTTTTGCTTGAGGAATCTAATATTTGTAGATAGAATTGTAGAGTTGGAAGGGATCCCGAGGGTCATCTAGTCCAACCCCCTGCAATGCAGGAATCTCAACTAAAGCATCCCATCCAACCTCTGCTAAAAAACCTCCAAGGAAGGAGAGCCCGCAACCTTCTGTTCCACTGTCAAAGAACTTTTGCCATCAGAAAGTTCTTCCTGGAATCTCCTTTCCTGTAACTTGAATCCATTGATTTGCGTCCTACCTTCTGGAGCAGGAGAAAGAAGCTTGCAGATAATAATAATAATAATAATAATAATAATAATAATAATAATAATAATTTGTACCCCACCCATCTGGCTGGGTTTCCCCAGTCACTCTGGGCGGCTTTCAACAAAGATTAAAAATACATTAAAATATCACACATTAAAAACTTCCCTAAACAGGGCTGCCTTCAGAAGTCTTCTAAATGTCAGGGAGTTGTTCCACAGGGCGGTCGCCACTACCAAGAAGGCTCTCTGTCTGGTTCCCTGTAGCTTTGCTTCTTGCAGTGAGGGAACTGCCAGAAGGCCCTCGGCTGTGGACCTCAACGTCTGGGCAGAACGATGGGGGTGGAGACGCTCCTTCAGGAGGAGCAGGCAAAGAGCCCCTTCAGGGACTAGCTGGCTACAGAGTTCATGGGGGATTCAATAGTGCAGCGCAACCCAGTGAGCTTGAAGGAAGTGCCTGTCAGCTGATGATGGGCACTGACTTCAAGCTATGGTTTTCTTTTCTGGGTTGGGGCTGGCTAGGGAAGTTTGTAGTGAAACTGATCCCAGCTGGTTTGCTCTCACCAGCTGACTGGTGGTCACAAGAAGCCTCTCTAGCCAATGTACAATTGGAAGTGCACCTTAAGGCTCCCAGCTGTGCACTGGGAGCCATGTCTCCAGTTGACCCTCACCTGGCATCAGATGTCATGCCTGGTGTGCAGCCAGCCGCTGGCCATGGTTTGGGGGGAAAGGGCTCAGGCCAAAGTAGGCCAGTGGGATGGACAGTCAGCCATGTTTTACTATTTTGTTTGTCGCCCTGGGCTCCTTTGAAAGGAAGGTGTGTCTGCCAGTCCTTCAGTTGGGTTGCTTAAGGGAAAGGAGAAACGGAACTAATATGCAGGTGTCCCAATTTTGTGCTACACCCCAAACAGCCTGAAAACCTTCTCTATGCTACTCCGTTTGAAGATGCCAAGATTATGATTACAGACTTTGGGCTGTCCAAGATTGAAGCTGATGGGATCATGTCCACAGCTTGTGGTACCCCTGGCTACGTGGGTGAGTGTGGCACGGGGGAGGTGGGCATTGTAAGCTGAGTGGGAGCAGTGAGATGGAGGGTGCCTCTGCAACCAAAAGGGGAAAATCATCTGCTTTTAGCCTTTCTTCATGTAATTATGGCAAACTGCAAAAATGGTCTGGTTGGCTGCTTTTTCTAGGGCAGATAATATACAGATGGATGCCTGAAGTATGGATATTGTGGGGTTTGTGGAGGGATTGAGGTAACAAAGTATACATAAGCAAAACACTGTTCCATTGGCAGAGCTTCCAAAAATACTGCCCATGTGTATAGACATAATCTTGAGGTGAAGAATTCTCTATGCTAAAAAGAAAAGAAAAAAAATGCCATGATAACCTGAATTCTACAATCTATATAAAATTATGTAACCTTTTTTCTGCTGCTACTATTCACTGAGGATATTGCAAGCAACAATTTCAGGGCACGGAGGCTGTACCCATGACCCCTGGCCAGTGGTGTAGTGTGTGGGGTGCCAGGGGTGCTGTTGCCCCAGCCACAAAATCGGGTGGGGACATGAACAAGGCTCCCCCTGTCTTGCCCCCCGTGCCCCGTCCCTGCCTGGCACATGAGTGCCTACCCAGAGGCAGTGGGGGCCAAGGTGCATTGAGGATGCCCTTCACCCTCCGCACCCCAGTCCCACACTTGCCTGCCATGCGTGCGCACACACTCGCCCTAGGCCCTGGCAAACAGTGCTACGCCACTGCCCCTGGCAATCTTACACCCATGGCTTTTGAATCTTTGCCAGTCATTACGTTTACACTTCCATGCATGTTTTTCATAAGTATGCATGCTGCTGCCTTTTAATTAATTACCAGACAAAAGCTGAGGTTTCCAGGTGGCAAATTTGGAGGTGTTTCTGTGCCCCTACAGAATGTCAGCATACACACAACCCTGTTTTGTAATCCCTCAGATTCTCCCAACTGGAGTGATTCAGAAGTGGGTGGGTTGGGGGTGACCTAGCTAAGGCCGCTCGCCCTTAATTGTGCAGGGTCGCAGTGCTACATGAGCACACAGGGGTGCATTGTGAACAGGTACACAACAGAGTCCCAGTGTGACACTTGGCAGCAGGCCGGCAAAGTTCTTGGATATTGCCTACAGGGTGAAAGGCTGCTCTGAATTTATGGAGAGATGCCTGGGCTCAGATCTGGGCAGGGTGGCAGGGAGAGCCCTGCTGTCTATCACGGAAGGAAGCTCCGCCCCTTAATTCTAACTGTGTGGCGGTCAGGTTGCGTTTGCTCAGAGAAACTAATTCCGTATGCACTCAGAGGTAACGTTATTTGTACAAAAGAGGGAGCGTAGTCACAAATGGGCGGGTTCTACTAAGATAGAGGAAACGGGGGCTGCAATGATGATGATGATGATGATGATGACGATGATAATAATAATAATAATAATAATAATAATAATAATAATTTATTATTTGTACCCTGCCCATCTGGCTGGGTTTCCCCAGCCACTCTAGGCGGCTTCCAACAAAGATTAAAAATACATCAGTGTGTCACACATTTAAAACCTCCCTGAACAGGGCTGCCTTCAAATGTTTTCTAAATGTCAGGTAGTTGTTTATCTCTTTGACATCTGATGGGAGGGCGTTTCACAGGGCAGGTGCCACTACTGAGAAGGCCCTCTGCCTGGTTCCCTGTAGCAAGAACAACAGCACCTTTCAAGAAACATTTTGTGGGAGGGTGGGCCCTGTGTGTGCTGCTACACTATCAGACAGGGATGCACAACCTGCAGCCCTCCAGATGTTGTTGGACTACACCTCCCATCATCCCTGATCACTGGCTATGCTGGCTGGGGCTGATGGCATTTGTAGTCCAGAAACATCTGGAGGGCTGCAGGTTGTGCCCCCTGCTAAAAGAGGTGGAATTGAAGATGGGGCACACATCAAAGCACCATGCCCTGCCCTCACTCTTGCCCATTGTGTCCTCTACAGCCCCTGAAATCCTGGAGCAGAAACCGTACGGAAAAGCCGTGGACTCCTGGGCGCTTGGCGTCATCTCCTACATCTTGTGAGTATCTTTCTCTGCCTTCTCCCCTGGACAACCTCTTGCATGTTACCACGGGTAGTGGCCTCTGAGCAGGCCTTTGATTCAGTGCCCTTTGCTGCTCCCTGCAGGCTCTGCGGTTATCCCCCTTTCTATGATGAGAACGACTCTGAGCTTTTCAACCAGATCCTGAAAGCTGAGTATGAGTTTGATTCTCCATACTGGGATGATATCTCTGAGTCAGGTGAGTGGAAGTGGGAGGAGGGCCGGGGGGGGCATAGGGAGGGCCACCTATAGAGCCACTACTAATACGTAAGCAAAAAGAGAGAGAAAACACATCCTCCAAAAAGAGGACAAACACTCATTTATGAAAACTGAGAAATAATTAGCATAACTTACATAGAAACACAACAGAGCCAACCTGCTCAGTCCAGGAAGGTATTGCCCGAAACCAGATGTTAATAACTCATCTTATATTGTTGTGAGGTTTACCAAAAAACTTCAGTCTTTATGGGAAATTAGATACAAGACAGACAGAGGGCCATCTTGTAGGATCTCTCTATGGAGACACCACGGAGATGTATCTGAGCTGTTACTTCAAAGCTGCAAGAGTCCTGTGGGTGTTTCAGTCCAGACTATTTATATATTATGACAACACAGATGCTAGTCAAAAAGCAGCAGCATAAATCTTGGTGCTATTAAACTTGGAACCCCCAGGAGGCTTCAAAGAGGGCAGTAAGAAAATGAGGAGGAGGAAGATAGCATTGCATTGGTGAAGGGGTTTCCATGCCAAGCAAAAAAGCAAAGCCTCGCAGTGGATTTTGAGTTCATTGCAAGGCAGTGGCGACTGGCAGACCCTGGCCGTGGTGTGACAACTAGGCAGGACCAGTGGACAGCTGCAAGATGCCACACGGAACTGTTGAGAAACATGGAAAAACGAAGGCAGGAAAGAAATGGTTATGAAGGAAAAATAAAAGCGTGAGAAGGGAGTGGGGCAGTATGAAAATACTTTAAGCTGAGCTTGAAATAATTGCTCTCAGCAGAAAGTCACAGGGGATGTACTGACTGTGAGAGTGAAGTTGTCTGAGCACCCCAAACATTTGCAGCCGCACGTGGTTTTGAAAGCGGGATTTACTGTGACCCTACCTGCCCGTAGCCTTATGAGCACAGGTGATCATGAATGCACAATAAAAAGGGCAGCTGGAGGTGTCTATAGAATGGTGATCTACATAAAGGAAATGTCTCAGTGGATAACTCTTTTAGAGGAAGGCTTTCCACTTCAGGCAAGATCGTAGACCGTGAAAACCATCTGACTTTGGCCAGCCTTCCTCTGCATCCAGTTTAGGGAGCGTGATAATTTTTACTTCAACGAGTTTATTTTGTTAGAAACTTATTAGGAGACCCCAAATGGAAGAATTTTGTTGATTAGAGAGACATTGGATAGGAAACAGTATACATTTGCCTCACTGTATGCCCCAAATAGTAAACAAAAACAATTCATAATCAAAATGCTTAAGAAATTGATTAAGTTTTCAAAAGCGGAGGAAATGTTGGCCAGAAGCCTAAATTGAAGTTTATTACAGTGGTACCTTGGATTACATACGCTTCGGGTTACATACGCTTCAGGTGACAGACTCCGTTAACCCAGAAATAGTGCTTCAGGTTAAGAACTTTGCTTCAGGATGAGAACAGAAATCATGCTCCAGCGGCGCGGCAGCAGCAGGAGGCCCCATTAGCTAAAGTGGTGCTTCAGGTTAAGAACAGTTTCAGGTTAAGTACAGACCTCCGGAACGAATTAAGTACTTAACTCGAGGTACCACTGTTTATGGTTAGAACAAATAAAAATAGAAATATTGTAAACAAATGAAACACTGAAACCCCCCCCCCCCCATTACAGTAAAATAACTTGTTGGAGAAAAAGACGTGGGTGGAATCTTTCTTCCTTAAGTGGTGGATTTCTGTGTGGAGTGAGAGGTTTGTATGGAAGAGTATTACAATAACTGTCTGAGGTGGTAAAAATGTAGATGCAGAGCTACTATGTCACTGAGAACTAGGGCTCCATCTTAACAGTAGGCTTTTCAGATAACTGGCAATTGTTGTCCATTGCCAACAACAAAAGGGAACAGCATCCCTATTGCTCCCTGCACTTTTCCTCAGCCTACCACATTAACCGACAAAATGGTGGTTCAGCAACCAAGAAAGCGAGTGCAGCCATGCCAAGGGCATGTGCCCCTTGGGTTGCCAGGGCGACACTTCAGGCAATAAGCTTTTGATTAAATCGTGAGGCTTGCCCCTTTGTTTCCACACAGCCAAAGATTTTATCCGACACCTTCTAGAACGGGACACTGAGAAGCGATTCACCTGTGAGCAGGCCCTGCAGCACCCCTGGTAAGTCCCACCTGAGGGGGGGGGGGCGGTCTGCAAAGGCCTTGGTGGGAAGGGGAAGGAAATAATTTTGCCCACTGCTGGCATTTCTGTTGGTCCCAGAACATTGTGTGGTGAAGAAGAGTTTGGGAGATAAGACAAAGATACATACATAATACTGCATTAGAACAATACGGTGTTTTGTTTCATGAGCCAAGCTGCCCCCATTTTTGGTGTCCCCATATTATCAGCAATGGCCCTTTAGTGTGTTGTGTTTGTGTAATTCTCTCTCTCTCTCTCTCTCTCTCTCTCTCTCTCTCTCTCTCTCTCTCACACACACACACACACACACACACACTTTGGGAAAGCGAAAGATGGTGTGGAGAGCAGCAGTGAGGGGGGGGGCACTCTAACCCTTCCATGCTTGCTCTTTCTTCTCCCTAAATTCTCCGTTCTCGTGGCTTTTCTGCCAATGGACTAAAAATGCACTTTGGGCTGGGGAGGGGCCAGCTGGTAAGGGAATATGAAGAGCAGCGGGAAGAAGGTTAAGCACTTCCTCGTCCACTCAGAATGTTCCTTACCAAGCTTTTCTTTTCTTCAAAACAGTGGTGAGGCTCCACTAGATCAATGTGATTGTAACAGGAAGGAAAACAATAGATCACACTTCTGCCGGGTTCCCCCCAACTTTTGGGGGCCGGGCGCATGTATGGCATCACGTTGCAGAGGAGGCTCACCGGCGCCTGTTTCCTCATGATAAATCCTACTTTTCTGCTCTGCTCCATCTCTTTCACAGTTTATATGTGTACACTACCACGTTAAACCATAGACACCAGGGCACCAAGATTTCCACACATGCGAATATGAAGTGGCCAGAAAGTGAGCTGTGCATCAGTTGAGCTAGACCAGACCAGTGATGACACCAAGGCAAAATAATCTAACAAAAGATAATTACCCTGCCTGTTATGTATTTCAGGATCTCTGGGGACACGGCTTTGGAGAAAGATATTCATGGCTCTGTGTGTGAGCAGATCCAGAAAAACTTTGCTCGCAGTCAATGGAAGGTAAAGAGGAATGTTTAACTTAAACCCAAGGTGGAGAAGGGTTTGCACGCTTTCTGCATTTCTTAATTTAAAGGAAGTGGTTCTAGGGTCCCTGCAAACCTCTGCTCCACACCTGATAACAGGTGTAGGATGTGGTTTTTGTGACATGGCCAGAATGAACTTGTGGACCTCATTAAAAGCATGACCTGCAATAATAATAATAATAATAATAATAATAATAATAATAATAATATTTTTATAACAGAATAAAACTTCAAACATTAAAAACTTCCCTATACAGGGCTGCCTTCAGATGTCTTCTAAAAGTTGTATAGTTATTTATCTCCTTGGCATCTGACGGGAGGGCTTTCCACAGAGCGGGCCCCACTACCAAGTTTCCCGCCACTGCAGAAGAGTTCCCCCTGCTAATTTCTGCAGACCAAGCTGCTGCTTCAGGCCGGGCAGTTTTCTGTTGAGCTGGCAACCTTTTTCACACTTCCCTTCTTACAGCGAGCATTCAATGCCACATCCTTCTTGCGCCACATCACCAAGCATGGACCTGGTGCGGAGGGCGAGGAAATTGGAGAGGCCACTTCTGGAGCGCATCATGGGAAATGGTGACCAGAGAGGTGCGTGTGATAGAAGAGCATTTGGCCAGCCAGGGGCTGCTGGGGGCTGGGGGGGGGCAGAGCTCTCACTTCTTTCTGCTCACTGCCCCGTACTCCTTACCAGTCACTGGATATGCAGAAATTAAGCAAAGGCGGCTTCTCTTAGCATGGAAGCTAAGCAAGCAAGGCCTTTCCTTTTATTTCTGCTTGTCAGTGTTATTTTAAAAGCACCGGGGCAGGAATGTAATCAGAAGCTATGCAGTTGTGGGAAGGGACTAAGCCTGAGAGCCATACTCACAAGACCACCCTTGCCGCTCTCTGCCCGCTTGGCCTGCGTTTTGCAATGAAGCGTCAGGGGGAGATGAGTTGAAGGGCATCCTGCAGAAGGGGGTGGACTCCTTCCTTGGATTTTTTTAAGGTGATGGCCAACTTTAGCTGCAATTCCCGTACTGGACTGGGTTGGACTAGATGATCCTCGTGGTCCCTCCCAACTCTACAATTCTGTGAAAAAGCAGCCTTTCTCAACCCTGGGTCCCCAGATGTTTTTGGCCTACATCTCCCATCATCCCTGACCACTGGTCCTGTGAGCTAGGGATCATGGGAGTTGTAGGCCAGAAACATCTGGGGACCCAAGGTTGAGAACCACTGTAAGGGGTACATTGCCCCCATAGGTAGGTTTTACTGCTTCCTGCTCATTGGTTTTGTGGCATGATTAGAGCCCAGGAGGGAGGAATGAGGTGGGGGAATGGCTGTGGCAGTGATGTGCAGGAGGGATCCACTAGGGCACGGCTAACTCAGCTGAATTGTGCACAGAGAGCGAGCGAGAGAGCGCGATTTGGTTCACTCTACAGGCTGCTCTCTGAGAGTGACTGCTTCTAGGGACTGCTAGCAACCCAGCCTAGTCCTGGCTGCCATGTTTCATTATTGCAAGCACAGTGCACAAGGAAACCTAGTAGCCGGGACTAAGGCATGGGCAGCGTACAGAAATAGGCTGCAGGGCAAATAGCAATGGGAAGGAGGGGCAGCCTCAGTGGGTGCAAGAAGGTCTTATCCAGGACCAGGGCTCCAGAAGATGGGGCTGCTTTGTCCTGGGAGTCCTGGAAGGGCGGGGACTTATTGTCACAGAAATGTCCTGTCTTTAACCCATTTCTTGCCACCCGCAGGTGCCTGGAGAGCCTGGGCCGCTGCCCTTTGCATGAGCTACCCTCCTGCATGCGGCTTCACAGCCATGACGCTGCGCCAGTACCCTCACCCAAGAGGTGGGCGTGCCCTTTCATTTCCTGCTCCCCCTTCTGGGGACATCTCTGCCCTGAGGGGCCCAGGAGTCACGTCAAGTCAGCCACTGTCCAGCCTGCTTTTAGCAGGGTTTGAAGATGCCCTGCTGCCTGGGACCAAAGCCCGCCTCCCCCTTAAGGCTGGTGAAGCCCTCACAACCCTGCTGTGTTACTCACCACACTTCCTTCCATGTTGGCTGTAGAGCCCAGCGAGAGCCCTGGGTGGCTTTGGGCGGGGGAGAGGATGCTGTGCTGGTGGAGGGGCTGAAAAAGACACCCTTCCCCATAACCCGTTGGGGGGATTCCAAGATGGATTTGAGACTCTTTCTCCTCCCCGTGAGAGTAACAACATGGTAGCTGCCGAGCAGAGAAGACCTGGTGGAGCAGAAGGACCCCACAGTAGCTGTGTGGGAATAGTGGAACGGGAAATCGTAAAAAAGCAGCCGCCAGGAATCCTGAGACAGGGAGGTGCCATTTGATAGACATTGGGGGGACCTCGGGAGTTGGGCTGCAGAAGGTGAAGACAGATGTAACATTTTAAAGACGGGTGCTGGTGGTTTGTAGCAGCCTCACTGTCTCCAAACTAACTTGTACTTTTCTGTCACGGGGTGCACATTTTGGGATGGGGGTGGGGATTCTGGAGGGTTTTTTCTTAGCATGGTTCAGTTTGAACCAGGGAGAAGTCAGCTGTGATGAACACCAATTCGCAAGTACCCAGGATATCTCCAACTTACACCTCCACATTCCGAAGCAGTTTTGTAGCCATTTAAAAAAACAAACGTTGAGGTTGTGTTTCCTTTTTTTAAGATGAAGGAAGGACACATCTAAGCCTCAGCACATGGGCAGTGCTGCCACAAGTAACAAAACCGTAAGAGGCAGACAGGTCTGCTTCACGTACAAGGCATGGGGCAAGGATGTGGGGCTGACACATTGCCTTGCAGTAGGAAGCCACTGGCCAATCCAGCATTTGACTTGTTGGCAGGTCTGCAGCATGAGTTGCTAAGCTGGCGCTGCCCTGTGGGGCAAGAGCCTGCTCTGAGAATGCTACGTCTGTCTTTACCTCTTGCTGATTAGTGTTTTGTTTTTCAGTTGGGCCAGTTAGACAAGGTGTTGGTAGATTCTAGGGAAAGAGAGAGTCGGCTGGGACCAGCCAGGAGCAGCCAAGGCCTCCTGGATTCATCAGGTGCTCTGCTTTATGTTCACAGATCCGTCGCTACTTGCCCCTCTCCCCAGGGAAGAACTGGGCTCCCTAGGACAGCTGCAGTCCGAAATAAGGTCGCTTCTTTGAGTGCAGCTCAGGGGTGCCCCACATGGTGGGGGGGATGGGCTATCCCCTAATGTTCCCCAAAAGATATTGGTGGGGAAAGCAGGGGGGTCAGTAAGGTCAGTTGCCCTCCTCCTCTATTCCACACCCTCTACCACCTTCCCCAGTATTGCTGTCAGACTGAACATTTGCTTTGCCGTGTTGCTCAGAGCTGGAGATTGTTCTTGTGGTTCTTGTGGGGACTGGTGGGGGGTTGTTTCCGTCATGCTTCCCCTCCCCACACGTGTCAATAAATGAAAACTGTAACACCGTATGGGAATGGTCGTCCTTTCTGTGTGAAGCCGGGCCTCTTCTCCCCCATCCACAGGTTATAACAAGCAGAGATGCCTACCTAGAATGTTGCCCTGCCACAGAATCGGTGGCACTGCTTCACATATTATTTCTCCGACTTGTTTCTACCAAATAATGAGAACAGTTCTCTTCCACACATTCGAACTGAACGCTGTCTCTCTCACTTCCCAGTTTGTGCTCCTGGTGAATTATTGTTAGGCTAGAAGCCCCCGTCTTTCTGCTACTGCTTCCCATGTCAGGGACTACTTCTACTGGGCTGGACGGTCACTTTGAGGTTACAGCAGAGAGCGGGTCAACCCTGTTCCCCTCCTCTTGCCCTGCTGGCTGCTGTTGATGAGTCCTGTGTCCACACCCTCTGTCACTGACAGCTAGACCCACAGTTCTGCCTCTTCACTGGTAAACGGGGGGAGTGGATTTGGCCCTGCACCTGCCAGTTGCTAATCCTTAGAAAGAAAGTCTGTCCACATTGTGCTGGTGGATAGAACCCAGGTGTTCTGTCCTTCAACTTCTGCTTGGAGGAGGCAGTCACACTATACTTTGCATTGGTGTAGCACATTTTGCAATGTGTTATGCAAGAAGTCTTTACAAGAGCTCTGAAAGAAAGGTCAGAGTTGCCATCTTCCATGTTACAGATGAGGGACAAGCTAAGACAAGGAAAGCAGCTTGGCTCAGCTGATCCAGGAAGTTCATGGCCCAGGTGAGATATGAAGTGGAGACTTCTCTGTTTGCTTTGTTTGGCACTCCTGTTACATCAGCTCTATAATCCAGCAACCTGTTAAGGAACAGACCATTTGGAGGAATGGCTGAAGAATGCCTGCAAATTAGCAGCAGTGAGTAATCCTACATAACACTCCAGCAGCTTCCTCCTACATAACCAGAAGAAGAGGGAGGATGTCAGAGAGGAGCAGAAGAATGATTCACAGCCCAATCTTATGCACGTTTACATGGAAGTAAGCCCCACTGTTTTCAATGGAGCTGACCATGGGCGTAGCCAAGTTTTTTTTTGGGGGGGGGGGGCAGACTTTATGTTGGTGGGGGTGCAAAACCGAGTTAACTATGATGCAATTGGTCAATTAAGTATTTTTATTTATCGTATTTACTTAATTTAGGGGGGACAGCTGACCCCCCTGGCTATACCCATGGAGCTGACTAGCAAGGGATTTAGGACTGCAGCCTCGGAATAAGGCACTGACCAATGAGTCCCTTGCTTTAGGACTAGGAATAGGCAAATCTCAATGTTGGTTTCTCATTTTTCCATTCTTAAATTCAGTTCTCCACATTTCCACATCAGTTTGCAATTATTTTTTGTTAAGCCCTTTAAAAAAAATCTGCATTTTAGTGTGAATTTCTCCTAATGTACACATTGTTTGTAATTATCCCTAGTATAACACACATTTTTGTTATTTTCATTAAATATATGCATTTTTAGGAACACTAGCAATTGCATTTTTGTACACATTGCTTAACTAGATAACTACATTTCAAAATTCAAAGAAGAGCAACTATGGAAAGAAGGCTCTCAGTCAACAATTTGCACATTGTTGTGGAAAGTGTGATTTTTGTAAGTTTGCCTTTAAATGCAAAACTGACGAACTTCTCCCCTCCCCCTACTCAAGACCCAGCAAACCTCAGCAAGCCAAGTACCCTATTGCATAAACCAGAAATAACTTCACCAGGAGAGGGGGCTACATTGAACCAAAATATATGTGACAAATTTGGGAGTCACGTGACTCTTCTAAAAGTGCTATTCTTGCTGCTTAAAGCAAAGTTTTAAAAAAAGAATTCTGTGTATATTATTGGAGGGAATATTTATCTTATAATTGACTCAAAAAAGCAAAGCTGAAGCCTGTGGTTTACTTCGAGCAGATTCTCTGCTTTCAGCACAGTAGTTTAGCTTTGGTTGCTTTCGGAGTACAGGAGGCCAAGACAGTTATATGGTGTCATCTTCCCACCACTGAATTGCAGAAAATTCAGACCACCCCTCCAACTGCCCACTAAGCAGCAGATGGAGCTGGCACTGGAAACACTTCTGCTCCTGTGCAGAACTGAAGGGAGGAAATTCTGATTGCAAGTTTTGAATGTACATTGCAAACTGATTTTTGAGCAAAAATGGAGCAAGAGCCAAACTCTACATTAAAAGAGACTCAGTGCTGCCGAACCTCCCTGCCAGAGATGCTGGTGCCTCGCAGAGGTGGTCGACCTGCCTCTGTGTTGTATTACTTTAGACACAGGTAGATAAGCATTTGATCACATGACCTTGCAAACCAAAGCCCCTCACATAGAAAATGAGCAAGGTGGGGAGAAGGCTAAGCTAGAACCATATTTTTCCTGACATCTGGGCTGTGTAGACAGCATGCATTTAAAACATGTGACTTCCCCCAAAGAATCCTATTTTAAGGGTTCTGGGAACTGTAGCTTTGTGAGGGGTAAACTACAGTTCCCAGGATTCTTTGTGGGGAAATGCATGCTGTGTATGCCACCCTAGTTTTCTGCATGGAGTTTTCTTCCCTTCTAAAATGGAGGAGCGATTTATCCTACAAGCTCCCACCTGCAATATGAGGTGATGCTGCCCAGATGCAACCAAGCCTTTGTCTCTTTAATAGTTAAGCCCTACACCTTGTATGTGAAAATGCCCAGTTGTTAACATTTAATGCAAAGTCGAAGGGAGGCATTTGTAATCTGAATGAGCACTCCTGGCCCCTTGCGGACTACTGCCCTTGCTACTTGAAACCACATGTGTGAAAACGCATCTTCCTGCTTGGACGAGCTCGCTGGTTATGTAAGCTGTGTTTGTGCTGCCTGAGAGCTGTAGATGTCTCTCTATCTCTCTCTTGCTGCAAGCGCTCTTCCCCCTGCCTGTTCTTCTGCCTTTATGGTATGTGGTTGCCAGGTTGCAACCTGGAGGGTCTCTCTGTGCCTTTACGCCATTCCTTCCACCCCTGTGTGCTCTCCTCCCTGCTGTGCTGTGCACCTGGTACCTTGCTTGCTAGACCAAGGGGAGACGGATGGAGGGCAAAAGGACGAGAGAAGGAACAGGCAAGAGAAGCCACTTCATTGGTCGTTTTAAAAGCATATAGCAAATTGACCTGGCAAACACCCACCCCTTTCCATTTGTGTTCTCTCTGCACTTTAAATGAATGCCAGTTTTAGACTGACATTTGCTTGCACAAATGTGGTCTTCAATGACAGTAGGACAAGCAGAAATCAAAAAGGCGATGCTTTCCCCATCATCACTTCTTCATGCCAGGAAAAGCGTCGCTTCCTAAATTGGTGCGCGGTGGGCTGCTTCTGAATGCACAAGGGTTGTGGTCATTTCTAAATGCTGGCAACTGGTTCTTGTCTCTCTAAAAGCTCCGAAGTTAGGCAGCATTCAGGAAGTGCAGCACCAATAGAGTTTCCTCTGAATTTTGAAAGGAGCTTCAGCACAAGGCAGAAGTGTGGGGCACCACTAGGCAGAATGGGGAAGGTCCACAGTTCATTGGTAGAGCATCTGCTTTCCATGCAGAAGGTCCCGGGTTCAAGGCCCACTGGCATATCCACGTATGGCTGGGAGCGACCCCTGCCTGAAATCCTGGAGAGCAGCTGCCAGTCAGTGTGGACAATACTGAGCTAGATGGGCCAAGGGTCTGACTCAGTGGAAGGCAACTTCCCTCCTACAAATGAGTATGAGCCGCCGCCACCCCAGGCAGCAGGGTTGGCTTACCACAATCTGAAGCAAGTGAAATAATGCACAAATCACCAACTAAAGAGGTGGGGATAGGAGGTTCTGTAAGAACATTAAGTCCAGAGTGCAAAATTACCCAACTGTCCCACTGAACGTGAGTCTTTTTTATATGTAATACATTTTTGTTAGTTTTCAGTTATAGGCCAGTATAACAATACCAATAATAGCTTCAGTATAACAATACCAATTTATAATACAATGATTAATACTAATAATTCAAATACTGAATTAAATAATTTCGTTAATGTTACCCCCCCATGTGCTAGATTTGATGATTTCATAATCTTTAATTCTGTGTTCCAAAATCTTATTAGTTTCATAATAATAATCTCTTATACAACAACTACAATATTAATAACTTCTATTTGTGTTGACACATTGAATGATTTATAAAGCTTCAAGTGAGTAATAATAATAATAATAATAATAAATTACTTATACTCCACCCATCTGGCCGGGTCTCCCCAGCCACTCTGGGTGGCTCCCAATAGAATATTAAAAACATGATAAAACATCAAACATTAAAAACTTCCCTAAACAGGGCTGCCTTCAGATGTCTTCTAAACGTCAGGTAGTTTTTTATTTCCTTGACATCTGATGGGAGGGCGTTCCACAAGGCGGGTGCCACTACTGAGAAGGCCCTCTGCCTGTAACCTCACTTCTCGCAGGGAGGGAACCACCAGAAGGCCCTGGAGCTGGACCTCAACTCAAACTATATTCTTTCTCATCCTGTGTGTGGCAATTATTCTGTCCATGGTATTTCTTCCTGTCCTTGTAAGGTGTTATGTCTTTCTCTCAGTTGTTGCTGTTATTCATCATGCCTTGGATGGATCCAGAAATTTCTCCATTGCTCTGGCTCATGTTTCATTGTTTTGCACCAAGAGCTTTAACAACAAATGCAAAAGTTGCTCTGTCCCAGTAAATAAACTGTTTTCACCATTTTCCCTCTCAGCCTGGGAAGAAGAGTGGTCTGTTGAATTGCAGATGACTCAATAAAGAACTTTATCAATTTCTTGGCAGCTCACAGACTCCTTTTATCCTTCCTTCCAGCTGAAGATATATGGCCAGTTATCCTTCCAATTAAATTAAATTCCAAGCCCTCTTAGCGTTATTCAGTTCATTTCATAGATAATAAAGTTTCTAAGTTTCTAAGTGAGCCAGTGTGGTTTAGTGGTTAAGAGTGGTAGACTCGTAATCTGGTGAACCGGGTTCGATTCCCTGCTCCTCCACATGCAGCTGCTGGGTGACCTTGGGCCAGTCAAACTTCTCTGAAGTCTCTCAGCCCCACTCACCTCACAGAGTGTTTGTTGTGGGAGAGGAAGGGAAAGGAGATTGTTAACCGCTTTGAGATTCCTTAGGGTAGTGATAAAGCGGGATATCAAATTCAAACTCTTCTTCTTTTCTTCTTCCATCGTAAACCTTTTGCAAAATATAGCTTCCCTCCCTTTTCCCTTATTTTTACACACACAGTTCTGTTTGATGTTATATTCCAAATTTATAATCCAATTTCTTCCATCCTCACTTGTACAAATATAATTTGAACTAGCATTCAGTGGAGGGTTGCCAAATCCTAATTGTAGAGAAGGAAACTTTAAATAAAGAAATCGTAGGCTCCCCTCCCCCCATCTTTTGCACCGAATGAAGTCTTATCTCAAATTCAAACCTTAAAGTCTGCACTTGGTTTGTTCTGCAGTTTGTGAACTCATCTCTTATAGCATGCACCTGTAAGGTAAAGTAAAGGCAAAGGGACCCCTGACCATTAGGTCCAGTCGTGACCGACTCTGGGGTTGCAGCGCTCATCTCGCTTTATTGGCCGAGGGAGCTGGCATACAGCTTCCGGGTCATGTGGCCAGCATGACTAAGCCGCTTCTGGCGAACCAGAGCAGCGCACGGAAACACCATTTACCTTCCCGCTGGAGTGGTACCTATTTATCTACTTGCACTTCGATGTGCTTTTGAACTGCTAGGTTGGCAGGAGCAGGGACCGAGCAACGGGAGCTCACCCCGTCGCGGGGATTCGAACCGCCGACCTTCTGATCAGCAAGTCCTAGGCTCTGTGGTTTAACCCACAGCGCCACCCGCATCCCTACATGCACCTGTACTTTAGTCCAATTAAGCTCTAATTAGCAGGAGTAGCTCTGCTTCTTAATGGGAGCGTTTTTGCCAGGCAAAGGGCTTTTGCACTCAGCGCCTCCTTGCCCCCCGCATTCCATACAGGAGTGAGTGCCAGGTACCAAGACAAAATGCAAGTGAAGCCAGTTCCCACTGTCCGGGGGGGGGGGGGGGATTTACAAGGATGGCTTACCCTCAATTATCCTTGTTTTTCCTTCGCCTACGATCTCCCACTGTCATGGGGGCTGCCTCCATTAAGGCAGCGCTGAACCAGAAGCCCCACTAAACATGAGTCTTGTCCCTTTTGGAATGTGGTCACTCTTAACTAGATGGGATATTCATTCAGCTACACCTTGCTTCAAAGTGTGACAATAGGGAGCATGAGAGGGAATTTTAGCAGATGCAGCTTTTCCTCAGCCCTGCATGATGTGCTGCTCTTGCCTCAGTTCTGACTTCTACACTACTAAATCGGCAAGAGCCCTATTGCTTCCTAACGCCAGAGCTCGCTTCCTGCATTTTTACATAGAAGGTAAAAATCCCTGCCTGCTTCTTACATTCCTGCAGTCCTGGACGGGAAACATACTGGGCAAACCTTTCCCTTCTCTAGAGAGACAACATGGCAAAACCTGGCTCCTTGAAGGAGGCTGGGGTATGTCAGGCCCAGGGTCCACCTGCCCTCCTCTGAGCCCTTGGCACCTTCTGCAGGCCACATGCTCTCGGCTCCCACTCCACGTCCTCCTGGGCTGCTTCTGCCTGATTAGACTTTGATGAGCCTAGATACACGAGAAGGGGGCTCTGCGTGTGGCCTTTTGTGCAAAGAAAAGCCACGTCCTTGTGCCGCCCGTGCCTTTTCCCTCTTGGAGCGTGGCTCATGGAAGGTTGTCCACAAGGGAGCGGGGCTCTTGGGCTGAAAAATGTTCCCCACCCCAAGATGCAAGGATGGAGAAGAGGCTCTTTTGCCCATGCAGTTCCCTTGACTCGCAGCAGATGGCAGGCACACCCCACCTCAGAGTCAGTTTGCCTCTTGGCATCCCATGCGAACTTGGTGGGTGTTTTGAGGTTGCTGCCAGGATTATGCAACCACCAATGACGAATCCCTCCTGCCTCCTGGCTGAATCACACCTCCCCACACACATCAACGCAGCCTCTCAGAGCCCTCCTCCTCATCCAAGTGCGCAGCTGATCTCGGTGGCCCTTTTGTGCTGTGTGAGCAGGGATTGGGGGTTCTTGCCCCTGGAGATGCTGCTGCAACCCAGAGAGAACCGAGAGGGATTATGTAGCACAGGAAGGAGGAGCAAGAGGAGGAAGACTTAGCGAGAGCCATCCAGGGCCTCTTGCCATGGCTCCTTCCCTCCTCACCAGTGCTGCCAGCAGGACAGGGCTTGCAGTTTGGGGAGGGGGGAGATTTCCAGGGATCGAATGAGCAGTAGGGCTCCCAAACACAGAGCAGGTCTAGCTCACCACACATAAGAAAATAAGGAGAGTCCTTCTGGACCAGGCCCCTGGCCAATCTCCTAGCATCCTGTTCTCACAGGGTGCCAATGAGAAAGCCACAAACAGGACCCTGGCCACCTGCAATTCCTGGCCACTGGTATCTGTAGCTGCACCACTGTTCCTCTCCCTCTGCAGCGTTTTCGTGGCAGAGGGGAAGCTGGTGCCATGAGCAAATCTGGGGGCAGGGTTGGCAGTTAAGCAGAATGGGGCAGGGACAAAACAGGTGGGCCTGCTCTGGTGCCTGTGACAGCAGCATGATGCGCAGCAATGAGCATGTGAAGCCTTTCCCTGCTCACAGCATGAAGGGTGAAGCATCACAATCACCTGCCACTAGCAGGCATGGCCAAACTTGGCCCTCCAGCTGTTTTGGGACTACAACTCCCATCACCCCTAGTTTTCTTATACAGTATTCCCATCTCAGCCCTCAAGCATTTCTCTTCTATTTCTAACTTATTCATAGCAATCTTCTGAGTCTGTTACTGGAAACCATAGGACAGGCATCCCCAAACTCAGCCCTCCAGCTGTTTTGGGACTACAACTCCCATCACCCCTAGTTAACAGGACCAGTGGTCAGGGATGATGGGAATTGTAGTTCCAAAACAGCTGGAGGGCCAAGTTTGGAGGGACGCCTGTGCCTTTAACAGTCCTGGGTCTTCCCCATGCGCAGAGTGCTTTTCTCCCTTGCATGAAAAGCTGCCTCTGCTGTGGTTTCCTTTTCTATGCCAACGTAGCCCTGTCCTTCTTTGAACCTGGCCATCCCACCTGTTCACACCTTCAGATAAAGTGGCCATTAAAGGAAAGGACGGGGGGGGGGGAGGGAGTTATAAAGCGGGCAACACTGCCTGTGCTGAAGTCCCTGTTATCATGAGTCTGTGGCACAGGCCCTATGCATTCTGACACATGAAAACCTTCCTTCCGACTCTCCAAAGCACGTGCCTGGTAAAGTAGCCAATGGAACCTCATGCCTCAGTAAAAATGGTCAAGTTTTTAAGGTGTGACATTGCGATGGTTGACTTTAGTCAGATATATTTTCTCCTCCTTTGTGTGATTTCTGAAATGTCGAAGGTTCAAATTACGCACCTTTGTAAACAATGAAGTGTGTGTGTGTAGGAGTCCACCCTGCCTTATAAATATGAAACCCTGTCCAGCAGAACTTTCCTATGAGCCTGTTTCATGTTGCCCCACCCTGTTTTTTGCCAGAGCTGAGAATGGCCTTCTTTCTTAGGAAGGCCAAGCGCTTCAGCGGAAGCTGCACTTCCCCTTCTCTCAAAGAAGGAAGCCAGATCTGGCTCCAAGATCAGGCTGGCAGGAAGGCCTGTTGGTCTGGGGCAAAAGCCATCATGAAAACAGAAACAGCATTTTTAGTGCAAGCAGTGGCATGTTTTGAGGATGATAATAGGTGGCACCAGAGGTGGGGGCATGGGGCTATGCGCTCCCCGAGAGAGGAGCCTACCCTCCATTTCTGAACTTTTGTCATTCACACATGCTGTTATTTTTCTTTTTCGCCCACCTAGAAATATACTTTGCCTCCACATAATTTTTTTAATGGTGCTGCCACTGAGAAGGATCCTTACTATGCTATGGTTTAGTACAGAGTTTTCTAAACTCTGTGTCGGCTGCAGTGTGTAGATGTGTCGCGTGAACACTCCCTGCTCTCCTCTCAGGGCTGGAAAGGGGTTAGTTTAACCTCTGGTTTGCTAGTAAAACTAAATTGCTGTGTTGCAAAATGATGCAAGTCTAAAAAGTGTGTCACCAACATGAAAAGTATGGTAAGCTTTGGTTTACTCTCTGCATGCCTTTCCTTTCAAGGGTCGAGCACAGGGCAGCAGTGTTGTGTAAGCTCACAGTGCCTGCGGCAGGCTTGTGGGGTGGGGCATGGAGGGTGAAGAAGCCCACCGGGGCACCCCAGCCCACACCACCGACCCCACTGGAGCGACCCCACCCAAGAGCCAAGCAGGGCTGCGCTGTGCCACCTGCCCACCCTTGCAGGGGGCAGTCTTGCCAGATGATGTGGCACTTGGTGGGTGCCAACCAGGCATCTCCATGCTGGCACCCCCAGCGTGGCCCAGCCCAGTGCTCCTCTACATGAGCAAAATCAAAGCTTTTGTGATAAGGAAAGTGACCTCAGCCACACTGTGCATTTAGCACATTCTTATACCCATTGAATAATCATAGTTTCTTCTAAAGAATCCTGGAGTACTGTAGTTTGTTGGAGTGCTGTCAGGAGACACCTCACAGAGCTACAGTTCCTAGTAACCTAAGAAAACTACAGTTCCCAGGATTCTTTGGGAGAAACAGTGACTGTTAAAGTGGTTGTAAGAGTGCTTGCAATGTATGGTCTGCATGTGACCAATGCAAAACCTCCAAGTGTCCCTATTTTCCAGGGACATCCCTGATTTAGAGAAGCTGTCCTGGTTTCTGATTTCATCCCGAGATGTCCTGCTTTTCCTTAGGATGTCTCAATTTTCATTGGAGAAATGTTGGAAGGTATGGAGTTACCCGACCCCCGAGCAGTCTGAAGGTAATCCTGTATAGGGAAGTTTTTTAATATTTAATGTTTTGTTATGTTTTCATATATGTTTCATATATGTTGGAAGCCGCCCAGTCAGATATGTGGGGTATAAATAGTAAAATTATCTTTATGGAATGGGATGTCCCTTTTTTCATTGGGGAAATGCTGGCAGGTATGCCAGTGATGTGAAAATGCATAGAAAAGTGTGGGATAGCACTTGCTTGATGATGTTGTATAACCTCCCCACAAGCCAATCAGAATGAGTGCCTAAGAAACAACTGACGTCACTTAATGTCCCCGCAAACTTCATGCAAACCATTCAGGATGAATGAGCTGCCCTGGTTTCAGTTTCTCTCTGAGTCATGAGACACATTGGGTGACCTTAGACCAGACAATAAAAGACACTATGCTGCCGCCCGGACTCCCACCCAACCTACTTCACAAGGTTGTTGTGAAGATAAAAAGTGCAGAGGCATCTTATTCCACCCTCTGTTCCTTGGAGGAAGAGCAGGGTGGAAGAGGGTGGGATATGATTTGGTCCTTGGTTCGACCAAGTGGGCTCTCTAGTCCACAAAAACTTTTGCCACAATGTGTTCTTTGATCGTTCTGGTGCCACAGATTATCTCTTGTCATTTTCCCACCCACAAAGCATTTAACGTCCTGTCTTGTGGCGTTTTTTGTGTGTGGACACAATAAGGACTGTAAAGCACATAGCACAACACAATGAGGACAAGAATGACTGTTCAGGCAACAGCAATCTCCTCTGCATAGGAAGTTGCCCTTCCTGTCCTCTGACAGGAAGAAAACTGGGTGAAAATAATCCCTCGGAAACAGCTTGCAGGAAATGGCTGCAAACAGGGGAAGGGTGGTGGTGGGAACGGAAGCTCACAACCAGAGAACCAAAACTGCGCCTGTGGAAGAGAGACCAAGACGCACCGGGGCAGCTAGTTCTCCCTATAGGACTGTGACATATCCCCCCCTCCCGTCCCTTTAACACAATGACAAAACTGTTTCCTGGCATGGAGAAAGCATTTTTATTTAGCAATAACCTCTTGCTCCACCACAAGGTGTGGAGAACCTTTGCCTGTCCCCCTGATGCTGCTGAACTATAACTCCCGTCATTCCCAGCCATTGCTGGGGCTGATGGGAGATGTAGTTCAGCAACCTCTGGCAAACCAATGGTTCCCCAGACCAGCCATACAAGAAGCGCAAAGTCACACACGTGGTTTTCTCCACACAACCCTTCATCCCTACATCCCTATCTTTCAGGTAGATTAGGCCGAGAAAGAGAGAGAATGGCTGGCAAGAGAGAATGTCATATCTGAGTGGGAGCTTGAACCCAGCTCTCCAAGGCATTATAACCCTTCCATCTCCATTCTCTTCTAAGGTAAACAAGGCTGAGAAAGGAATGAGTCGCTCCTCAAGACCAAACCAGGATGCAATCCATGTCCACTTATCTACTCTGACTTTTAAATGGAGTATTTTTCCTTTCTTGAATGCCTGCCTTTGGGCAGCTTTTGAAGGCCCAGCCTACTGGGTGGCGTGGGGAAGATGAAAGCTGGATTAAAGTGGTGGAAAGAGTTTGTCACACGTGTATATATTTCTGTCTTCTTGTGTTGCAACCATTTATTTTTGTCCTCAGGTGCCTCCGTCCTTCAGGTCCAGAAATGATAGCAGGTCTGGGCCTCCCCACGGCTCAATCTGGCATTCGGATGATACCTGCCTGAGGGTGGGCCTGGTTGTGACGTCTGATTGGCAGGTTTCTCCCACACGCTTTTCTTTTTTAAAATGGGATAAATTTGTCCCTCTAAAATCTGGTGCAACTGTCAGCAGTGTGACATTCCCAGGAACCCTCTTATGTTGTGGATGCCAGTGACACAGGCCACGCATGCATTGGAGTGTGCCACGCTGCCCCCTGGGGAAGTGAAAGTGTGTTTGTATGCACACACACACACACACCACACACACAGACAACTGGTGAAAGGGAAAGTCCAATATGGGCATCCCCCAGGATTACAGCTAGTTTCCCTCCCACTCCACCCTCCTCTCAGAACAGAAAAGAGGCTGGTTACCAGGCAACTGAATAGAAGAGTTTTTAAAAAACACCACGAAATGAAAAGACACAAAACAGACACAGATGGGAAGAGTGCAGAGAGCGCCAAGGGAGGAATCTTGTACTAAAGCTGAACCAGCCACCATGCTGAAAAAGGGAACCACAAATTATATTTGAAGCATGAAACAGGAACATGCAGCCCAGTGCAAAAGGGCACGGATTTGCGGGTCAGCTGAAAAAAAGAAGTACCATTAGACGTGTGGAGATCTCCATCTGAGTTCTTTGCTGCCCATCATCAACACGGGGGCACCCCTGCCCTTTCTCCCACTCTAGCAAGGTGGCAGAAACTTCTTAGAGCAGCCAGGACCATCTTGGATGTGACCGAAAGAGGCTGCCATGTGAGGAAGCAAATGTTGAGGATGCCACTGAGACACTAGCATTTTCCTTCCAGGCTGTGGAGTGCAGCTAGGCTTCTGGTCAGGTTGTTTTGGCCTGAAATTCACCCAGTTATAGAACTAGCTTACAGAAAACTATGTATCTGCTTATGAGCAGCGATTCCTGCCCCGCAGAGTAACACCCAACTCTCCCCCTTTCACTTGCTGGTCGTTTTCTTTTACACTTCTGAATTCTGAACCTATTTTTCATTCAGCTGCACTGCACTGCACTAAAATATTGACCAATGTCATCCTGTAATGGTTGGGTTATAGCTGGAGTTGTGGCAGTATCTAGGCGAGCCTGGTAAAACATGGCCGGGGATGACGGAAGAATTTTAGTCCAGAAACAGAAACAGAAGGAAGAGGACAGTGAGATGAGGAACAGGCACACATAAAAGGTTAGAATGAAATGTGGTTTAAATGCTTTGAGGGGTAAGTGACCTTAGGAGGACATTGTCCTAAAAGGCAGAATATAGGTATATAGGTATATTTGCAAGGCAATCATAAATAGCAATAGAAACTGTCTTTGGAACTCTGCATGTGCAGCCCCCAAATACATTGCGGGACATAAAAGGAAATGTGTGTGGTGCAACACTTGGATGCTGTAAGTGGTTGTGGGTGGCACTGTGGTCTAAACCACTGAGCCTCTTGGGCTTGCCAATCAGAAGGTTGGCAGTTCGAATCCGTACAATGGAGTGAGCTCCTGTTGCTCTGTCCCAGCTCCTGCCTACCTAGCAGTTCAAATGCACGCTAGTGTTTAAATAGATAAATAGGTATCACTATGGTGGGAAGGTAAATAGCGTTTTTGTGCGCTCTGGTTTCTGTCATGGTGTTCCGTTGCGCCAGAAGCGGTTTAGTCATGCTGGCCACATGACCCGGAAAGCTGTCTGTGGACAAATGCCAGCTCCCTTGGCCTAAAAGGGAGATGAGCGCTGCAACCCCATAGTCACCTTTGACTGGACTTAACCATCCAGGGGTCTTTTACCTGCTGTAAGTGGCCTAAAATATGAAACTCCTGGATTTGCCAGGTCTGGTTTAAATACTGTCAGGCTGGCCTACCAACTCTTCCTTCACTGGTCAATAGCATAGCCAAAGGGATGGGAACCTCCCAAATGTTGCCGGACTACTCCTCCCATCATCCATGGCCAGTGACCACACTGGCTGGGGCTGACAGGAGTTGGTTCCCCACCTCTGCCATAGCCCATCATCACAAACTGTGTAACACCAGGCAATTTCGGTTACAATTAGTTTTGAAATAGTTGCCACTCTAGGCTTCAGGTCTCTGTTAGTGCTTCCCAGAACTCAGTTCTGTCCACTCGCAGAGCAATTTGGTTCCTGTCATCATTGTATCTGGCAAGTGCTGCAGATCTGGAGATCTTTCTTTGCTTATGATCTGCTTTCACTTACACACATCCTCTGGAAGAAAGAGTAGCTGTTAATCAAAGACCCTCTGCTCCTCTTATAGCCAGTAATTAACCACAACCATCCTGGGATGCAGGGGGGGGGGGCAGGAAAAGAGAAGTGTGTTGTACAGGGAAAACATGCTGCCTACATCCATAGCTCAGTCCCAGGCATCTCCAGCTAGAGCAGCCAGCAGCCCTGGAAATCCAGTCACGGTCAGTGCAGACCAGGAATGGGCAACCCTTTCCTCCTATGTAGGGACACATTGACTCAGGAGTAATTTGTGGGGACAGAACAGAAGCAGTGAGCAGAGACAGAGTTGAAGATGGATGAAGTGAGAGACAATGTCCTGAATTAATCATCTAGAATGAAGACCCTCAAACTTCAGTCTTCCTCAGATTAGAACGCCAATCCTGTACAGGTCTTCTCAGAAGTAAAACCTACTGGGTTTGATGGGGTTGCTCTCACCTAAGTAGGGGGAGGGTTTTGTTGTTGGTGCTGTAGTGCAGCAGACCAACACAGCTGGTGTTCTGCAAAGCAAGTGAAAGTAACTCCCAATTTTAGTGCCACACATGGAGAACAGATGCCTACCTAATTATTCTCAGATAGCTGGCAGGTGGACTCATTTTTCCAAGGCATAAAAGTGGGAGTTGGGGCGGAATCAAGCAAAATACTGTACCAATTTTCCGGAACCTACACAAGAGGGAAGAAACTATTTTAAAAGCCTGGAAAATCGAGGAATTCAAGGAAACTTGGCAACTAAGGAGGTAGAGGCTAAGGGGCTGCAGGTGTAGAGGATTCTGAGCAAGTGGTCTGACTCTGTGTAAGACAGCTCCTAAAATCACATCATCTCAGGCTTCTTCTCCCTTCTTGGGAATATCTCTCCTCCTTGAGCTGCAGTCAAAACCAGAAATCTCTCCATTCTCCCTCCCAGCCCCATCCAACCCTCCCATCCTAATCCAGGCTAGAGGCACACACTTAAGGTCACTTAACACAGATTACTCTGAAAGAGAAGCTGTTTGCTGACATTCTTCTTTTCTTACATTGGTTCCCCAGATGTTGGTGGACTACTAGGACCCCACTACCCCTGAGCGTTGGCTAAGTAGCCTGGAGATGATGGGAGCTGCAGTCCATTGAAATTCCGGGACCCAAGACTGGCTTTGTGGTTCCTGCCATCACCCACCAGCTTTTGCTCTGGCTTCTGATCAGCCACAGTGAAGGCCACTGGTGGAGAATAGTGCAGCTGGTTAGAGCATGGGGCGGATAACGCCAAGGTTGCAGGATTTCTCCCCATAAGGGACATCTGCACAGTCCTGCATTGCAGCGGGTTGGACGAAGGATCCTCAGGGTTTCGTCCAACTAACTCTGATTCTCTGTATCTAAGAAATGACAATATAAATGGTTAATTCTGCAGAGACCTCCCTCTTTTGCTTCTTCCCACATACTTAGTGTCAGGGGAAGGTTAAACAGTAAGTTGTCTTCTACTCAAAACATGAATGAGTGAGGTTTTTATTTATTTCTGAGTATGTCTATACAACCACATTTTAAATTATAAAGATGGTGTACACTATAAAACACCATTCTGTTTTTTATTTAAAAATCCAGGTGATCTCAGTGATCATAGTCATTAGGGTTATGGCAGATGTGGGGAACCTTTTGCCCTCCAGATGTTACTGAACTGCAGCTCCCAATAGTCCCAGCAAGCTTGGCCAATAGCCAAGAAAGATGGGAGTTGTAGTTCAGCAAACAACTCCAGGGCCAGAGGTTTCTCACAGCTGGGTTAGTGGCTTTCTTTGGATTGGTCTTGTGCATGTGAAGTGGTTCGCCACCAGCTGCTTTTCATCAGCATCAACACCAAACAAATCCGCACTCCTTTGTATTGTTTAAAGGCCTGTTTTTATTGAAGTGACTGTGTTGCCCATGGCAATGACAGTCCTTGCCTGTCTCTCCAGTTGGCTCCGGAGCCATATACATTCATTTGAAAAACAAAGAGACCAGGATGCCAACCATTATTATTATTATTATTAATTATTATTATTCTTAAAAAATGACCATCCTAAGGCAGTTCTCTTAGCTGCCATGAAGAAAAGAGGAAAAGAGAAAATGACGGACCTGCATTTTTCACATACAGGTACACAGGACTGAAGTCTACAGCCAAATAAAATTAAAGGTTGTGTCCAGGCAGTCCAAATTCCCCCCTGCCCAAAGCTGAATTCTGCAACCCACATGAATGATACTAGATGAGCAAATTTGCGTAATTGCTTGTATTTTGCACAACCTAAGCTGCAGTCCTCTACACCTTTACCTAGGAATAAGTCTCATTGGACATCATAGGACTTAATTCTATGCAGACACATGTAAGATTGCACTGTTACTCTGCAAATTTTTGCTTACAATTCTGCATCCTTTATCTTGCCTTTGCTAATCATAAGGAGGTCCACTATGCAGGACCCGGAAGCCCACCCGCTTTGACCCCTGGAGCCCCTCATTCTGCAGCTGCTCGAGATTATTTCAGCAAGCTTTGCCTGCAAGCACTTTTAAGCATATCTTCATAGCCAAAAGGGCTAAGAAAGTTGCTTTAAAAAAAGATCAAGAAAGAAAGGCGGGATCAGGAAAGAGCCAATCCTGCAAAAATACCAACTTATGGAATTGCAGCAGATCCACAGCCCAGCAGATCCACAGTGAAGAAACCTAGGGAACTTATCATTAAGCAGGGGGCATCAGAATGCCCTGGACATAGTTTAGAACATACAGGCACAATCTGTTATCTGACTACACTCACTTACAGGCAATGGTTAAGTTAATTTTTTAAAGGAAGTGCTGAGTGCATGCCTACTTAGTACAAGTCACATCCTTTTACCCAAAAACTGTAGCCTATTGCAAGGGAGCAGTCTGTGGCCAGCAGCCTGCCCATTTACCTACTACTTCTTTGATTGTTTTTCTGCCCATGCTCAGAGGTGCTCTCTTCTTTGTTACTACTTAACTTGTGCCTGGACGGAGCACCTGACACTGAAAGCAAGTTTCAGCCCTATGTTCTGGCCACAAATTAAGCCCTGCATGCAGGCTAAGCAGACGCTGTCTAGTACTCACATACACAGCTCTGGCTGCTTACAAGCAGGCATTAAGGCATACACACATTCAAAATTTGTACACACACAGACATGAAATTCAGAGCTGCTCCACTTTCTCCACCTCCTGCAGGAACTGATCACCACGCCCCCTACTATCTAGGTCTTCCTGGCTCCCTGATGCAAATCTGCTCCAAAGCTTCGACCCCACACATTTTCCTTCTGCTTTTCCGAAATAGCTGGATTAATTCCAGAGGGGCTGGCCGGCCTGCTTTTAGGATGGGAGGTTGTGGGGCAGATGATGGTTGAGGTATGATGAAGGATACAGGCTTCTGAATCTGCACCCAAAGCTCGTAGGTTCTTGACCCAGAGATTCCTTAAGTGTCCCAGTTCCAGAGCTGCAGTTCTTGCATCAGGCATGATAGGATTAATTCCTAGAACCCAAGGCCAAAGGCTTAAAAGGGTGTAGATTCTTTTGTTTGGTGTCTTGTACCATTCCTGGCAGGGGCTCCTTAAGGCAATTCTAGAGTCTCAGACTATACATGCTGTGACACCGTTTTGGATTCTGTGGTTCATGGTTCTAGAACCAAGAACAAGATAGATAGTTGGGGAACCTTTCACCTTTGAGATAGAGGTTTCTAATCTGGATTATCCCTTTATTCATTACATAACTGCCACAGGAGACTTGTTTCTTTCATATCCCCCCCATTTCCCCCCTTAAACTGAATGATGTAGCTCTAGAACCAGAAGTCCTGGGGAGAGAGGATTCTCATGGGAGCCGAAGGTCTGCAACCTAACCAGTTTCTAGATTATGGCTGTAGAATGGGAAACGTCCTATATAAGATGGGCATTTTAGCAACCAGCAGGTTCCAGCCCTGAAAACGGCCCATTCCAAATCTTTTAAAATCTAACAGGCTGGTCTGGACCACACGGTCTGTGTGTCCAGAGGAAACACTCAACATTTGTCCAGGGATCTTGGGGAATGGAGAGGGAGGTGGAAGGGTTGTGGGGGCAGGGAGGGTCTTTGGTTATGGATCTGGCCCCATCAGCTGAGCTGCATGTTTGGGAAGGTGTGCAGCATCCACAGCAACAAAGGCAGCTGTAAGAGGTGCCTTCCTCTCTGGCGTGAGGTATTCAGTTGGTCCCCAAAGGGACTCTGCCACCAGGGCAGGCAGGTAACACTGAAGAGGAGGAGGAGGAGGAGGCCAACGACGATGACAAGAAGAGAGGCCACCGCCCTGTTTTGGCCCTACGTGGGATCCAGCTCAAAGACGCTGTCGTCAGTTGGCGAGGTGAAGAAGCAGCTCTGGCCAGAGGGGGGGCGCCGGCTGGCCCTGCTGAGCCCCAGCGACTTCTCAAAGTCCAGCAGCTGTCCCATGAAGTTGAAGTTGGGAGAGATGTTGGACTTCTTCCGCTTCACCAGATCGTAGGCGTCGTTGAGGGACAGGTTGAGCTTCTGCATGAGGTAGGCTACAGTGACGGTCACCGAGCGGCTGATCCCCGCCAAGCAGTGCACCAGAATGCCACAGTTCCGGGACAGGGCCTCATCTGGGACAGAGAGGGAACGAGAAAAGGAAAAGGGGAAAAACAGGTCGGGTGCGTGAATACGGCTACACTGAAAAAAAAAAAAAAAGCAGAGACATCACCTTGCCAACAAAGGTCTGTATAGTTAAAGCTATGGTTTTCCTAGTAGTGATGTGTGGAAGTGAGAGCTGGACCATAAAGAAGGCTGATCGCCAAAGAATGGATGCTTTTGAATTCTGGTGCTGGAGGATACTCTTGTGAGTCCAATGGACTGCAAGAAGATCAAACCTCTCCATTCTGAAGGAAATCAGCCCTGAGTGCTCACTGGAAGGACAGATCGTGAAGCTGAGGCTCCAATACTTTGGCCACCTCAGGAGAAGAGAAGACTCCCTGGAAAAAACCCTGATGTTGGGAAAGATGGAGGGCACAAGGAGAAGGGGACGACAGAGGATGAGATGGTTGGACAGTGTTCTTGAAGCTACCAGCATGAGTTTAACCAAAGGCAGTGGAAGACAGGAGGGCCTGGCGTGCTCTGGTCCAGGGGGTCATGAAGAGTCGGACACAACTAAACAACAAGAAAACTGGGGCTGTAAGGGCTGGGGCAGAGAAAAAAGTGGGGATGAGGGAAGGGTGGCAGGACAAGGGAGGCAGGTGGGGAAGAACCCAAGGGGGTGTGTGAATGTTCAGGTTAAGAGCAGCGCTGAGGATATCCTGCAACTTCACTAGTGAAGAACTCAGCTTCCTAAGGATCCTATAGTAAATATATATATATATATATATATATATATATATATATAAATAAGCAAGTTTCTAGTCCTCAGGGCAGATTGTATATAGACACTGACTGCTGAGTAAAGCTCCCAGTGGTTCAATAGGACTTAAGTGCCCCACATACTGCCATGTTCCTCCAACTATATGAAGCAACTAAAAAAGATGTAGATATGCTTGGTCACATAATTTATAGGTAAAGGTAAAGGTACCCCTGCCCTTGCGGGCCAGTCGTATCCGACTCTAGGGTTGTGCGCTCATCTCACTTAAGAGGCCGGGAGCCAGCGCTGTCCGCAGACACTTCCGGGTCACGTGGCCCGCGTGACGAAGCTGCTCTGGCGAGCCGGCACCAGAGCAGCGCACGGAAACACTGTTTACCTTCCCACCAGAGCGGTACCTATTTATCTACTTGCACTTAGGGGTGCTTTCAAACTGCTAGGTGGGCAGGAGCCAGGACCGAAAGATGGGAGCTCACCCCGTCGCGGGGATTCGAACCACCGACCATGAGATCGGCAAGCCCTAGGCGCTGAGGTTTTACCCACATAATTTATACATGTCACCGAATTGCTTTGCTCCCCCCCCCCAAATAAAAGTGATCTTGCTTTGACTTTTCACACAGACAGACTTGCCTAAGGACCACCGCAGCAGAGCAACGGCCCTTTACATCCAGATGGAGACAACTTTGATAAAAGGTCCTTGGTGGGCGTCATCTCTCCTAAACTGTCCCAGAGACTATTCTTCCATCATGCTAATATTTTTTTTTTAATGGAAGATTTGATGCTGAATTTTCCAAAGGAAAAGTCTGAGAATTGTATGTCCATGATTGCGTGCACTGCAACAGCATATTTCAAACTGTGCCAAAGAAACACAAAATCTAGGTTTAGAAAAGAGTGTGCAAATTGTTCTCTTCTGGCTCCAGTTCCAGAAAGGCTTGCAAAGAATTTGGAAGTTTGGGGGCAAAAGGAAGTGGGCAGCAAAAGAGAGAATGAAACAATGAGGAAAAGGGCATTCAAGCTGACATTAGAGGATCAGGGGAGAAAGCTCAAAAAATAGTTGTGGCCCATGATAAGGGACAAAGGTAGGGAGTTTGTGGGGCAGGCACCCCCTTCCTAACCACTGGAAGGGAGGGGAAGTGGGATGGAGTTGCTGGAATCCTGAACAGCAACACTCAACACTGCAACATTTTGTTGCAGGGCTCCGCTTGCAAGAAGCACTTTGTGAAAATTTGAGTGGCCAAGCAAAGTGATTAGAATGAGGAATGCAAATAAGTCAGTTTATGAGAATGCATTGAATAGGGAGAGAAGGGAAAATGCCTCTCCTTGAAGATGCAGTCTACGTGCCACCAGTTTTGGAGATGTTTGGTTTAAAACTGTTAACTTTGTAAATAAGAATTCTCTGTTTTATCAACCAGAGGCACCCGAACAAAATATTTTAAAATAATTAATCTGGCAAATTCATCAATGAAGCATTGCAGGCCTAGTTGGTACTAAGGCATCATATTCTGTAGGGTACTCTACAGATGATGCAGAAACAGAACCAATCTGAGGATGCACAGACCACAGACCTCGCTGTGTGCACACACTGAAGCTGCTCAATGAGAAAGAAAAGGGGGAGACTGGCCAACAGCAAATAATCGGTTTGGGAGTGTAGTCGACTTAAGGGCAGGGAAGACTGCAGGTCTGTAATGCAAAGGAAGAGTGAGGTCTCTAAAATGTACGTCCCTAAAAGACAGGGGATGGCTGGAGGGGTCAGTTAACCCAGCCCATGCAGTAGATACCTTGAGCAATACCTTGAGATGTTCAGGGAAGTTTTTAATGTGTGATATTTTAGTGTATTTTTGGTTTCTATGGAAGCTGCCCAGAGTGGCTGGGGAAACCCAGCCAGATGGGGGGGGGGGTACAAATAATAAATTATTATTATTATTATTATTATTATTATTATTATTATTATTATTATATGCTCACCACCATCTAGGGCTAACTTGATGCCCTCAGCAGGTAAAGGACTCCTACTCTCCAGCAGTACGAAATTCAAAACAGATCAGTATGGGGCTGCTTGAAAACTGTGCCTGCTGAGAGTGCCATGAGAACAAGCCAGAATGGAATGGCACACCATCGTGTTGCCTTCTCTCCGGGGTGCTGAATTACTGTACCTCATCACTAAAGATGCAGATCAACTGGGAGCCCCACAAGTTCTAAGGACTTTGCCTAGTAAGCTGCCTGAGGACCCATGAGCCTTACAGCAGGTATGGGGAACTTTTGGTTCTCCAGATGTCACAAACTACAACTCCCCTCAGTCCCAGCAAGCATGGCCAATAGCCAGGGATGATGGGAGCTGTAGTGCAGCAACATCTTGTGGTTGGGGGTGGAGGGCAAAGGTTCATCCACAGGTGATGCACAGGAAGAAACTAGGAGGCAAAGCTCTGGCCCCACTGACTTTGGGTGAGGCCTTTGGATCGCCAAGCCAGGGATGAATGCTGTAAGCCAGGCCTCCTGCCCTTCCTTGGTCCTACCTGACTTTAGTTCAAGCACCAGCAACTCACTATGGGGACCCTGGCTTGGAAAACCCATTTCCAAGTGTATCTACCTGCCCACTGGCCCCCAAAACTAGATGCACTAGTGCAGGTATCCCCAAACTTGGCCCTTTGGGACTAGAATTCCCATCATCCCTGACCACTGGTCCTGTTAGCTAGGGATGATGGGAGTTGTAGTCCAAAAACATCTGGAGGGCGAGTTTGGGGATGCCTGCACTAGTGGGACAATCTCTGGGGTGTTGGTCCCAGCTCCTTACTCACTTGCAAGCCCCAGGGTACTGAAAGTTCCCAAGTGGTATGTTACAAAAAACTGCGGTAGACACAGTGTTTCTAGGTTCTCCACCTCCTTATGAATCAATCATCAATCACAGAATTGCAGAGTTGGTAGGGACCCCGAAGGTTCATCAAGTCTGTCCCCCCCGCCCAACATGAAGACACAAAGGTGAGTGACGGGGCCCAACTAGTAGTCAGTCAGCTGTGAGCTGCAGTGAGAGCCAGTTGCCTCTCAATGGACTCAGATGACTGTCTCAGGGACACAAGCCATATTCCCTCAAATGCTTTGCAGGGGTCATGTGAATGGGTCCTCCGATGGCCAGCAGACAACAGCCACAGGAAAACGCAAGCGGGAGGCCACGGGTGGGGTTTTCTGCCTGCCTTTCCCTTCACTCACCAATGAACTCAATGGCCTCAGGGAAGAACTGAGAGAGGTTCTGGCTCCAGTGGTCCGAGATAGGGATCTGCTTGTAATGGAAGTCGCCGTTCTTCTCAAAGAGGTTGGGCAGGTTGGGGGTGACGTTGAGGATGTAGCGGATGCCCAGCTTGGCCAGGGTGTCCATGTTGGCAGAGTCACGGGCGCTGCCCAGGTAGAGGTTGGGTAGAATCTGCACGGGGAAGGAGGGGGGGCTCGCCCCTTCCGACTCCATCCCGCTGCTGAGGGGCCCCGACTCTGCATCGGAGCAGTCGGAGCTGAGGCTCAGGCCGCCCAGTCCCACCACAGGAGCTGCCGGGGGCACAGGTGAGCTACTGGCACTGGCTGTGTCCAGGTTGGTCTCACAGAGGTGCGGCCATTCAGCCTGAAATTTATGGAAGCCTCCTGCAAGGAAGGAGAAAGCCAAGAGATAACTCAGCAGCAGCACAGCCATAGTTGTTACATGCAGAATTAAAGCACTGACACTGGAGGTTCCCCTGTCATAGTGGGGACACCCTTTCCTATAATAATTATTAACAATAATAATTTATTATTTGTACCCTGTCCTGAGTTGCACCAGCCACTCTGGGCAGCTTCCAACAGAATATTAAAAACATAAGACAATAAACATTAAAAAAAATCAGTTCAGATGTCTCCTAAAGATTATATAATTACTCATCTCCTTAACATCTAATGGGAGGGCATTCCACAGGGTGGGCGCCACTACCAAGAAGGCCCTCTGCCTGGTTCCCTGTAACCTCACTTCTTACAGCCAGAAGGCCCTCAGTGCTGGACCTCAGTTTCTGGGCTGGACGACGGGGGTGGAGATGCTCCTTCGGGTATACAGGACCGAGGACGTTTAGGGCTTTAAAGGTCAGCACCAACACCTGGAATTGTGCTCAGAAATGTACTGGGAGTCAGTGTAGGTCTTTCAGGACCAGTGTTATATGGTCCCGGCAGCCAATCTAAGTCACCAGTCTATCTGCTGCATTCTGGATTAGTTGTAGTTTCCAGGTCAAAGGCAACCCCATGTAGAGCGTGTAGTAGTAGTAGTAGTAGTAGTAGTCCAAGTGGGAGATAACTAGAGCATGCACCACTCTGGCGAGACAGTCTGCAGGAGGCAGGGTCTCAGCCAATGTACCAGATGGAACTGATAGACAGCCGCCCTGGCCAGACCTGGGCCTCCATGGGCCGCTGTGAGTCCTGCACACCTGGTCCTTTAGGGGCACAGTTACTCCATTCAGAACCAAGGAGTCCCCCACACCTGCCCCCCTGAAGCAGTACTTTTGCTCTACCCATATCCATGGCTTTCTGTACAGTTAAGAGGCAGTCAGGAGCTCCAAGTCCTGAATCCTTTCTATTGGAACCCAGACCTCTTGCCCCCACTTTAACACGCCCCCCCTTGCTTACAGATGCTGCTGCAAAGTGTTGTGCTGGGAGATTGTTTGTTTACAGACTGTTGCCTTGGTGATATTACCTTTTGATTGCAGAAATCTACAGGGCATGTTTATCATAGATTACATAACAAAATGCTTTAACTGCTACCATGCCAGGCTTTTCACATTTTTAGCACAGAATCATTGAACTGCAGTGTTAAAGGGACCCTGAGGATCATCTAGCGCCAACCCCTTGCAATGCAGGAATGTGCAGCTGTCCCGAAACCTGCAATCCTGGCAGTCTTCAGTGTTGTGGGAGCAGGGGTGAGGAGAGTTAGGGAGACCTGGTGAAAAAGGGCAGTGCTTCTGCACTTTTAATAATTGTGCACAAGAGAAAATTTCAGAGCAGCTTGCACTGTGAGGGGAAAACCCCTGTGTTTTCATCTTCCACTTAATCACTGTTTCCAAAGGACAAAGGGAGCAGCGAACTACATGTTAAATGCTTCTGGGTGTAGCTTTGCCTCAATATATTTTTAAGACCATCTCAAATGAAAAGGTAGCCGCAGAGAGAGGTGCAATCGTGAGTGGAAGATCTGTGGGTGGGAAGGAGAAGCTTTACGTACGTTGCTTTCGTGCTGAAAATCACTCACAACTACATTTCTCTCCATGGAGGGAAAAACACAGGTTCAAGAATATTTTCCCTGATGTGGAGAAAAACAGATGAAGGGGTGATTTTGAAGAGACAACCACTGCTGCTGGTGGAAAGGTTAAGTAATCCCTCTACCCAACTTTGCTGAAAAGCTACAGTCAAAATAAATAAATAAAGAGTATCAAAGTTACACCGAACTGTGCACTGTGTGCAGTTTGGTCTTGAACGTTCAAGTTGTAGTTTGGCAACCCTACAATTAGTCAATCAATAGGTGGACCTGAATTAAGGGTAGCCAACCTGGCGCCCTCAAAATGTTGTCAAACTACAACTCCCATCATCCCTGACCATGCTGACAGGGACTGATGGGCCTTGTAGTCCATAATCTGGAGGGTGCCCCGTGGTCTAGCTAAGGGCTAGCCAAGGTTTGAATCACAGCAAAGCTCCATGCACAAAGTGAGAGCTTCATATACCCTGCTGTAGGAGCTAAAGTGGCATTCTCATAGTTTGGACTGCACTGGTGGCACACTTGCCAAAAGGCTTGCTGAGATTTAGAGTCGCAAACTGATTGGGGGTGGGGGGGATTGGCAAGCTCTTTTGCATTTAGCAGCAGCATGTTGTGCAGAAATCTGCAAGTGAAGCTTTTCACAGCATTGCAGAGAATCACCATTTGCTAAGGGTCTGCAAATCAAACTTTTGTTTAAAGCACAGCTACAATGGCCAGTTGAAAGGCTGGCAGCCTTATTCACTACTGTTCTTCTATTCTGGCTCCTGGCCCGGTTGCTCTGATGGGTCAGGCCTAGGGTGACACTTAACAGGCTTGGGCAGCGGCCAGGGAAGTTTCCCAGGGCAGGCCTGTGCTGCGTTGCCATCCAACCCCCCACCCACCCACCCTGGCAGTCCCTCTTGTACATTTAAGAGCTGGGTGATAAAGAAGACCTTGAAAGCATGCAGATGTAGCCAGGGGAAAACACTTCACTTTCTGAGTTTCTGTACTTCAGGACTTCCTTTTTTTAAAGTCACAATAACAAACGAACACAGTACCCCATCAGTTTAAAAGGCCTGGGAGATGCTTTTGCCAGGCGCCTAAAGATATGTAATGAAGGCGCCGGGTGAACCTCCCTAGGAAGAGACTTAAAATCTCAGGCAGGTGTGAGGAACCAGTGGTACCTTCCAGAAGTTCCTGGACTCCAGCTCCCACCATCCCCCAAGCCTTGGCCATGTTGGCTGGAGCCAATGGGAGTTGGAGTCCACCAGAGGGATACAGGTTCCTCCATCTCTGATACAGGATAATATTCCTGGTTAAGGTCACTAGGAAGGGATGTGTAACAAGACCAAGGCTGTGGCCACACCCCAATTTACTGTGTTCTCACTGCACTTCCAGGGCTGGGTTTGTAATCCATGTTCCCACAGCATTATCCAAAATACATACGTATCCTGCACTTTGTTATCAGAAGCTACCGTTTGAGGCGTTGTTTCTCAAACTAGCTTCACACTTGATTGGAGGCCTTAAGCCATTCTGTAATTCATCTCTAGCCAATGTGTTGCAGGGTGAAATCATCCGCTGCCTTGTCCCCCCACCCCCACGTGTCCCCTGTGTGTTGCACAAACAAAAACAAACTGAACTCTATGGTTGTAATATGGACACACCCTTATGCCAAGTCAAACCCCAGGTCTAACCCTGATGGCCAAGTTCTGCCTCGGCTGTCAGAGGCAGCAATTCTCCTGAGTTCCAGTTGCTGGAAACCTGCTCTGCCCCATTGCCACAGCTGAAAACTGCTGATTAGAACAGCTGGGGGACGGGGGAACATGGCAGTACAGGGATGGGTGCAATTGTGGTTATCTGCTCTCCTGATTCAGCAGCAAATTTAAAAACAGAGGAAATCTCTGGCTTGAAATCTGGCAACAATATTCCTGAATCTGCCTTTTCCCTGCTCCACTGGAGAATGGACTGGTTAGAAGAAGGGCCACAGCTCACAGGTAGAGCACCTGCTTTGCATGCAGAAGGCCCCAGTTTCAATCCCCAGCATCTTTTGGGAAGGGCTGGGAGAGGACGCTGCCTCAAACCCTGGCGAGAAGCTGCCAGTCAGTGCAGACAACACCAAGATGGACCAATGGCCTGACTGAATATAAGGGAGCTTCCACATCTTTTAGGCAAGGGCCACAGCTCAAAGGTAGAACATCTGCTTTGCATGCAGAAGGTCCCAGGTCCAGTCACCAGTATTTTCAAGTAGGGCTGGGAATACCCGCCCCCCAAAACCCCAGAGAACCTTTGCCAGTCAGTGTGGCTTGTTCTGAGACTGATGAGGTCGACTCAACATAGGGCAGCCCCCTAGGAAAGAGATAAGTTGCCATATGTCGGGTAGCCCTGCCCCATCTCAAAGTTACCTCCCACCTTCACAAATCCCGCTTTCCTCAGCACACCCACCTTGCAGGTAGTAGGCGGGGCAACCTTCCTCCCGCAGCTTCTGCAGAAGCGTCACCAGCACTGACCCTTCGTCCTCCTCCTGGCTCCCTGATGGGGGCAGCTGGAGCGTTCCCTCGTCATAGAGGAGCACCGTGCTATCCCTGAGGGCCTGGGGAGGCCCCGGCAGCAAGGACCCGACTGAAAGATTCCCCTTCCGGAGACGACGTAGCAGCAGCCCCGGGAGGGCCACGCTCAGGGCCCGCTCCACGTGGGACGAGTCGTACAGCTCCCGGCTGCGGCAGTCCAGGATGTGGAGGCACGGAGACGGGGAGGCCAGCTCAGCCCGCAGCCACGACGTGGACTTTCCCAGGTCTTCCATGTGGCTACAAGCCACGGTCTGGAAGATGAGAATCTTCACGGTCAAGACTGCCCAAGCCAACCCTGCCAAAATCTCAGAGCACCGCCTGGATTCTCCCCACTCGCAATGAAGCTTGCCACTTCCAGGACCTGAAAAAGGGAGTCTGCAGGGAAAGGTTTTGTCCAATTGGCAGATTGTTCCAAACTCAGAATCCAAAGTCCCAGGTGCCTTTGCCTGAAGGAATCGCTACATCATGTTGCCAGCACAGGTCTCACCCATCCATTGCAATCCAAACAGCCTGGGCTAGCAAAACAAGAGGAGGGTAAAATGAGGGGTGCCTCCATGCGTGGAAATCATCCTTCAGTCTCTTTTTTCGGAGGGGGGAGAAGGGAAAGGAATGGTACGGTGCCCAGCCTCTCAAGAGGTGAAAGTAGAAAAGGAGAGATGGGTCCCAGGGCTTTGTGACAGCTGGAGGAGAAGAAGCTACAGAGGATTCTCACAGGGGGGGGGGGGGAGTGGCTTCTTGGACACTCCGCTCAGGATCCTGAGCTGCCTTACCGCTGTGGTTTCCCTAGTGCTGCCACGCAAGGGGAGATCTTCCAAATCAGGGTCAGCTGCAGCCAACCAAAATTAGGATCGCAAATTGTGCCAGATTAGCCTCCCCTGTCTCTGCATGTGAATCCAGCTAATATTGTTCCTCTGCCGTTGCTGCCCTGAGAGTAGATCTCTGCCAGTTGAGGAGAGCCACAACTTGTGTCCCAGCCTGAAGAAAAATCCCTCGATCCTCCTGCCAGCTGAAGTCTATCCAATGTCGCTGGAGAGGATGTGCTGAAGCAGAGGCCAGGGAGGCGTGGGTCTGTGGTAAGCAGGCATCCAGGTAAGCCAGTGGGGGGGAGGAGGAGGTAGAAAATGAAGGAGGGAGAGAGGGAGAGAGGGAGAGATGCAGGCTCTGGGTACCAAGAGCAGCACCTCAGGCTTCCAGAGAAGAAGGGGATGCTAGCACAGATCCTGGAGGAACCTGCAGTGGGAAAGCAAAACGGGAGAGTGAGGCTGGGGAGTGAGGGAGAGGGAGCACACAGGCAGCAGGCTAAGGGAAACACGGAAGTGCGTGTTCCCTTCCTGGCACCTTGCTGTCCCCTCCATCCTGGCCAGATGCTGACGAGAGACTTCCTGGCAACCAGAGGGAAGACAGCAGTAACTGCCAAGAGTCGGATGATGACAACATAGGCTGTGTACACACTGCAGGCACCCGGGGCTTTCATTCCTTAATTTCAAACCAGCCACATTTTGCACACCCAGGAAGCTTTTTGCTCTGAATCCCAGATGTGGGGTGTGTGTGTGTGTGACTAAAGGCAGTCGGCGTGGGTGCAGGAGGGGAAGAGGCACTCCGCACGAGCTCAGAAGCACCCTCTAAGGACCATAGCTCCAGTGGTAAGAGCACGTGCTTTGTGCCTGAGCAAAGGTCCCGGGTTCAACTCTTGGCTCGTCCACCTAATGGGGAAAGGGCTCCGTCTGAGACACAGGACAGTCACGGCCAGGCAGTGCTGAGACAAAGGGACCCAGGCTGACTCAGGACAGCAGCTTCTTGCGTTTCTTATACTTTAGGGTTTCAAAAGGAGGAAGTTGGCAATTTCCTTATTCATGCTTTTCAAAACTATTGTGCAAATCTCTATGTCCAGTTACAGATTATGAATCAGTGGCACATACAATTAATTTATTGTGTTTAATCAATCCGGAATAATCACCACCCTTGGCTCCATAATGCTCAGTTGTATTTAAGGTTGTCAACACCTAACCCCACCCCTAAAAAACCCTGCCCCATAACCTGGCCTGCTCTTTTCCCTTTAAGAGGCGATTGATCAGCGAAAATCAGCCCCTTTAAGAGGCGAAAATCAGCAGGAAAAAAAAGGCTTTTTGAGGCCTGGAAATAAACATCACAGGCTAATGTCTGCAGATCAAGTGCTTCTGCTAAACATGCAGGTGCAAGAGCTGGTTGAAAAGTTGGCCAACCTATAGCTGAGAAAGATTAAAGCTTCCACTCAGCAAAACAGAAAAGCACACATCTATTCTACAATATAATGAACACAAGCAGGAGAAATTAATCAGCATTTTACAGGTTCCTAGTATTAATATTATTAGCAGCAGCAGTAGTAGTAGTAGTGGCATTTATTAAATTTATATACAGGCAGCAGTGTTTTAGGCACATCCGATATGTGGGTGACCATGCTGAACTTGGAAGTAACCTGAAAATATCAGAAAAAAGGTAGGGATGGGGCTGGAACGGGGTGTTTGCAGGCTTTTCCAATGGTGTTTCAAATATACAATATTTCACTTAAACGTGCGGTGCCTTGGAATGTACCACCCATGTAAATTGGGAGTTGCCTGCACTGCCCTTCATCTAAAAATCACAGAGAGGCTTACAGCATAAAGATACAAAATGAGAACACAAAATACATAACAAACAAAAACAAACAAATCAATAACCCCTCTCCCACAAGCACACTGAAAAGGCCCCAGATCGTTTAAACAGTCAAAGGCCTGGTTGTGGAGGAACATTTCCATCTGGCACCTAAAGACATATAATGAAGGCTCCAGGCAAGCCTTCCTGGGAAGAACATTTCCCACGTGGGGAGCCACTGCAGAAAAGGCCCCTTCTCATGTAGCCATCCTGAGGATCTCTCCTGGAGGGGGCACACAAAGACCCTCAGATAGTGATAACAGACAACTCTTCCTCTTCTAAGATCTAAGATAAATTTGGTGGGGCTTTCCTTTGAGTTAGGATGCATAGATTTGCAGCCCTACAGAGCATGGTTTAGACCCCCCCCCAAGGCTTTTTTCTGCAGGTCTATTCTGCAACATGACATTCAGGCAATAACGGAGCACTTGTCGTGGATTTATACTGGACCGTTTACACATCATTCTGCTTTATGAGCTGTTCTGTGATGCTTTCCCCATGTTGCCACATTACTGCCGTCTAGAGGGGCACCACTGCGCTATAGTCAACACAAGCGGGACAAGACTCTTGTTCCAACAGGCTTTTGGGAATTGACTGCTTTTAATGAAAAGGCTGGTGCTGTGCTTTTTATTGTAATTATTTGTATGTTTTAAACAAATTTTATATACGTATACAGTTTTAATTCCATTAATGTTTAACTGGATTTAAAAGACTGTGTTTTTAATGACTTGTTATTATCTGTAAACTGCCTCGAGTCCCGTCAGGGAGGAAGATGAGCTATAAATAAATAAATCTAATAATAAAAAGCAAATCGAAACATTTTATTCTGTAAAAACTTACAGCGCTCCAGCAGGAGGTTATGGGGAATGTATCAACTGGAAAGAAAGCCCACCTGAAATCTTTAGCAGGCACAAACAGTATGGAAAGCAGGGTCCCATATAACCACCCCAATAGTCTCACGAGCACAAATCATCACAAAATCCCCCCCGAAAGGGTGTCTGGAGGGGGCCCAATGTGGAGAGCACGCTGAGCTTGCTGGAGCCACGTCAGTAGCGGCTGGTGAGGTGGCACAGGTGGCTCTCCAACACCGCAGGTTGCTGCTGCTCTCAGAGAGGGTTGAGGTGCAGGGAGTATGGTGTGGCTTGCAGTGGCAAGAATGCTGGATCAGCTGCACTGCCACGTGCCATCCCGCCTAGTTCCCTGTGCCTGTCTACCCTCCTTCCCAGTAACTCAGGAGAACAAGGGAGTCCCACCTGCACCAGCCACAACTCAGACTAGTTACAGTTTATAATTTATTTGGAAAGTTTCATCCGGTAATAATTTTGCAGGCTTTGTCTTCACAACACTGCTGCCAAGTAGGACACCGCTGAAACAGACAAAGTTCACATGCAGTTTGCCTATAGCAAGAGGTGAAACTTAGATCAGGTGTGGGGAAACCTTGGGCCCTCCAACCATAACCAAACTACAACTCCCATCTACCCCAGCAAGCATGACCAATGGCCAGGGGTGATGGGAGTTGTAGTTCAGCAAACCTCTGGAGAGCTACAGGTTCTCCACACCTGCTTTAGATACAGTGAGCTTTGGGAGGCATAAAAGGTAATGGAGCGGATGACTGGAGTTCTCCTGTGCAAGCCCAGATTGTCCTGGGCATGTCCTGGGCAGGGGGAGACTGCGCCAGGTCAAGTACTGGGAGGGTAGTAGTGATGATGGTGCCATTTGGCTGTTCTGCCTCAGGCCTGTCTTGGGCTTGCTCCTTCTATCCCTTTCATCAGTGCTCTTCAACGTTGGATTCTCTGCTAGGGCAACCTCTTTCCTGATGCAGTTGAAGCCAACCAAGGCTAAACTTTTCATCAAAAAGTCTATTGTTTGAGTCTTGCCTCTGCCATGATCCCACTTCACAGACAAGCCTCTTGATCTCACGCTAGCAATGAAGATATTAATAACGACCTTTCTTAAAGAGTGGAGGCAAGGATTGCAAGGGCATTCTGAAGACTGCTAATATCCATCCCTAGGAGTGTCCAGTGGAATAACACCCTCCCCCTCAAAACAAAATAATAATAATATTCTGCTTTGCCTAGTAGCCCTTCTCTTAACCTCTAATGTGCACGGGAAGGCTGGCCGTGGTTCCTTAGTGATGGCACTTTGCACATGCTCAAAAGCACCATTTACCTTGTACCGCTATGCAAGTTTACTTAGGGCCTGTAGCTAAAGCAAAAGTACTTCGCGCGTGCCCAGAAGCCCCCATTTCTCTTGAATCCGCCTCCCATCTTCTCAGGGCTGGAGTCAACTAGCCCGCCCTCCGGAGTTCACCGAACGAGATCGAGCTTCAGGCTGGTGTCTTTAGGATTAGGACTTCCCACCAACTTTGCGCAGCTTCAAGCTCGTCCCGGGGCTGAGCCCTGGCCGCCTCAACGCTGCGGAAAAGCGGAGCCCACGGCGCGCGTTCCTCTTACCCTGCGGCGCTCGCCGCGCTTTGCGGACGCCTCGCGGAGCGCGGCCATCCCGCCGGCCGCGGTTTTCGGAGCGAGCCCGACGCCGAGGCGCCCTCAGCGCGTCTCCTTCGGCCTCGGGCGAAGAGCGAAGCGGGCGGGGAGGACTCCTGCGCCAAGGCGGCTCTCGAGGCCAAGCGCTCCGCCGCCGCCGCCAGCTCGGCTGGGCTTCGGCTCAGTCGCCTGATGCGGCTCCTGCGCTTCCGTCGCCGCGAGAAAGGCGACTCGCCGCTGCGGCAGCGGGAGGAGCGAGGGAGTCCTCGGCCGCCTCCATCTGCAGGGCGGCGGGGCGCGCGCCCAGGGAGCGATGCTGCCAGCAAGTTCCGCGCGGGGCTGGGCGGGCGGCGGCGCGGGACGGAGAGAGACGCTGGGGAGACACTTCTTTGGTAAGGTGCCCGAGGGAAACAGGTCGGCGGGAGGGGAAGCCCGGCCGGGCGAGGCGGCCTCCTCGAGGCACCGTCTCCAGCGCCGCGCGGCCGGCCAGCCTCTCTCTCTCTCCGCCGCTCTCGCCCGCTCGGCCAGGCGCGTCCCCACCCCGGCTCCACGTGGTGGCTGTGTACAGCCCGGAGCCCCGCCCCGCCGCCGCCCCGCCATTGGCCGGAGGCGCCGCCCCGGGAAGGCGGAGCCGCTCGGCAAGGCGGCCGGGCGCGCACACGCGCGCGCACTTGCGCATCCATCCATCCCGCCGGACAAGGAGGGGGTCAGGTGGGCGCCTCGGGCCGGGGCTCGGCTTCCTCGGGCTCTGAATGGCAGCCTGGCGTCATTGGGGCTTTAACACGCTTGGTCCTCTCCCTGTGCCAGAACGGCGACTGTGTGGGCTTTTGGCTGCGTCTGCATCATACTGTTACGGATATGAGGTAACAGAGCCTATTAGTGAATAGTAAGGAAAAGGTAAAGAGACCCCTGACCATTAGGTCCAGTCACGAACAACTCTGGGGTTGCGGTGCTCATCTCGCTTTACTGGCCAAGGGAACCAGCGTACAGCTTCTGGGGCATGTGACCAGCATGACTAAGCCGCTTCTGGCGAACCAGAGCAGCGCACGGAAACACCGTTTACCTTCCCGCCGGAGCGGTACCTATTTATCTACTTGCACTTCGACGTGCTTTTGAACTGCTAGGTTGGCAGGAGCTGGGACCGGGCAATGGGAGCTCACCCCGTTGCGGGGATTCGAACCGCAAACCTTCTGATCTGCAAGTCCTAGGCTCTGTGGTTTAACCCACAACGCCACCCGCGTCCTGCCTATTAGTGAATAGTAGAAGGTAATAAATGGTAGGGTTTTGATTATCTGAGATATGAAGGGAAAATACCAGCTGCAGAGGGATTCCTTGGCTAGCCTAAGGAAGATGACCTGGCAAGCTCTGGCTGTTGAGAACCAGTACAGGGCCATTGAGGGCCATTGGCAATGCAGGAGAACTGTCCCCTGTCCTGAGATGTGAACAGAGACAGGGGATTCGGAAGGCTGCCAGGATAACGGGGTGAGTTGTCACAGGAAGAGCCTTTGGAAGGAGCCTTGGAGTAGCTGAGAACAAAGGGCAGAGCCATCTTGGCAGGCTGGCTGAAGGCAGGCTGGGAGAGATGCCGTGGGCTCCAGTGCTGCACTGCTGTGGGGAACAAGCCCCTCTTGAGGTGACCATACTGGACTTCCTCTATGTAGACTAATGGTGTAAATATATGTAATTTAACCATAATTCTAGAAGGATGACAGTCTCTGCTGTGTCTTATTCTCACTGGAGCATAGACTGTGGGTGAGCACCTGGAACCCCCTGGAATCTTGACACAGCTTGGCAGAGATTGGGGGTGGCGTCCAGCTTTTGTAACAATGCATTTAAAACACAGCCCCCCCCAAATCCCGGGAACTGTAGGTTACCCAACTCTGAGCTACATTTTCCAGCACCTGTAACAAACTACAGTTCCCAGGATTCTTGTGGGGAGGGAGGGAGAGGTCCTTTAACTGTGGCGTATATGCTTTAACAGCCATAGTTCTGTGGCTGTGGCAGATTAGGATATTCTGTGAGATTCCGTATAATGGGGGTGGCAGCTTTGGCAAGAAGGGGTTTCCTTACAAACAGGAATGGGGAACTTGTGGCCTTCCGGGTGCTGCTGTGCTCTGACTCCCAGCATCCCTGACCTATGACTGTGCTGGCCAGGGCTGATAGGAGTTGGAGTCCAACGACATCTGGAAGACTTCAAGTACCCCATGTCTGGTGTAAAAGCATGCACAAGTGCTTTATACAACTGTGTCATATTTCACTGGAGACTGCAAAGGAGAATTCTCTCCAGGATAGTGCTCGTGTTTATTTAAAACATATTTGTATACCGCCTTTCATCAAAATTGAGTTCAAGATGCTATACAATATTTTTGTAAAAGTAGAAAATTATCATGTAGTAAACTGACAATAAAGAAACATTTGTCTGAGAGAGCTGTTTCAGTTTCTTGGGACAGGTATAATGTTATGTAATGCAGGTTATGGCATTGAAATAGAAAACAATTCAGTTGACATAGTCCTAATCCCTGCAGGAAAAACTCAAAAGTTTCATTGGCCATGACAGGTGCAGAGAGACATCGCTCTGCACCTTGGTGAAAATTTATATAGCTTGCCTTGAAAGTTAGAATGAAAAACCAGTTTTCAATTTTAGGTCAGTGACAACAAAGATGATTTGTGGATTAGGGCCGCTTTAAAGCAAAACAAAACAAAGTAAAAAGCACAAGAGGTGTGATAAGTGATGACAATGGATGAAATCTGCCTGCGCTAAGAATCTGAGGAACCCACTAGCAACAGAATCTGAGGAACCCACTAGCAACAGAATCTGAGGAACCCACTAGCAACAGAAGCCCCCCTCCTTGACTGCTGCCACGACTACCTTTCCAGTGTGGTATTGCCAGTGAGCAAGGAGCTGGGGCTTAGAACAGATGGGGGTGAGCGGGCATTGGTAGGTGATTCAAGCAAGTGCGGCAGGTGCCACAAGGGTATCAGAGTCAGCCAGGATTCAGATCTTCCTAATCTCCTCTTGAAGGGAGCTGCTGGAGCTGGAGGAAGAAAGTGGCAGTATTCTGCCCCCCTTCTCAAACCAGTCCCTGCAAAGTTATCCACCTCATCTCCCAGCCACCTTCCCAGCCATTTCAAAATAGCTAACCCATAAATAGTTCTAGTTTTTTACCTTAGCAGAAGCCAGATGCTGGCCTTGCTTGCATGGCCTATTATCTGTTTGCTTGTTTGTTTGTTTGTCACTTTATTTATTTTGTGAGGGTTTTTTTTAAAGTCTCAAAGCAACTTAAGAAGATAAAATAGAAAACAGATAAAATCAGTTAGAAGCAATTTTTTAAAAAGTGTACAATACAGTGGTATCTTGGGTTACATACGCTTCAGGTTACAGACTCTGCTAACCCAGAAATAGAACCTCGGGTTAAGAACTTTGCTTCAGGATGAAAACAGAAATCGTGCTACGGTGGCGCGGCAGCAGCAGGAGGCCCCATTAGCTAAAGTGGTGCTTCAGGTTAAGAACAGTTTCAGGTTAAGAACAGACCTCCGGAAAGAATTAAGTACTTAACCCGAGGTACCACTGTACAAAATTTCTAGAATACTCATCCAACAGCACAGTAGGAAGGGCAGGGCCTAATCCAGCTCCCTAAAAGGTGATCAGCACAGCAGAGTCCAGCTTCAATACATTTAAAGCACTTGCCTTCCGCCAGAGAATCCTGGGAACTGTAATTGACCTCTCACAGAACAACAATTCCCAGCCCCCTTAACAAGCTGCAGTTCCCAGGATTCTTTGGGGAAAGTCATGCACTTTAAATGCATGGTGTGCACACAGATTTCATCAGAGACTCTGACTCAGAATCAATTCTGTCTCTGGATTGGCCCTCTTGCGGATCTGTCCCATTTCTGCACTGCCACTCTTCTGGGACTTGCTCCTTCAAGTCTGGCTCTTTACAGCCTTGCACTGACCAAGGTGATGGGCATAATACCCTTGCTTGGTGGCCCATGGAACTATTGTGACATAGATGCAATAAGCAGATTTTAAAGAACAATGCTAGATGGACGTGCTTTGCATTTTTCTATCCCATCTTTCCTAGTGTTCCTATTGCCCTTACTGTGCAGGTGAAAACACATGCCTACAGCCCTGGTTCAGTCATGGAGAACTAGCTAAACCCGGACCTAGGTAGAAGCTCTGTCAGTGATTCACAGCGAAGAAAGAATCTAGGCAAAGTAAATTTCCAAGAATAGTTTTATGAAACACACACACACGTGTCTGTGTTCTCCCCTCCTCCTCCAGTTCTAATCTCCTTAGCAACCTATCCATTTTCATCTTGTGGCGGGGGGGGGGGCATGGGGGGAGCTAAAACAAAAATGGATTTTCCAGTTTCTATGCTATGAGTGGGTGATTTTCTCTATTAATAATGATCCGTAAGTCTTGGTACATGGTAAGGTTTTTCTGTTCTTACATTAGCCAAGAGGGCTCATGGACACCACTTGATTTAACCCAAGCATTCCTAAAGCTTGCTTAAAAGCAAATGGCAGAGATGATTGATGGGGGAGAGGGGGGGTGGGGAAGCCAGCAGTGACCCTGCTTTGAGTGCAACATCCTTTGAAAAACTGGTTGTTGTCCAAGAGAGGAACCTGGTGCTGTGAGGTGCAGAGAGGGTGGCTGCCCCCAAATCCATACCTGAGTAGGCTCCAGCCTCAGAAACAGAAACCAGAGATTCCATACCTGGATTTTGGAATATTCACCAAAAAACAGTAAGCAGAAGGTACTTCTCTGCCCCTGCCATATATAGTAGAGCTTTCAGTCCATTTAACAACTTTGCATCACCTTGCCTGCCTCCCTGTTCTTGATTACAATTCTTACTGCATTATAGAAAGCCTTATAGAAGTTGTTACCAGCACTTTGACAACCCAAGAGCCATGAATATACCACCCACCATTCAAAACTGGTGGGCACTGCAGTGTGGTGAAGTTCCACTGGGTGGTTGTTTCTTCATTTGATATTGGGTCAGAGGCGCCATCTTCTTAACAGGATTGAGGGGCCCCATGCACGATGCAAGGAGCCAGGGGCCAGAAACTGTCTTGGCCCTTGGTGCTCCTGTGCTGGTGCCTCTCCTCACCTGCTCACCCTTACTGGCACCCAGTTGCCTTTTAGCAGCCTTTTGTGGGCGAGTGCAGAGTTCTGGCTGGCTGGCCGCCTGGCAGCAGCAGCAGCAGCAGCCAAAAAAAGGCCACAGGGGATCCAGAGCTTCCCAGCCGGCCCCACCTTGGATGCTCCTTGGAAGGTAGAGCTGCAGGTATGCAGCCCCACCAAGCCCCCACTGCACCTCACTCACCTCCCCGTTCAAATGGGCTCTGCTCCAGTCCTCCCCATCTGTGCTCCCAATTCTTGGCCCCAGGCTTGTGGAGCTCCCAGGAAAAGTGCCCTTGCAGTGCTGCAAGGAGTCTGGGGGCAGAGCTGAATGCCCTTTGAATATTGGGGGGGGGGGGTCCTCCGCCCCCTCAAAAATACTGGGCAGGGGCAGAAACTGCCTTGTCTCTTAGGAGTTGGCACACCTGTATCGGGTGGTGCTACTTAACCCTGCTGCAATGAACACTCTGGTTAGGGGAATGGCAAAAAACAGCCCCTAAAATGAAGGTGGCTATAGGGGTCCTGGGCAGAGGTAGCCTTAGTCCATATTGTTCCATAGCTAAGCAACTGGTGGGTTTGTATCCATTGCCAAACTCTGCACAGATTACATAAAGGAAATCACGCATATGCACTTTCTAAATAATTCATCTTGCTTCCAAAAAGAGTGATGGAAAGCTTGTGGAGTCTGGGTGAAACTGATCAACAACAGCAGAAAATAATCACGGTCGTGGGAGAAAGATAATATTGTTTTTTAGGATACATTTTCAAGCTGCTCCTGGAAATCCTGAGGGCTAGGAAGTTAAGGACTCTGCTGATACAAAGGCTGGCACCAACCCAATCATAATTTTAGCAGGTTTGAAGGAGTCCCCTGCCCTAGCGATTGCCTCCCCTTGTTATGATTAAAACTGTAGAAAGGGTGGAAAGGCAAGCAGTTGTGTTGTATGGCAAATGCTTCCATCTGATTATTCCTGAAGCAAAGAGTGAAGGGCTGTTGGGAACTTTCCCTTAGGAAGTTTGTTCATTCCCAAAGGGCATTGTAGCATCAACCTCTCTTGACTCCCCTTGATGGCAATTCTCCCTCCTCAAATTACTCACTGTCTGCCTACACATCATCCCAACTGTCTCTTCCCTCGCACACAGGGAGCATTCCTATAGCCACACACACAATGCAGACTAAGCCTGCAGTCCTCACATACACTTACCTGGCAGCCAGCCCTGTGGAACTGAAGGCGAGAACACCCTCGCAGCCATACACACACCGCCATTTTCATTTTCATCCCACTAGTACATTTACCCCACAGATGTAAACAGCCGCAGCACTCGCCCTGTGGAGGGACAGACACACACAAAAAGGAATGCTGCTTGCTCCCTCCCACGCACGCACACTTCAAAACACAACTGCAAGCGTGAACACAAACATCCTCTTTTCTCTCTCATGCAAATAAAGGCATCCATTCATCCCACTTGTGAAGCCCAATCATGCCACTCATGGACTGGAGAGCCGTTTCTTTGGCCAATATGTGGAATGAATCTAGGCCCTCCCATCCTCTCTGAATGAGCTGGATTGGCTAGCACACTCTGGCCTGAGACAGATTCTACTTCCCCTCTCATCAAGGCAGGGCTATGGGATTCCTCGTACAGTATTTGTTTTCATTTCTAAAATTTATGAGTGGCTTCTTTGTCAGGCACTTCAGGTGACATGGGGCTGTTTAAAACCAACACCCAGAGCGGATTTGCACACATTGCTAAGCCAAGCCATGATTTTCTTGTAGGTTGACATCATTATCATCCTTTGGTGCCAGCCAGGTTAAACTGTTTTCCTAGGCTTTTGGCGGATTATGACAAGGTGGTTGATGACCTATTGCAGTGGTTTTCAACCAGTGTGCCGTGGCACCCTGGGGTGCCTTGAATGATGGTCAGGGGTGCTGTGGGAAACACTGGCCTCTGTCCCTCTTTCCTTCCCTCCCTCCTCTGATGCCCTCTCATGTCTCTGCCTCCCCAAGGCTTGCATAGCTCTTCGTTGCAGCAGCCCTGGCTACAAGCTTTGCAGGCAAATAGTGTGTCTGGGGCTGGCCAGGGGGAGCTTCCCAGGCCCCTGTGGGGCAGTGTGAGGAGGCATCTCTCTATAGGGTGGGGGGGGGGAACTCAGAGACCAGGGGCGGCAGCAGTGGCTGCCCAGAGGACTCCCAAGGAGAGGGAAGAGAAGAGGCTGAGGGAACCCTCCACGAGGGAGAGGGTTCGAAAAGGGGTGAGGGGCTGCTATCTCTGCAGGCAAGGGGTGACATAACTGGGCTCCTGAGCCCCACAGGGGTGCCGCAGAAAGTGTGTAGTTGGTCAAGGGAGCCATGGACTCAAAAAGGTTCAATGTGCCTATTGAATGAAATGTCCTTGCTTTTTCTGCAGGGTTTGTTTACGGGTTATTGGAATGGTTTTGTTGTTTTATATGGTGTACTTTTTTGGTCTGTCACCTTTCTGTATGTGACTTAGAGACCTTTTTTTGGGGGGGGGGGAATAAGTCAAAATAATGGAAATGGTGATGTGTGCTCATTTTCCCCCACTAGTGGGACAAGCATCAGCTGGGTAGAGGACTGAATGCAATTGAGATTAGGAGAATAGCAGAGGGGAAAGGGTTAAGCACCCTTACCTCACTCTGCACCAGCCTAGATCCTCACCCCCTATTCACTTTAAGTGTAAATAAATCCCTACTGTTTGGATGCAGTACTAAGCCTTAACCATGGTAGCATCTGCAGCTTAAGGGCTCCCACTTGGTCCCTTTCTTCCTCCAGTAAGGGACCAACCATGCAGGAGTTGGCTTAGTGTTATGCCCAAACTACTGATCATGGTTTGTTTTGCTTCGAGAGAAACAAGCCATAAGCTTTGTTCAGGTGAAACATTAAAACCAGACATACATCTCATCCAGGATGCAAATTAAGGATAGGAGGCATATTATTGATGCCATGTGTGGCAAAGCAAGGCCTCTCACACATTCCAATATTTCAGATAATTGGTTTTAGATTTGTTTCTGTTTGTGTTCACACCAGGAGTGCTGACCAGGTGTGTGCTCAATGTATGTGTGTGTGTGTGTGTGTGTGTGTGTATGTGCCTTACAGGCAGCACAATCCTAAACATGTCTACTCAGAGTAAGTCCCATTGAATTAAAGCCTAATATTATGAAATGTAATAAAAAAATTCCTTCTAGTAGCACCTTAGAGACCAACTAAGTTTGTTATTGGTATTAACTTTCGTGTGGTGTGCATGCACACAAAAGCTCATACCAATAACAAACTTAGTTGGTCTCTAAGGTGCTACTGGAAGGATTTTGTTTGTTTGTTTGTTTCAACTACGGCAGACCAACACGGCTACCTAATTGTAAGTAGAATTATGAAATATATGCTTTTAAAAATGTGTATATCACAAAATTTGTACAAATATGTGTATATTACGTGGCAATGTGCACCAAAATTCTGAGGAATTCTCATGAGGACTTTTTTCAAAAGAACTCACAAACTGGTGTGAAAATGACCCGTGAACCAAACTTTAGATTAGAGAAATAGGAAACCAAGAGAAACCGAAATGGACTTATTTACTGAGCTCACAGTGCTCACAGCAATACAGGAACAACCTACAGAACAAGAGAACAACCCGCATAACATCTTTATTAATGCCCTGTTTCCTTTTCTCTTTTACTTCCAAGATGCAGCAATAACTTATGAAATGTAGTGTGAAGGCCAAGGACTTAAGACAGTTTTAAAAGGGGATTATACAGATTCATGGAAGAAAAGGCCGCCAATGGCTCGTCATCACAATGGCCAACTGTTTCACCCAGAATTAGAGGTGGCACCTCTAAACACCAGTCTCTAAGGAACCACAGAAGGAGAAGAAGGGTGCTGCCCTCATGTTCTGCCTGCAGACGTCCCTTAGGCATCTGGCTGACCACTCAAGGAAACTGGATGCTGGACGAGGTAGGAAGTTGATCTGATCCCTCAGAGTTCTTATTATGTCTGCAACTCAACGCAAACACCTTGCTGAATGGTCAGTGGGCCAGCCATGACTCCCCTGTTCCCTGCAGCTTTTACTTAGCTGAAATGCTGCTGGTCTCTTTGAGTGTATCTCTCAGATGGCACCATCTCTTTTGAAAGGGAGAGACATGCCAGGAGCACATCATCAGTCAGGCTCACACACAAAGGAGCAGAGAGACGGCAAGAATCATCCTGACAAACAAAGGGCTAGTTTCACAGGCCAGCGATCAGCCCTTAAAAGCCTCCCTCCCCTCCCCACTTTAATGGAAGAAGTAGTGAGTATAAACAGATGATCTCATCCCTTGGCTGGTTCATTCTGTTTCTCCATTACCCACTCAAGAGATGCCAGTGTGTGATTCCCGTACTCTCGGCAAAGCTGAGCCAGAGCAGAAAAGAAAGCACAATTTATGACATATGTCTGAGAAGTCGCATGTCCTTTATTAAATCTTTCTTTCTTTCTTTCTTTCTTTCTTTCTTTCTTTCTTTCTTTCTTTCTTTCTTCTGATCAGAAACAGCCTAATGCTTCCCAGACTTCTGATATAAAAAGCACCTTTATTTTCTTCCTCAATTAAAATTGGAGTAGCACTTCCCTCATACATACTCCTGGGAAGGATTACTTTTAACAGGTGAAAGACAGGTAGGCATTATGGAACAGGTTGCGGAAACTGGTGTTTGTTTCTTTAAACAAACCTCAGCTGCGTTCTGATGAAGCACCTGTATTCGGGACACAAATGTTTAACCCAGCCTTTGCCAGACTGGTGCCCTCCAGCCAGATGTTTTGGACTACAGTTCCCATCAGCCCCAAGCTGATGAAGGCTGGGATAGCCATTTCTTCTACTGCACTTTGCAATGCATGTCTAGCACTGGTCTGGTTCTCCCTGCACATGCACAGAGGGAGGGGTGGACTAAGGCTCTGTCCACACAACAGCCTGTTGAAGGGACCCTGATTGGGTAGGCTCCTGAAGATGCTTAGGGAGTAAGGCAGCAACCTTCTGGCCTGAAGATGCTTTGCTGCTTCTCTCCATGGCCTCTTGCCTGGTGTGTTTCCTGTACTCTGGGAGGCCCTGAATTCCTAGGGCCCAAAGGAAGGTGCATGTGAAGGTCCTGGCTCTGATTTTACGGGCCATGGTCCTCCGGGAGCTAGTTTAGTGTCCACCAGCCTGCCAGCATCATGTTCCCTGAGTTCCTCATCAGGACCAGAGCCAGGAACCTGGTCCCTCTCCTCAGCTTGTGGCACCATGGCTTCCGACTTGGAATCTTGGTTGCTGCTGGACCATGAGGCCGTGCACAAAGAACTGGGATGGGCAGAGGACAGCTCTGTTCAAGTCTGGTTTAATGATACAGGACCATAAGGAAGAAGAACAGGAGCTGCTCATCAACAGTTAGTGTGGATAGCAAACTCAGCAGGCCGACAGGTCACTTGGTCACAGACTTCCTCACTTGAGTTGTACCAATTTCTAAAATGGCACCTAGGCATATAAATTGGCATAGTTAATAAATATGTGTTGCCCTTCAAAGTCTGTGTGTGTGTGTGTGCATGCCTGCTGCATTTCCTTTTCTTTTTTGGATGATGCAGAAATGGCCATCCCAAGATTGAAAATGTTGCGGGAAAGGGGACAATTTGACAACTCTTCCTGGGCTATGATAGTTCAGTTGGGCTGGAGGAACAGATAATTCATTGATTTTTAAATAAGGTTTAGCTCCCATCATAGAATAGCAATGACATCATCTTACATTCAGGGTTGCATGAGTCATTCAAGATACTATACCAAGGTGAAGAAAAGAAAGATAACATGACATAATATGGTCTGTGGAGAAACAATTGGTTTGTTGTATAGGCCTCTTCATGGGGGAGTGTTCAATCACAGGGCCTTATCTATAGCTTTTGCTTAAGGCTGGATACAGCTGATATAGATATAGATATAAATACAGATATAGATGATAGAGCTATAGCTATAGATATATGGATTCAACCTGCTGTGTGTTTTTCAGTCTCAGCATTCCTCAATACAACCTGAAAACCTACGTCCAGGAGAATCTTATGCAATTCAGGGCATTCCCAGGCTGTCTCTGTTTTTAGGTGGGATTCAATCACATGCCAGCAAATTCAGGTTGCACAGTTATGATTGATTTCAAACTCTTGCCCAATAACCCCTCTCCCAAAGTGGGCTTTTTGCAATCTGGGAAGTGACAGAATAAGTGTAGGATAACATTTGCTTGATGTGGCATTGTCTAACCTCCCTGCAAACAAATCAGAATGAATGTTCATCTGGAAGTGACAAAGCTTTTCATCTGTTTCTCAGAGGGCGCTTCAGACTGCTGCTATTTTCAGGTGGGATTCAGTCACATAGTCATAGTATGACTTTGCTTACATTGCATTCTGTAATTTCTAAAGGGCAAGCGAATTACAGGAGCAGTGCCCTTAAGCACATAGCCACAGGCCCACACCCAGCCATGCTGCTCCTGCTCTCTGGTGACGGGGGTGGGATCAGTGCCGTGGGGATGGTGCCTGGAAGAGGAGGGAGCTGTTGAGGAGGAAAGGTGTGCCTCAGACCATGCTAGCCACAAACAGGCCCTCATCCCTGGCATGTTGGTGGGTACGGGGAGCTGCCAGTGCTTTGACTCCTTCCCACAGATGCTTCCCAGGAGTCTCCCTGCCCTCAAGCCAAGGGTCATTGTCACAGACGCTTTGTCAGGATGCAATGATTTTAGCTTCGTATACTTGATTTGATAGTTTATACACTTAGCTGGAGTGCAGCCATCTTGGCTCTTGAGAGAACCTGTATGAATGTGGAGGTGGAACTGTCCATCTTATTTAAGATGATGGTGCTGATGGTGCCATCATTGTGGCTGGTGCTCTTTCCCGCTGGCACTACAAGCTATGCTATCCTTGCACAGCCCAAGTCTCTTCCCGGCCCCCTCCCGGCTGTCTGGCTTTGCTGCCTCCTTTTCAGCCCTGTTTCTGCTGGAGCCTGTGACCGCTGAAAGAGATTTGACACTGAGTGAGGCTGCTATAAATAGAAAAAGGAGAAAAATCAATAACTAAGAGGCCAGACATAATGCAATTGTAAACCACACTGTATCCCATCCCATAGTGCTTGCTGCCCCCCCCCCCCGGTGTCTTGGCTACCTTGCTTATATTCCTCCCCCTCTGCTCCCAATTGACATTTTAACCAAGATGGTGCTCTTCTTGAATACAGAGTATTTTCAGTGACAGGAAATGTACTTAAGAACAGCTCAACGTAGTTCCCTCCCCCCCCCCTTAATTCTATATGCACAACAGTTTCTAATTTCATAAAGTTCTCTTTCTGTTCTTATTCTCACATAGCATGTCCCCAAATAACCTCCAAACATGGGATAGGCAGGGATTTTCATTTAAAAGTCTCAGTACTTCTGAATCACAGATTATTAAATTTATTTTTCCTGGCAAGGGAAAGTCAATTCATAGTTTGAAAGCCTTTGAGGCTGGAAATATTACATATCATAATGGCTGTGTAGACTCCAGTTCAGTTTTCAAAGTGCTGAGATGTCCTGGCCCTGCAGTCCACTCACCCAGGTCTGGTTTCCTTGGGAAAGAGGTCACTGTACCAGAAGCGGTTTGAGAATTGTGCGACCAGTTTGGCCACACAGGGTGCTGTGCTGCAGGGAGCGCCACTACAGCGCTGCACAGTGGAGCATGAGAGGCAAAGTCTGCCACTGGCTGGACAATTACTGACATTCTGTGGTATATGGTTTGTCTATGCATACATTTGCATGCAGGTTGAGCAGATCTCCAAGCCATGCCAAAAAGAAAAGAAAAGGTCAAGCACATGTAAATCAGCATGCTATTGCAGAGCCCACTGCATTATTCAGTTTTTCTGTTGTGAAATAAAGATAGTACAGTCTCTAAAAGGCTGCACTTATACCCATTTGCCCACTCTGAAGTAAGCCATATTGAACTCAGATGTGCATAATATGGTCCTCTAGACCTCTGGTCAGCAGCTAATTTTCCTGAAGGGTCATTTAGAAGGAGGGGGGGGGGCCACAGGCCAACACATCTGTCCTCTTCAGTGGCCTGTCAGAAAAGCTCCATTGCAAAGGAAGCCAATTTCTTCACACACCTTTCTCTTTTAAGAGCTGGGAACATCTCTCAGATTCAGCACCTCCAATAGTTGACCTCTATTCTAAACCATTTGGGCAGCTACCTGCAAGGTCCACCCAAGACATTTTGCTACCTGAGGTGAAAGACAAGGTGATAGCTCCTCCCCATTCCAGATATAGAAGCTGACTGTGTTGGTGGTTGAATCTTGCTTCAACACTAGGCTGATGCCCTCCCAAGCACACGAGGGCAGCAGGCTAGCTTAGAAGTCACAGGGTAGACTGTGGCCCTCCACGCCTCTCTGTTTGGCCCTTGGAAGTGTCCCCAGGCCACACTTCCCAATTCCCGTGCTTCACAGCCCAAATATGTTGGTCTGACCAGAATGTATCCTTGCTTATTTGGATAAAGAAATGGATAGGAGCATGTGAGGGTGGCTGTGTACACATTCCTGTTTGCGTCCAGCGCGCTCCCACTGCTGCCTTGTGAGGCCGCAGACACATGATGTTAGCCACAATATGCGTCTGTTTTGTAGTTCCCACCAAACCAGGTCCAATCTAGTTTGAAACTGTAAGTCAAGTGGACACCTACTTCCCCTCTCTACCCACTGGGTGTTTATCTCACTGTGCCTAATGGTAGGGATGGCCCTGCCTGGGTCAGGCAAGGAGGGCTCATCCATGGCCACCTGGACTGCTGTTTGATCCTGATAAATTTGGACAAATGATCCTGAGATGGATAGGAGGCGTACGTGGTGGTCTGAAAATGTCTCTGCTTCCTCGCCTTCTCTTCCCCATGACCTGCAATGTCTTCTCTCTCCCTCCCCCCCAAACCCAATTTGCAGTTAGCATTCTGCCCGCTTCCCTGATGATCAGCGGTGACTTCAAGGAGATGTGATACCTGAGACTTTTAAAAGGCTCGCTACTTGACATACTCCTAATGGGTCTGATTGATTCTCAGGCTGTTCCCTGCCTACCCCACCCCCATGGAGGCTGCTGGAAATCAGCATAGATCCTAGCTAAACAGTAGCAAATAATAAGTTGTTCTCTCCATGTTCCCCCAGCCCAGGGGAAAAAAGTTTCTAGTCACAAACTGATGGCTCACATGTGAATGGAAACCACGGTAACGGGAAGTGGGGGGAGACTGTTTTAGCTTACCTCCCTATGGTGGTGGTTGTTGTGTGTGCACATACACACTGTGGTTCTTCAGACAGTGCATTACTTTGTGGCAAATGTAGCACATCAGAAAAAAGGGCTTGGTAGCTTTAGCTGCAACGGCCAGATGGAATGAAGGTTGGGAATCATGAATGCAGAGTGAGTCTCACCAGGCTTAATATGTCTAGAACGGCTGCCGCCTACATCTCCTCTTACTGCTTCAGCTCTAGATGCCTTTTTGCATTTATAGGTAGCTTCCGCGACAACATGGAAGCGACCTTCTAGAGAGGAAACACTAACAAGCTTTGCGATGCTACAGTGTTCTACCTCGTGCCAAACAGCTCCATGCACCTCAAAAGCTTTCTTTCTTTGATCAACCCAACATGGCTGAGCATCCAAGCAGCTGTGACGCCACATGTGAGAGGGGCTGTGACACATGGCAGGCGAGGGGATGCCTCACCAGCCTCTGTCCACATGCCCCTTTTGTTCATTAGATTGCAAGCCCACCAACCTCTGCTTTACATGGGTTTCTCCCTCTGAATCTGCTCCACACTTGAACTGGGATACTTCTTCTTGCTTGCCTCAGAAAGAGGCACATGCAGCAAACACTCTGGCTTCCATGGGGTTGAAGTGGAACCTGCAGTACGAAGGTGAGAGTCCCATCCATTCCTGCGGCTGCTCTTCCCTTTGGCCTTGGCTGCTATGGCAGTGTGGACCTCGGAAGGCTCTCCGTGAGGAAATGTGGCCTTTGGGCTGAACAAGTTTCCTCACACTTGCTGTAAAGACGCAGTTCTGACACCGGCTGCTTTCTTCAGTAGCACACGGCTCAATGTCCCTGCAGGAAAGGTGATATCCAAACGTAATAAGAAAACCTTAGAACTAGAAACAAGCCTTACAAGGTGCTTTCCTCAGGGCTCTTTGCAAAGCCTTGCAGTTATTAATCTATTCCAGAGGCCAGTTTTGACCCTCTAGGCCTCCCCATTTGACCTGTAAGTTTGTTTCCCCTGCAGGCCCCGCCCTTGATGTCAAAGTGATGTCAGGCAAGGGGCTGGATCAGCTGCACCCTGTGCAAAGCAGGATTGACCTTCCTGCGCACCAGCTGAGGGGCAGGGAGTTCAGTCTTGCTTTGTTCAGGTGCATGAGCAAGTTCCCTGTGGGAACTCAGATGATGTCAGATGACTGAGAGGTGGGGTGTTTCTGCCTATCTGTTGGCTCACAGGGTAGGGGTTGATGAAGATCTGGCCCACTGAACCAAAAAGGTTCCTCTTCAGTCAGTCATGCTCTTTTTTGGGGGGCGGGGAATAAAAGGTAAAGGACCTCCGACAGTTAAGTCCAGTCACAAATGACTCTGGGGTTGCAGTGATCATCTCGCTTTACTGGCCAAGGGAGCTGACGTTTGTTCGCAGTTTTTCCGGGTCATGTGGCCAGCATGACTAAGCCGCTTCTGGCGAACCAGAGCAGCGCATGGAAATGCCAATTATCTTCCCTCCGGAGCAGTATGTACCGGTATTTATCTACTTGCACTTTGACGTGCTTTTGAACTGCTAGGTTGGCAGGAGCTGGGACAGAGCAACAAGAGCTCACCCCGTCGTGGGGAATTGAACCACCGACCTTCTGATCGGCAAGCCCTATGCCTAGTGGTTTAGACCACAGCGCCACCTGCATCCCTTTGGGGAAATACTCCATTCCATTTCCCCCACAGCAGTCATTCAACATTCTGTGACCACTAAGAATGCACAGTCTTTGTTTTTTGGATTATTTTCTAAATATTTTGTTTCTATTTCCAGGAACTGTGGGTTTTGCATGGATGGTGCCCCTTTGACTATATGAGCATTGGCACTGAAATGATGAATTTGTGTGCGCGTGCTCTCTCTCTCTAATAACATTACTGATACGCTAAAAGCCCACCCCCCCACCATCAGAGGGAAGGGGCTGCCTTCTTCAGTAGCATGTGGCTCTGTTCCCCTCAATGAGTCACACAGATAATCTAGTAAAACAAATTCCTTGATCTGGAAATACATCTCTGTCGTAGAGTTAAAAGCTGAACCCCAGCTTTCTATTTTCAGCTTTTATTTAATTTAGAATAGTTTTGTTGCCACTTTATAATCCTGAGGGTCTCTCAAACTGCAAAAAAAAAATCTCAATAAAAATCACATCCAGGTCTGGTATCAGGGACATTAATGCCAGAGTGTCTCTGTGGTGCCAGGATTAGTCAGCAAGCATTTCCTGCCTTGGTCTTCCCTTTGGCTGCCATGTGGCTTCTGCCTAGTAGGCAGCAGAGCTTCCTTCTAGGCACAGGACTGGTGCTGGACAGCTGGACCTTGCTCAGCTCCTGACGGAGGTGCATCTTCCCTTTCTGGCAGTTGCCAGGCAACAGCTCCCTCTGAGGCAAGAGAGTCGGGCTGAGCATCTGGAACAATGTGGGAACCTCTGTTCAAAGGCAGCACTTAGGAAATTCATTGCCACATATGCCATGGCAGCTCCCACTGCCACAACCTCAAGGAAAGTCCAAAATCCAGGGAGCTGTGTTGATCCAGGAGACATGAATTTACATCCCTGATCATCCATGAGGCACAACTGTGGTTCTGTGCATAATTTCCTGGCAGTGAACTGCATTGAACTCAGTAGTGCTTACTTCTGACTGCATAGGTTCAACTTGTAAATCACACTGAACTTTAAGGCAAGACCTAGGAACACCTTCAGCCAACTGATATACAACATATAGCTTAGAAAAGCAAACAACTCTGCAAAGTGGTGTTATCATTTTAAATTGCGAGCATGAAGTAGGAACCCCAACAAAAGAAAGCCGTCTCCAGCCTCGCCTTGTTTATTCCCCATCCTTCTCCGACTTCCTTTATGTAATTTGCAAGAAACTTGAAATCTTCTTTACCACCTCATTCCATTGTCAAAGCAATGAAGGTTCATCAGCTACCCCCTGGTAAACAGATTTGGCAGATTTGATCTTGTTTCAAAAGCATGCAAAACTTGTTTGACCAGGGACTTGTTGTTGTTGGCATCCGCCTGTCTTAAGAGACAATGGAGTACACTTTGGGGTGTGTGTGTGTGTGAAGTAATACCACTGGAGAATCACAGCACCTGCTGTGGCTGCAGAGACCAGTAACTTGTAACTGCTACCTCCTGCATCGTTTTTGCTGTGTTAGCAGCACCAAAGGAACCTCCCTGTGGCGCAGGGGGTCCTGGGCAGCCCAGACAACAAGACCCCCTGTCTCGGCCTCACTGATGTGGTCCAAAGGAAAGCAGAGCAATACATTTGGCACCAGCTTGGCTGCAAGAGTTTCCGGAAGGAGGCATACAAGAGACTACTGTGGAACAAAAGGAGTATGTGAGTAGCACACCACATGAGTGCAGTTCTCTCATGTTTTAAAAAACTATTGTCTGTCACTGGCCTAGAATTAAATATATTTCTGCTAAAATGAAAAAAGTAGCTCCCGCTATGTTTATCCTGATTTCTCAGCACTCAGCAAAACCCTCACGATGCATCTCTCTGAAGGGTCAACTCATTCTCTCTGTTGCTTGTGGCAGCAGCCCCGTGCCCAGAGTTTCCCCTGTGTTAAGTGCTCATGCTGCTCTTTCTCACTGAATTCAGATGGAGTTCAGCCTAGGAGATGGCCAGGAGATTTGAACATCCTGCTCTTCTGACCCAGGTAGTAGCTGGTGATGATGTGTATGAAACATTTCTGTCAAGGTTGTAGTGTTCTGCACACCAGCAGTGCAAGCTGCCGAGTATCAATTACTGATGGGAGTACAACAGTATGGAACTGGGCAGGTGCCAGCTCATGGCTCCTTCGCACAACACTGCAGCTTGGCATGATGCGGCTTCTGGCAAGGGTGCTAAAGAGAAGCTTTAATCCGCCCCCCCCCCCCCGTGTTAATGAGATTCAAGCAGGATGTTCAAATGGGAGGAGGGGAGGTAAAGGGGATTTAAAAGAAATTCACGAGCCCCACCCTTGACTCACCACCATTTCCCCTCTTCTAAAATAAACCAAAGAAGCCATCACAAAAGGCAAGGGGGACAGATCCCCTCCATATATCAAACACTGGTTTTCAGCTACTGCAAGTCTTAGATACTTAGAACACATAATCTAAGACACAAGGCACAGGTTTTAATATAATGGAAGATTTTCACATTCTTTATTGGAATAACTCAGGTGAATATAAACTGTTAACCATCAGGGCTGTGTGATACTGAGGAAAACACAGGAAAACCTGAGAATATGTTAGTCTTGTTAGAATTCACCTTTGAGGAAGCTTCATTTACTATAAACTAAACTAAGCTACTTTCTGCTCCTTGTGGTTTCAAAATTCTGTTCTGAGGTTCTAAACAACTTCAGCCTTTGAACATTGTTGTTGTCCTTCAACCACAGATCACAGGACAGTTCACAACATAAAAATACACAAGAATACATCACAAAGCAAAACGAAGAATATCAACAAGCCAATAAACCCTTTCCTTGATTTACACCATCATAATAACTTACGTACATTTCCCCCCCAAATGACCTACAGATATTGAAAGATAATATGTAGTATTTGCGGCTGAGTTGGGTTTTGAAACCAGGTTTCACAAGGCCAAGGCCACAGCATTATTTGCTGTGGCACACAGTATTCAAGCTCTGATGTTCCAGAAAATGTAGGTCATGTTTTGTTTGTGGCTTTTATCTTGCTATCTGAATGTGTTCCTTGCACTTCTGTTACCTTTAAATCTTGTTCACTGGGTTTTTTCTTCTGGCGTACCTCAGTGCCCAATGTGCTCTTCCAATTTACTCTTTGTATCTGGTGAAAGTTAGGTTAGGCTTAGTAAATTTGTATTTATATGTTAATAATTTGCACTTCATGAAATTGACCCTTGACTATGGATTTGAAAGTGCACGTCACAATAAACTGCTTGATTTTTCAGATGCCGCAGGACTTTTTCACTGTGACAGAGACTTGAACCTTGGAGGCATGTTCCTCAACAGCCTTCTTACGAAAAGGATATCCTCCCAAATGTTGTTTCAGACCCCCAGTCACTGTAGTACAAATGCCTACATTGAAAATGTGCAACCAGCCATGAGTTGAGCAGTCTGCATAAATGCAGGACATTTCCTTTTTTCCAGGCTTCATTGGAGAACTCCACTGGAGGCTGGATGGGGTTGGGGCTGGTGAGGCAGTCGTGGGCTCTCCCATCCATTTTTTTTTCACCTGCTTCTATCATTTGTCTCAACTCCCAGCCCCCACCCTACCCACATGCTTGGCGAAGAAGCGTGTGAATGGCAGCACCAGATGGAAGAGAGACAGGAAAAGACCCATTCTCAAATTTAAAGGGGGAAACTCTGGGTTGCAAACTGACAACTGTGCTGAAACTGACCAGAGGCTTCCAATAGGGTAAACACCATGTGTTTTCCTGTAGAAACACCATTGTGCACAACTAGATGCCCTCATCTGCCCCAGCTGCAACAAAATATGCCTCTCCTGAATTGGTCTCAACACCCACAGCAGGAGCTGTAACTCTCCAACGGGTTGACTTTGCCCCCCAATGGCACACTCTTCCTGAGACAGACAGATGCCATCAAGAAAACCAAGATCAGCTGGCTCTGATTTATATTATAGTATAGAAAAAATAGGGGGTTTGGCTTTTGATGCCCAACTCCTCAAGGGACTGAGTCCCCTAAGTCCATGATCAGTCAGAGATGAATGGATGGAGGCAAGATCCATAGAAAGCAAGGCAGATCTTTATTTTTCTGTTGCAACCAAGTTCCCTCTCCTCCTTGCAAGGAGGTGGGAGAGACCCAGAACACTGGTGCGTAAGCCCTTATAAAGACTTTTGAAATTGCCCACCCTGTAACCCAAGACCACCCCCAAAACATCATACCTACGTCACAGAAAGAGGTGGTCTTCAGCAGAAATTTGAGTGTGTTGCTTCTCTCCTGTCTGCCAGGATACCAGATAATGCCTTACTTGATTGCATTTTCTGGGCTGCCTGGCCATTCTTTTGAGATGGTAAATGCTTTAGTTACTGAACCTCTTACACTGGGCTGTGATTTGCTTAGCTTAACAGATACAGTGGTACCTCGCAAGACGAATGCCTCGCAAGACGAAAAACTCGCAAGACGAAAGAGTTTTTTGTTTTTTGAGTTGCTTCGCAAGACGAATTTCCCTATGGGCTTGCTTCGCAAGACGAAAACGTCTTGCGCCTTTTTCTTAAAACCATCAATGCATTCCTATGGGAAACCGTCAATGCATTTCCTATGGGAAACCGTGCTTCGCAAGACGAAAAATTCACAAGACGAAAAAACTCGCAGAACGAATTAATTTCGTCTTGCGAGGCACCACTGTACTTGTCAGACTGTTTTTGCAGGGAGGTGTAAGTCGCTACAGTCCAAAAACAATTGGAAAGCTTTACCCATTTCCTTCCTCCTTGCAGAGAAATACTTGAGGTTAATTTGGGAGAGTCAAAATGGCTTCAGGATTGCTCTCCTGTACTATTTCAGAGATGTGGTTTATATATGTTTGCCTTGTACATTTATGAACATTGATTCTGTATTTGAGACCTTAGAATTCTTATAACAATGGTCATCAATGTGCATGGTGCTTTAGTCTAATATTTATTTAGCTGTGATTCCTGCATTGCCGGGGTTGGACTCGATGACACTTTGTGTCCCTTCCAAGTGCAGAGTTCTATGAATCATAGAATTGTCGCTTTGGAAAGAACCATGAGGGTCATCTAGTCCTACCCCCTGCAGTGTAGGAATATTTCGTCCAATGTGGGGCTCAAACCCCAAACCCTGAGATTAAGAGTCTCATGCTCTACCAACTGGGCTGTGATTTGTATTATAAGATAAACAGGAAAGCAAGAGGACGTCTTCTTCTTTTCCCTATTTTTTATATATGTTGTGGTGTTGGTTATATCTTTTTGGTAATGCACTATATTGTTTTTTCTTATGCTGTCTTTTTTGTTTTTCTTTGTGTTTTGTTTGGTCATAAGTGTCATAATTGTGGAAAATGTAATAATTTTTTTTTTTGAAAAAAGAAAAAGGAAATCAAGAGGACGTGAGTGGAGGCAGAGCAAACATGTTGTTTCAGTTGCATTGCTTAGGCTTAGGTCTAGTGTACGCTGCTGCTTAGCTATTTACTCAGAAGTAAATCCCACTGTGCCCAATGGGAGGCTTCCTCCTTAGCGATGGGTAACTCCGGACTGCAGCCGCATCCATCCGTCAGTCCGTTTGGTTCCAGAAGAATTTTGAACCGGCGCCCTCTCGTGGGGAATCGTCGTAAAACACACGCCACGGCTCTTTTCAGTTACAGGTAACTCGCATCTTACACTTGCACGACCACAGGTTTACGCGGGTGGCGGGGAAATGAAGAAAGGGCGAGTTGGCGCGGGGGGGGGGACGGGACGGGGACGGGGACCTGTCCGTGGAAAGAGCCCTCGCGAGTCCTTCCCGGAACCTGAAAGGCTCCAAAAGCGCTTTCCGCGGTGTGTTCCCCCGTTTGTGTTTTCCTGCTGCTCACGGAAAAACCTGCCCGGGCCGGAGCTTCAGGCCTCCGCTTCCCTTGCTTCCCCGAGCCCCGGAGGCGAGGCGGAGGGCGAGGACGTGTTTCCCCGCGGAGCCCTCTCACTGCAGCGCCGCGCCGAAGAAGCGCGCCCGGGGCAGCAGCCGGCGAGGGCAGCGCTGCGCCTGGGAAGCCTCGGCGGGAAAGAAGTCTCCGCCCAGGCGAGGCAGGGAAGGCCGGCCGAGGGGCGGAGAGCAGGAAGAGCGCACCGGAGCGCGCGGAGGAAGACGGCGCCGCGCCCGAGAGGACGTTTCCTGGCGCGCGCCTCCGGCCGGTCTCCGCTTGGGGGCGACGGGCCCGGGAGCTGCGCGCCGGCTCGGCTGCCTTTGGTCGGCTGCAGCGCGCGGCCGGGCCGGGCTCCTCCTCCCCCCGCGCGGCGGCGCCTGCTCCGCGGCCTCCCGCGCCGGCAGCTGCGCGCCTCGGCCCCCGCCAGCAGCAGCTCCGCGGAGGCGAGCGAGCGAGCGAGTGCCCGGGGTGGGTCGGGGCACCGGAGGGGGGCGGCGGGCGAGGGCGGGGCTGCGCCCTCCTTTCCTTTGGGCAGATGGAAACCGGGGAGCCTCCGAGCGGGGCGAGCCCCGGGCGGGGGGTGGGCTCTGCAGGGCCGGCGCCATCCTTAGGGCAGCCGGGCAGCCGCCCAGGGCGCAGACCTCTCGAGGGGCGCAGTCTTATGCAGAAAGACCTTCGTTGTATCTTACAAAGTTCTGATAACATTTTACTTTTGTATTTTATATTTTGAAGGATGTTCTAATTTGTACAAGACATGTTATTTTTTGACAAATCGAGGTGAGCAACCAAAAAAATTGGGTGGACATACTTCGCCTTCCTAGTGTGCAAACTAGATTGGCACCAGCTGGGCTGAACTTTGCAGAGTCTGGGTGCTGCTGCGTAGGCCTGGGCACTGTAATGCCAGAGGGACTTTCCTACCATGGTTCAGGGGCTGGGCATGGTGTGCCTTTCTTGCGTTCCTCCTTCCACTCCACTTCCTTCACTGACTGGAGAACCCATTTTTGGAGATACCTTAAGAAATGTTGCTGGATGCAACTCCCCTGATCTCTTACTGTTGCTCAAACCGGCTGGGGCTTTTGGGAGTCCCTGCAGTACCGCCGGTTCCTCCATCCCTGTCTTTAAACAGTCCTGGCATCAATGAATTGTGGGTTTCCCATTGGGGCCTCTGGTCAGTCAAGGTGAGAACAGGATGCTGGGTTGGAAAGGCCATTGACATGGTCCGGCAGAGCTCTTCTTCCGTTCTGATTCACGGTTGTTGATTCTGAGTGTGTATACTTCCTCTAGAGTAGAAAAGATAGCTGGAGGAGGAGAGTGGCTGCCAATATATATATCCACATATATGTGTGCTTATATATGTGCATATATGCACATGCTCCCTCCCTTGCCTTCCAGAGCCATATTCTCTCGCAGGGGCTCCCCCACTTACATAGAGAGAAAGACACATCACCTGCCCCCCCCCACACGAAGATGTATCATCAGGATGGGGAGGGAGGGCAGGTTTAACGCCCCCCCCATCCCACGCACACTGCTATTCGCTTTTCTTAACTCATTTTTATTGGACTCCCCCACCCCAGCAATCCTGAGGAACATCACCCACGAATCCCATCTCTGCTGAAGTGTGGGTGAGATTTTCCCTGCTCTTCTGACGTTTGAGGCGGAGGGGGGGGGGAGTGTGGCCTTGGCAGAGGTGCCATGGGCCAGATCCAGCCTGTAGCCTAGTGGTTCTTCCTCACTGGCCTGTACAGATACTTTAACAATGTCCTGCTGGGACAAATGTCCTGATTTGTTTGCAGTGGGAGGAATATCGGTGTCGCACTCTTCCAGTTCAGCTTGCATGGCAGATTCATCTTCCCTCCTCCTCCCATGTGCTGTTCTGGGGGTTCTCCAACACCCACCCTCTCCCACCCACACCGCTGATTCAGTGGAAGTAGGCCAGAGCTGCATCCCTTCTCTTAGTGTGTGCTTATAAAGTGTTGCCTTACCATATGTTAGGAACAAGCACGTTCTTGTAATGCGGCGTCAAAGGAGTACATTTTCTGGATGCCGTTTCCATTTAATCCTGTCCTCCTTGCGCTACAACTTGCTACGAGCATGGGCGCTAGTATTAGGTGCTGTCCTGCTCCTCTTGACAGGAGTTATAAATAGTTGCCCCCTGCTGTTTTATATAATGTTTTGCTTTTAGGCAGAGATGGACTTCCCTCCATAAAAAGGTAAATGACCCCGGACAGTTAAGTCCAGTCGCGAAAGACTCTGGGGTTGCGGCGCTCATCTCACTTTATTGGCTAAGGGAGCTGACGTTTGTCCGCAGACAGTTTTTCTGGGTCATGTGGCTAGCATGACTAAGCCACTTCTGGCAAAATCAAATGCTGTTTACCTTCCCGCCGGAGTGGTACCTATTTATCTACTTGCACTTTGACGTGCTTTTGAACTACTAGATTGGCAGGAGCTGGGACCGAGCAACGGGTGCTCACCCCGTCGCGGGGATTTGAACCGCCGACCTTCCAACTGGCAAGCCCCTTCCCTCCATATCTCCTTAATTCAGTGCAGCCTGAGCACGCAACTCTTGCTAGACTGCCATGGCCTTAGGGAGTGGGGCAGGTGGTAGCAGCTGTCAGTCAAAGGAATGGGACTCAAAGAGCAGCATCCTACTGGGAGCAAGGGGCTTTGCCTAGGACTTTCCTAATGGGTGTTTCCTAAGGCGGTTTTGGGTTCTTTTTGCTTCTGCAGACTCTTTGGAACACACCAACATTCATGGATTCTGCTGGGTTGTCAGAGGCCGGTCAGGTATCTGCCGATGCCAGGACACACTTCAAAGTCTGCAGGTTCATCATGGAGGCAGGTGAGAGGGGTGCTGGGCTCTGCATTTTGTTGCAGCTGAGGAACGCTTGGTCAGTAGTGCCCCAGTTCTTGTGAGAAAGGAGGGTTATGTTGGAAGGGGAAAGGTGATTTGAGGAGACACAGGACCAGGTGTGGCAATCTTTGTGTCTTGGAGGGTAGAGGGTCCTGCCTGGTTGGGTTGGAGGCAAGCCCAGAGCTGCGAAATGGAGGAGTCGGTGGGCGTCATTGTTAGTCAGTGAGAAACAGGAAAACAATTCAAGCAGTATGCTCTTTTAAAATTAATGCTGTTTTCAGTTAGCTGTAATAAATTGTTAAGCTCAATGACATTTTGTTTTTAAAAACAAATTGCATAGTGTTGGTACTTTTGCACTCACAGGAAAACTGAAAGGTGGTGGAGGCAGGCTTGGGGTAAAAACATTGTCTGAATAATTTGTCTTATATCTCCAAAAGGAAAAGGCTGATTGCTTCATTTTAGAACGGAAGCTAAAACGTCAAGGAAAATCAAGAAATATTGTTTAGGAGGAAATCTGCCCTGATTGAGGGAAGGGGGAGCCCATAGGAATCTCGAGGGTGGAAGCGACATTTAGGTGCCTACAGGCAGAAAATCTGAAAGCCCCTTCCTCCCAATGGTTAAAATGGGATGTAATCCACTGGGAAAAAATTCTGAGTCTGCATCACTGAAAGGAATTGGATCTGCGCATGGTTTTGCACAGCTCCCATTCATTTTAGAGAGGTTTGCGCAGGAGAACTTCCCAGTGGATTTTCCCTCACCACAACCTTGTTAGTTTGCCCTCTCCCTCTTCTGCACTCTGCTTTGTGGCCAAGCCACCTGTGAGTCAAGGGGCCCTGCACTTTGCTTCCCCCCTCAGCCCCCGGTCCTCGCCTTGCTGATTCTCTTTTGGATTGACAGGTGTGAAGCTGGGCTTGCGCTCTGTCCCCATTGCCACAGCATGCACCATTTACCACCGGTTCTTTATGGAGGTGCCTCTGGAACCTTATGATCCCTACTTAGTAGCTATGGCTGCCCTTTACCTGGCGGGGAAGGTAGAAGAGCAGCACCTGAGGACAAGGGACATCATCAATGTCAGCCACAGGTAATAGGATGTATGGTATGAGGGATTATACAGTTGTGCCCCTCCTCACTCATCTTGCCATTGTATCCTCCGCTTTCCACAGTGGCTGGGTGTGCTTGCAAGAGCAAGGAATAACAAAACCATCCCTCTTTTAATTTGGTTAAAGACATACACATCCCCACTTGCTTTTCTGAACTGCTTAAATCCAGTTTCCTCTTGACTGGCTTATGTCAAAGTTTATTCACAAGTGGCAGTGCAGACATTTGCCCCGTATAGTAAAATTTGTAGGTCAACCCTAATGTGAACAGCCCATGTGGCATAAACGAAAAAGGACCCCTTGCTGCAGCCATCAGCCAGACTAAAGAGAAAACCGACTTAAAAAGTGAAATAAATGCTTTATCCATTAGGCTTTCTCCTTGTTGATTAAAAGGGCCCCCCCCAATTAATCAACTAACAGCTGTAGTTGATAAATCTACTAGTTATGGGGAACAAAGGCTGTAGCCCCAGTCAGAATTCTAGGCAAGGGATTTGGCTTTCCACAAGATTTCCATAGAAGATTCTTCAGGCTTAGAAGGAACGCCTCCCTCTGTAAGACATTTGCACGCAGCTTTTTTTGGGTGTTCAGAGAAAGAGAAAAATCAGTTTAATTTGTCACCTGCAAGAAGGAACCCCATAAACCCCCAGAATTTTTCCTCTTCTCCCCCACAGGTACTTGCACCCACGAAGTGACCCCCTGGAACTGGACATGCATTTCTGGGAGCTGAGAGACAGCATTGTCCAGTGTGAGCTGCTCATGCTGCGGGTGCTGTGCTTCCGTGTCTCCTTCCAGCACTCCCATAAGGTGCGGGCTGCTCAGGGTGGGGCTCAGGATGCAAACGGGGTGCTTGACTTGCTTGGGAGGCAAAGGGCTACACCTTCACGACTCTCCTCCCACCTGGAGGAACTGTTCCTTGCACCCCAAGCCTCTGGGTTCTGCTTCCACCTTCCAGATGGGAACAGACTGCAGAGGATTAGACTAGGAGGAACAGATCAGAAGTCACAGTTCTGGCCAGAGAAGGGAAGGGAAGGCAGACATAGTAGCGGGGAGGAAAGATGGTACCCAGCAACACTCGTTCCCCTAATGGTGGGGGAATGAACCCAGGCAGGCTGGGAGCCAGCACTCCTGACTTTGGAGCCCTTCTCTGTGGTTGAGAGCAGGTGCAGTAGGATTGGACGCTGGGGCAGCAAGATGTAGGAATGCAAAAGCCGGTGTGGTGGCATGAATAAAGTACTGGGCTTGCGGGAGAGACCTGAGTTCAAATCCCGCACAAGTCATGAAGCTTACTGGGCAAATAGCTTGCCAGTTTCATCTGTGTTCCAGGGTTATTGTGAGAATAAAAGCAACACCTATTTTGCTTTGAAGAGTTGTGTAGAGATTTTTCCACTACCAAGTGGCCAGGTGGGTCTTCAGTGGGGCTGGGGAAGCTGTGACTTCCACCGTTCTCAATCATTAGTTGGGCTCAGGTCGTGCCTGATGGGAGTCCAGCAACACTGAGGGCCACAGTGTCCCTGGTGTTCAGGAGTCATCCAGGTTTTTTCCTAAACCAAGGTGACCTCCGTGCTGGAGAGCCACACGCATGTGAGGACAAAGTGGGGGAAAGTTGTGAGATTGTGTTGTTAGCCCCAAGGGACTGAATTATGGGACCAGAAGCCAGTGGGGCTGAAGCAAGGGACATGGCCTTTGAAGAGCATCTGCCATGGATTTGCCACAAGCTCTAATCCCTTTTTGAAAGGAAGAGCTTTTATGAGAGATGCTGCTCACAAGCGGAGCCCCTGGGTTTTCAGCCATCGCTGACAATTACTGTTCTCTTTCTGCAGTACCTTCTCCACTACTTGTTGTCCCTGAAGCACTGGATGAACCGGCACAGCTGGGATCGGACCCCAGTGGCTGTGGCAGCCTGGGCCTTGCTGCGGGACAGCTACCACGGGCCACTGTGCCTGCAACACCCCCCTCAGCATATCGCTGCATCTGTCCTTTACCTGGCCCTGCAGTGTTACGGGGTGGAGGTGCCTGCTGATGCTGAAGCAGAGAGGCCTTGGTGGCAGGTAAGGGCACGGGAGTGAGAGGTGGGCAGGCCGCTGGCTGGGGGCAAGCAGTCGGGTATCCTCTTTCAGCCCGACCTGGACCGGGACTCTTGTCTTGGAGCTGGCCCACGCAGCAGCCTCCTTCCTTCTTAATGGTCCGTTTTTATGCTGAATCAGAAGTACTGTGGTACCTCTAGATGTGAAGGGGATCCGTTCCGGAGCCCCGTTCGTGTCTAGAAGCAAACGTAACCCATGTCTGCGCGTGCGCAGGTCACGTTTTGGCGCTTCTGCGCATGCTCATGACGTCATTTTGAGTGCGCATGGGCAAGCGGTGAAACCCGGAAGTAACGCACTCCATTACTTCTGGGTTGCCACGGAGTGCAACTCAAATGCGCTCATCCCGAAGCACATCCAACCCGAGGTATGACTGTACAGGAAATGCCAGCCATTGGCTACTGCGCCTCTGCAGTCCATGGACTCCATGCTTCACACCAGCCACTTCCCTGCCTGTTATACAGTCATACCTTGTGTTGCGCTCCGCTCTTCTTACGGACTTTCAGCTTATGAATGTGGCAAAACCATATGGCAGTGTGCTGCCATAACCAAAGCTGCCGCCGCTTCTGCTGCCACTGGAGCAGACTGGGAGGACACAGCAACCTGCTGGGAGCGGCGGCTTTGGACCCGGCAGGTTGGCCTCTCCAAGAGGCCCTTCGTATTTTGGCAGCGGCGGCAAGGGTTCCTCATCTTGCCCTTTGTCATCCTTCTCAGACTCATTCCTCTTCCACACAGAACATTTTGCTTAGGCCCAACCGCCCCTGGCGCACAGGAAGGAGCGGCCCAGAAAAAAGGGAGCGAGGCAGAGCGCAACCACCGCAGCAGCCCGGAGAGCGTGCGCACACTGGCACCGGCTCCTCAACGCACTCCCTGCAGCTGCATCAACACCACAGTTGTCACAGTGCCCCCTTCCCCTTTCTGCCATGGGGGAGGTGGGGAAGTAGCTGCTTTCTGTGGCTATGAAACACTTCCCTTCGCCACTATAGACGGCGGCAAGAGCAGCCACCAGGGTGCAGACTATAGAAATTTTGTTATTAAATACACCAAGAAAGAAGCACACCAAGAACTCAGGCCAGTGTAAGTTTCAATAGTGGGAGTGGGCCCTACTCGCAAATCAATAGTCAATAGTAACAAAAACTAATCCATTCAAAAGTATGTATTCTGACAAGGATTACAAACTCAAATAGAGATTATGAACTCTAACAGAGATTACAGACTCAAATTCATAAAAATATGTATAACACAATAATTCATTACAGAATTAGAGATAAGAGTTTATGAGTAGAGATAAATTCATGTTAGTCCAGATTCGTCGTGGAAGTCTTAGTTTCATTGAGCAGAAGTCAGAAGTCAGTTATGGATTAGAAACTAGGACAGGGCCCTGTTTCGATGTATTCACCTACATCAGCTAATTTTTAAAGGGTCGTGTAAGTTTGAAGACTTTCGGATAAATATATCCTGTTATTTTCTACGTTTCTCAGGGATAACAAGTGTGGGTAGATCAACGTGTATCTTGAGCTTGAGTTTGTAAACTCTATTTGAGTTTGTAATCCTTGTCAGAATACATACTTTTGAATGAATTAGTTTTTGTTAAAGGTAAAGGTGACCGACTCTGGGGTTGGGTGCTCATCTCTCTCAAGAGGCCGGGGGCCAGCGCCGTCCGAAGACACTTCCGGGTCACGTGGCCAGCGTGACGAAGCTGCTCTGGCGAGCCAGCACCAGCGCAGCACATGGAAACGCCGTTTACCTTCCCGCTATAAAGCGGTACCTATTTATCTACTTGCACTTAGGGGTGCTTTCGAACTGCTAGGTGGGCAGGAGCTGGGACCGAACGACGGGAGCTCACCCCGCCGCGGGGATTCGAACCGCCAACCTTACGATCAGCAAGTCCTAGGCACTGAGGTTTTACCCACAGCGCCATCCGCGTCCCATTAGTTTTTGTTACTATTGACTATTGATTTGGGAGTAGGGACCACTCCCACTATTGAAACTTACATTGGCCTGAGTTCTTGGTGTGCTTTTTTCTTGGGCTATAGAAATCTGCCATCTTGAGCCTGCAGAAGCATTGTGGGGAGTGAGGGAGAGGAAGGGTTATTATGGGGTTAGTTCTGCTGGGAATGGTGGTATTATTGAAGGAAAAAACATTAAAAGTGGTTCTGGTATTAGACTAGTGCAATGTAGTGGAATATTTTTTTTGGGGGGGGGGAGGAGAGGTCCAGGTATGGTGTACTAGCAGAAAAAGCACTGTCCCAACTCCTCCCGAGAACATCTTGCAGAGTGTAGTAGTGTGTTGAAGTCAGGTACGGGAGTTTCTGTGAACTCAAGGGGATAGGCGAGAGAGGCAGGGTCCAGCGTGGTTGACAATTAAGGCTGGAGACAGAAAAATAAAAAATAAATAAGCAGCTGAAGGTGACTAGAGAGAAGCTTCACTTCCATAGTGCATATGCACATTGCTTTTGTCTTCCTGTTCCCTCTAGTGAAACAGGTATCCAACGCCTGTTGCAGAGTTGAAAACAGGCAGGGTAAACGTACCACAAGCAGCAATCTACCTTTCTAATCACTGTAAACTGGAAAACCACCACCACTGTCTGTTTCCACCTTAGTGACTTCCCTTCTCTGCAGAACCTTTTCCTTCCTACCTGGTTCCTTATGAGGAACAGTTGAAGGAGCTGGGTATGTTTATCCCCAAAAAGAGGAGACTGAGAGGTATAATAAAGGTAAAGGGACCCCTGACCATTAGGTCCAGTCGCGGCTGACTCTGGGGTTGCGGCGCTCATCTTGCCGGCGTACAGCTTCTGGGTCATGTGACCAGCATGACTAAGCCGCTTCTGGGGAACCAGAGCAGCGCACAGAAACACCGTTTACCTTCCTGCCAGAGCGATACCTATTTATCTACTTGCACTTTGATGTGCTTTCGAACTGCTAGGTTGGCAGGAGCTGGGACCGAGCAATGGGAGCTCACCCCATTGCGGGGATTCGAACCACCGACCTTCTGTTTGGCAAGCCCAAGAGGCTCAGTGGTTTAACCCACAGCGCCACCCGCATCTCTGAGAGGTATAATAGCCACCTTCAAATATCTCAAGAGCTGTTGCTTGGAAGAGGGAACAAGCTTATTTTCTCCTGCTCTAAGGTAGGAGAATGGACTTGAGTTACAAGAAAGGAGATTCTGACTAAGTATCAGGAAGAGCTTTCTGACAGCAAGAGCTGTTTGACAGCAGAGCGGTCTCGCTCGCTTGGGAGGTGGTGACCTCTAATTCCTTGCAGGTTTTTAAGCAGAGGTTAGATGGCCATCTGTCATGGATGCTTTAGCTGGGATTCCTTCATTGCAGGGCATTGGACTAAGTGATTCTTGGGGTCCCTTCCAACTCTACAATTCTCTTCTGGTTTTCTCTCCTTCTAGGTGTTCAGCGAAGATCTCTCCAAGAATGTCATTGACCAGATTGTCTTGGGCTTGATCCAGATCTATACTCTGGATACAGAAATTTCTTAAGTACATCGGGCTGTAAGGAGAAAGCTTCAGCGTCCCAAGTCGACTGGTCACTTTACGTGGGGTTGAGGTGAAAGTGTTGCCCCCTCAAAACACACCAAATTTGTATCCTGTTTTTTTTTTGAGCGACCCAGTAGAACGGAACGGGCTGGATTGGTGTTTGTGCCTGGATAGACTGTGTTCTGTGGTGTCCCTGAATCAGCCTCCAGCCTGGAATTAGTCTGAAGCCTTCCATCCTCTACTCCCAACTTGGTGCCAGCTCAGAGCCCATGGGGAAAGAAGACCATGGGGAAGGAACCTGTTGCCTCCCTACTACAGGTGAAACATGTTGCCAGGATATTTCCCCCTCCTGTTTCTGGAATGGTTCCCCAAAGCTTCGACGTACCAGTCATAGATCTTGGATGAAGTACCGTGACTCCATGACATCTGACAAAGACTCCAGTGCTGTGAATGCCTTAATTCCAGAGTAAGAAAAATTCATGGATGAACTATGGCTGCCAATGGATAGAAAAAATGGCACCACTCATTTCAAGCCTCATCATCCCCCCTGCAGTTCTTTCCTCCCAGTGTTAGAAACTCAGACATATAAACTAGGAGCCAATTGGCACCTTGAATCCAGGTTGCGGTTGCCCCAACAGAATGCCTCTTCACCAGGGGGTTGGACTAGATGACCCAAGTTCCATCTGACAAGCTGAAATTTTGGCACTGATTGAACAGTCAGAAGTTCAATCCTTGAGTTCTTCCCTTAGCCCTTTCAAAACTCTAGAACTCGAGTTTTGTCCAGCTACACGGCAGCATCTTCAGGACATGCCAAAGTCTGTATGCTGATAGCACAAAATAATTAACGTGATATTTATTGCCATGGAATGTGATGGCTCTTAAAAAGGATTAGGCAAATTCATAAAGCCTTTGTCTGTCACTGCTATTAGCCTTGGTAGCTACTGAATGCCTTACAGGGAGTAATTCATAAATAAAATTAAAAATAATAAGTAACGTGTCCACAGACAGGATACCTTCTGAGTGCCGTTTCATTCTTATACCTCTGCCTGTTCCACTTGGGATGGGGGTCAATTCTCCATGCTTCATAATGGCCAGATAGCAATTGTTAGCCCGTCCTAGTGTGGCAGAGAAAGCTCAGGGAGGCTGCCTGCCTTTGGCAACTTTCAAGGACATGCTGCAAGTCAGGTCGAAATGATGAGCCACTGCTGCTGCTGCCATGTGCACTACAGTCACCCCGTCCCATTTGTGGTTTGGGGTGGTTTTGCCCCACCCCACTGTGAATGAGCGGAGGCAGATGCCAGTAGAGCCCTTTCTAGGGCATAGCTCTTGCGCCAGAGCCCCCTGCTGCCTGTGCCACTGATGGCTGCCAGCTCACCACTTGTTAACTAGATCTATTCCAGATTGACCTCTCATTGCAGTACATTTGCAGCTCAGCTCCTGCATGTCTGCCATATTTCTACTTTAGTATATTTCTACTTTATATACTTTATATTTCTACTTTAGTGACACACATCCTGGAACTTGTAGGAATGACTCTTCAGTGGCCCATGGAAGCAAAAATGGCATTTCTTCATCTCTAGGGTGAATGCCGTTTATACTTCATATTAGAAGTCAGAATGGAAAACCAGTTCAGTTTTCAAACGGAAGTGAACGTAAGGAATGAGGATGTGTGTGCTTTTAGCCCCCCCCCCCCACCTGTGGTGTGTCTTCCAAACCTGGCAATACCCTTAGCCAGCATACTCAAAGAGACAATCTACAGAGAGTATTGTCGGGCATCAAGTGGAGAGGATGCTGGAAGTGGAGTTGTAACAAAGGAAGCATCTGCTACTGGTTAGAACAAGTTGGACTAGCCACACGGTGTTGCAGAGAGACGTGCTCCAGCTCTTCGTTCTAGCAAGCCAGCCCCTCCCCCTCTCCCCACCACTGTCAGTCAGCATCTTGTGTCCCACACTGCATGCTTAGTTTTCATTGTTTTGGGACCCCCTTCCTCTTTTAGGGTTTTCTTCTACAGTTTTTTGGGACAGTGGATGGAGCTTACTATTAGTGTATACTCCTTAGGATGGAGGAGAGTGGGAAAAAAGGTTTACCAAACTTACGCAAACTGTAGGTCCCTTATGGATGGTCCCCAGTGTGGTCCACTTGACAATGATGATGGTAGCAGCCAAAGAAAGGAAATAAACTCTACATACTATTTATTACAGCCCATTGCATTTTGAGAAAAAGTCCTTTATCAAAGGCACTGTAAATGTACAAATAACAAGAAGGATAACTGGTACAAAATGCAATAGATTATCATAAATGCATGTTAAAATTTATCCAATACCCAAGTTCGGTGGTTTATATATTACTTGTACATTTACAATGCTCTTGATAATTTTTTCCCCCAAAACAAATTGGGCTTGCAAACAATATTTTGTAGCACTTGTAGTTTATTTCTCCCCCATTTTTGCTTGAAAGTGTTGCTATCCTGGTACTATGGCTGGTTTTCTGCTTTCGCTTTGGGTAGCAGCCTGGTCTTGTTTTAATAATCAAGTCATTAAAGCAATTTAGCAATCTTGGGGGCTTTTAGCCTGATGGCTTTGTGATTTTTGGATGGCCTCTTACATTTGGACAAATGTACAAGCGCCTTTTTTTTTTACTTATTTATTATTATTATTATTTATTATTATTTTTAAAAAACCTTTCACCCTTTCCCCCTTTTTACTATGATTTAGGAAAAAAAATATCCCCAATGAAACGCAATCCCCCTCTCCCTTAGAAGGAATGCCCTTACCCTCCCGCACTTGTGAAATAGCAGAAACTCACTGATAAACACCTGGCAAATTTGTACAGCAGCAAAGTGATCTCTTTTTTGTTCGGATGGGTGTGTGTGTGTGTGTGTGCATATATAAGCCCAGACTGGGACTAAAGCTTTCCTTTGGTGGCCCATTCCGTTTACTTGAAAATTAAACACTTAAGATTTCCATTTTTATTTTTTTCCCCTTTAAACACTCAGATGAGGAAAAAGAAACTTTTTTTTTGTTTTCGTTGTTTTTCTTGGAAAGAAAAGATGACGACAAAAAGATTTACAGATGGGTTTGGCATTTGCCCTTCCGTGGAAGGGATGGCTTTTCTGACAGTGCTGCAGCTGGTATTTTCAAGCAGGTTTGCCCTGGGAAAATGCAGAGTATGTTCCACAGTTTCTAAATATTACATACTTTTAGTTACGTGTTTTTTATACGCGGAGAAAGCTGGGGCTGCAAGGGGTTGAGGGCGACTCATCTTTGCAGCGAAAGACAAAACAGTCTGGTCAGGGACAGCACCCATGAATCCTGACTCCTTCCCCATCTCCCCCTGGCTGCTGTAGGTGCAGCTCCTTTGTCACCGTGTGTGACAGAACTATGAATGGGTCTTTGGTGGCCTCTATGTAGCCCCACCTTGCGGAACTGTATCAGTGCAGACCACGGCACCAGATACTTGTAAGAAACCCTCAGCATCAGCAAAAGGGTGCTGGCCCTTCATTTAAGCTCAGTGGTTGCACTCTGCCCAGATCCATGCTTGCTGCCATGGAGAGCCAGTGGCAGTTTGGAGCTTTTCGCAGGTTCTTTCTGGCAGGAATGTTGTATAACTGAGGTTAAGATAAGCTGGTTTGGTTTGGAAGAAGATGAAGGCAAGCTTAACCTGGTGGAAGCCAGTATTCTCTCTGGGCAATAAAGGCGTTTTTCTAACCTTATGACACCATGTGCTGTTGTGCCGTGAACCTCAACTTTTCTTTCTCTGCCCTCGCCTGCTAGACCAAAGGTTCTCTAAGCCAATGCAGCGCATCCATCCAATAGCACGTCAGAGTTAAACAAGGGAAATCACACCCAGCCATGGAAGCTACTTGGTGGCCTCTGATACGGCATGAGATTCTTGATCTCAGGGTTGTGGGTCTGAGCCCCACCTTGGGCAAAAGACTGCTGCAATTTTGGACTAGATGGTCCCTTTCAACCCTAGGATTCTATGAACTCATTCTCTAACTCTCTGTCCTGACAGGATTGTTGCAGGACTAACATAGAAGAATGTGCGATAGGCTACCCTGAACCGAGAGGAAGAGTGGGATATAAACGAGCAAAGAAAACATTACCTCCTCACCACCACCTCACAGCACTTATCTGTGCATAGGATCAAGGTAGCATGTGAGCCAGGAATACACACTGTTCAGCAGCAGGAATCTCTGCCACCTTCAAACGGTTGCCTTGTGATTTAGGCGTACGAGGCAGAAATGTGTACAAATGGTACGCAGTCTCTACCGCTAACTAGTATGAGGCACAGCCCACCAGGCCATTCACCCAAACGGGCTGAACAGTAATGCATGGGAGCTGCAAGAAAAGGCTGCAGTGCTCTCCTTTCTCTGTGTAGCAGACCAGCTTCCCAGTGCGCTGGGCCTCATGGACCTGTCTCCCACCTTGTTGCTCCCAAGGGCACCCCAGTCCTCGCTGCCATGGTACCTTTTGGGATCTTTTCTGATTGTGGGGATTGCAGAGGCTGAATTTGTGGGTTTGTGGCTCCCATGGTACACAACTGTGCGAAGGAAAAAATAGTGAAGTAGAATGGATATGCATGAAGTCTCCTTAAGGAAAAGTGGAATTTTCTTAATAACCTTGTTTCTCCCAGCCCAGCATTTGCAGGTACTGTCATCGGGTCTGGAGATATGCAGTCCTTGAAACCAGTGTAAAAGGAAAAGCATTATAACATGACTAAACTCTGGAATAAAACTGAATATAAATCAGCATTATTAAGTAAAAATGAGTGGAAGCCAGAACTACTTGATGAGTAGTCATTAACTGCTGGCCACTAAGCCTGCATGCTTTCAAATGTCTTTCCGCAACCATGAGGGCTAGAAACCTATTCCTTCATTTTGGGCACAAAATATAAGATTATCAGAAATACAACTTCTTTGCCAGTCTGATCAATGCTTTGAATGAGAAATTTCAAATATCAAGAAAGTTGTTGCTTTCTTTCTTAGCAGATTAAAAGAAAAGTAGTTCAATCTTTATCTTTCCCCCCCTTCTAAACAGTCTCTTTTGCTCAGATATTTATTGGAAGCTGATCAAAATTGCCAGCTTTAGGAAGCATTTGGATTGAGAGTACTTCCAGGGAGGGGGCTTGGTGGGCAGCACACCATTTCAGGGAGGCCTGCTTTGGGTCAGGTTCTGGATAACTGCCTGAAAAGGCCCAAATTTGTGCCAGTGCAACTAGGCCCTTAATTTCCGCCACTCTGCATCTGTGCAAGAGCCAGCCCACCAGGGCTTCTGTCACTGTACTCAGCAACTGCCCCTCAGTCAATTCCCGCTCCCAAGAGGAAATAATCAGTGTTCTTTCCCCGGCAAACCCTGATATAAAATACAAGCTACAGCAAGCAATGATCTTTTTTTAAAAAAAGAAAACAAAAACAGATTTGCCCCAGGCTGAAATTCCCTTGGGGGAGAGGGGAAAGGAGAAAAGAGGGTTTGATAACAGGCATGCGTTATGGTCAGAAGGTCCGTTAATACATCTGTTGGTTGGTATCATATATATATATTTAGGATAATAGATGTCTAGATTATTCCTCTTTTTTCCTTTTTCCTTTTTTTTTGTTCTTTTTCCGGTGCAAATATAGTTCCTTTTTTAAACTTTTTTTTGGGGGGGAGGGGAAACCTGAAAAGAGGTCCCAGAAATAAATCAAAGCAACCCCCAAACGGGGGATTATCGTGGGTTCGGTGAGTGTGTTTTGTGTCCAAAGAGAAACGAAGAACAGACTAGAGAAATGGGTGGTTGTTTTTTTTTTCCTGTACACCCTCCGGGACTCAGCCACAAACCCCTCACGGGTGATTCTGAAGAAAACTTTTCTCCCCCTTCACAGTTTGTCTATCGCTTTTCATTGCATCCATTCAGTTTCTCGTCTTCATTTGCCTGAGCCAACCAGTGGCAGAAACCGTGTCCATTTCCACCCCGTCAAGAGAAAAAACCTCCAGTGTCAAGAGGAGAGACGCCATCTCCTGCCCGCTTTCTTTCCTGACTCACTCAGCTAGTCCTTGTCTCCCAGGAGGAACCGAACACCCCTGCTGTGCAGAAAGTCATGTTGACTGGTTGCATGGTGGGGTTGTGTTAGAGGGAAGTTTCCATGCTGTGGAGCGGGCTAACAGGGCTGGACGAGGAGGTAGGTGTCTTGCTGGCATCCGTGCTTAGGTAGATGCCGCTGTCAATGGCGTTGTTGTTCTTGTTGGGGGATGGTGGGGGACTGGCCCGGAAGCGCCGTCTCGGGGGACCCTCGCTCTCCTCCACGTCTGTATCATCAATGAGGGGGATGTTGTGGATGTAGTCGTTGATCAAGAACTCGGGCGTTGTCATGAAGTTATGGATGGAGGTCTTCGTATCTGGCTTCTCCAGCCCTTCGTAGAGGGAACTACGGAACGCTTTCACTACGCGGATCTGCAGGGGAGGCCAAGAGGAAAGAGAGGACAGAGAATGAGAGCTTGACTCTTGAGAGCCGGAACGGACGCCAGGCCACATTGGTGGGACTTGCTAACTTTGTCCTTTGCCAAGCTGGCTTGGTCAAGGAGAAGGCTGAGGAGAAGGGATAGGACCTCGCAGTCCTAACACTTAATTTTCCTCCTCATTTCAGCCCATGTCAGGCCAAGCATTGTCAGTGGTTCTCCAGGGTTTCATAAATATCTCAGGTGAATTTGTTTTCAGCCCTGCTAGCTAATGGAGGGCACTTCTGTGCTACAAAACAGCATATATCAGCTTTATACCAGTTTAACTGTCATGGCTTCCCTCAGCAAATTGTAGCACAGTGAGGGGGCTAAGAATTCTGTATGTCCCTATTTCCAATTAAAGAGTTACGATTTCATGGGAATGACCGTTAAGCCAGGATAAGTCTGTGATGTTGTACATTTTAAGGTGATGGTAACTTGGACGTAAGCCATACAAATTTTGTGTGCTGCATAAACTCTGCTCTGACCCACCTTTCATAGGCTATAAGCAGAAGCAAAGAGGCCAAAGACAGGCTTGTGCAGCTTTATACAGCTTTATCCTGTTCTTGATGTCACCTCCCACCGCCCCACTTCATTTTCTTTGGCTTCTAAGTCCCAAGGCCCGACTCAAAGCTGGTGGAAGAGCGGCCGCCCATGCGGACAACCAGCCCCTCTGCTTTCTTAACTGTAGCCCAGTTTTCATGTGTTTTGTTGTTCTTTATTTTCCATTTCCTCGCCATACCTGGGATATTATTTATGATTCCTGGTGGACATTGATGGAAGGGGTGATTGGGAAGAAAGGTGAGGGGGACTAAAGGAGCCCTCATCAGCAGTGAAGAACTCAAAAAACTAAAAGGGATGAGAAGAAGAATCAATAGGAAAAATGGCAAGTGCGGATGGTTAGAACAGGAATGGGGGAGGGTGTTATGTGGCCAACATATTTTCATTGGGTGAAACAATCTAGTGGCTTTGTAAGGGACAGACAGTGGAGGGTGGAAATGAATTTAATCTAAAGAAAGTGAGAGAACGGAAAAGAAATTGTGTGTGTGTGTGTGTGTGTGTGTGTGTAAAATCCTCTACACTCAGGAAAAATCCTGAACTTTGTTTTGGGGTACAGCATTTCATACCTGCTCTGTTTCTTTGCTGCTTGTTTCCCCCCATCTTCTCGCCCCTCAGTCTGGCAATTGACACAGGTGTTTAAAATTCAGTTGGGCTCCCCTTAATTTCCTCAGAGTTGAGAACATAGCAGCTAATTTACCAAAGGTGAGAGGGGAGTAGCATTTGATTTCCCAGCTTCAGAAAAAGCTTAAAATATTCTCAGCCTGTCTGGTTTCACGAATGGAACGAACCTGCTGCCTCTTTCAAGGAAGGGCTGGGGGGAAATGGCTCAAAAATAAACATGCAGTGTGCTTACTGCCATGTCCATCTTAATGCAGTGCTTTGTGGGTAAAAATGCTAAACCATTCTGCTCCTAGCTCAAAATTTCTGGTGCACTTTGGTGTGGGAGAAGGGGGAACACTTTTTCTCCCATGAGAGAGGAGTGGCTCATCTTGATTAGCGCTTAAGAAGCTGGTGGTGGACAAGAGACACATAATGTGGACTTGTCTGCATGCCCAGTGAGCAAAAGAAATAGGACAGAAGCGCAACATTCTAGGGCAGCACATGCAGTTGGGTGCCACATCACATCATGCCACATCATGCTTTAGGGGCCCAGAATCCAGTTCCTGTACCCAGGAGATGGGGTGGGAAGGATCAAGCTGAGGAGAAGGCCTAAAAGAGAAAGACAAAAAGCAACAAAGCAAAACCCAGAACCCCAGCACAATTTGGAAGCATGCAGGAAAGGCAGAAATACTGGGTCATATACTGAAAGGTAGCTAAGCAAGTAAGAATGGAGCTTAGAGAGAATATGGTATTTGAAGGTCTGAGGCTCCTAAATGCTCTTTCCTCCATTGGGAATGGTGTGTGGCTATTATGTGAGAAGAGAACCATTTTAAGTTCTACAGTCAGCAAGGGGAAAAATATGGTTCTGTTGCTGTTCATGGTAAAGCAAGGAGTCCTACAACCGACTTTCAGCTTTGCGCAGAAAGTGAAAAACAAAACTAGAACCCAACATTTTAATGTGGCTGCTCGGAGTAAACTTTTAGTGAATACACACAATTTTGTTGCTGGGTGGTAAGATACTAGATGGTTGGTAAGCCCATTGTTTCTATTGTTCTGCCAGGTTGTGAGGAAAATCTTCATACTTATCAGAAACCCAGGAAATAAGGGGAGGGGTAAAATTTGTGTTAGCACATGATAAAACCATGCTGGCTTAACAAGTGGTTACATGTACACTGGTAAATTACCAGCTAGTAAATGGTCAGCTACATGAAGGTAAAGGGGGCAAGTTCCTATGCAATTGTGTAGTCATGAATGTAGCAGGTGCTACATTCTACTTAGGCCCCTCTGGGACTGGGAGTGGAAAGATTTGTCTTAGCATCATATAATAAATCTAAAAGACTAGGAATATGTTCAGTTTACTCTGTTCCATGTTGGCAATGTCATTACCTTGCTCTTCAACCCTGGCCTCTGATTATTCAAAGCAGGTAATTATATCACCCTGGGTTATATCATGTTTCAGTCCCAGGTATCTTGGTTGCTGCATTACATGTTTAACTTGACATTATCTGTTGAGCCGTTCCCCCCTCAGGGTAACACTGTGCCCCTGCCATGAGGTAACGTGAGCTTGTTACCTCCGGAAGATTTTGTGCACCATTAACGGCAGCAGAGTTGGAGACCAATCCAACGCATGAAGCTCAACCCACCAGGATGTTCTCATGCACAAGTCCCACTAAAATGAACAACTGCTTCATGATGACACAATGGTTCATTTCAAAAGGGTGTGCATATGAGACATTTTCAAGGTTAGTTAGCAGGAGGGAGGCCATGTTGTTTTTCCATCTCAATATGTCTTTGGTCAGCCTTGTCTACCTTAAACATTGCTCTCCTTTTTGGTTTCCTGGCTTTCTTGCTCCCTGAACTGTTGGCAGTTGACTATCTTGGACCAGTGACCTCTCAGCATATCACCATCTACAGGGCAAGTTTTAAACGTTTCCAAGCACAATTCAAAGTGTTGGTGCTGACCTTTAAAGCCCTAAACGGCCTCATTCCAGTATACCTGAAGGAGCGTTTCCACCTCCATCTTTCTGCCCGGACACTGAGGTCCAGCGCCGAGGGCCTTCTGGCAGTTCCCTCGCTACGAGAAGCCAAGTTCAGGGAACCAGGCAGAGGGCCTTCTTGGTAGTGGCACCCGCCCTGTGGAAACCCTCCCACCAGATGTCAAAGAGAAAAACAACTACCAGACTTTTAGAAGACATCATAAGGCAGCCCTGTTTAGGGAAGCTTTTAATGTTTAATAGGTTATTGTATTTTAGTGTTCTGTTGGAAGCTGCCCAGAGTGGCTGGGGAAAACCCAGCCAGATGGACGGGGTATAAATAATAATTTTTTATTGTTGTTATTATTATTATTATTATTATTATTATTATTATTATTATTATTAACTGGTGATTGTTAGGGTTCCCCCTATCAAAGAAGGTAGATTGCCAATCATCATACTGGAAAGACCTAAATCACTCTCAGAACTACATTTCTCACGAGAGGCAAAAAGCTTTTGGGGGGGCTGTTGGGGGGGTTTCTTTTTAGTAGATAAAGACCTAAAGGGCAAAGGGTAAAAAGTAAAGATAGAACAGCCCTACATGCAGCCTGTCTTCATGTGCAGTTTGTCTCTAAAACCTGAAGGTGGAGCAGGGATGCATCACCTTTTCTCTGTCCGGTTCAAATTGTCATAAATGGGTATTGTAACCAGACTGCTGTATGTAGCTCACAGGAGAGTTGAGAGGATGAATTAAATGAGACCTACATAATTTGTAATTCACCAAGCCAGCCCACGAACTTCCTGTTTTTGGTATCTGCCTGTTGGTGTCAAGTATCTACCAACTGGTGGTATCTACACAGCTGGTGGGCTACATTCAATTTGCAGAGCCAAAGGCTGTGCAGAGCTGAATGAAATGGTCCCATAGTGCTTTTTCCCTCTTAAGAAGGGATGGAAACACAGGATTATTACTGGGGCAGGAAGGGAATCAACTAAAACAATTTGAGATTTGAAATAGGGATATTGGTCGGGGGGGGGGGGTGTTGTTTAAAGGAAGCTGGTGATGCCACCAGACTACATTCCTAACGAAGCCATGGAACCACTTGGAGTGCTGCCCTCTTAGGAAAAGATCGCAGTGTTGTGCTGTGCAGATGGGAAAGCAAGGTGGTGGATGGTTTGCAGCTGCTGGTACATATAGCAACAGTGGCGTAGCGTGGGGGGTGCAGGGGGGGCCGGCCGCACCGGGCGCAACATCTGGGGGTTAGGGTTAGGGGGCGCAAATCCACAGGTTAGGGGGCACAAATCCACGGGTTAGGGGGCGCAAATTACTTGCCTTGCCCCGGGTGCTGACAACCCACGCTACGCCACTGTATAGCAACGCCCCCTCCCAATGCACCACTGGAAGAGTACAAGTTTTGGATGGAGGAAGTGGAGATGAGGAAGGAGGGGTTGCTTTCATGCTGCAAGAAAACCAGGGCAGAAAACCCCAAACTGTGACTTCAGAGAAGCAAAACAGCTCAGACAGACAGACAGACAGACAGTGAAAGATGCCTCCAATCACAGCCTCAGGACACGAAGTGAAGAAAGACCCATGCATTGCTGCAACAGTACGGTAAACTTTCGAGTATTGAGGCCCATCCTTGCTGTTTTGGGGAGGAGACAAGGGAAGGGAGGATTATGAGTTCATGCTGTGCCACTGGTGCCTCCGTCCATGCCCCACAGGCTGCCCTCTTGCCCCTGCCCCAAAGCGGATGGTAAGACACAGAAAAGAAAGATGAGCCAGCAGGTTGAGGGAAAGCAGCAGGTGAGGGGGGCAGGATAGGACCCTTTGGGAACATAAGGGCTCAAGACACTGGGCATATAGTGGAAATACATATGATTCAGCATTGGCTCTGCACTAGGAGTTCAGGAAAGGTTACAAAACCCACTGCTAACACTCCCCCCCCAAAAAAACATGTCTGAATTCCAGTCATAAACTGATCAAGTAGCAGTTCTGCTTCTGGGAAACTGCAGTTCTCTGACAAGAGCTATGCTTCTGTAATGGAGAATTCTCACCACCCTTACCAAACTACAATTCCCAGGTTTCCCAAGCGGAAACTGACCTGGGCCTGCCCCACTAACAGGCTGAAGCTTCAAGTGTTTCAGATTTTACAGAATTTACTTTGTATTCTAGAACTCAGATGAAACCACTGATTCCTGAAATTGCCTGCCATCCCTTCGTCTCGGCACTTCTTCCTCAGCAGAGCCTGCCTCGAGGTTCCATTTTGTGCTCATGTTAGAGCAGGGGTGGAGAACCTGGGACTCTCCAAATGTTGTTGAGCTCCAGCTCCCATCAATCCCAACCCAGCACACCCAGTGGTCAAGGATGATGGGAATTGCCACATTTGGAGGGCTACAGGTTCCCCCAGCCTGTGTGACAGAACCACTGGCTTTTATAAGATGAAATTTAGATGCCAGATCTAAACTCCAGCCCTCTTGTGTCTCCAACCTTAGAGAACTCATTCAGCCAGGGGAGGACTTCGGTCCTTCAAATTTCAGCAGCACCCTATGCAAGGCAAAAATTTGGCACCTGACCCTTGCCTTCCTTTCTGCTCAATTCACTACTTCATAGTTGTGGTGCTAGGCTGAGTGCCTGGTGCAGTGGAAATGGTTATGCTGCCCTAAACCCGCCTCTGATGGAGCTACTGTGGGCATCCCTTGCAAGAGAGCCTTCTTATATTAATGGGGGCCGGACAAGTAGAAGCTCCTCCCCTCCAAGAATGAATGACACCACTCACATACATGGGTGAAAGTAAAGGCATGTATTCAGGAATACCACATGGATAGGTGAATCCAGTGGGTCTTCTTCCTCTCAACACTGTTCTGGATTTTAGCATTTACTTTATTCTAACTTCTGATTGGGGATTTTCCAAATAGATCAATGTGGGGCCTCTGGATTTCAGATCTGCTTTCTCCTTCATTAAGAGGCCCAAATGCCTGGTAAGCCTCACTGTCAGCTTTCTAAAATGCCCTTTACACGGTCAGATAGAAACCGTATTCTAAAACTGATGTTGCTGGTTTAGCAGGCATCTCTCTCTTTGTTGATCCTAAAGAAGCAGCCACTATAGAAAATCTGGGCCTTACATAGCTGAGGGCCATGCTAAAATAGATGAGGGTCTTCCTATCTTTTTCATTCTTTCTTCTTTTGGTGAGGTGGCAAGGGTACCTGGGAAGGCAGGCTGCATCCTATACCTGCATGTGATGACCCAAGTCCCCATGAGAAAGCAGAAAGCAGCAGTGATGAGATGAAGGTGGCAGGTGAAGAGAAAACGAGGAAAGGGAGTTGGGGGAGGGAGAAGGGAACACTTTGGCTGGTTTATTGTTTGGGGTTATTGTTTTTTGTGTCTATTTTTTCTTTCTTTTTTTTTTTTTACAAAAACACTACAGGAAATCCCCGGCTGATACTGAGGTGGTTCCATCCATGATATCTCGGCAGCTGCAAAGGGGAGAGAATAGGAAGGGAAAGTTTGTAAGGGAAAGGTGCAAGGGAGAAGGAAGAGGACAGGGGGTTCATGTCAGGCTCGTGAAAAGGGGTTCCAAAAATAGGTTCCAAAAAAGTCCAATGCAGCCTTCCCTCACCTGCTTCCATCCACCTATTTTGGATTACTGCTCCCATCAGCCTTAGCTACTGAGTTCTGAGGTTGATGGGAGATGTTATCCAAAACTCCTAGAGGGGACCAGGTAGGGAAGTCTGGTCTAGTGAATATTGGGCAGCAGCCTGTGGGAGGCTGCAACCTTCTACTTAGGTATCCAATAGATCTTAGACTTGGGTATCGAATATTGGGTTTTGTTTTATGTTGTTTTTGTCATGCATATTGTGCTTTGTGTATGTAATATGAACTCAGCCTCCCTGGGAGTGTTACTGGGAGTGTCTCCCTTATACTTCCTATTGTCAACTACAACCAATTATACCTTGATAACATTGTTAGTACAGACTTCAACTACCACATTCTGGTTCCAGATTTACAAACATGAATCAGAGCCCAAGTCTTTACTAGCCCTTGTTATTACGACAGCAGGATGACTATTAGTGGGCAACAAAGTTTGTGTTATCTTATACATGCTTATCTGGGAGCAAGTCCCATTGAATTCAGCTTATTTCTGAGCAGAGAGGTTTAGGCTTGCAGTGAAAGTTGCAAGTTGTGATTCTGATTATGCACTCCTAGGATGCCTCACGTCATGGCTGAGCTGGCAAATTGTGTACAGATTATAGCTTTCCAGACCCATGGAGGTGGTATTGTAGAGGTCATACAATGCTTATAATACATGTACCCCATTTTGTGTGTATGTGCGACTGCTCTCACAGTATTGGCCAATTTGATTTTGCAATGTAACAAATTCCTGAATGTATGACCAGGACTGCTGTAGTAGATCCTTTTACCTCAGCAGTGGAGCACTTGGGTAATTTTAGATTCTGACTAATGGTCTTATGTGTGAGAGATGTCTTTAAAATATCTGATTATTTCAATATGTAGCTAGCCAGTCCTTTTGAGTTTGGGGGCTCTCCTGATCATTCTGCTGAGTAGGACCTTGGACATCTGCCCCAGAATCCTGCCCTGACAGTGTCACTGCTGTTCATGATAAACACAACTAATTTTGTCTTTCTAGGTTATGGTCAGGGAAAGTAACGCTATGATAAAAACATATAACCAAACATTTAAATTGAATAAATTTTCTTAAAATAAATATTAAAACTCCGCCCCACTCTTATTTAAACACTAGCCCTAGCAAATAATGAAATGTACACCCACATCCAGATATGATTCTTATGTAGGGTCTACAATACCTGGCATATCTTTAAGAGTACAGGTAACTCACAACTTACGCACATTTAACTTGTGTGCATTCAGCTTTACATGCTTGGCAAAAGATGTGCTTTGACTATACGCAGAATGTAAGCCAGTGTAAGTTGAGAGTCGCCTGTATATCAAAACAGATGAGCACTTGAGCAGTCAAAGTTTTGCCAAGCAGGCAGCTGCAGCCTTGAAGGAACTTTCACTTGTCACCAATTTGGATGTCGGAGTCTGCTATGAATGGCACAGAAGTCTTGCCAATAACTGCTCAGCTCATGTGTATGAGATATGATGTTAAGGGCTCGTCTGCACTTCCACTTGTTCCACTGCTTTTCCACCGGGGAAACCTGCTGTTTACCACTGAATCAGAACAAATCTGTTTTTCTGCAGATTGATGTTTGTCATAATTCACAGCAGTGGGTTTTCCCAGGGGAAAGTGGTGGGACAAGTGGAAGTGTGGACAAGCCCTAAGCTACAAGGGGAATTGCAATTGACTTTCCACCCCATCAAGAGGTATGTGTGTAGTTTTCTGTGCAGGCATCCTGTTGTGTTCTATCCCAACCTGCTGTGGTTGAAGCAATCTGAAATTCATTCACTATAACCCATGCAGTGAGTGGCGTTTATGACACCACTTTTAAAAAAAAATTTTTTAGATTAGATCTGAAATGTTATTCCACCTTTATTTTCTTTAATGAAAGACAGTTATGCAACAGGAAAATGCTGTTAAGTGTCTTTCTGTATTAAGGTGTTATAGTGCTAAAACACTGTAAAATAATAATGCTAACTAGTAATTTGTTGCCACCCTGCCACAGCCCTGTCTAGGTAAGCTGCAGCAATGCTGGTGTCAAATAGGGGTGCTGGGTTTTTTTTTACTGCTCTGCCTACTACCGATGCTAATTCTTTATTTAAAAAAGATGTAATAAACTTTTGGGATGACATCCATTTTATCAACATGGTTAACGGCAGTGGCCAAAAAGGGTTCTTGGTGTATAGGACTATACGCCTCTTTAAGTAAATACATCTACATTTGTGGAAATTGTGTCACTATTCTGTTCATGTCAATTTCACCCTAATCATTTAGTGTAGAAGCACTCTTAACACAGAAGCATTTGTGCCACCATGATAAGAGGAGGAAGGTTACATTGGAATCTATCAGGCTTTATTCCAAGAGGTGAGGTGAGATAGCTGCCTGTGGCAGTGATTTTAGGCGTCATTAACAGTTGCAAGACACAATCCACCGGGACGTTCTTGTGCAGCTGCCACTTTGAAATGAACTGTTACACGGGTTTATTCATTTCATTATGACTTGATCAGGGGAGCTGCTCAGTATTTTGTGCCATGTGCTAATTTGGGGCAGGGAAGAGGGACGGTGGAAAGTGCAGTTTGGATTTTCTGTTTCATGCACCGAAATGTTTCAGGTGCTCCCTGATTATTCTGTGAGCCTGAAATGACAAACTCCCCTTTGGAAAAATTAGGGTGGAGAAACCCATTTGCCATCCACAACATGGTTCCTAAAAAAGAAACATAATCATCATCAAAACAAAATAAACCAAAATAACTGACACAGCACTTCCAAGATGCAAGAGGTGGGGGAAAGACCAAAGGCCATTAATGGATATCAATTTCCCAAGGAGCAACAGCAGTTCGCTGGAAGGGAGGAAGAGAGTTTAATATAAAGGCAGCATTTAAAGAGAAAGAGAGAGAGAGAGAGAGAAACAACTGCTGAAATTGCAGCAAAGATTACGAGGCCATACTCGAAGGTTTACATGGCAGGGTGCACACCCTTTGAAAAGCAAGGCCAGTACATGTCATACCAAAAGGTACCATGAAACTGCCACACCACAGCGCTGGCATGACCACCAGCATGGCTTAGATTGGTTAAAAGAAAAGAAAAGAGACTGTTGAAATATTCTAAACAAACCAACTTGCTGAGAATACCTGAGACCTAATCCGAGAGCTGGAGTTCAGGGAGTGGACAGCTTACCTCTTTGGTTCTTTCACTGTCGTGCAAAAAAATGAAAAATAAAGAGGGGTTTTGTGCCCCCCCCCTCCAAGAAAGCATTGGCATAGCATAGTTTCTGAAGAGGGAAGGATAGGTGAGGCACAGGAAAGAGACTGAGGAGGAAAAAAGGAGCAAGGGAACCACTTTTTTCATTAACATACGGAGGAACTGGTCCATGACACCCCTGTGGGTGCCTTCAAGAGGCATATTCTCACCTTTTGCTTCTGAGCAAAGTGAAAGGCTCCCCTTTCCTGACACATCCCAGACCCCAGAGTTTCAGTCCTTTCCATAAACATGCTTTTCACTCTTGTAATGCCTTGAGCCTTCAGAGCAAGGATTGTTGTTTTCTCACACATTCTCTTTCAAAGTATTTGTTTATTCAGAGGCTTTCTATAATAAATTCACTTTGAGTGGGGGGTGAACAAGAGCTGCTATGACTTCTTCTCTGGACCCCATATGCTGTCTACCATGCATATTTAAACCAGTTTCAAACCTGCTGCGCTGCTTTGGCTCCCAGTCTAGGAACCAAGACAGGGCTGATCCAACATACAAATACATGTAGTTTGCTGAGGATGTTGAGAATTCTGTTCGAGATCCTTGCCCTGCTCCTCCACACAGAACTGCAGTTCCCAGGGTTCCCAAGGAAGAAGGAGGAACTGTTAAATGTGCCTGGAATCATAGATTTATGATAGCTATCTTACAAAAAATAAAAAAAGGGACAAATCTACTCAACACCCTGGTTTTTGATGGGCAAGCCTGACACTAAACCTGTCCACACTGGTTTAAATGTGAAGTGTAGGTGGAAGATGATATTTGGAATCATGTAAGTGAAGATGTTTGCAGCTGCTGTTGAGCAAAGCCTCTTTATTCCAATGTGAATTGCACTACAGCTGTGATTATTAGTGGCCTGAATCAGCCTCATCTGGTGTTTAGAGGTAACAATGCGAGTCTGACCTGCCAGCTCATTCTAGTGTCCTCTCCAGTCAGGGGCATGAAGTCACGGTTAGAAGGAAGAACTTCTCCTGTGTTGGTTGACTGGCTCTATGCAAAAAACTGCATTTCTTTTTCTTTTTGGTACTGACTTCCTACAGATTTAATCTACACCAGAATTGCCTTGATCCTCACTATGAAAAGCAGATGACTTCATATTTATCCCAGGAATGGTGATGCAATAAGCTGTTATTGTCCAAAAGTTTCATGTTGTGGGGTCTGGTACCCAATCTTTTGCTCTCCTCTATGCAACACCCATCCACCCCACCCCAGCAAAACTCTGACGTGCAACAGTGAGTGACACACACCAAACACCACAATAAACACCAATCACCATCAAGATGTGTGGCTAGGCCGAGAAAAGAAGCTGGATCCCCAGCTGGTAGTGCTCTACGGTGCTTCAGTTCCTTTGACTGAAACAGAACCCCCTGCCCATGCAGACCCCTCCCTCCCTGCCCATGACCTCACCAGCTGGGGATCTGACTCCAGTCCATTAAAAACCAGCAGCCACTGATAGAGAAGGTGAAAGAGGTGAGCAAACGAAGGAGAAAAGGGGTGCAGGTGGCTAAAGAAGGAGGGGCAAAGCGCAGAAATTGTATGGCTTTATATAAGTTGTAAATCCGGCGTGACTGAGACCGGACAGAGAAAAAACTGAAATAAATAATATTGCAACAGTGATTGCAGCAACGAGGGGCCAAGGGGGTGGGTGGGTGGGGTGGATAGAAGAGAAGGGAAGGGATACTGGAGGGGGGCAGAAATAGGATGGGTTTTTTTTGTCTTTGTTTGGTTTGTTTGTTTTTTAAAAAAATCACAAGCAGTAAGAGGAAATCAAGACTCACTCCCGGCACCGGCGCTGGCATTTGCGGCGGAGAGAATTACGTGAGTGGGGGTAGAAATATTGGTTACATCGTGCAGTTGGCTGAGGACGGAAGAGCGGCGTCGGACAGCCCCCTGAAAGGAGCCACTTCTCTTGAAGGTGCTAACTACCTCCATCTGCGGGAGAGAAAATGAGATAGAAAATTTGGATGGCAGCGGGCAGCGGCTGCAGTGGAACAGCGCATACCAGCCAGAATTGGCCATGCTGGGGGTTTGGCCTCCTGCCACAGTCTATGAAGCATTATGCACCAGAGGCCAGCTAGTGGGAGTTGGCACCACACTGATGTTCTTTTATGGAAAGAGCAGATTGCACCAGCAGAAGATCGAGGCAACTGGTCACACTTGAAGGCTCCATTTCTAAAGAGTTTACACAAATTACAAACCCTTAGCAGCACATTATACCAGAATTGTTGGGGGGAAATCCAGCAAGACACAAATGGCTGTAGCTAATCCATTAAGAACAGAGTGCAAGGCACAACTGACCTGAGGAACTCGTTGCTACAAGATGTTTGTGAAGACCAGTGTTACAGCTTCGTTGGGGGAAATAATAAAATAATTAAAGGCAAGAATCATGGACAATAGGTTCATCATTAGCCATCACCAAGGGGCAACGAATACAGCCTCAAACAAGAGGATGGTCATAAAACATTTGCACATTTCAAATTGCTATATAACTGAGCAGTAATACAAATCTCTCATTCAAGAAAATCTGTTCCTTCTTAACATATGGCCACATTCTAGCATGACCAAGGAACTGAAGCCAAGATAGGATTTTACACATGAAGGGGTGGGGTTTTGTAGAACAGCTGGCTGGATCCTTGAGGACTGGGATGACCAGCGATAGGGAGTAGGGCTACCTCCACTTATAATTGTGTCCCAGTGTATACCGTTTCACTTCCTCTTGTGCATGTGAACAGCTGGCATTAATTCCTAAGGGGAAAAGAAAAGCACTGCCCTTGAGGTCACGGTTGCTGTCAAGGCAAAATCTACTCCCTAGTGCCTGGCCTTCCTTGGCAGGACTCCGACAGAAGGAAGTGCAGTCTCTAAACGGTGCATTTTGCAGTTCCCCTGCTCTGAATCTTGGGGGATACTATGTATGTTTTGAGCAAGATTGTCCTGAACCCAAGCTCAGTTGATTGCATGAGAAGTCGCTGTAAGAATATACCCAGCTCCATGAAACTTTCCACATGTGTGGAAGCCCACCAGGAGCCATAAACAACTGAAACATAGTTGTAGATCCCCTTATGTTATGTCAATCACTTTGAGATCTTCTTGTGGATAAGCAGCATATAAATATTTGCTAAATAAATCTGAGACAAATTATAAATATAAGGATAATTCACACATTCATACAATGAGATTCTATTTCTTTTATACTGTTGAAGTTGCCAAAGAAAACCGCCTCTCCACTTTTGATTTGTTGAAACAACATGAACACAGTGGGCTTACTCAGAACAAAGTGCTATTTTGTTCTGTTGTTTTTATTTCCTGCTAACGCACTTAGAATTGCAGCCTAAATACTGTATATAAAAACCATCCCTCTTTATTGTTGAAGGTTGATTATGAGTAGCTTTTCATTCTGTAGCCTATCTCATTGTTGGAGGCTGGCTAGGAACTTATTTTGTTTTGTTTAATCTTAGTTACGCAAATAAAAATTGTTGGCAAAATTAAGTATAAAATAAAATGTCTGGCAGCCGAGTGCTGGGAGTGTGGCCGGTTTGTGCGCACTGGGCACAGAGCCACAGGGGATGTCAGAACTATACTTCAGAATGGAGAGGGGGAAGGCACTGGGTTTTGGCCCTGCACAGGGCGCCGGGAAAATTTGAGACCCTGAGGTCCCCACTGCTGGCAGGGCTAGGGCAATATTAAGTCTGAGATGGAACAGCAAAGTAGCACCCCTGCCTTCCTGTTGCATACGCCTTATGGGGAAAAATTGAAGAGTGTGCTGTTATGCAGCTAGCTAGATGAGTGCTCCAGTGTTGGTCTGTATAGAAAGGGAACACACTGCTGCCCAAGAGATAAATAAAAGAACAAAAAGAATAGTAAATTATCATTAAATTGCTGGGTCGTGTGTGAGCAGAGACGGTTGCTACCTACATTTGCCACTTTTTTGCTTTAAAATTGAGCTGCCCTACATTGAAGCATGCCGTGCCATGCCATATAAGTAATGAATCAAAGGACTAATATTAGAATATTACTGTGTAGAAAAGGCTGTCTACCTGAACAAAAAAATCACAGAGCATCTACCTCCCAATCCTGCAAATTACCCTCCTTGAATTCTTCTTTGATATAGTTCACTACTATACCAGAGTGTGAAAGCAAACAGGCCAAGATGTTTATCGAAGACTCAAGCAAGCAAGTCATAGTCACATGGTTAGGAAGACACCCCCTCCCCAGATTTAACGGGGGGGGGGGCATTTCCCCTGCCCAAATATAGCAGTTGTATTTGGTACTACTGAAACACACATAGCTAATTCATGCAGCAGGGTTATGGGCACCACTTTACACAGAATTGGGATGGATAGTGGTGTCATCCATTTCTGCAAATGCCTAAGTGAGTATGCATTGCTCACATATTTGTCCATTGAGAAAAAGGAGTGCAGGCATCCTATGGACAAGACTGCTCCCATAGGCATTTATGTTTGTAGACCCTTGTTCAAAGTTTTTGATAGAGGTAAAAACACACCTGACTGCATGTGTCACCTGCATGCCAGGGTTCTCTTTAAGCCAGCCCTTAGCCACTAATCATCTCATCTCATCTCCTTTCCACCCAAAAAAGCACAATGAGGTATTAAAGCTCTTGATAGATTCAGCAGAATTAACCAGCGAAGCTTTTCCTAGCACTTTGGGGAATGTTCCCCAGAAACAAACTTGCACAAGTAGAAAACTAGTATGTCAGGGAAAACATGCCCTGATATGCCATTTTTCTAAATGCAAGGATGTGTCATTCATTTTTATTTTTATTGTAGGAGGAATCATTCCAGTATGTAAACAACACCTGCAATAGGAAATGGTATAGTGGTAGTCCATAGAAAGCCTTACCATTTGAATTGCACTGAATGTATGAACAAGGTGTGTCCCATGCACCCGACTGAGAACTATGTCTAGGGGGCTCAGTGATGCCACAGGGGAAAGGGATGGTGGGGAAGGGAAAGAGCCCTTCAGTGAACCATGCATAAATAACTGAACCATAGAATATAGAAGTTGGAAGGGATCCCACAGATCACCTAGTCCAACCCCCTGCAATGCAGGAATCTCAACAAGAGCATCCATGACAGGTGGCCATCTGAAGTACCAGAATAAGAAACAAAAATCAGACTGCCGTTAGCAGTTCTCAAATATAGGCAGTTGTATGGAACATGTGATGAATTTCTTCTGCTGCAGAAGTCACAATTCTCTCAATTCTCCGTCTTGTGGAGTATTTCAGTCACACTGCAAGCTCACCTTCATTGCACCTTCACTTTTTCATGACTACCAGCAACATGTGAGTGGTGGCGCAAAGCCAGTGTGGCTCTGCAGGGAAAATAAATGGACTCACTGAGGTGGCCTTTGGCAAGTCACTCTCTTGGCTGCACTTCCCCCCAGTTATGCAATGGGGAACTTGTCCTCATTAGGTTGTAGCAAAGGTTGTGTATATTATTATAAAACCAAATGAACCCATCAGGGAATGGAGGGAAGGCCATGGACCAGTTAGGAATTCTTGATCTCCTGCTGGTGCAAATGGGATGAGCAGCTGGATGCAGGAGAGCCTCCATCGTTCTGAGGCCAGTCATCTTTTGATGCAAGGCATATTCTGAACCACAGGAAGCACCCTGCTCCCTTCTTCCTAGGCTGGCACCACAAAAAAAGCAAACGCATCAGCCAAAAAGGAGGACAAAGGAGGACACAGATTGCATACCATTTGTATATGCTAGTTTATATGTATAGGTGCAAGTTTAGAAGTAATTACTATAATTTAAGTCAAAATCCAACACATCTCACCATAGCAGGGAAGAAGACCATGACTAGCTGAGCTCTGTGTGTCTGCACAGTCCATATGCTAACTATTGATGGGCAACTTCAAGACAGGGCTCTTTAAACAGGGTCTGGACCAGACAGACAGCCCTTCAGGTACAGGATTATCCCCTGCAGAGCAAGACACACGGTCATCCTACCTCTTTAACAGCTAGCCGGCCTCTTGGGAAATGCTTCCACCTTGCAAGTTGATGCAGATTGGTATTAACACCAGGTTGCTGCCATGCTTTGCCACCATCTCACAGGATAAAGCCGGTTTAGCGGGCTGGGGATAAGGCACAGTGCTTAAAAGTGAAAGAGCTAGGGCTTGGGCCTGCCTGGAAGCCCTACACTCCATTCTGGAAGCCCTGCTCCTTCATTCCTGTAGGGGAACGTCTTGTGAAGTTTACCGTATGGAGCAAAACCAGGATCGCTGGGTTGCATTGCATTGCTGAGACATGCTGCATATGAGTGTGTGTTGTTTTCTTCTTAGAAAAGGGAAACAAGAGGATGGGGACAGCTGAGCAGTCTCCCTCACTTTGGGATGCCTTGGAATCAGCCATATTTACATGGAATGGAGCTGGTGCAGGAGAAGAGTTGGGATTCCGGGTTCTATTCATTTTATTTCATCCATTAAGCAACAACTTTGCTATGCAACATGCCATTGGTCATTCCTCATCATGCTCCAGGCCTGAGAACTTCTGAGATCCCATGAGCATCAAGTCTTAAGGCAAGAACAAACCACCTTTTGTTTGACTTGCTAAAGGGAAAGAAAAATTGCCAGGCACATGTCCCACCCCCTCTTTAAGGCAGTTTGAGGAAGTGGGAAGGGAGGAGGGGGGTGGGGAAGGGCTGCAATCAGAAAGCATGTTGTTAGAACATAGAAGCTAGACATGGTTGTCTTGAAATCATTCCTCTCACATGGACCTAGTTTGAAGTGTGTGGCACAGAAGGCCCACAATGGCTAGAGGTGGTACAACCTGCCCCCAGGTGGGTTTTATGTCCGAGTATAATCTTGCATTCTTTTATTGCAGAGCTAAGACTGTGGTACTTGATCTTCAATGCTGATGTCAGATACCAGATAATCCTAGATTTGATTTGCCTTTTAGAAATAAGACACAAGTTTCTGGACCTCATGGCTGTTTACAAGCCTGATGAAGTAAAAGTGGTTGCCTGAGGGTGCTTCCAGACTGTGGGCTATTAGAGCTACCCAGACATTGCTCTTCTGCTTTAAACAACATGTGAAACTGAAATGGACTTCCCATACTTCACTCAGCATTGCACTTTTGGAGTATGTACATCTTATTCTGTTCTGTCCATATTAAAGGGCGCAACATAGCATTATGGGTAAGAAAGTAAGGCAGCATTATGGGTAAGAAAGTAAGGCAGGTTATTGTGGACACTGGGCTTATCCACACTTGCATTTTGCCCCACTCTTTAGTGTGGATAAGCCCACTGTTCTGCTCATGCTTCCAAGTTTTTCACAGCATCCACACAACAACAACATCATCAAAAAGATGTCCCATACCCCCCCATTTAATCCCTATTTATCATTTTCACAGGTTCCCTTTTAATGAAGACGAAGTTGAGTGGGTGCTGCACAAAACTTGTATGTATGAGCAGCACCAAGGCTGCTACAATAAACTGCCACGTGGAAGCAGTGTAAAAATGCATTTCAGCAGCATGCTTATTTTATTTGTGAATTTTAACATTTGCAGTAGAATGCTTTTTCACTGAAGTGTTATTGTGTTGCTGCTCTTATTTTTTTGTTAATGTGACAAAGCATTTTAACACAAATCTAAAAGTAAAGCTTAAAAAAATCAACACACTGCTAAAATGGAGCCAGATGGAAAGGTAATAATGAAAAGGTGTGGCAGATTAGGGCTCAGTTGCCCCAAATGTCACTGCACACATCAAAACCACATTTCTTAAAAAGATAAAAAGAAGGACAGAAGAGTAGAGTTAACATGCCTCTGCAGCAGTTCCATTCTATTCAAACAATGTTGGCATTTGTGGGCTCTCAAAAGAAGTTGAAAAAAGTACAGGGAAAATATAGGGCAGATGCAGTTTAATGACAATGTCATGTAGATGCCCCTTAAAAGAGTAAGTGGACCAAGAGTGGCAGTTCCAGAATAAACCCCTAGTGTGGAAGCAGCCTGAGACTTGAAGGAGAGTTGCAAGGTTTCCAGTGACTATGGAAGGAGTTCTTTTCTGTGTGTCACAGTGCCTATTTTCTGTGAATACCTCTTTTCCTTATAACTGGGATAATATCAGTGTCACTGGGTGGTATTCAACTAAGATTCACTCAGGATAGGCCTACTGAAATTAATGGATCTGACTTAGGGCTTACCCATACTTCCTGTTGTCCTGTTGCTTTTCCCTGGGGAAAACTGCTCTTTAGCGCTCCATCAGAGCAAACAGCAATTAGGTTTTCTGTAGATTGTCACCAGATTTACAGCAAAAGAGGGGATTTTCCCTGGGAAAGGAGCAAGTCAAGGGGGGAACTGCTTGGACCCATGCCTAGAAAGTGGGTTAAGCAGAAAACTGCTTTCTGGGCAATATTTGTAATGTATTTTTGTTGGTGTTTGCCCTTTGATGCTATGGCCTGTTGGCTACGTAAATAAAGTCTTTGTATTTATTTGCTTTCTGGGCATGAGAAAAGTGGAAATGTGGATGAGCCCTTAGTCATGTTCATTAACTTATATAGGTCTACTCTGAGAAAAAACTTGGATGAAAACATCCACCGTGTCACTGTTGTAGGTGCCAAATGAAACTTGTGTCTAATAAATCACATTTGAATGATTTATGGGTGTGGTAGAAAACTAACTACCCAGTCAATTAAGCACATTTGCAGAATTTGATCTCCATAGTTTATTCTTCTTGTGGCAAACTTGTAAAATCTGGCTATAAGGAAAGCAAGGACTGTCTTCCAGAGGAAACAAGATGCATGTTCATACTTTGAGGCTCTAGATGCTACTCAGTGCAGTCGCCACCATATGGGGACTATAGACATCATTAATCTACAGGGAGGTATGTTCCTGCCACTAGTAAGATGAAGGGATATAAAACCCAAATGACTTGAAGGGCCAAATTCCTCATCGCTCCACCACCGAAATGCCCATTCTCCTTCAATTTGACAAATATCATTTCCCCCAAACCTATATTCCATTTGTCCACCACCCACTGCAAGTGCTTCACTTTCTAAAATATATTCCAGGCAGGGAAGAAAAGAGGCTTTGAAAGAGGGTTCATAACAAAAGTCTGCTTCCTGGAATCTGCTTGCTGCACCTCCCCAGTACAAGGAAGCACACAGACATTTGCAAGTGTGTCTTAGGCACAGATACCAATTTAATGTAAATAGCTTGGACTATTGCCAACAGTGGCTTGGTTTGAGAGTAAGTACACCAGCCTGTGGCTTTGTGGCCCTGGAAATGTTCAGATTGTGTAGACTATAGTAGGGTGAAAACACTGCAGGATCTTATGTTTGATGCCCCAGCTTTAATACCACACTGGCTTCCTGAAAAAACAGGAGCAATGGAGCATGGAGCATAACATCTTGGGTGATTTAGACAGTGCATGTTCTGCTGGCCTTACTATGGCTGCCTTCTGCCCTTCAAATGGGGCAAGAGCACAGGATATGGGCTCAGCTCAGGGAGCATGTGGCTTTGCAGGGATCCTTGCTACTATCAGAGAGGTCAGAACTGAGCTACAGCCACACTGGATGGCCCTGGACAAGTCACCATCTCTTATCCTCCATTCCCTAAAAGTAATATGGGAATTCAAATAACCTACCTGATAACTATAGAAAGGACTACTCTATGACTGCTGTTACTACTGCTACTTCCACCACCACCACTTCTGCTGCTACCATCTCAGCCACATATTTTGTTCTCATTTTTCTGGGCATTTCCAAACCACCCAGCAACTCGTCATCCCATTTCTGCTTCTATAGGCTGCCTCTGTTCATGCATCCAAGCACTGCATTCATTAGTTCTTTCTGCTGAAACAAGGCAGCGGGGAAATGAAATGCTTAGACCAGCATTGGAGGTCTCTCTCTCTCTCCCCCAGGCATGAGCATCAGGTGTCTTGGGATGGGGTAGGAGATAACCAGATGGAAGGTTTATCGTCAAGTCAACTGCTAAAGCAAAGGAAGGGTTGGGCAAGGGTGAGGGAAGCCCTGGCGGGAGGCGCCTCCCCATTATCTCATACCTGGGTCTGGATACGGTTGAGGCCACGGAACCAAAGGATCTGGCCACGACGGAGTTCCCGCTCAGCATGGTCAATTTCCTCCTCATCCTCCGCCATTTCCTCATCAGTGATCTCATCCTTCCCGGGGCCATGCCCTGCCTCCTTCAAGCACTTCAGGTGGCTGGTGGGGATGGTGGCAATGACCTACAGAAGGGAGCAGACGTCTGTTGCACCAGCAGGTTAGGAGCCCTTATGTGACTGCATAGCTTAAACCAGGGGTCAGCAAACTTTTTCAGCAGGAGGCCAGTCCACTGTCCCTCAGACCTTGTGGGGGGCCGGAGTATATTTTGAAGAAAATAATGAACTAATTCCTATGCCCCATAAATAACCCAGAGATGCATTTTAAATAAAAGGACACATTCTACTCATGTAAAAACATGCTGGTTCCTGGACCATCCACGGGCCAGATTGAGAAGGCGATTAGGCCGGATCCGGTCCCCGGGCCTTAGTTTGCCTACCCATGGCAAGAGCTGAATCTGCTCGGCTAATTACGTGTTTCTTACGAATGCATGCTACTTGATCTCAATGCCATTTACTAAATTACATTAAATGAAAATCCACTTTAGGAAAGGAGCACTCAACCATTTACCATGTGATTTTCATCCCTATCAAGATCCCCAGAATCTGCCCAAACTCTCTAGCACATCACCTCCAGAAGCAGCAATACCAGGTTTGTTTTTTTTACAAATTTGCTTGATTGCATGCGTTTGTGTGCAATGTTTGGTTACAATTCCCAAGATTCACAGCATTATTTTATTTATTTTACAAAAAGATTCTAGCTCTTCAGGTGAGGCCATGGGTTTCAGACAGTGGTGGATCACCTTGGCCTCACAGCACTGAAGTCACTGCAATTTACCCAGAGGATACGAGGGGCAAGGCCAGCATTCTGCAAACATATCTGTGGGAGCACTAGACAGACTCCCCAGCGCCTTGCCCCTCTCTCAGTGACCCCTGCCAGAGGGGTCAGGTGAGAAGCCCCTCCACTCTGCTCCACCTACTGCCGACAGTGGGTAGGGCCTGAGGGCTCCATTGCTTTCTGGGGAGCCCACTGAGGATCATATGCCAGAGCTCCAAAAGTGACCACCCCACAGCTCTAGTATGTCCAGTTAATGAGTCAGCTCATTACTAGAGCTAAACAAGGGTGTTGATTGGTGCTTCCCCAGTTCCAAGAGAACGTGGCATGCCTGTCTTTAGTATCTGACTATAAGGTGCACTCTGACAACTCACAATAAAAGAGGAGGTATAATAAGCTCGATCTTCTAATCCTACACGGTTGTTGTGCCAGTGGGCAGGATTCAGTGGCTTGCAATTTCTCAGGACAGCAAGAAAGAAGTACCTACATATGCTGCCTCTGTGCACAGTCCTTCCTAAACATTAGTCAGCCAGATCAGCATTTTGTTCCCAAGCCAGGGCCGGCCCACCCATCAGGCAGTTGCCTCAGGCAGTGCATAAGCCCAGCTGCCTGCCTCCTTTTACTCCTCAGGCTGCCTCAGGTGGCAGCACATGCATGCAATGGCATCTTCCATTGCCCAGGGCAGCAAAACACCATAGGCCCAAGGTAGCCAAAATTCTGCGCATAGAAAAGCTAGAGTCTGTAACATATGTACATTATGCAAAGTAAGCATATTTTCATATATTTGTGCTGAGTTCGCAAGATATATTCTGTTTCTCCAAGTCATAGGAAAGAGGCAGGATGCAATCAGGACACTGAAACCATACTCATGGCTTCTGAGATTTTACTGTGCATTTCAATGCCATCTTTGCAGCCACAAGGGCTAGGAACTTGATTTTTGTTTTAAAAAAATGAAGGCAAAGATTCTTAGGAAGCTGAGTTCTGGACTCTGCACCCAGCAGTTTTTCTGCACTTGTTTGGGATACTGCAGTGTTCCAGCCCGGCTGGGAAGTTTAAATGCTACGCGAGGGTGGGAAATAATCTTGAGACAAAATAATATTTCAAATTTTGCTAGATAACCAAAGGTTAAAAGACACATGGAGTTCCTCTGTAAATTCCCAGAGAGGACACTCTGTGAGGTCTCCTGCTTGCCCCAGTGGGAACAAAGGAAAAGAATCCTTACTACGTACTTCCTCGCTCCTCAGAGTTCAGTCTCGTTTTGCCATGGAACTGAAGAGAAAGGATGCTTGTTCTGTGTTCTCCTGAGAGCAGATTTCATTTTTTATCTCAACCATACATTTTATAGCATAGAAGTATATTCTGCCTGTCTGGTTTTCACTGCTGTAACCAAGTCTGAAACTTTATGTAAGCAAACAATATTTTTATCCTGACATGGCTTCTGTGTGATTCTTTTGTTTAGAGGGATGAAAAGGGGGAAGGCCCAGCCTGCTAAAATATTATCCGTCCTGGATAATTATTAACAAGGTTAAGCAACCTTGTTCCAGAAGTTTCTGCATTTTATGCTGCACTCTGCTAACCAGACATTAAACTCACACAAGTGAGGAAGAGGAAGGATAAATAATAAGTAATATCCTATCCTACACTCCCAAACCATCCAATGATGAGCACAAATGAAGATGTCAGAAGAAGGGTTTTCTTACCTGTCCCCAGACAAGCTCCCCAAAGCCCACAAAGAGACACCAGAGCCATTGCTGCGCATTCAGCGGCGAACAGCTGAACGGTTTCCCCCCAAACTGCACAATGACGATCTGGGGGGGGGGGGGGGGGAGAGAGAGAGGCAGAGTGAGACAAACTCCTGAACTCCTGTCCATATCTATACACGCTATACACGCTATACACACCCACCCTCCGCATCTATACATGCTGTTGGGAAAGGTTGGGTTCATGGGAGCTGGTGGCCAGGCAGGACTGCATATAGACAAGAGGAGATAAAAGACTGGATCCAGGAAGATCAGAGTGGGCAATACTGACAATGGGAACGGAGAGCACACAACCAAGGGTGCTTAATACTGTCATTGGCAACAAAGCTGTTGTTATTATATTGGACTTCCCCATAAAGGGCTAATCTGGATTAAGAGTCACCTTGGTTCCCAGCTTGAGAGAAATGTGGGATACAAATACATTAAATAAATAACAAATAAATATGGGCTGGAATACTGATGACAATAACACTGTGTGGACACTGCAAAAAAACTTGCATGCATGAGAACAAATCCCACAACAAAAACATGTCTGGAAGCACCCCAAGTTGAAGGAAAGAGTCACAGATGTAACAGCAGGGCAAGGAGAACCGGAGGTCTGAAGAGGACAACCATGAAGATACAAGGAGCCAGAGCTCTCTCTGAGGCAGCCATATTGCTCTGAGGCGGAGCTATGGAATTTGCTCTTCTTGTGTTCTTAACCAGAATGCCCACAGTCTTGTCCTGACTTTTTCAAGGGCTGCTGGGATATGGGGCTAGAGCAACGGATGTTTATTCCAGCTGTGCCTCATTCCTCACCCCTCAAGAGAAAGTGAAGCCTAAATACATATATATGCAATTGCACACACCTGTCTCCTGTTAAGGTTGCCTCCCCCTTTCCCTTCCTCTCTCATCTTCCTCACTTTCAACATTTATACAGTAAGCTCCTCGGGGCAGGGACCTGTCTATTTCCCCTTTTGTTACTTGAGGCTGTGTATACACACCACACCTTTAAAGCATATTCAAAACACATACTTTCCCTCAAAGAATTCTGGACACTTGTTTACCCCACATGGAGTTATAATGTTCAGCAACCAAGGCTTTTTTCCCCAGCTGGAACTCACCAGAGCTCAGTTCCGGCACCTCTCAGGTGGGTGCCCATTCCATTCTAAGAGAACAAGGGAGGCATTGAGTCCTGGCACCTCTTTTTCTAGAAAAATAGCACTGCCAGCAACCCTTAACAAATGACAGCGCCCAGAATTCTTTGAAGTGGAAATGTGCTTCGGATATGATTTAAAGGTTTAGTGTGTACAAAACCTCAGTTAAGATGTCTGATATATTGATATAATAGCAACAACAGCCTATGGGGCCAGGGGCCTATGCAACCTCATAAGACACGAAGAGCACAAGCAACACTGTATGATAAAATTTATTATTAAAGCAAGAGTGTATGAAAAGCCCAGTTTCTTAAAAAACATTCATTCATCTATCTATCTTGTCTTTCCCACCCCAACTCAGTTTGGTTCTTCACATCCATTTAGACCAGGCCTGTACCTGTATGCCAAAGGTTCCCAGCACAATACTGCAGAAAATGGGGTTGCCAAAAATGCCATCAAAGACATTGCGCTCGCCGTGAATTTTGCGGGCGTTGATCTCATTGAAGAGTTGCATCATGACAAAGGTGTTGAAGATGATGGTGTAATGCTCTGAGGGCGGGGAGTGCAGGGGCGCATTGCGGCCGCTGTCAATGTCAAAGAAAACCTCACCTGCGGGTGAGGAAGGGGGAGTGTAAAACAGTGCATCACAGAGAAGACACTACACGCAGCAAGCCAAGCCTCTCCCTCCTCCCTCTCTCAACAGTGGACCCAGACCCACCCCTGCCCCTCCCATCTCCAGCTCAGTGTCCTAAGAACCCACCCACAAAGAGGAGGGTGAAGATGATGATAAGCTGGTAGACAGCATGGCCCAAAATATTCTTCATCATGGTGCGGGAAATGAGGGGTTTGTTCCGTCCGTACGGCTTGCGCAGCAGCAGGGCCTCCGTCGGGGGCTCGGTGGCCAGAGCCAGTGAAGCAAAAGTGTCCATAATCAGGTTAACCCACAGCATCTGCACTGCTTTGAGCGGTGAGTCCTGCAAGAGAAGTGGAGAGGAAGGGGCATTGCGGCATTGGAACGTCAGGTGTTTGATGGGCAGGGATGGCATTTTGATGGCAATGACATTGTACGGATGCTGTGAAAAAACATGCATACATCAGTTCCACAATAAATAAGCTCCTCTATCTGGAAGTATCCAGTGCCATCGGGCAAATGGGGTGGGAACTCCACATTTGTCTTGAAATAGGTAGTTCTGCCCTGAGGGTTTGGAGAAGTGTTGGAAGTCAGAGTAGTCATTGGCTCAGGAAGTCCTTAGACTAGATGGGCCAATGGTCTACGGGAGCCTCATATGCTTGCATTTATTTTGGTTCAATCCACTTTGCAAAGGTTTGTTAGGGCATGGAAAGCAATGAACTGGACTAGTATTAAATCATCTACAGGATTAGTTCAATCCAGAGAGAATTTACAGATCAAATTTGGAGGTGTTTCTTCACACTGTTCCTGTCTGCTAAAAACACCCCTGTTAAGGGTGCTGGGGTTTTTTATGTCTCTGAAATATTCCTGATTCAAAACCACAAAGCAGTGGTTCTTTTTTCCTTTATCCTTCAAGACAAATGGGTCTTACCTCACAGATTATCTTTGGAGCCTGGTGAGCAACTACTCCTAAAGGACCAATTTACTCAGTCCCAGAATTCTTCCCCACTTTCTCAACATTCTGCTCAGAACATGGAGCTGGGCCTCAAACCTGCTTCCTGCCTGGTTCTCAAGTATGTTCTTATAGGAGAGCCTGACTTGATATTCTCCAAGAGATATTCTCTATTATACCTCTCTGCTCCTCAAACATTCATTTTCCATGCACCTTACCATGATTCTCCCCATATGGCTACTCTTTTCCAGAAAGGCTATGAGATACACCTAAAACTCCCAAATGTGTAATTTCCTAATTTTTGGGCAACATTAGCTATGTTCAGCAGGCATTTGCTTAAACGTGCAGTTGAACAGGGATGGGAACAAACATACAAGGGACATACAAGCACCCCTCCCCCAATGTCCCAGGGCACAGACGTCAGATCTCTATGCAGGTTGGTGAAGAGGGTTTACACACCTCAGAAATGGTCCCCACAATCAGGAAGCCTGATATGGCTGGCTCCTACTTGTGGGGAAGTTTCTAAGCAGATCTCATCAAACACACTCAGAAATCCTGCCGGGCTGGCTGAGGGCAAGTGTCCTCTTCCTCCTCATGGGCCAGCCTCCTCTAGGCTTTGCCACCACTGCACAGCAATGAAGCCTACCTGTGTGATGCAGGCGCCAGTGAAGGCCACAATGACTGCCACCACATTGACTGTGAGCTGGAACTGCAGGAATTTGGATATGCTGTCATAAACGTTGCGCCCCCACATCACTGCCTTCACAATGCTGGAGAAGTTGTCGTCAGTCAAGATGATGTCAGAGGCCTCCTTTGCCACATCAGTGCCTGCTATGCCCTGGGAATGGCACAAAATGAAGGGTACTTTATGACAAGAATCATCAACCGTCTCTCTCCCTTGGGCCCAGTGGGTCAACTTTATAATGGCACTTTAGTCTCACTGATGCACAAGGACCAAGCCAGCAATTCAGAGAAGGACTTCTTCTGCAGGAGCTTGAATTGATTCTGCCTTCATTGTCTCGTGTTGGAAAAGATGTAACTTGTTAAGTTTTTCTGCCAACAACACAACCACAAATTTCATGCCTTTCTCCACCACTTCCTTTGCTCTTGGATGTCAAGATTTACCTTGCCAGAAAACTCTGAACACTTTCAAAACTTGACTGCTGGGAATATAATACATTATGGGTGGTAACCAGGCAGGTAAATTACAGTGGTACCTCGGGATGCGAACGGTATCCGTTCTGGAGCCCCGTTCACATCCTCAATGGAACGTAAGATGCGACAGCACGTCTGCGCATGCACAGGTTGCATTTCGTCGTTTCCACACATGCGCGTGATATCATTTTGAGTGTCTGTGCAAGCGGTGAAACCCGGAAGTAACGCACTCCATTACTTCCAGGTTGCCGTGGAACGCAACCCAAAAGCACTCAACTTGAAGCACATTCAACTCGAGTTATAACTGTAGTTGCATTTCCCCCAGGAAAATAAATGAGGCTTAAGATATGTCACACAACTAACTTCTTCAATTGATTTCAGTGGGATCTGTGTTCAACTAACAGGTTAGTCTGCATCCATCCCTTTGCAATTTGAAGCATGCAGTTTTATTTGCTTTACATAATTAATCGGATTGCGGTATTTGTGTTTCATCAGGTAGCTGTATTTTAATTGCATATTCAATATTAAGTCTTCATTTACATTTATCACACATCGGCAGAACATATCAGTAAACTGAAGGGATAGCAACTATATTAACAAAGCATGGTATGGCTGTGGTGGGTCCAGAGAAGCCGCCATCTTCTTCCGCGGCCAAGGGGAGGGGTTGGTCACCTGGTGCCACCCCACCTCTGGCTGTGACAGTCTATCAGGTATGGGCAGGCAATGCCCAAAAGGCCAATCAGGGGCAGGGGCTTGGGCTTGGGGGCTGCACCTAGCCCACTCCTTGCCTATTTAAAGGAGTGGCAAGGGGCAGGCTGGATTTCCCTAGCCACCCACCCACCCTATCTGTTAGGGCCTGATCAAGTGGGGAGCGGGCGTGTGGTGTATGGACCTTGCTATGGTTTACTCAGTTGCCATATTCAGGGCCAGGAAGGAATTTTCTCCTGCAAGCAAATTGGCCGGCTTGCAGGTTTTTGCCTACCTCATAGCAACAGTAACAACTTTGGCGGATAAGGCATTGGGCTGGATCCTTAGTCACTGGAGTACCCCTTTAGAGGGGTCCTGGAGGGGTGACTCTGTCCAGCAGTCCACAGGGGGCCCAATGGCCCAATACACTTTGCCCCATGGTGGCCTGTGTGGGGTCATGGCAGCCAGTCCATGTTGGGGGCAACTCTCCAACACAGGCTGACCCCACCAGGTTCCTATACATGCCCAATGCCTCAGCCAAACCTACTCTTTCCTGTAATCAAAGTTGTGGCCTAATTCTACACAATACCAGTTTCCACTATGCGCCTGCACTGGCAAAGAAATGTCTATGGAACATATTTTAACCTCTCCTGCCTAACCTAGAAGCCTGCCTAACCATCACTCTGACAGTAATCTCTTATTTCCCTCTACATCCCACATGTTTTGCTCATCTACATTATTCCCACAATACACTAGGCATGTGTATTATCTTAGTTTGATCGATTTTAAATTTAAAACAACATAAAAAACAAATGTTAAAATAAAGGGTGTGACACATTCTACCTAATGGGAGATATAAGAGAGCACTGCAATATTTCACCACCGAAGCATTCCAGAATGGTATTCATATTTCCCCCAAATTATCTGTCTTTAAAAAACCAACCAACCTATGTTTGCTGTTTTGTTCTTCTATCTATGACTGGTGTGGGATAACCAGCCTCATATAATCAACATGCTTAAGTCTAATTAATGCCTAAAGGGGTTAATACCATAGAGTAAGCTGTTCTGCCAGGCTTAGCTATATCCACTTCCTTTACCTTGGGAGGAAATAGGTAATCAGGCCTATTGTTCTTCTCCAGTCTACCTGAGAAGCTCAGGGTGTGAAGAGGTTTAAGCTGGTTGCTCCAGCTCAGACTGCACACCAAGCCACTTATAGTTCCTATACCAATAATTTAGAAACTTATACCACTTTGTAACTAAGCCAAGTTTTACTGCCTGTGCAACTTTTTCTGAATGCTGTATGGATAAAGCACATGAATCTGATCATGGGGGACTTTATAAGTACACCATTTTTAACTTAACAAATGTGTGGTATTTTTTATGCTAGGGGAAGAGGGAAACTTCGGAACTCACTCTCATAGGGCACATCTTAAGGTTTTACAGTTTATATTTCCACGCTTTACTTTGTTGCATGTTTTGTGCATACAAAATCTCTACAGTATTGGGGTTCTCTCATCAAAGAGTACTTGCCCCAAATTTGGATCCAGGAATTCTCATTTGTACTGATTTTTTCCTCGCACTGACAAATGGAATACGAATGGAATGGAATTTAGTGAATTTTCAGAGAAATTGTTTGGCAGTTACACAAGTTCTTCCAGGACAGGCTTCTTGTGATTCACTCGTTGTGCAAATTTCTGGGATATGACAAAATATTTGGCAAGTGTAAAGGTGAAATTGCTCACTGCACTGATAACCAACTTGTTATATAGAAATTATCCTCCGAAGGAGCAATGTCTGAACATGTCCCACAACATGTGGATTAGAAGCAGCCATTCCATCAGGTTGCAGCTGAAGGAGAGATGAGACTACAGGGCCACTCCATCAGCTCTGCTGGGAGACCAGCTCCACGTGGGTCCTCTCAACTGTTTAAACAGTTGCCCCCAGCATTTTGCTTTTGCTTCTTCAGGAGAAACCTGCACTTGGGATTCACCTTTTTGTCAGTCTATATTGAGACCAGAAAGCTCTGAGACATCTTCTGCAGCACAAAAATGCACATGGCTATCTAGTGAGATTTCTTTGATATGTTTTTGGATTGGATACTTGGGTAGCCTGATTTCATATTTCAGGTCCTATAAAGTGAATTCAGCATCAGAGTTTAAAATTTCGTAAACTAATATTGTACCTTTATTCTGAATGTTTGCTGTTTTCAGGATCATACATATTTATGGAGCAGGTTCCTGGACCATAAAGATTAAATAAAAGTTGTATCAATTGAATATATTGCCAGAATGCAAATATAGGGAATGCACATTTTTGTTGCAACCCCAGAAACAAAAGGATATTAGCTTTATGATTAATTGGCACTGCACTGTTATACATACAGGATTCACAAACACAGGTTTTTGTAGAAATTCTTAGATCCTGAGATATTTCCGTATTGGAGCTAGAATATGTATAACTGGGACTATTCCTCTTTACTAGTTTAAAAATCACAGGAGTTTCAGTGCGCAAGATAGATTTGTGTTTTTGCAGTCAGTGCTGCTGGCCCTTCAAGCAGGGTTGTTACCACTGATCCAAATCTTACTCAGTTCTTGTACAATCTGATGGAGTCCATTTCATTGGTTTTCAAAGCACTCCTATACATGTCCACTCAGAAGGAAGAGATTTAATTCAATAGGACTTACAGCCTGTGCTGTATGATAAATTTAAAGATTAACAAGCTTAAAATTAGGGATGTGCTGAATTTTCATGTTTGAACATTTTTGATGTAAAAATAGTGCTTTTAAGGGCTAGAATAACCACCAGCCTGAATCCTCAAACTCCATTTTCACTCTTGTTTAAGGTATGTTCACTTTTCAATCAGCTGTTTTTTCTGCATTATTTGCTTATTTTCAATAGTAGGGGTTGTGTTCAATGAACTTTTACTCTGACTAACTAACTAACTAACTAACTAACTAACTAACTTAAAACTATTGATTTCACCAGGTCTACTCTGAAGAAAGGTTAGCTGGATACAACACAAGGGCTTCTTCCTGGCTATGAGATTCCAGCTAATTGGAGATCAAAGAACTAGCATGACAGTGACGAAACATCAACATGTAGCCAATTGGATCTGGCCAATTCAGAGCGAGGGCAGGCAAACTGTTGTCACTCTACATGGGCAGGCATTTCCCTCCCAGTCTGCAGACCCCACAGGACAAAGGATATGTGACACGCTCTATTTTTATATGACATCCTGTTTCCCTGTGAAGGAAATGTCCCTGTGGACAGAGGGGAGGGGAACTCAGTTCAGCATCTCTTACCATGGCAAAACCCACATCGGCCTTCTTGAGTGCTGGTCCATCATTCGTCCCATCACCAGTGACAGCAACCACCTGGCGCTGGTCCCCGATAGTGCTGTCGATTATGCCTTCAAGGGCAAGAATGTGGGTTAGCTAGTAGTGAGGGAGCGACACATCCAAGTAAATACCAGTGACTTTACAGAGAAGTTTGCATCCATATATGGGTAAGACTTGCATAGATAACCTGGTCTGCAAAACTGGAGTTCACCGGCAGAAAATGACAACCAGACCCCATGACAGCCCTGACTCCCACCACCCCATGTTGTTCTCTCCTGCAGTGACTAAGGACAAAGAGACTGGTATTCTCTTACCTTTCACCAAGGTGTGTTTGTCGGTGGGTGACGATCGAGCCAGAACCCTCAGTTTTGGCCAGATTTTATCAAGGCGTTCTTGTTCTATCTGGAGGGCAGAGAGGCAGAGACAAGTAAGATATGCTTACCAGATTTTTTTCAATGAATCTGGGGACACTTTTTTTTTTTGAAGCTGAGTAGCAACAGGTAGTGGGGATGGTGAGGCAAAAGACCCTGGGCCCAAGCACATATGCATATTGTATAAAGGTGCAAAGCCCTTCTTCCGCACCCTATAAAACATAAATGCGCAGTTTTTTAAAAATTGGGCAACGGCGTGCCGCCCAAGCCTTCCCTGATCTCTTGCCCCCTTCTCCCTTTGTTTTGACGGGTCGTGGGAGGCTTGGGAGTCACGGGCGGCTGGCCGTTGCCCAGTTTTTTAAAAACTCTGCGCATTTATGTTTCGCAGGGTGCAAAAGAAGGGCTTTGCACCTTGCCTGGCACAGAAACCGTGTGCCTTGCTGGACAACGGCCAGCAGCCCGCAACTCCTGAGCCTCCCCCGATTTGTCAAAACAAAGGCGGAAGGGGGCAGGAGATCTGTACCACCGTACGTCCCTGGTTCACCTTTGGCAGTGGTGGCGTCAGCAGGCAGCTCCTGAAGCCAGCTAGAGCCAACTGCACTACAAGACTGGCTCCGGGCTGCTGAGGCTGCTGCTGCCATGTTTCCCAGGGACAGATTTGCAACTCTAGGGACATTCCAGGATGGAATTTGTCCAGGGACAGATTTGCAAATCTGGGGTCTGTCCCCGGGAACCGGGGACGTCTGGTAACCAATAAAGTAAGAACTAATAAAGTGAAATGAGCTGCCTTCTATTGAGTCCATCGAGTTTGGTATTGATTGGACCAACTGACAGTGACTCTCCAGGGTTTCAGACAGGGTCTTCCCAGTCCTACCTGGAGTCGCTAAAGATTGAACCCAGAACCCTTTTCATGCAAAGCATGTGCTCTGCTGCTGAAACCCTGGACCTTCCCAGACACGGACCACACTTACACAGTTTCTCTCAAATACTTCAGGACTAATTCAAAGAGGCATGGTAATCCTTTGATGGCTGGCAATGCAATCCGAAGCTTGATGACTGACAGCACAATCAGAAAAGACTGGACGGCCATCTGTCATGGATGCTTTAGTTGAGATTCCTGCATTGCAGGGGGTTGGACTAGATGACCCTCGGGATCCCTTCCAACTATACAATTCTAGATTCTATGAAAGTGGTGTTAGGACTGCAGCCTGGAATACACCTTCCCAGGCAGAACTTTCAATGCAGTCACTGCAACACTTGTTGCAGACTGAGGCAGAAATAAAGCAGTAGACTGGGCTGCACTGTTGCATATTTCATTCATTAATAGAAGGATCTATACACCACCCTTAAGTATGACCTATCAGGGCAGCTAATAGAATCATAGAATCATAGAATCATAGAGTTGGAAGAGACCACAAGGGCCATCGAGTCCAACCCCCTGCCAAGCAGGAAACACCATCACAGCACTCCTGACATATGGTTGTCAAGCCTCTGCTTAAAGACCTCCAAAGAAGGAGACTCCACCACACTCCTTGGCAGCAAATTCCACTGTCGAACAGCTCTTACTGTCAGGAAGTTCTTCCTAATGTTTAGGTGGAATCTTCTTTCTTGTAGTTTGGATCCATTGTTCCGTGTCCGCTTCTCTGGAGCAGCAGAAAACAACTTTTCTCCCTCCTCTATGTGACATCCTTTTATATATTTGAACATGGCTATCATATCCCCCCTTAACCTCCTCTTCTCCAGGCTAAACATGCCCAGCTCCCTTAGCCGTTCCTCATAATATTCCACACCTGGAATATTTTATTGCGTGTTTTAAAGTTATGTTTTATTATCACATTTTTGTATTGTATTGCATTGGATTGTTATAAGGTGTACATTCTTTGTTTCTCCAGCTTGTAAACCACCTTGGCTATTGTAAGATAGAAAGATGGTATACAAAGTAAAAGTGATGGTGATGGAATACTGTGTCCAATTCTGGGCACCACAATTTAGGAAGGATGTTTACAAGCTGGAACATGTGCAGAGGAGGGCAACCAAGATGATCAACGGTCTAGAAATGAAGGCTCAAATCTGCTGTCACTTTGCACTGCTGTTGATAATCATAGAATCCTGGAATTTTAGGAGCAGCACCATTCCAGACACTTAAAATAATTTATTCAGTCACCTCTCCCTTTTCATTGCGGATCCGCCGGTTGAACTCCTTTCCTTCTAGGCACAAGAAGTCCTCCCCTGGCTGGATGATGCCACACTTGGCGGCAATGGCCCGGGCTGTGTTTATGTTGTCTCCTGTCACCATGCGAACTGTGATGCCAGCACGTTGGCATTTGCGAATGGCCTCTGGCACCTGCAAAGGAGGCACAGGGCTCACGTTGATTTTCTGCAATTCAACATGTTTGCTGAGCAATCACTTGCCCCCCATATTGAAACTGCAAGCTGGTTTTGTTGTAATATACAGTTATTGACTCCCTCACATGCATGAAAGGGTTAACCTGAGCCCTGAGCTCAAGTTACCAGAGAGGATCAGTCTCTCCCCCACCCCCTTCTGGGTCTTTTCTCTTGGTGCTTCCTGGAACAAACAAGAAGCCATGTAAAGCTGACTTCTATATATTACTCAAATGAAGGAAATGGGCACAAATTTTCTTACATTTGCAAGTTATTCTACTAATTTTGCTAATGATGGGAATTCCTTCTCCAACTACTGGAAATCAGTTAGCCATTTCTCTGGCTTCTAAAATTTCAGTAGGCATTGCTAGTTATGCCTTTGCTGCCATGAGAGCTAGAAACATGATGCCCATTTTCCCTAAAAATATAAAAGCAGAAATTCTTAGGACGCTGAATTCTGCAACAAATTCTGGGTTGTTGTGCCATTCAGCAGAATTGCAGCATTCATGGAGCATTAGCAAAGTTCTCCCTGGGTCCAAGTCCAACATACTATCTACTGTATCATGCAGGTGGTTGAAATCCATATTTTTGTCATTGTTATTAGCAGGGGTCCTGTCTGTCTGAGATCTTAGAACTGGAATCAATTCTCCTCACCCAGAAAACACTCAGGTTGGGCTGTGAGTCCCAAAGGACAGACAGGGATTTGTTCACAGAAAAGGCACCCTAGTTTAGCTGTTACCTCAGGCCGCACGGGATCCTCAATTCCCACCACAGCAATGCACGTCAAGTCTATTACAATATCGTTCTCACTGTCCCATTCGGGCTCCTTCCCTGCTGGGAAATCGCGGTAGGCTATGCAGATAGTCCTCAGTCCATCACATGCCATGGGCTCTATCACCTTCTTCACCATTTCATCTCGGTCACGGGGCCGGAAGGTGCGCAACTCCCCATTACTGTTGAGAATGTTTGTGCACCTGGAAAAGGGGTAAAGAGGAACAGTTTACAGAGGATTATTTTCTCTTGAATATGCAGCTTTGCCACACATGATATGCAGTGGCTTGGTCCACAGGCTCCTTATTACTTGTGCCTGAAGGGGTGCCGCAGGGTTCTGTCCTAGGCCTGTTGTTGTTCTACATCTTAATGCACAACTTGGATAGAGGAATTGAGGTGATGCTCCTCAAATTTGCAGATGACCTCCAACTGGGGGCAGGATAGCTAATGCCACCAAAGACAGCATCGGGATTCAAAACAACCTTAACAGACTGGAGAACTGGACCAAAACTAACAATATCAATTGCAATATAGGGCCAAATGTAAGGTTTTACACTTAGGCAGGAATAAGCAGCTGAACAAATCTAAGATGGGGAACACTTCCAGTGTGATTACTTTTGTTGGCATCCATCTGTTACAATAGACAATGGAGTGCACCTCCAGGGGGAAGACAAGATGGTGGAGAATCATAGCACCTGCTGTGGCTGCAGAGACCAGGCTCTGACTTCTGGACATTCTCAATGGTCTCACTGCCTTCTGAAGTAAGGCAGCCTTCTCAGTACAGTACTGACATCCAGTAGTCCAAAAGTGCCCTGAAATTTCCTTTCCCCCAGGTGAAGACCTTTTTATGTGCCTTACTTCTTAAAATATAATTTGAAACTGTTTGAACTTACTGAGTTTTTTGTGTCCCCTAACATCACTGCCATTAGTGATGTATACTTCTCTGCGGCTTTCTTGTTTTAGTAAAATTTGCTCTTTTCATTGGTTTTAAATTGTGAGCAACTCTGAAAGCGTTTTTGGAGTTGAAGAGCAGGGCAGAGATACTGTACAAACATTATCGTGTATTCTCAAGTGTTGTTGTTATGCTGGTGCAAATTTCAGAGCTAGAATGAGCACTCAGCTAATTCCGGGGCAGTAGCAACAACTTGTGTGGGCATCATTTAACCTCATACAAGGGAGCGCAGACTCACTTTTTAAGGACGATTTCAGAAGCGCCTTTGCTGAAGAGGCGGTAGCCGCCATCAGGCATGCAGATGACGGTGCTCATGGATTTGCGGACAGAATTAAAGGTGTAAACCTTGTAGAGCTTCTCCTCAGGGATCTGTTCACGCACAGGCTGGTAGTCACGCCGCAGGTCAAGCACAAAGCCCAGCAGTGAACACTCCGTCTTGTTGCCGACCTGGCGTGGCAAGCCCCCTTCTTTCTCTGGAGGCTGGAGGAAGCAGAGAATAAGAAAGGGGAACCTCATTCTTCAGTTCTTGAAACCTCATCCGTTTCCTCTGCCAATGGGCTGAACTAAAAGTTTTGGGATCCCACAACCTCAGCCCTGCAACAGGCCTTGAATTTGGAGGAATATCTACACATACATTCATACTGTGGCTTCCTCTCCACATGGATTTTTGGGAACTGTAGTGGATTACAACTTTCTGATCAAAAGTTCTTAGTGTCCTCAAACTACAATTCCCAGGGTTACTTGGGGAGCACAACAACAGAAATACAGCTGTGTAACCAACGTAAGTATGCAGAATGCAGCTGAGGAGAGTTAAAGGTAAAGGTAAAGGTAAAGGTACCCCTGCCCGTACGGGCCAGTCTTGACAGACTCTAGGGTTTGCGCCCATCTCACTCAAGAGGCCGGGGGCCAGCGCTGTCCAGAGACACTTCCGGGTCACGTGGCCAGCGTGACATCGCTGCTCTGGCGAGCCAGAGCCGCACACGGAAACACCGCTTACCTTCCTGCTAGTAAGCGGTCCCTATTTATCTACTTGCACCCGAGAGTGCTTTCGAACTGCTAGGTTGGCAGGCGCTGGGACCGAACAACAGGAGCGCACCCCGCCGCGGGGATTCGAACCGCCGACCTTTCGATCGGCAAGCCCTAGGCGCTGAGGCTTTTACCCACAGCGCCACCCGCGTCCCCATTAGAGGAGAGTTGAATCCTCCCCAAATCCTCTGTCTATCTTCCTGCAGGCTCGCTTCCTTATTTTATTTATGTTTATGATTATCATTGCATTTATTCATTGCTTACTACATGAAATATCTCAAAGTTACTTACAATTAGGAAAGCGTGTGTAATACAAAAGCAAAAACACATCAGAAAGTTAAAAGAGCATTATTGTTCATCCTGCAATAACATAAAAAGGAAAAATCCTATGCCAATCTACTAGACACTTTTTATTCTAACTGGGTTTATATCCTGTACTGGAGCCTTGCTGGGGGGAAAAGTGTCTGGGAAGCAGATTGCAAGGAGGTAAACCCAAGGAATCAGGAGGGTTCAGATCCTATCTCACTCATATGCCATAAAGGTAAAGGGACCCCTGACCGGTGACTCTGGGGTTGAGGCGCTCATCTCACTTTATTGGCTGAGGGAGTCGGCGTACAGCTTCCAGGTCATGTGGCCAGCATGACTAAGCCGCTTCTGGCGAACCAGAGCAGCGCATGGAAACGCCGTTTACCTTCTCGCCGGAGGGGTACCTATTTATCTACTTGCACTTTGACATGCTTTCGAACTGCTAGGCTGGCAGGAGCAGGGACCGAGCAACGGGAGCTCACCCCGTTGCGGGGATTCGAACCGCCAACCTTCTGATCGGCAAGTCCTAGGCTCTGTGGTTTAACCCACAGCGCCATCCACATCCTCATATGCCATACCAGCTCTTAAAACTGATATTTCTCCCTTGCTTTATAAATGACGGGGGCAAAATAACATTTACAATGGACCAAGAGAATATGCCAGAGTCTTCCACAACATTTATGAGTTCCATCCTTCTGAGCTGCCCTAACATTCAAATGGCCCCCAAAGGTAGTATTGCAGCATTGGCCTATCTAGCCTGAGGATGCAGTGGGGCATCCCTGGCCCCCACTCACTAGTATCTTGGTGGTGTAGGCACTGTTGATGGCGATGGCGTGCACAAGCAGATCCAGATTCTTGGGTGTAAGGTTGCTGGGGTCAGGGGTCTCCTTGTAGTGAGTGTCACCCATGTAGGACTGCACAACGGTCATGCGATTGGTGGTCAAGGTGCCTGTCTTGTCAGAACAGATGGCGGTGGCATTGCCCATGGTCTCACAGGCATCCAGGTGTCGAACCAGGTTATTGTCCTTCATCATTTTCTGCAGTCAAAGAATGAGATCAGGAGTTTAGCTGCACCCTAGTGTCTTCTTCTAAGGTGCTGAGGGGTGTGTGTTGAACCAGGACCTCCCACAGTCAGCTACCATCTAGGCTGTCAGCTGACCCCACAGAAGACCCCACAGTCTATGTCACAGTTCAGCCGACACAGACCTTGAACCTGATGAGGACCAAGAGGAGCAGGACCCTTCAACGATCTTCATACTACCAATGACGCCAACAAACCAATACATCTGGACATATTTGCCCCAGGACTGGAGATACCTTACACCAGTTGCCATTCTGCCCCTTATTTCTCACTCTAGGGTCAAGGAGCAACGGAGACAGAGAGCTGGGCAGGAACTTCAGAGATGCTGCTGAAATGCTTGCACATGAGGCTATCCAGGGGACGGGGAAGTGCAGGGAGACAACTGCTTGGACCAGGGCCTGGTGGGCCTCCAGCTCCTATACAAGCTTCCAGTTTGAGCTGCTGCATTGCTGAAGCAACAAGACCCATCTAAGCTGCAGCCTTCCTGACCTGGGGAAATGGACACTCCTATTTTCCTGACCTGTAGCCTGTTCATGACTATGCCTCCTGTCTAGCATGTCTACAGCCTTATCAAGGTCAGGCCCAGATCCTTTGGTACCTTCTGTAAGCTAGGCCCCAGGCCTGGTACTCTTCTTGACTGAATCTAACAGATATTGTACTGAGGGCAGAGCAGAAAGAAAACACAGAAGGATCTAAAACACCATGCATCTAACTCCCATTGAAGTCTATCAAATCAATGCTATACCTTAATTTGTAAGAGATGACTATCAGAAGGCACTACTTTTGCCAACCTGGTATTTTAGAGACAGTCTCTCACATGGGAAGGATACCAACCCTGTGATGTATGCCAGACACAGAAAATTTGATTCTTACCTTCACAGAATAGGCTAAGGAGATAGTGACGGCCAGTGGGAGGCCTTCAGGGACGGCCACGACCAGGACAGTGACACCAATAATGAAGAACTTGACAAAGTATTGCACATAGACAGGGGTGCACTCAGCCAACCATGCCTTCCCATCGATTACAAATGTCTCAATAACAAAATACAGAACCAGGATGATGACAGTGATGGCTGACATCACCAGCCCTGGCAGGAGTAAGAGAAAGAAAGAGAAACGGACAATCAGGTATGACAATTAGACCTAAGCCTGAGTACCTGTGATCACCCACCTACCCCAAGTTCCACACTTTAAGAATATTCTGGCTCTAAAGCCAGAACATGAGGAATTGAAACTAAGGCTGTGTACACACAACATTATATTCAATGCTCACTGAGATCTTGTTTTTTTCTATCTAGTCTATACACATTCAGGACATATTGCACATTTTATGCCCCTGAAAATAGCTTTTCACAATTCCAAAAATAAAGGCTCAATGCAAATTGATTTTGCAATACACCTCGCCCCTCCCATGTCCATTTGAAAATGGACGGAGTCAGTCCCAGTAATGAGGGTGTATCCACACCTGCCTAACAATGTTGTGGGCCTAACAAGGTCACAGTTACCAATTCTTCATTCACCTGGGGCATGTGCAGGAAGGAAAAGCTGTGGATAACCTAACTGAGGGATTTCAAGCACATTATCAAGGAATCCCACCTACCCTTGTGGGCAGCAGGATCATTCTAGAATTTATGTTGAGGATTAGCATGAATGATTCCATATTCAAAAAAACTACATTTTTGCACTACAGATAGGAAGTGTGTCCACATCCTAAGTCTCCTTTGCAAGGCCCCTTTGCACATTACTCATTCAGTCCCCAAAGCCACGTCAGGTATTTTCTGCTAAGGCAAGGGTTGATAGGAGCAGGCTATCTAGAAAGGCAAAGGAATTAAAATGTTCAGAAACCTGCAAGGTGATGGGGTGGAAGAGAAAGAGGATCAATGGGTAACCTCTTTTATATTGTTTCATTTCTAAGTTGAGCAGTGAGAAATTGGGGGCAGCCTTCACAGTTTACAGATATTTTTGGAGAACTGAGCACTGGAGACTTGTTATTTACAAATATGCAAATTGATTTATGGAGGTGCCAGAGCAAGCAAACAGGTGATCAGTGTTGCTTCACTGCAACAACTGAGTTTTTAACCACTTTTTTGCTACCCAAATTCAAACTAAACACTATTCAGTTCTCTTTGTTCACAAAGTTCTTTTGACCTTCCTCAGATCAGAAAAAACTGATTTCCCACCTTCACCTTAGTGAGTTAGGTGTGATTTCCATTTTAGATAATTGAGGCAGCCAAGCGCCCATTGCCTCCTCTCAATGACCAGACCAGGCAGATCTACTATGAAACTAATGAAGCTTAAGCTCCAGGGTCCCTAATCTCTGAGGGGCCCCAGAAGCGACTTTAGTCCAGATTGCTTTTAAAAAAATGGGTCTAGTACAACTCAAATTAATTTTTTGTTGTATATATTTCAAAAATCCCAAAGTTTGAGTCTATAGCACAGATGTTGCAAAGGTGGAGGATTGTGTTAAGTTGGCTGGTCTGCTGTGGTTAATGTAATTCTTTCCCCTTTTTAGCACAGGTCAAGACCGCTGAGATGAATAACAATGAGTTCATGAAAGTACTTAAGCAGATACCAAAAATCACACTCACAGAAGATTTGTGGAGATCTGCTATGGAACAACCCCATTGAAGAAGATAGCAGTGGTTACCTTGTTGCTGGTTGTGAAGCCCCCCCCCAATAGTTCAAGCTTCAGGGCCCCCAAAATGTAGGTCCACCACTGGACCAGACCACGCAAGGCTTAAGGAGAGACCCATTTCTCCACAGAGCAGAGTGGGGACTGGGTCACACAACATTACTAATTGAAAGAGTTCTCCAAAATGGGGCAGGTCAATGATGCATTGGGCATCACCACCTCCAGTCCCTATGGGAAAAGGCTGCGTGTCAAATTCAGCTTCCTGAGAATCTCTGTTTCTAGTCCTTGTTATGGTTATGAGGATATGCCTCAAAGTGGTCAATGCCTGATGAAACCTCAGAAGATGGAGGGGAGGCTGAATATGGTTTTCATTCCTTCTGGTTGGGGCTCCAATAACCAAGACATTTCATTTAATTGTCCCCCCCCTAAACATTGATAAAACCTGAATGATCAAAAGTGTAAAAAGAGAGAAATAAATCGTTCAAAATAAAAGGAAATAAATTCATGCAGAACTTGCTTTTCTTCTTCTTTTTTGGGGGGCGGGGAGGAGAAGAGGAATTCATTTCTTTTTGTCATGAAGCACAAAGTTCTGTCTACATCTTGTTTCTCATCCTCTAAGAAAGGCCACCCTCCTGCTATTTCTCAACATGGGTCGCTCTGCTTGGTCCTGTGAGACGGCATCCCAACATACCTGCTTTCCCGATCTGCACAGCCAGTTTGGTGAGCTTCCCTTGCAGGACAGATTTCTCTTTTTTGGGCACACTGGCTTTCTTCTTCTCTCGCTCTTCCATCTCACCACCCTCTGCACTTTTCAGGGGTTGCATCTCCATAGCAACTGCCCCATCCTGCTTTTTGGCTGCAGAGAGAGAGGGGGAGCAAAACACTGGTTCACCCATAAGGGAAGAATATCTGTCCCACCCTAATTTCATATTAATCCTACAGCTAGGATTGACACAAAACAAAACAAAAACAAACAAATAGAAAAGCCATCCTGCTCTTGTGCTGTTAAACAGCATCCTGAGGCACTAGAAATAAGGTACTGAAGCAGGAGCTGGGCAGCCATCTGTCAGGGGCGCTGCCATTGCAAGATTCATGCATTGAGCAGAGGGTTGGATAAGATGATACAGGAAGCTGCCTTCTACCCTTGGTCCATCTAGCTCAATATTGTCTATACCGGCTGGCAGCAGCTCTCCAGGATTTCAGGCAGGAGTCTCTCTCAGCCCTGCCTGGAGATGCCAGTGGGGACTGAACCTGGGACCTTCTTGCATGCTCTATCACTGAGCTACAGCCCTTCCCTTAGGGTCCTCTAATGACTTCCAAGGTCCTTTCCAACTCTAAATTCTATGGCAGATGAGGTTTTCCACATATATCCCCCCTAACCCCCCCCACCAGCTGAATTTCTGTGTCACATGCTGATGTCAACAAGGGTCTGGGTTACAGAAAAAGTGGCAGGCCCATCCGCTGACTGCTCTAGTGGGGCTCCATTCCCCGCAGCACATCTGGTGCCATCAGGGATGGGGAAGCCTTCCCCTTCTGGGGGCCACATCCTGGTGATGAAAAGCCCATGGGGCAACAGGTGTGACTTTGTATAATATGCCACTTTCCAGCCGTGCAAAAAAGAACAGCAACAACCACCCAGGAGTCCCCGCCTCTCTCTCATAGCCCCCCAAGCAAGCAAGAGGCAAGCAAGAGTTCATGGACACATTCAAGCAGCCAATGCACTTGAGGAGAGGGTGCAATAGCGAGGAGTGTGGCCTGGGGAGAGTCCTGCTGAGGGCCAAACAGAGAGGAGTGGGAGGCTGGATTTGGCCCCTGGCCTGATGTTCCATTCCCCTGTTCCAGATGCTTCCTTGGGGGAAATAGGAATTTGCCTCCTCCTAGGGTAAAGTCGAGTGAAGAGCTGGTTTCTTAGAGGACCAGTTTCAGATCTGTCTGCAGAAGGCAGCGCACACAGGCATCCACACTGTCTCTTGTTGCCTCTTTCACATTTTCTCTCAACCCACAATACACCCCAGCTGTGCAAAAATATATACAGCCACTCTCGTGCAGTCTTATCACAGGAATATCTCCCATGTAGAGAAAGTGGAACTAAATGTGGTTTAATTGTCATAGCTTCTCCCAGTGAACTCTGGGAATCGTGGTTCCATGAATGAGATCTTTTAGACAAAAATCTTAGCACCTTCACACAAAACTACAATTTCTAGAGTTTTTTTAGAGGAAAGTCCTTCTAGTGCACAATTCAGGTGAACAATTCTTATATGGTAGGTTCAAAAAAGCTTGTGCTCAGTTGGACAGAATTTTCTAATACTTCCATACATGACTACTGAACCAAGAGAAACACAGGCGTGCATGTGCGTGCACACATGCACACCACTCCTATCCCTTGTGATTCTAAATACCCAACACTGTCTGACATGCCAACCTGTATTTTGATAACACTCTCCCACTAGCCTTTGTACAAGATGCTTATTTCCTATGAACATAGGAGTGTCAGGTCCAATACTGGAGTTCCAAAATCTCTGAGTTTATATTCCAGCTCAATAACTGACAAATATATGCAATCTCTGCACTTTGGTACACCCCCGTCTGTAAACAGGGAATATTTTTATTCTTTTGCAACAACTACAGGAACTTTTCTGGTTGTGTTGGCTCTGCTTATTCTGAGCAGGCCAAGGACTCTCTTAGTGTGACCAGAGGCAGAAACCCTCTTGCTTTCATAATTGCACAGAAGGAAGAATGTGGAGAGGTGCAGCTTGGCATGGAAAAGTTGGAAAAATTGTAGCCGCTTGCCAACTGACCAGGATAAATACAGTTTGGCTACCTTTTATGATTTATAGGCCAGTTGCCAGAAAAACAAGGGGCAAAATCACTCTACCACTCAAGCTGTACAGCTTGGGTGAATACAAAGATTTTGTGCTGGGTGCTACCAAGGGTTACCATCTGAGGACCTCCAAAATAAGGAACCCACTGAAAGAAAATAATGTATTACATGTGTCAGAACATGTTAACAGTACTTCATTTGAATATACCATCCTTGTAATGTACTAAATCGAAGTTGATTGGTGCAGTTATGGTGCATGTCACAAATCAATGAGGTTTCTCGTTTGCCTTGAAATGAGAAAGTCTCAACCGCTAGACTTGTTCAGAATGTATGGGCTCTGCCCGCAACTCACCCAAACCTCACTGGGCTCTGCTACTGTCTCCATTGCAGGCTGGCTCTGGGCTTTGCTCCCCAAGTTAGCAAGCTTAGTACCCGGCTCCACCTCTCCACCCCAGAGATAACAACCCCAACAGGAGCTCTGCATGCTTTTGCCTCTGGTCACACAAGGTCTTGCTTTGCTTTGTTTAAACATGTCCGTTTTCTGAATGCAAATTACATATACTGCTAGGAAATCTAGAATCAGTCTGTTAAAGCCTAGTGATGACTAACTGTTTCCACTATGGATACTACTCTAGCTAAATGTAGAACTACAGGGGAGGCATTCAAAATGTGTTGGGGGAGTGTCCCGGGATTTTTACCTTTGTTCTGATTATTCTCCACTGCCCCATCCTGCTGCTTTCCTACAACAGAAGAAGGGAACGCAAACACAGGACGCTTGAGAACAGACAACACGGCACCAGCACAGAACACACAGTATGGAGACAGCATGGGCACTGACAAACAAGACATTCCACCCCATCCCACTTTGCCCCATGGAAGAAGCTGGCTAGGTGACTTTACAAGGACATATGTGCAGGCAGAGCATCTATTGAGAAAGAAAAGGGACTTAATCTGGTGGGCTCCATTTCTGAGTCAGTTAGCAGATTTCCTGCTCCACCCACTACAAAACCACGCACATAGCCCAGGCTGGGTGTGATAAAGAAGGATATCTCATTGGTTGTAGAAGTGCAGAGGGTGGGAGCTGGTTAAGGCAGGTTACTGTTAGTGCACAGTGCTCAAGGTGAGAGAGAAAAGGAAGTGGGACAGTTTAGTGTCCTGTTAGGCTGGACTTGAGCTGCATCCATTGAAAAGAAATGGGATAGCTTCCGATCCCTCTGAAATAGAGGGGGTAGCAACTGACTCTGTCTCAACCCATAGCAAGCCCTGGATGTACATGCAGAATACATGGATATAATGAAGTGTGCATTAATACAGCAACAGATATGCATATGTTTATTGGTTATTTAAAGTGAAATGCACTGAAAAACAGCATGTTTCCTACTATAGAGGATGTTTCTTAGGGAATCCCATTAATATTGCCCTATGAGGACCTTTAGAAAGCTGGTAAAATGTTACTTATTTTGCGAGACAATGGGAATGTGCATATGTGACCTTTTGCTACTGATTCTGTGGTTTGGCTGTTGGAGTTGGTGCTGTTTTTGTGTAAACCCAGTGTTTCCATGGAGGCAGCCACAGTCCCCCCCACCCATACAATTCCCTCAGAGAGTGACAGAAGGTCACCAGGTACTGCTATTTCTAGGGGGACTTGCTTCGTTCCACTCAAAGCAGCAGCAGCAGCAGCAGCAGCAGCAGCAGCAGCAGCAGCAGCAAGAAGATCTGTCACATCAGCTGCTCCAGAATTCTTCACAGCTTTATAAAGACGGGAGGGGCTTTTGGCAGAGGACCAAGGCAGGCATTGCTGGGCCCTCAAATTGGTAGGATTGTGAGTTCTAAAGTGGGCTCCGTGATCTGGTCATGATGATCCTTGATGATCCATGATGATGGCTCACATCAGGTGAGATCCAAGCACTGCTGCTTCCTCCTCCATTCCTACATATGTAATAAACTGCTGTGGCTTTGACAGCACCAACTACATTCCCTGGGCTCTCCTGCCAGGCTTTCCTTTTTGGTTTTAATGGTGCTGCTTTAAAAAGGATTGATTGTGCTGCTGTTGCAATGTTGCAACAAACCACCCTGGTGTGCCTCCGGCAAGTTGGATGGCAGGTAATGAACAAGCAAGCAAGCAAATAACCTAAATGGCTGCAGTGTGGGTTGTCTGTGTTGCAATCACAGCTGACAGGAGTGCCCCTTCAAGGGAGCTGTGGCCTAGTGTGTGCATCGCTATGTGTGTGGAGGAATTGCTGCCTTCTAAGAATATGCAAGGATGAAGGGGAATGCTTAGAAATGCACGTTGTCAGTGTCACATAGTGAGGTGGCAGCAGCATGCCTCTGATTGACAGCTGCTAGGAGGGCAAAGAGGACGGTGGTGTTAGGGATGCTGTCCTCATGCCCTGCTTGTGAGCTTCTGAGGGGCATCTGGCCAGACACTGAGAGGAACAAGGTTGATGAACTAGGTGGACCTCTGGGCCAGAACCAGCCAGGCTCTTCTAATGTTCTCACTGGTGGGGACATACATGTCATGGATGCATGTCTAGCATGCATGGTTGGCCTGTCTGGGAGCGTATGCATGTATTCTAGAGACGCAGAGATATGCCCTTCTGCACATACCCCCCTTGTTCTCAGTTTCGGAAGTCTCTGCATTAGCGTCTAGGGGAAATGAATGAAAGAAGGGACCATGGGAAAGAGGAGGTTGGAGTGCAAGAGGAGGGGAAGTGCAACAGGGGTCAGACGTGGTGGGGATCAGGGAAAAGAAAAACAAAACATTAATAAATATTTTTTCAGGGTGAACTGACAGAACGCAGCCGCCAGGGGGCCAAAAGGCCCTCTCCAAATGCTTCTTTCTGGGCTTGGTTCTTGAAGGCAGGTTCAGAACCAACGTAACACAGTGCTCCAAATTCCTACTCCCCAGAGCTGATCCAGGAGGATATGAAGGCTGATGGTAGACCTGGGTGATATTTCAGTTCAATAACAGTCTGAAACTGGTATGAAGTTCAAATCCTGATACTGGCTTCAGAATTTTTGAGCTCCACATTGTGGCTCCTTGGCTGCCACCAGCACAGGGCATTTTACTCCCTGTATGTTTGCCTTCGCCTGAGCAAGCTGGGTCGCTCAGGAGGAAAGAGGCAGCCTGCTCCGCTTGGCAAAGGCCAGCACACAGGCAGGCAGGCAGATGGAGCACCTTCTCAGGCTCTCTCTGCTGAGGCTGGGTTGCAGAGGGAGGGAGGGAGGGGGCAGGAGGAAGCAAGCGGGCAGCCTCCTTCCCTTCCTCCTGGTTGCTCCTCTCTCCCTCCACAGCCCAGCTGCTTTTTCAGCCTTTTCCTGTGTTATTTCAGACACTGTGATATTTCACTATATTGCAATGGTTAGCTCGTTCACAATGCTGAAAACCAGATATTGCCCAGCCCTTGTCGACGGTATCAAATGCCAACAAGAGATTAGGAAGCAGGAGCAAGGACACACTCCAGCTGCCCTGCTCTCTGCAGAGGTCATCCATCTGACAAAGGCCAACTCAGTTCCATGAGCAGGCCTGAACCCAGATTGGAACGGATCTATATACTACCACAGTGATACCTTGGTTCTCAAACTTAATCCATTCTGGGAGTCTGTTCAACTCCTGAAACCATTCGAAAACCAAGGCGTGGCTTCCAATTGGCTGGAGGAGCTTCCTGCACTCATGCAGAAGCAGCATCAGATGTTTGGCTTCCAAAAAACGTTTGCAAACCGGAACACTTACGTGTGGGTTTGCGGCATTTGGGAGCCGATTTGTTCGGCCACTAAGTCATTCGGGAACCAAGGTTCCACTGTACTAACAATAACAATAACAATGATGATTTTATTATGTGTACCTCACCCATCTGACTGGATTGCCCCAGCCACTCTGGGCAGCTTCGAATAAAATACAAAAACACAGTAAAATATCAAACATTAAAAACGTCCCTCTACAGGGCTGCTTCCAGATGTCTTTTAAAAGTCAGATAGTTGTTTACTTCCTTGACATCTGATGGGAGGGTGTTCCACACGGTTGGGTGCCACTACTGATAAGGCCTTCTGCCTGGTTCCCTGTAGCTTAAGTTCTCACAGTGAGGGAACCATCAGAAGACCCTTGGTGCTGGATCTCAACATTTGGGCTGAATGATGGGGGTGGAGATGCTTCTTCAGGTATACAGGGTTGAGGCCATTTAGGGCTTTAGAGGTTAGCACAAGCACTCTTAAACATACTGGAAGCCAATGTAGGTCTTTGGACCAGTGTTGTATGTTCCCATCGGCCACTCCCAGTCACCAGTCTAGCATCCGCATTCTGGATTAATTGTAGTTTCTGAGTCATCTTCAAAGGTAGTCCCACGTAGAACGCATTGCAATCCAAGTGGGAGATAACCAGAACACGAACCACTCTGGTGAGACAGTCCGCAGGCAGGTAGAGCCTCAGCAGGCATATTAAAAGGAGCTGGTAAACAGCTGTCCTGAATGCTGAATTAATCTGGCCTCCATGGACAGCTGTGAGTCCAAAATGACTCCCAGGCAGTACACCTGGTTCTTTAGGGACACAGTTACCTCATTTAGGACCAGGGAGTCCCCCACACCTACTCACCCCCTGTCACCCATAAATAGTACTTGTCAGGATTCAACCTCAATACATTGACTGCCATCCATCTTCCAACTGCCTCCAGACAGGCACACAGGACATTCACTGCCTTCACTGGTTCCATTTTAAACAAGAGGTAGAGCTGGGTATCATCCACACATTGGTGAACACTCAACCGCCTGATGATCTCTCCCAGTTGCTTTATATAAAAAGCACAGCAGAGTGGACGGAGTCCTGAGTCACCCCACAGGTAAGCACCCAGGGGTCCAAACACTCACCCCAACACTACTTTCTGGACATGGCCCAGGAAGAAGGAGCAGAACCACTGCATAACAGTGTCCCCAGCTCCCAACCCTTCCACGGTTTTTGGGAATGATAGACCAGCAGAGCTGTTGAGCTTTTTTTTGGGGGGGGGGGGGCAACAAGGATCGACAAGGAATGGCCCGTGATCGACTGTTTGGACATTCCTGGATTAAGATATGTTCATAGAATTAGGCTGCCTGTTGGAAACAACAGAAGGAGAAGACTGGGAGGAGTGAAAAGATTTTGTACTATAGAGCTATTTTCCTTGAAAACTGGAACCTTGTTGTGCTGGGAGTGATTGAGTGGAGTTACTTCAGCGTTTCTACACCTTATGTGGGTCTGAGGTAGTTAATGAGTTGAACCCTTCTTGTACTGAAGGCCCAACAATAAAGAGACAAACGCTGAAGGCTTTGAGTCATGACCAGTCTCTTTTCTGAATCAGACTCCAAAAATGATGAGCCATAATTCGGCAGATGAGTCAACAATGTTGAGCAAGAGTGCCGAGTCAAATGCAATTACACTGTGATGCCCTTTAGATGTTCTCCTGGCTGTGTGGGAGTCACTTATCCATGTGCAACTGAGAGAACATTTAAATGGCCCAATCACACGGGCCTTTCCCATGGAATCAGCAAACCCTCTCCAGGAGCAGCACCTTTCTGTGCGAAGGACCCTCGTGGTTTACCTCTGTGCATGTGACTGGGCTATTTAAATGCTCCCAGTTGCATGAGCAGCTGCCTATGAACAAGCAGCTCCTATGTCACTACAAGAACATTGAAAGGACACTTGTGCCAAAGGACAGCTGGATGGGACTGTTTTACGTCAGGGAAAAGAGGTGACCTGCACCTGCACCTGGATCTGGATCAATAGGGCAAAGGGATGATGGGAAAATTGAGAGGTGGGCTGGCAGCAGAGCTGGCTGGTCAAGCATTTCTGCTTCAATTTTTGATTTTATTTTTTTAAAAACACACAAGTTCTTGTCAAAGTTCATCAGTATTTTAGTGTGGATTTCTTCAAATATACACATTTTTGTATGCCATTTTGCCTAATATGTGGGAACTGGGTAAGCTGAAGAGAGGCTCAGACTGCCAAGAAGTGAAGGATGTTAGACAAAAGCAGGAATGATGAGCAAGGTCTGTAACAGCTGTGTCTGGTTTCACAGATGGAGAAGTCACAGGAAAAGGTAGTAGGGACTGAAAGAGGCAAGATCCAATCCAGATAGGGAAGGTGGTCAAGTGAGGGACAGAGCCAGAAAAGCTGGTGGGCCCAGGAGATTTAATGAGCCCAACAGAGGTGCAGTTCTGTCTCAGCCCTCAAGTTTGAGTCTGCTCTCCACCACTGTAAGAAACCCCCTAAACTGCTATCCAGAAACAACAGGTCAACATCTACAGCCCATAAAATACGGTACTTATTTGGTATCCAGTGCTACCGAGCCCATACCAATGATGCTGAGTTATAGTATGAGGCAAACATGTTTAATAGTGTAAGTTAAACAGCTGATTCAGGGAAAGATCTGGGCAGCAATATAGTACTGTGTGAGGATACTGACTCTGTCCACATTCTACTTTTGCAGCACTTTTGAATCACATTATTTCCCTCCAATAATTCTGGGCATTGTAGTTTGTTAAGGGTTGTTAAGGGCTGGAAATTGTTTGTGAAAGGTAAATGACAGTGCCCAGAATTCTTTAGGGAAGGAATGCCTGAAGGCACAGCACTGCTTGTATAACCAAGGACAGCAGGATGATGCTAAACTTGAGGGCACTTGAATGAATTTGATGACCTTGAAGGCAATATCTAAGTAGTGAGGTCCTATTATGTTGTAACCATGATTGTGTGCATTGACTTAATACTACACAGATGAGAGACATTGTGGACAAAAGCTGGCCAATTTTGAAAACATTGTTGAAAGACGGACCTGAGAGAGACTGATCATGTCACTCCTGCATTGGTAAACAAATGGCTGACCTGAACATGAAGACTTGGAATGTGTCACAAAGGCTACAGATATGCACTGGGGAATGGCTTACCTAGGCCGGAGGGAATACCTTACCTTTTTTGTCTTTCTTTTCCTCCTCTTCTCCACCAGCACCCAGCAAAGTGAAGATAATCCCAGTCTGTGAGTTGACCCCAACGGCTGTAACAACCATTCGCCCAGAGCCTTCCATGACGTGGGTGCCTGGGAAAACAAAGGGAGAGTCAGTAGGGTATCAGAAGAAAGTTGGAAACCAAGCCAGGAGCAGAAGGCTCAGATCCACTGGCCTATGTGGTTCCGTGGAAGCTTAACAGGAATTTGCCAGCCACTAACAATTTTCCTTCAGGATCTGCAGCCATGGGAAAGTACAGGGTGATTTTTAGGTACATTATGTTTATGTGGGACATTGGTGACCCTGAAAGTTCTGGCCAACACTCTGCATATGCCCCCTAGACCACCCTCTAGGATCCTTTGTAAATGTTCACGAGTGTTTTGACAGACAAAATGAGGTACAAATGGTTTCCTGAAGGTGGAAAGTTTGAAAACCATGGGGTGGTAGCCTACTAAGTGTTGCTCAGAGTAGACCAATTGAAATGAATGAACCTAACTTAGCAAGAGTCATTCATTTCAGTGGGGCTGTTCTGAGTAACACTTAGTTGAATACCACCCCACAGTTGAGTAAATGATCACTTGGGTAGCCCCACTTCTTCCAGCTTCAGCCCCTTGTTGTACAGGAATTATGGGACTTGGGTGCCAACTGTAGTGAATGGATGAGGAGGAAGATTGTCAGGGTCCTCAAGCAGTGTGAGGTGCCTCCAGCCCCATATTTCTTGAAAGGAGGTGGGAAAAATGCAATTGAGTAGAATAGTAAAAAATAATGGGCATTGGTGAATGTCAGAGGCGCCAGCTTGCAAGGGTGATTGGGGGCCCCTATGTCATGTGTGCGATGTTGTGATGTCCCAATGTTGCACATGTGATGTCAAGATGTTGGGAGGAGCCAGAGATGGGTAGGCTTTGGGAAGATGGTGGGAGGGCTCTTGGACCCTGTCGGAGCATTGCGCCTCCCTCCCTAAGCTGGGCAGAAGCTTCCTGGGCTTTGGGAAGGGGGTGCCAGGCATCTGACAGGATGCTGGAGCCCTCCTTCCTCCTTCCCAAAGCTCTGTGCTTTGGGGACTTTGGGGTGGGGATGGCAGTGGCTTCTTTCTCCTCCATGGCCGTCTCTGGATGTGTCCTTCTCCCTCCCTTTCACTGTGCTAGGCTTTAGACTGTCTGCTCTCTCTCCAAATTTCAACTCTCCTTAGAATCTTCTCTAGTTCTCTTCCAGCCTCTTCAGAATCTCCTCCAAACCCTCCAGGCTCCTGCAGTAGCTCCTGCAACAGCTCCCAACGTGCTTCAGATGTGCTACTGCAAGCTAAATGGTGTTAAGATCAGCAGAGAGAGCCTTCTAAGCTACTGAATAGCAACAATAATAATTATTTTATTGGTACCCTGCCATCTGACTGGGTTGCTCCAGCTACTCTGGGTGGCTTCCAACAAATATAAAAGCATAAGAAAACATCCCTTCTCACAGAGGTCCATGCATCTGGCCCCTTCATTGTATAGCTTTTGCCATATGCTGAAGACCACACCCTATTATTTTAATTATAAATTGTTTTAACTTATTTTAATATTGTGTTTTTCAATTGCTGTAACACACCCTTATGGTGAAGGCCGAGCAATAAATCTAATAAATAATAATAATAAGTTGCATTTTGCAGTTGCACTTTGTTTTAAAATATTGTTGCAAGGGTGACTGTCATACTTATTGTGAACGGAGTATGGTTTTGCAACAGGAGCTGGAACTGATGGCAGGCAAAAGGAGAACTGGCCCAGTCGCTGAGGCAACGGGGGCACACTTCTGCTCCTGACACCCATTCCTACATCCTTCGGCATATGCCAAAGTCACCATGGGTGCCATAGCAGCATTCGCAAGCTCTCCTACAGGAGAGGTTTTCAAGTTGTGATCCAGGGAGCTCCGAGGGAAGTTTATCCAGGGCTTTGCAAGGAGAAGATCAGCAGTGGTGACAGCAGCTACAGGTGAAGTGGTGAGTGGTGCTTTAAGACTCAGTTCGTGTGAGGCAAGTATGCCCCCAGCTCCTTAAACCAAAGGGGGCTCTATGGCAGCCACACCCGTCCCTTGCAGATGCACCACAGTGGAAAAGGTTTCCTGAAACCAGAGAATTTGGAGGCTACTGTCAGGGGCGGAGGAAGGGGTGTGTGGTGGGAATGGTGCGGCCCAGGTGTCATCACTGAGGAGGGGTGACATTCGGCGTGCCGCCCGCCTATGACTCCCAAGCCTACCCTGAGCTGTCGGGGGAAGGGGTGGAGCTGTGCCACCTTGCCAGCGGCCTTTCCCCCTTCCTCCTTCATTTTGACAGCTTGGGGGAGGCTTGGGAGTCACGGGTGGGTGGCGTGCCATTGCCCCCCACTCCCGGGCTGCTTCCTGGGGGAGGGAAGCCTCCCCTGAGCTGTCAAAAGGAATGGGGAAGGGAGGAAGGCTACTGGCAAAGCAGCGTGGCTCCCTCCCCCCCCCAGGAAACATCCTGCCATGGGTGGCTCACTCTGCCCCATGGGCGTCTCGCTGGCCCCGCCCCATGGGACACTGGGTGCACAGGGGCAGCTAGTTCCGCCTCTGGCTACTGTCAGTGCACAGCAACCAAATCAGCACATGATCCTTCTGGCTTTCCTGAACTGCATCCCTTTCTTTCTTGTTCGCTCACCTGACAGCAGCATGGGATCCTTTTCCACTGATTTGCGCACGTGATCCGACTCCCCCGTCAAGGAACTCTCATCAATCTTGAGATCGTTCCCCTGGATAAGCACCCCATCTGCAGGAAGCAAGTCACCTGGAGAAAGAAGCAGGTCAGAGTCGTGGTCTCAAAGAGCAACTCTGCTTAGGCTGCAATCCTATAAACACTTACCTAAGAGGAGTAATTCCCACAGGACTCAGTGCATCTCAGGAGACATGCACAGGACAGTGCTGTTCGTCTCCAAATACCACCTTCTGTTCCCTATCCCATCTCAGTTTCTTAGCGCTAGCCGGGGTGCCCATTTAATTACCCAGTCCATATACTATGTTTGGAAAATGTGGTCTGCTAGAAGGATGTTCTCAATGTTTGTTCTACCACTGCAAAGCTTTCTGAACCTGGAATTATGAGGATGCCTTCTCCCCCATGCGCCACTGCAAATCTCTTGCCAGTGCACCCATGCATCACATCTGCAAGGGAACCTCGCATAGAGGTAGTCTCTTGGTAACTGCTCTACAGCTGTGAACCAGCCCCATCTGATGCCACAGGCACCCTTCATGCAGCAAGGATCTCAAGGACTCCTCAGCAGATGTTAGATCTCAGGACTGTCACAGCTCAAATCCCAAAAGTTTATCTTGATATCACCACCCAGGCTCTCCCTGTAACAGTCACGCCTTCAGCAGGCCCCCAGTAATAAATCCAGCCCAGCACACCCAGCCCCTTCCTTGTCCCTTACCATATTTGATTTGAGCAATGTCCCCGGCAACCAGTTCAGCCACAGGGATCTGGACCTGTTGCCCATTGCGGATGACGGCAAACTTCTGCTCCTGCTCTATGCGGCTCTGCAGACCTCGGAACTGCTTCTCCTTACTCCAGTCATTGAAGGCTGTGACCAACACTACACAGATCACCGAGAGCAGGATGGCAGCACCCTCAATCCAACCAGCTTCTGACTCACCCTCATCCTCTGCGCTGGCTGCCACGTTCCCGCAGGCTAGGAAAATGGGGGAGAAAAAGAAGGTGTTGGAGAGGGAGGAGGCTCCTATCATTATGACCACGTCATCCTTCAGTCAGGGATGAGGAACCAAGGTACCTCCAGAAGACACTGGATGATAACTCCCATCATTCTTAGCCACTGAGTGGGGATGGTGGGAGTTGGGATCCAAAAGCCTCTAGAAGGCCACCATTTCCCCATACCTGTCTTAAGTCTTTGAGGTTTTTTCTTACAATCAAGTGGTACAGAATTTTTATTAAAGGCAGAGGTCTGGGGCCCTGCTTAGCAGATCACTTTGCCATCTAAAGCAGGGGTGGGGGCTAGACATTAATATCATGAAGTCCAGAGTCTGAAATTACCTAAATCACTTAGCCCTAGTCCTTCTTCCAGATTGTCAGTTCCCATTCTGTGAATGAGGCAAGTTAATTTTCTGGTGTACATATGTCCTGAACATCTCACAACCTTCAAGTATGTTCCATAAATATAAATTTATCTTGTTGAATTTGCTTGTTGTTAACTACCAACCACAACTACATGGATCTGGATGATTGCCAAAGGCTACCCTGAATGGGTCATTGCATGGGTACGCTTGGAGTGTAAAGCCCAGTTCAGACATGGACTTGTGCAGGAGGACTATGGGAATAGCAGTCCTCTACCTCAGAGGGTTGTTATGCAGCTGAAAGAAGTAGAGAGTCACATAATACTCTTTGTACATTAAAAGTACTTCATAGGAACAGGAAAACGAATGAGTCAGCAGAGTAGATAAATGGAGCAGTCAGTGGAAAGTGATGGAGAACTTGATAAATTTCAGAAGACTGGAAAGCAGAAATAGTTGTTGATTCGATGGATGTTTCAAGAAGGCACATTGATCTTCTGTTGAAAGACAGATCTTAGTTTTGACCTCAGCATCGTGAAGCCAAAGGCAGTCTGTGTGGGCCTGGGATCAGGCCTGGGATCCCCAACATGTGAAGCTCACCTTGCTTCTACAAGATAGAAGGGCATTCATGTCTGTTAGCACCTAGGCTGTGGGACACCTTGCCTTGTAATATTAAGCAAGCACTTCAGCACTTTGCTTCAAATGCCTGCTTAAGACCTTATATTGTTGTTTAATGAATGCTAGCTGTCCTGGGATCTTATCTTCAGGTGGGACATAAGGTGACCAGCTAGCTAGCTAATGGAGGAACCTATGGCTCTTCAGGTGTTGTTGGACTTCCAACTCCCATCAGCCCAGGCCCTCACAGCCAATGGTGAAGGATGATACAGCTCAACATCTTCTGGAGGGCCACAGGCTGCCAGCCCTGCTGCAGGGTCTTATGGGAAAGGCAGTATCCTAGATAGGTTGGCTCAGAGCCCACCTTCTTCCTTTAATTCCAAGACTAGCAGGCCATGGCCTCCTTGAGAAGGGAGTTCTGCTCTCCAACAGATCTAATGACTCTATAAGGAACACATCTCACCTTCACTTTCTTCGCCTGGTGGAGCATAAAAAGACAACCCCAGGGAGATTATGGCAGCAATTTCAAGAATGATCAGTGTCACATCTTGGAGGGCCTCCCATACTAACTGCAGGAAGGTCTTAGGCTTCTTTGGGGGGATGAAGTTCTGTCCGTAGATCTGCCTTCTCTTTTCCAGGTCAGCTGTGTTGTCCGAGAGGCCTGCGGGGGTGGAGGGGGGAAGAAGAGAGAGCAGATGACATCAAGCTGTACAAGTTGTAATTCCAAAACTAGGTGATTTATGGAGGGCTGTTGCCTGCTTTTCCATACAAATGCTCCAAGTGGTGTGTAAAGTTCAAATGAAACATAAGAATAGGCCTTTTCTGCAGTGGCTCCTTGTTTGTGGAATATGCTCCCCAAGGAGGCCTGATTGGTGTCTTTGTTACATATATTTAGGTGTCAGGGACAAACATTCCTCTTCTCCCAGGCCTTTGGCTAATTAAACAATGGGGGAGGGGTGTTATTGTTTTTGTTTATTATTGTGGTGTGTATTTTTGTGCTTTTATATTATAAACTGCCCTGAGATCCTCAGATGAAGGGCAGAATATAAATTAAATAAATAAATACAGAATTAAAAAATACCCCCAATACTCTCCAACCTTATCTGTTTAGTACTCCCTCTTCTTACACTGGTAGGGAAATATTAGGAGGATCAGCTACACATCTGAGTGGGGGCAGATGCATCTGGACTGTGGTGCACCTGGATGTCAACCAATGTTAGAAACTTAGGTATAGAAACTAGGCGCTAAATGCAACAAAGGTCGCAGTCACCAAAACAGGATGTCTAGTTGCCATTTTGGGGCAAGACGGCTCTAAAGTCTTATTTTCCAAATGAGGGACTGACTGTGATTGATTCTCAGTTAAACATCTGGCTAGCTGAGATGACAACCTTGGGCTAGGCTAAGAACTTTGAGAAGAAGTTCTTCTCAAAACAGAAAAGTCCCTTGATCCAGGGACAGTCCACATACTGTATATATTGGCCTATTCCACCTTCTTTTTCTTAATGGTGACTGCTCCTGCTCAGGCTGCACAGAAAAAGCCTTTTGGTTCCTGAAAATTCATTCTGATTGTGTAGATAAAATATAACTAATAGAATTCTATAGGATGTGGTGTTAGTGTGTGAAAACAGTCAAGATCCAATGGTCCCCATACATGCAGCTCCAGATGGTGGAGATCTCAGGTGCCAGCCTGTTGCCTAGGCATCTTCACTTGGCTGCAAGTGATTGACAGCCAGGTGGAAAAAAGCACCTGGCTACTGGTTGATTTCGAACACTGATATTGGCCACAAAATGCCAGTGTGTGGCAACCCTTGCTCTATACTCTCCTATACACAAAGGACAGAATGCTCTGAATGTGTTTGAACTCACAGCTGATCTCTCACCTGATCTGCTGTGATATCAAACATTCAGTGAACACATTCTAAAGTATTACCATATTTTTCCATATATAAGATGCCCCCTATTTTTTTGAACCCTAAATTAAGAAATCAATATTTTAAACATCAAGCAGAACAACTTTGATATTTTATTAAAGCACCGGTGTAACAACTCCTGCTGGTTCCTGGGTGGTGGGGGTGCTCACTCGTGGGTAGCAGCATAGCCTGCCCCCCAACACCTGAGATCGCCCAAAGTTGTTGTGCTTTTCGGGGGGCGATCGGCCAAGCCAAGCACCTGGGAAGGTCAGTGGCAGCTTCTGGCAGCTTCTTCATGGCAGCCACAGGAAGGTACCATAAGTAGTGTTTTGTTTTTTTAACCCATGTGTATTCACCATCCGTGTATAAGACGACCCCCAAATTTTGTCTAAACCTTTTTAGCAAAAAGCATTGTCTTCTACAAGGAAAAATACGGTATTTTCTTTTGTTTCAAGTAAATGGTTATCGGCTGTATACACACCATACATTCAAAGCACATTGAGAGCCACACTTCAAAGAATTCTGGAAACTGTAGTTTACCCGCCAGCGAGCTACAATTCGCAGCACCGTTAACAAATTACAGCTCCCAGGATTCTTGGGGGTGGGGAAATGTGCTTTAAATGCCTGGTGTGCATGCAGCCCTGATGGCCAGTTTAAGTTCATAGAGCAAGCAGGGAAGAGACTTCAGCAATGTGCAGTCAAGACAGCGATCCTTTCTCATGCTAATACTATTTTCAACTGCAAAATGCTGGAAAGCCTGGGCATCCCAAGTATTCTCAAGAAACAGACAACAATGCCGAAAGCAGTGTTATCACGCAGCAAAATTTGTCCTGAACTGCTGTACACCTGTGTTATAGACATTTCAAAGAGTTAACACCTGTGGCGATGGAGGAGGCCTTCGCCCCAGGCCCGGATCCCACTCCTGTGAGATGAAAGAGCCCCAGGGTGGCACTGCAGTCATTCTCTCTTCCTTTGCTTAGCCTTGGACTCAGGGTGGGAGGGCTTTGTGAAATATTAAAAATGTCAGAGACCCAGGCAGCCAGCAGGAACCACATCTCAGGGTCTGTTGTCAGATCCCCTCCACAGCTGGCCATGAAAGAGACCGGCCAGCAGATCACAGCAACCCTGAGTCCCTCTGACTAGGTGTGACTACCTTCCCAAAGACAGGGATTCAGATTCCACTGCCACTGCCTCCCAATCTGCTCCTTCTCCCTCTGACCCAGGGGTGAAACGAGGCTTTATTTCACCCAGGTCAAAAACCCAGTTTGGCATTCCCAGCACACAAACACACACAGGCCGCAAGCCTCATTGGTGCCCCTCTGGAGGCTTCACCCGGGGCTACAGCTCTGCTCTGACCACTCATTGTCGTCCCACCACCAATCCTCTGACTCGGAGCCCTCTTCCCTGGGGGTTCCCAACTGGTGCCTCCCACCGCTCCTCTGGGGAAAGGGTTAAACCTGCATCTCCCCCCCCCCATCTCAAACAAATAAGAATGAATGCTGAATAAACAGCCAAGACCAGGAGCTTCCAGACAACCTAGTTACTGAGCAATTCATCCTGATTTGTTGGCAGGGAGATTAGACAACATTGGCTATTTAATATGCATGTTTGTTTGTTTGTTTGCAGGGATATTAGATGCTGTTGCATTCCAGTGCATTTTTCAACCTTTGGAGAATGTGGGCTTGTGAGAGGCTTCCCAGCCGTGCCAGAATTTGCTGCTTTGTGATTGAATCCCATCGAAATATAGTGACAGTCAGGAAGCGGCCGTCATGTAACCTCTCCACAAACTTTGTGCAAACATATCGAGATGAACACTTAATAAACAGGTTGTCCAGAAGTGCCCCTCTGCCCACAGGTGGAATACAAAGACCAGTCTTTCCCCCTTATATTAGAAAACGAAATGCCATAAACCTTGATGGTGCTACATAATAAAGCTGCAATTCTAAATGCATTTGCTAAGGCCTAAGCTATCCTGAACACAGTGTGACTTGTTTGGGTAAGCATGCAGGGGAACTGTGCCCAAAGTATTTTGGGGGTGATTGTAATAAAGAGAGTCTATAAAGATCAAGGAGAGAGTTGCTGTTTGATGGACAAGATGGCACAGATGCCTGAGAAGTTTGAGGCCAAGAAGGGATCTACTGACATTTTCCTGTCTCTGGTGCTATTGCTTCTCTCCCCCTGAACATTCAACTTGGATTTTGTAGTGCTGCAGGCAGATCTGAATCACCACCATTCCCTCCAATCAAATTGTTTGCTCCCTCTCACACATTGAGAAACTCCAAGTACGGGATGGGGACTTCCCCCTGGTGAGAAAGGATGACTTTTTTCAGTCACACTTGATGCTTAGAGCAATTCTACCTTCAGCCCATATTATATTCCACTTGTGGCCGTGAACAGGGCTGGCCCTACTATTAGGCAGAGTGAGGAAACTATCTCGCACAGCTGATTTTGAAAGCCACAGCAAGACAGCACCATGTGACTTTTAAATTTATTATTATTTGTTTTTTGCTCCCAGGGAGAGGAGCTCGTAAGATGTTGTGCCTCAGCTGCCAACAGCAATTGACCAGCCTAGGTATAAGGCACTTTGACTTGGGTTGCATGTGCAGCAAAATGTCCGGAGCTGGTCCTGGCAGTGAGGCCTCTAACACAGAGTGGCTGAGCTGGGGTGACACTTAACCACTTGGCCTTTGGGTCTCTTTTGACTTTGTTGTTCTGTTTAATCTGGAGGATTTTGTGTGTGCGCACACACAGTACTTCGATTTACAACATGCAAAGTTTCCAAAGCACTGTACACACATTATTATCAGGAATTCTTAAACTAGCACCCTGTGATGTAGGACGGTATAGCACCTCTTATAAATGAGACTGAAGCCTCGTTTATAAAAACACCGATCAGAGGTGACATGCAATGCCCACAAACAGTTCCCTGAACTGGACCCCTGCTTGCTCCCTGAAATCCAGCCTCAAGGGGTGGGCAAGTGACTTTGACTGGAGAAGCAGTTTGGGGAAGGAGGGAAAGAACTTGTGTGTGTGTGTGTGTGTGTGTGTGTGTGTGTGTGTGTGTTTAACCCTTTTCCCTCAGGCCATTTTCCTGACCAATATCCCCCCTCCCCGAGCTGCACCTCTACCTCCTATTTTTTCCTCTGTGGATCCTGTGTGGATTTTGGTCAGAAAAACAGTGCAGTGGCCAGAGGCCGGGGGGGGGGGTGCACTTCTAGAAGACCTGCTTGTTGAGTGCTCAGCCTGATTTGTCTGCAGGGAGATTAGATGGTGCTGACTGTTTACTGACTGTTCATTCTGATTGGTTTGTGGGGAGGCAGGAAGACAGATGCATCAAGGCAAGTGTTGTCCCACACTCCGTAGTGCATTTTCCCACCACTTTCCTCATGTAGGAAGCCTGATATTTTTTGCAGAAGTGGGTTTACTGAGCAGGTTTCCCCAATCAGCTGCAAATGCACATCGTGGGGGCTTATCCATACTCCCCTTTATCCCTCCCTGCTCTTTCCAGGCACAGCTTTAAAGCTCCATGTCTGAGCACCCTTTTTTTTTTGCCACAGAGCTTTCCCTGTGAAAACCTGCTTTTTAAAGCTGACACACAACAAATGGCAGTTTGGGTTTTCTGCTGGAGAGTGCGGAGGAAATGTAAGTGTGGAGAAGTCCTGAATTTGCCAGTGTGTGATTGAATCCCACCCCGAAATAGTGACAGGCTGGAAGTGCCTAAAGATAGGACTCCTGTTATCAGTGATGGATGGATGGAAGAGGAAATATCAGCAGGTGTGGCTTGCTGCATGGGATGGAGGGGGGGGGGGGAAGTGACACCATCCAAATCTGGACCCATGAAGTAAAAGTACAGGAGCCCTGGAGCCTTCCTTTGCACCCCCTCATGCAGACAACCTGCCAGCAACCATTGCATTTGGAATGCTCCCTGTTTCTCTCCCCACTTCCTCCTCCCCAAAGCCTTGCTCAGACAGCTCCCGCTCCCTCCCTTGCTCCTCCTCAGTTGCAGGCACCTGCTGCCCTCCTCATTTGCCTGATTTCTCCTTCCCTTCTCCTCTCCGTGTGATGGGGAAAGAAGCCTTTAGCTCCCTGCAGCAGAGAGACAGTACCGGCTGCTGCTGCTGCTGCCGCAACCTCAAGGACAATTCAAGGGGAAACCGGCAAAGGGAGAGAGGCAGGCAGGCGGCTGGACCAGTCTGCCATGAATCTTCTGGCAGTTTCCGAAGGTCTCCTCGTCAGGCACCATTGCCCTCAGAGGAAGGAGCCTTACAGGGGGCTAAGAGGGGACTGCCTGAGCAGAGCAAGCCCCCACTGCCTCCCCACACACAGACAAAGGGAAGAGGGATGCAAACATGGGCATGCCAAGATTTGAACCTATAGCAGATGCTGGCCATTAACCGTGGTCAGGGGCAGGTCTTTAAAAACAAACCACCCCCACACCTCGGAGAAATGCCTTCGATAGACTGGATATCCTGCCCCTAAACCCAGAAGTGTGAGGGCTGTCTTTGGTCACTCACTAGCTGCTAAATGAAATATATTCTGCATGTGTTCTGAGGCACTCTTTCTTTTCACACCCTTCACTGTGCTGAGGGGCAGACCAACAGGCAGATTAAGCACACATCTACACCCACCCTCACACACACGCATTCATGCATAGCTGTTAATTCAGACATACACTAACCTACCCATTCACTCACCTGCTATCTTACTTACATCTGCTCAGAGTGATTTAAGTCACAACCCCACCCACTTAGCTTTAACAATGCAGCTGGGCCATGTCTCCTCTGACTATTCTCTTCTTCCACCTTTCAGTGACCCGGGTTTTATGAAAATCTTCAACCCAGACAGAAATAGCCAGTGAATGAGTCACAAATGCCAAAGGTCCTAATAGTGTTAGAGCTGCCTATGTTGAGTCCATCTAGTCTAGTGCTCTATCCAGCAACTGGATGCGTCTTGGAGAGTGTTCAAATGGGTTGTAATAGGGAGGAAGGGGGCTTTTAATGAAATTGTGAATTATTTCCCCCCATTGTTAGCCAAATCATGCCTCTTAATCTTCTCAGACAGGAGCTAAATGGCTGTCTGAAAAGGTAGGGCACTGGCCTCTATTTTCCCTTTCTCCCCCCCCCCCCATAATTTGAACACTGCTCTGGAAAACTCACAAATGAAGAAGGCAGAGCCAGGGGCAATTCTTTGTTGTTTCCCCCCAACATCTGGTAACTGGAGGTAGAGTTCCTTTAGATATGGGAGACAGTATTTGGAATCACAGCAGAGATTGCAGTGCCAAGGTGGGGTAGGAGGGGAACGCAATGTGGGGGTTCTCAGGTATAAGAGCCTTCTCAACCCACGCTCCAATTCTGCAGATCAGAATTGGTAGCTAAATCTTCCCTTCTGCCTCTGGAACCACACACACTGACCAACCCACATGGTCACCCGTGTAAGTCACAGTGGTAAGGAGAGGGGAAGTGTGAACATGGGTCTGAAAACTTGTTGCAAAACAACTGGATGAGATGGGATCAGGGAGGAATCAGTGTCCTCAGGGAGCCCTGGCTAGTTCTTTGAGTAGCATGGTTTTATTGAAGAGTGAGTGAAGTTTCTTTTCCACTTTCTCACCATAAACTTACTGTCACGTCTTAGGAACATAGAATTCCATTTTATATGGAGTCAGGCCGTTGGTCCACCAGGTCAGTATTGTCTACACTGGCTGGCAGCAGCTCTCAAGAGTTTCTGGCAGGGGCCTTCTGCATGCACAACAGATACTCTGCCCCTTCTCTCTTCCCTTGCCACAAAGTCAGAACTGAACAGATGATGAAGCAGGAGGGGATCCATTTCTGACACCAGAGCTTTTAAATGTCAATGCTGAATGGCACAGAGGATCAAAAAGGAAAGGCAGAGCTCACTTTCTCCCTTTGATGAACTGTGGCCTAGGCAAAGATACTGGTTTATGCAACCATCAAAGAAGGATAGCAAGCTTTGGGTCAAGCTGCCCGCAGGAGGGGTGTGCTTCCTTCTTTTCATGGACTACCAAATCAAACCCAGTTGGCTATTAGCACCTGTCTGTATTAACCTTTGATGGTCAACCATCCCAGTTCCCTTGCTGTGTCAAGGGAAGCAGAAGCTGGAAGCTAAAGGTGGCACAGCTCCACTTCTATCCATTTATACTGGGAGTGAAACCTCACAAGCTTTGCTCAGCCTTTGCCTTCACTCCCTTAACACATCCTAAACACATTTACTAGGAAGAATGTCTCATCTGCTCAAAAGCTTAAGGGGGTACTGACCATTCTGCTGCCTGGGGACGGGTCCTAGCTTAGCATGCAGATGGTCCCAGGTCCAGTCCCTGACATCTCCAGGTAGGACTGGTTGATACTGAAGCAAGGTGGACCAATGGTCTGACTCAGAGTAAGACAACTTTCTATGCTGCTATGTTTTCATGGCTCAGCTGATTCATCCTCACCTCATCCTTGTGTCCATAGACCAAACCTCAGATTGCGTTCAACTGGACTTATTTCCAAGCGTTTGCAGAGGACGACTAATGCTTGCTTTTTAGCAGTACCTTGGCCCTGACCCTATTATCTCTGAAGGAAGCAACACTTCCAAAGTCTGAATTGGAAGTCTGCAAAACACGAATCAATTTTCAGCATTTATGCCTCCAGCAATCCATCAGCCAATTTTGCTTCTGAGTCGCAAACGCAGCAGCAGAATTGACTAAACAGATGAACATCGGTTAGATTATAAATAACAATAACAATAATAGTAATAATCATGCCATAGTGATTCACTATACTTAAACCTAGAAATTGCCGTGAAGATATGCCTGTCAGTCTAAGACTAAAACAAACTGTAATAAACAGCTGGTCTTGTTCCACAACTGAGAAGTAGCTGCATCTCAGCCTCATAAGAAGAGGGATCAGACCAAAGGAGCCAACTGCATGTCTATGGGAAGCTCAGGCACATGAGGCCAATAGCCTTCTCCTGCTGGTGGTATTCATGAGGCAGACTGCCCCTGCGGTAATATAAAGCCATCATGGCAAAGAACCATAGAGGGCCTTGTCTTCCAAGTATCTGTCTAATTTCATTCCACATCTCAGAACATTTCGTTGTTTTAACTATGGTACAGAAGTCCTCTTTGCCTGCTCTAAATTTCTCATAGTTCAGCTTCATTGGGTGACCCAGGGATCAAGTACTGTGAGAGATGGAGAAAAAACTTCCCCCACGCCATGCATGCTTTTTGCACTCCAAGGTGCAAGTGGACCTCATTCCATGCACATAGCATAGTTTAATCCTGCCTGTTTTGGGGATTCCAAGTCCCACCAGCCCCAGCCAGCAGGGACCAGTGCCAAGGGGACAGGAAGTTGCATTCCAACAACATCCAACGTTCCCCACCTTTAGACTATGGCACTCTAGGAGCCAGGATCATTGGCTCCTATTAATTCTGGGATAAAAATAAGATTTGCTGGTGATAATAAAAGTATCATCACCAACAACAACACCATTGTTATTAATAAATTAATTAAATTTATATCCTTCTCTTCCACCCAAAGGAGACCAGAGTGGCAAACACAAAAGGATCAAAAATAAAATAAAAGCACATTTAACACATTTCAAAACATGTAAAATTAGGTTGAGATGGGACAGACTGGACCCTTCCACTCCTCTAATGAAAGTATGATAATGAGAAAGCAGCAAGTGGAGTTTGAAGAAGACACTGGAGGCAAATATTATCACTTGCTTGTTTGTCGCAGAGCTGCCACTAAAGGTCAGAAGCAGGAGCATGTTAAAAAGCTGGCAGCCTCAAAAATTGGCAAGTTTAAGAGCCAGTGCTCCTGGGTCCTGTTCTCACGGAGCAGGATGATATGGAGGCTCTGAGGTTGTGTCCCCAGCTCTACAGATTGGGGGCAATTCGGGTGGAGAGATACAGGTTTCTTAACAAGTAAGAGAACAGACATTTTAAGATCTGGGGTTTAAGTTTAAACTGCATGAGTCAAAGAAAGCAAAGAAAGCTAAATGTGGGTAGCCCAATAACTGTAGTTTATCCCTACAAACCCCCATCATCCTTCACAAACTGCAGTTCCCAAGATTGGGAGAAATCATGCACTTTAAATGCACTTTAAAGGCATGGGGTGTGTGCAGCCTAAATAAAAAGGCTAAAAGCAATAAATAAAACAAAACTACAAAGCCCGAAATTCAAGGAAGTGGCCTGCTGAAACATTCCGAATTGGGCCAGAAGTTTTCAAGCTTTCACTGTAGCTGCAGCTTTGGACTGGTGTGTAAGGGTTGTGCGAACAAATGTCATAAATGTCAGAGGTAGTAAAAAAAAAAGCAGAGACATCACCTTGCCGACAAAGGTCCATATAAAGCTATGGTTTTCCCAGTAGTGATGTATGGAAGTGAGAGCTGGACCATAAAGAAGGCTGATCGCCGAAGAATTGATGCTTCTGAATTCTGGTGCTGGAGGAGACTCTTGAGAGTCCCATGGACTGCAAGAAGATCAAACCTCTCCATTCTGAAGGAAATCAGCCCTGAGTGCTCACTGGAAGGACAGATCGTGAAGCTGAGGCTCCAAGACTTTGGCCACCTCATTAGAAGAGAAGACTCCCTGGAAAAGACCCTGGTGTTGGGAAAGATGGAGGGCACAAGGAGAAGGGGACAACAGAGGGCGAGATGGTGGGACGGTGTTCTTGAAGCTAAGAATATGAGGGAGGCAGTGGAAGACAGGAGTTCCTGGCGTGCTCTGGTCCAGGGGGTCACGAAGAGTCGGACACGACTAAATGACTAACACCAACAACAGTAATGCTTCTGAACACCAGTTCCTGGAAACCACAGAAAGAGTGAGAGCTCTTGTGCTTGGGTCCTGCGTGCCAGATTCCCACACGAATCTGGTTGGCCACTGTGAGAACAGGATCCTGGATTCGATTCCCTGAGCCAGCAGGCTCTCTCCTTCTGTTCTTAAGCATGGGAGACTGTGGGGACTGCCTGCCTATTCTGCCCACCCAGCCCTACCCAAAGCCTGGTACCTTCAGTGGGGGAGGTCTTGAGTCTCCTGCAGAGCCCATTGACATCGGTGTAGGTCTCCTGGACTTTCTGGATCGCCTCAGCCCCACGCAGCTCCATGAGGGAGCGCAACTCCGCCAGGGTGCAGCCAAAGCCGCCCGCATGGTTCAACTCTCGCCGTTGGTTTTTGGGGTAGAAATCCACGGAGCTGTTGGCCATGTCTCCCATGGTGGAGGTGAAGCTGCAGCTGAGCTGAGCTACGCTGGGCAAAGGTGTGGGGAAAGGGGGCAGGGGGTGAAGAGTTGCCTTGGGCTAGGTCAGCCTGGTAGACAAAAGGAGAAACCTGTGGGGATGGAACAGGAAAAGCCGTTCATTGGAGGGAAAGGAAGTAATTCCAGGAAATAACTTTGATCCCCCCCCCCGTGCCCTGCATAGTAACCTGCTCAGCTTCCCTGCTTACCTGCTCAGTCACAGTGGTGTCCTCTGTTCATCCTACAGAGCCCCAGATGGAGGGGCCACAAAGTGTTATAGAGGCCAGCCAGGGGACCAAGCCATGGAAGAGGCGGAGGAGAAGTCCTTGTCAGAGTGTGGCACCACAGGTCTCCCCACTGCAGAAAGAGAACCTGTCAGAAAGGCAACATGGGTGTTAGCAGAAAATTAAAAAGACAACCTTGCCACATACATACATCTGCGCAAACATAACCTGGATGTTTCTCTCCCCCACCCCCGACGACCCTTTCATTTATTAATCCCTTGTTTGTTTGTTTGCTTATTTCCAGTATGGCCCTCTACATCCCAAGGTGTAGAGTCCTGGGTTCGAATCTCCCCATGACCCTGAAGCTCATTGGACCAGTCACAGTCTCTCAGCCTGAAGTACACCACAGAATTGTTGTGAGAATAAAACGGGGAGGAAGGGGACCATGGATGCCACTTTGAGCACCTTGGAGGAAAGGTGGGACAAAAATGTGATAAGAAAATATACAAACAACAGTTTAATAAACAAAAGCTACTACTTGTTTATAGAAGGAATGGCCATATTTAATATTTTCTCCCATTTCCTGTAATACACCTGAGATACTTTCTCTCTCTCTCATGCACTGATCTTGCTAGGTCAATTCATCACCTGTGGCCAGTAGTTGACAGTAGGTCACATCCATGTTCATAACAACTTATATTCATTTGAGTCAATTCTGTGATACTGTAACACACTTGCCTGCTATCTCTTGCTCTGCTTGGTAAAACACACACACAAACATTTTCTCCTTCTCTTTCCATTCATGATAAACCCATTCACTTAAGATTCACTTCATTCATTTCATGCATCTGACAAACTGAACTGTGGCCTACAAGGTTTCTGCCAGAAAAAGTTAGTCTTTACAGTATTAAATAATACTATTCCTTCTAAAAATATTACAAAACTCTTTGTTCTAAAACCTTTCCCTTGATATGCTATTTCTCTGCATGCAGAGTGTTTTTGAGGGCACTCATAAACATGAACACACACGTGTAGCTGATGTGCTCCAATGAAATTATCACTCAATTCAATGGAAATCCATTGAATGCGTGAACTTGCCCTCATTAGACCTCAAATGTAAACCAAACTGGCCCCAGAGAGTGTTCTTTCCCCATAAACAGGTGGGGACTACATGCTTATTCCTGATTCTGAGGAAGGATTCCTTTACATAGTGTTTAGAGCAGGATGAGGAACAACTGCTGGGGTTCAGGACACGGCTTTGTCCCCAGCTCAGACAGCAAGCCTCATGGGGAGTCTGTAGGTTTGCATAAGTGCTCCCTGGGGCTGAGTAACAAGGGGACATCTCCAGTCCAGCCCCGCCCCATGCTTTAAGAAGTTAAGCACAATATTAAACTTTAATTGTTACATATTGATTAAGGAATATACTGCATGAATGCTTGCTGAATGCATGTATGAATGCATATTTTAACAGCTGGGTAACTGACACTCCTAAATCAAAGCTTTGAGATACCAAACAATCAATGTACCCACCAGTGTCTAAGGCTATAAACAAGATGTACACTGTCTGGGTCCTCCCAATCCAATGCTGCTCGCAGGATGTGATAGCAAAATAAAATAAATCTGCATTTATTTATATACAGTATTTTACTTTATTTACTTCACCTCCAAGATCCTGAATGATATGGCACATTAAGCTGTTGGAAAGGATGAAGAGCTGTCCAGGGTCCTGAAGCAGGCTCCTTAGCCCAAAGCTGTGCTTGGTGCTTGGGCTGATTCGGAGGAATTTAGACAATCTTTATGGTGACTGTACTAGTATTCCCACAATGGAACTTCTGTGTGACTATTACTTATGTAAATATAGTAACATGTCACAGACAAGCAGTGAAATTGCAGCTCATCTCCTCCTGAAATTCCTCTGAAATATGGGGTGTTTTGGACATATATACAAATTAAAAATGATGATGATGATGATGTGCTGCTTGCCTATTAATACATTGGCTTACCTCTGCTTTAAGAATGTTCTCTTTGAAAAGGTTTTGAGAACCCAGATCTACAGCAAAGATCTATCTTTCTTTGTCTTAAACACTTTAATCACTTCAATTCTTGTATGTGCAGGGAGTTCCCACCCCCCCCCCCGCCCCAAGACAGCAACCAAACATGCTATTTCTTATCTGTGAGATACAGTCCAGGAAATGTTTACCCCTGAATCTGCTGACTCTATAAACTGTATCTCATCTGTCATAAACCTGGCATCTCCACTGGTTCTACCATTACTGCCTAGCCCTGTTTTCATGACCTTGTCTCATTTCATAATCTTGTCTCATTTTATCAAGGAGAACCCCCTGAACTCAGCTATAATCTGTTAGAATGCTCTGCATGTGTTAATTTCTGTTCTGCAAGATCTGATGCATGAAGACGTTCCCTTTTGTAGGAGATGAGGAGTCAACAATGGCACTGTAACCATGCAAAATTATAAAATGCTCTGAAGACCATAAGACAAACCAATCCTTCCAAAAATGAATTGTGTTTGAGGGAAGCATGTTGCTGAATGTCTTGTGCCAAGTGATTCAGGTGTGTGTGTTTTCCCAGAAGAGACACGTTCCCATCCACCTGACTGCCCCCCCCGTCCCCACTAGAATCAACCTTATCTCTGCTCTTGTAATTGTAATCATCAGCCAAGAGTTAAGTAACTGGGTCTTGTGTTATGCACACTCAACAGGGCTTTGGGCTTGGGCTTGTTGAACAAGCATTGCCATCAGCAGAATGCCACAAAGCAAACTGCTTAAAAACTGAAAGGAATTGCAAAAGCAGCTTGTGACATTGGACCGGAGGAAATCTCCACTGTTCAAGGTGGGGGGAAGTGAAAACCCCCACATGGTATGCCCAAACACTCAAATTTACAAAAATATATAGCGATTACTTTGATCCAATACGTAAGCTAGGGTAAACCTAATCCCTTCCTATTTCCCCAAAAATTGTGGGAACTGAGCTGTCTTCACATACTCATCCAGGCATGTGGGAGCCTGGTGTGCAATGTGTGCAAACACCAGGAGCCACTTGGGCAACGCCAGTCACATGGATTGACTGCAATGTCTGAAGGAGGCCTAATTCAAGGGACAGATTCCAAAGCCATGGCCAGGGCTGTAGGAACACTGCTATTCTGCGTAATGAGAGGAACTGTGCAGAGCTGGCTAGTGGATACCAATTGGAGCGGCTGATAGAGCTCTTTAGTGATCATTGGGTGGAGCTTCAGTCTCCTTTGCATATCTCTTTGCTCCTTCCCAGTAGCAGCCAGTATGGTGGGGAGGGGCAACTCTCCTGCCACCAGTATTATCACAGTTCACATGGGCAGGGCTGGGGTGGGGTGGTGGGGAGATCGCAGCTGTGTGGGTGCACTGACAGGGGTGCTGGTTTGGCTCTGCCGGTGCATCTGCACAGCCCAGACCTCACCACAATGCTGCTCCACCAGAGCCCCGTTCAGCGAAGCTGCACCGATGCTGGTGATGGGATGTCTGTTCTGTAGTCCTCTCCCACCACACAGGTTGCTATCACTCTTCCCCGTCTCTTCCAGAAGTAGATATACAAATGACACAAAATAAAAGAAACCATGTAAAGGTGCTTAATTTACACAGATTGCAGATATCAGCTTTTCTTGGCACAGAACTGGGGTTACCTGGATGCAGAATTTTGCTTATTTTAGCACACACAGCCCTGGTCATGCTTGCACTTGGATCTCCTCCCTTCTCTTGCTTCTGGTTGGTGGAGTTGACTGAATGGGAATTCGAATCTTTAAACAAAGTCCTTTGCAGCTGCCTAGTAACTGGATGACATGCTCCTTAACCACTTCCAGATCAGCCCCAAATGGGTGGGAGTGCATCCTGCCGTTGCTAAGAAACCATACAAGGCTTCTCCCCTAGTGTTGCAGTTTCTGCCAGAGATAGAAAAACAGCAATTGCTCATTGGCATGTATGCAGATCTCCTCATACCCTAGTAATGAGCCAAGGCTCGGTAACTAATCAACCAGGTATCAAAAGATGCTTAAATTGGGAGCCTCTAGAGCTGCACTGGACTACATTTCCCATAATCCCTGACCATTGGCCATGCTGGCTAGGGATGATGGGAGTTGGAGTCCAACAACATCTGGAGGACCACAGATTTACCATCCCAACAAAAAGCATACACAGTGATCAGTTTGTAACAAATTTAGCATAAAGTCATCTACCTTACAATTACACGTACATCATTTTGTTAATTGCTTTCTATTTGTTATTGCTCAGGTTTTTTAAGAACCCAATTATATTATAAGGTGCATATTTCTTTTCTGAGAGTGGGTGATACACATTTCAGCTGCTGAACTCCCAAAATACTACCAATAGATATAAAGGGATTAAATAGCTGGACATTTCTGTAATAGTACCTAAGAAATTCTTTCAATAATACATCTTTAATACTGCAAACAAATACTAATGAAACAGTCTTTTCCTTCATTACGACTTCAAAAGTTATGTAGCAATTTCTAGCATATTTTATTGATCTTATATGGGCTCAACTACCATTGATAATGGATTTCAAATATACCTTTTTAAAAGCCTAAACAACTGATGAGGAACAATATTCCAGATGGTAGCCTGCCAAGGTGGTTTAGAGAACAGGGTGCTGAATTCAGTACTGGGGGAAATTGTTTTCAAATCTTAACCAGGAATCTCTCTCAGTGACTTTGGATCAGTCATTATCCTCTCCATCTAGCCTGCCCTGAAGGATTGTTAAGAGCATCAGAGCCAGCTCAACACATTTTTCTACCTGGGGCAGAACAGCAAACAGTACCTACTCCCCAGGTCCAGGTGTATAGGACCCTAGACTGGCCAAGTTATTTTGGCACCCACGGCAGAAAGTCCCATAAGTGCCATTCATTCCATGGGAGTAAAAATAGAGCAATAAACAAAAAAGTAACATTGGCTAGTTTTTCATGGCACCCAGACTCTTCTGCCTAAGGCAGCTGCTGAACTCTGCCAAACAGTAGGGAATAAAATGGAGAAAATTGCGATCCAGCTGCCCTGAACTCCTTGGAGGAACAGATAAAAATGTGGTGAATGAATAAACAACGCTAGTATTCCATGTTCCCTGTTCCAAAAGTAGGGGAACTTATGTAACTAGGAAGAGAGTTGAGGAGAGCTTCCCCGCTTTTGTGGCTATCTTTCAGTCCCTAATGAAGGCTGGGCCATAAGTGCCTAAAATAAAATACATCAGTGTCAACTGAAGGTATGAATGGACTAGTAACGTTTTGCAAACCTATTTACAAGGCTGAGCTAAATAAAGAATGTGCAGTAGGCAGCTGGGAGCAATGAGGGATACAGGGAATGTGGACTTTTAAGGCCTGCAGCTCATGCCTAAATCTGTTACAAGGCCAAACATTAAATCCTAAAGTGCCCCCTAAAGGTACAGTATATAGAGATGCTCTCTCACTTCTGTTCGCTGAGTGCCCAACTGCTTCTGGATTCAGCCCCATCATATAACATTCACAAAGCATCCTCTTGAAAACAGCCACACCTGAATAATTCTGAATTTTTAGCATCCATTTACAAACAACTAAATTTTTGCTGCTGCACTAGTACCAGGGAATCCTGAATTCCTGGACAGGTGTGACTTGAATGCAGAGCTAACTCATGCTCTGGCAATTGATGCACACACCTGCCCCCCCCCACATTACTTAACCCTAACCCTTGAAAATGGCCTTGAAACTTCAACTGGTGCAGTAAATAATAATAATAATAATAATAATAATAATAATAATAATAATAATAATTTATTTATACCCCACCCTTCCTGGTTCAAAAACCGGGCTCAGGGCGGCTAACAACAAATTTGAAACACTTAATTGTAAAAGCAGCATAAAATACAGTATAAAAACATGAATAACAAAATTCAAAGTTCAGAAATCAATTTAGGGGAAATCCATCTAATAAGCATTAGATAATCACTAGGGCTAGCTGGCTGAATTAGTCCTACTTGGGCCAGCAAGGAGGCCAGGGGAGAATTAGCTGTGGGGTCTCAGAGCGGGTAATCTTCATAAAAGGGGAGGGGGAGGGAAGAGAAGGGAAATAAAAGATCAGGCTGAATTCAAATTAAAGGCCAGGCGGAATAGCTCTGTCTTACAGGCCCTGCGGAAGGAGGTTAAATCCTGAAGGGCCCTAGTCTCATGGGACAGAGCATTCTGGAATCATTCTGGAATACTTGTACTGGTTACCTATACGCTTCTAGGCCAAAGTCAAGGTGTTAGTGATGACTTATAAAGCCCTGAATGACTCGGGACCTGGATAGCGAAAGGAGCGCCCCTTCCAGAACTAGACTTCCCATGTTTAAGATCTTTATATTGTGGTGTTGGAAGGGGCCTTCTCTGTGGTGATGCCCTGTTTATGTCACGCACTGAGGTACAGTTGTTGCTGCCTCTGCCTTTGTTTGTCCTAACTTAAGATGTAGCTGTATGCCAAGGCTTTAAAAAGGTGTTAATTCAGACAGGATTACGGCAGAAGGAAGGAAATATTCTGCACAGCAAGGATGGGGAACCTTTGGCTCTCCAGATGTTGCAGGACTACAATTCCCATAATCCCCACTGGCTGAGGCTGATGGGAGTTTGAGTCCTGCAGCATCCCGAAAGCCACAGGATCCCCACTCCCATCCAACAATCTTAAGGACAATAAGTGCTGTTATTATTAATATTTTATCTGCTCTGCCATTCTGGGTAATGGATTGTTGTTGGTATTAAACCTGTGTGGCTTTTAAAAAATTCCGGTTTCAGTACATGTTTAACATTAGCTGCCCTGAGCCCGGTCTTGGCTGGGGAGGGCGGGGTATAAATAAAATTAATTATTATTATTATTATTATTATTATTATTATTATTATTATTAATTTAATTTTTACCACAAAACAGGTATTCAAATGTGTACTTCACGTCAATATTTGAATTTCCAAATGTGTTTTATGGTAAATTGTGTATCTTTTTAATGCATTTTGATCCATTATTTGAGATGGGAATTGTATATCACAAAATTTGGAGAAGTGCAAAATGTGAAAGGCAAACATGTTCCCGTCCACCATGTGCAAATGGGCTCAGTTCACTTAAAATTCTCCCTTATCCCTGCACACAAAGAGGCTGTTATTTCCTAACCATGTCTGCAGCTAGGATATCCAGCCTAGATTTCTGTTTCACATGAGCTTCTGCTTTTCTGCTTAAGAGAAAACTCTTTGCCATCATCACCAAGGGTCATTCTTACACTCGTGAAAATGGCCATACGTAGACCAGTGGCCTAGTTAACCCTGTTGTGTATTGACAGGGACCACACAGAGATGACAGGCGGACTCTCAAGCAAGGCAAGGTTCTCAAATTGGACCCCTTCCCTGTTATTAGTCTCTGCTCCCTGGTATTCAGAGGCATACTATCTCTGAATACCTTTCATAAAGCTATTTTCAATTTGTTTACCAAATCTGCTTTAAAGCCATCACAATGCCATGTGGGCCTGAGTTCCTCAGGAGAAATTAAGCACTGCATGAAGAAGCATTTAGCCATCTTTGAAACTGTTGTTTTCACTTTGAAAAATGATGTGACATATGAAAAATGATGTGACATATATGTGCTATGAAATAATAACAAACTATATAAATTTTTACTAGTGGTAATCATTTGTTCCTATTATTATCAGCAGCAGCAGCAGCAGCAGCAGCAGCAGCAAGGCAGATTAGAAAGCACATCCATAAAGTGAATGCAGTGTGTCAGGGCTCAGTGTCAAACTGCAGAGACACAGAACGCGTAACCTGATACCTTTTATTGGACCAACTTTCACACACATACACCAAAAGAAGTTTGTCCAGCAAACCAAATCTCTTTCCTCATCTCTTTCCTTGGAACCAATAGATCAATAATCTCTGCAACTTGCTGAGAGGAGGTAACAGGCAGCATTCCACTAGAATGGGCACCATTTCATAATGACTTGAGTGAAGGAAACTCATCTGATCTTTCAGATAATTAAAACATATAAATGTTGCTAGTTGCAATGACTGCAGAGGATGTGATTTTAAATCTAAAATGATTTTGCTTTATTTGAGTACCAGGCTGGAAGCAATAAAATTAAATTGAGCACATTCAAACCATTACATATGAGAAATAAAAACAAAATGAGCGACAGTTATTTTGGTTTAGGAGCTGCTGTGGAATATCATATGTAAGCTACAAGGAAATATGAGCACCATTTAGGGCTTAGCTGGACTATTGCATCTGTTTTGGTCAACATAATTTAAGGAGCAAACAAGCAAATTTGAGATTATTTGTGTTAGCAGCAAGGATTATACTGTAAATGGTATGAACATGTGACTAGTGGGATATTATTAATTTTATTTCATAAAATTTATGAAAGAAAAACCCCTAACCCTCAAAGCACTTTATAACAAGAAAAACAAACAATGAAATTATCAGTAAAAACCATTAAAACAACTATCTTAAGCATTCAAATTTTCCCAACCCCATATTCAGGTGAATTGTTCTACAGGGATTCACAGGGGCTCTCTAGGGTAGTCTGGTTGGCAAAGGTTGCTCTGGGTGTCAGTGAGAATGGGGGGGGGGGGAGATGCTGCTCAGGATTCAGGGCCAGCCCACCCATGAGGCAAGGTGAGACAACTGCCTCAGGCGACAGGATCCACAGGGCAGCAGATCTTTCTTTCCCCTCTTGTTCCTGATGTAGACCTTCACTCCCCACTTCTTCTCTAGCAGGGAGAGCGGAGGCATTTTGTCGTTTGCCTCATGTGCCAAAATGTCTCAGAGAATATTGGGGAAAGGGGTGCTGAGAAGCTTTCGTTGGGGTGTTATTTTTGCTTTTATTTGAATTATGTTTTTGTATTGTTAAGGCTTATTATGAATGATGAGAGATTTGTTTGATTTTATTATATGATTCTCAATGAGATGTTTTCATTAACATATTATCTGAATATTTAAATACAGTATTGCTATATTTTGTAATTGTGAATCATGTAATCCCCCCTCCCCTTGTTGTAAACCACCTTAAGCATGGTATACAATGGGAAAGCAACATGCAAATAAATGGGGATGTTTCTTGGAGATGCTGGGGGTCAATCCTGGGACCTTTCGAGTGCAACCTGATATGCCCAGCCACTCAGCTGTGGCTCTTACTAGGTTGCAGCTTGCAGGATTTTTCTATAGAACAAAAGGTATGTAGGTATCTGCACAGGTGTGTATTTATGCACAGGTGTGCGTGCAAATGAATCTTTTGCAATTAGAATTGTTTTGATACCAATCAATGTCTGCTTTGTGCATCACCTTGAGGAGCCTTATGGCCAAAGAGCAGTCCCAAAATGTTATAGATAAATAAATAGTGTTTGGCCAGCTCTTCTGGGCACCTCAGTGGAGGAATCCAGTCACTGGTGTGGGCTGTCACAGTAGCCCTGTGGGGCCCCCTCCCCTGTCAGGAAGTGGTGCTATAATAGCTGCAGGAGGAGGAAAAAGGGAGGGAGGGAGGGAGGCAGACAGATGGACCAATGGAGGAGGAGGAGCAGAGCAGACCTGACCCCAATGGAAGTGACGAAAAGCAAACTTTTTGAGTTTCTAGTCCATGGTCTCTCCCGGCTTTGGAGGCACCGATACACCTCCTTGCCAAGAGCACAAGGGAGCCCAATACACCTCTGTTGCTGTTTGCTCCATCTGAGTGCTAAAGAGCAGTTTCCCCAGGGAAAACAGTGGGACAAAATGTGGAAAAGCCCTTAGTCTAAGGCAGCTTCCCAGGCTCTTAATGGCATAAGAACTGGCCAGGGTGTTCTCTCCCTCACCCCCTTCTGGTCAACTGGCTACCCTATTTATATCCGGCAGTATTGATGGTGGTTCCCATGGCCTCCCCTCCCCCTTTATAGCCACACAACAACCCTGCGAAGCAGATGAATCGGAGAGGTCGGGACTGCTTAGGTGGACCCAGCAAGCTTTATGGCAGAGCGGACATGCGTGAATCAGGGCCTCAGAGCTGACTCACTACCATACGCTACTCCACACTGGCTCAGAATTCACTGCTTCTGCTGGGGGCTTTTCAAAATTACATTTGGCAATCTTGGCTAAATATATCCATTATACTGCTTTCTGCCTGATTTCTATCCACATTGAGGTGTGAGTGACCACTCAGCCTTTGCCCTGTTTCTGAAGTCCTGAGTGTGGGTCCTTAATTAGGGTTGGCACCCAACCTGTATAAGACAGAATTGTCCCTTATTTCATTGTAAAATGCTATATCCTGTACTGATTCAATACAGGATGCAGTTTGTATTTCCCCTACTTCCTCTGCACTACCTCTTCCTACCCCCCCCGCCCCCGCCCCTGCATCTTTCCTTTTTTCTCCTTGCTCCCTCTCCTCATCCCACAAGGAGGAGGAGGGCAAGGCTTCCTTGTTGCCCCTTCCAGGTCCTGCTGCTTTGGCTGGGCTAAGGAGACCATCCACAGAGCTGCAGCCTGGAAGTGCTGGGCCCAGTCCCTCAGAGAGCAACAGGTTCTGAGTCTCTAGAAACAAACGGTTTTGGGTCACTGTAGCTCAGAAGCCCCAGTTCTGAACGCGATCTGCATGATATTTGAGAGAGGAGGAGCGAGGGCGAGAAGTCACTCCCCACAAGGCATGTCCTCCCCCCCCCGCCCTTAATGTTTTTTTTGCCACAACTCACATGTTGGGAGGCTCCTCCAACTAGCCTGTCAGGGAGAAGGGAATATATTTGTATGAAAAAGCCCTCCATTGTGAGAACCTGCAGTCTGAAGTGACAAAAGTCCAGCTGCAGGTACCATATATCCTTCAACTATCATGAGGCAGCTGTTTCCAGAATGGGTTCCATGCCTTCTCCTTCCACACCACAGGGCTTGCACATCCAGCTCCCTTAGGCAACTGTCCATACCACTAGCAGAGCCATTAACAGGCCATTAACACTTTAAGGGATGCTTCTTCCACAAACCTTACAGGAGAGAAAGTAAACATGGTGCTCTCCAGCTGTCCTGGACTTCAGCTCCCATCATCCTTGACAGACTGGCCAACCTGATGAGAGATATAGTTCAGCAACCTCTGCAGACCCCGGGTGAGGAGAAGCACCACATTCTTACAGTAACAACACCAGATTTATTTAAGGATTCCTGTTATGGCAACTCCTGTTCTTATTCAAACTGCAATAGCTTATTCAATGCAATAGCTTAAATTGGACAGTACTAAATTGCATTCATGGGCATCATGTGAGTATTTCTTTTAATTATTATCGTATGATTGCCAAACCATTCTGCTGTAAGGAATAGTTTTAGTGAAAGACATTGCAACCCCTAAACTGGTAAAGGGGTAGTTGGAAGGGCATAATGCCCCAGGAAGGCCTGTGAGCAATTTGGCAGGGTTCGCTCATGTCTCGCCCTCATTTATCCTCAGGTTTAGTTAACATAGTCAACTGAAAGAGGCAGGAAAACTTTTTCCAGAAGTCTACCAATTTAGATTATGGGTGGGGTGGGGTGGAGGATAAGAAGGATGTTAAATGTTTGAATGGCACTCTGTCATGGAGCAAAGCAGCACTGCTGCAGCTGGCAATGACTAACACCACCTCAGATTCCCAGAGAATGGCCTAGAATTGAATCCCCTGGTGCAGCCTTCCAGCTCACTATTTCTCTCTCTGAGCCAAACGGCACATGGGCTCCACATTTTTCTGCCATCCCTGCTGCCTAGCTCAAGGGCTAAAGAGACAAACTCCAATGGGTGTTACATTCCAAAAACTGGAGAGAGGTTCTTAGTTATCAGGAGCGCATCTCCTGCAGTTCGCTTTCACTGATGAAAAATGATCATTAGTAAGTAATAAAGGCTGGTCAGCCAACATCCCCACAGCACCTTCCGGACTGCAAAAGTTGCCAGAGCTGGGATCTGTGTGAGCTCCCTGTTCGCCCTGTGGCTGCTTCCTTTGTTCTCAGACCACAGCCAGGTACGACCATCTGCCAGGCCAAATGTGGAGATATACTTTAGCTTGCTTAGCTTGCTCTGAACACCAGCTACACCTGGCGAACAAGAAGGTGAGCATTCACTAAGCTTTTAAAGTGCTCCTGCAGGTTTAAGAACAACAAATAGTTTATTTCTTCGGAGTGCTGCTAGTTCTGGAAACTCACTAGTTGTGCACACACCGACGCATGGGAACAATTAAATGGGCATATGCACTAGGCATGCATGCAAACAGAGGCATACCTGGGGCCCCTTGGCAAGGAGCTGTATTGGTACCTCACCCCCATCCCTTATGCCCTTGGCAAGGAGCAGCCTGGGAAGTGTGCAGATAGCAGACTCCTAGCCGCTCTGGAGAGGTGCGATTCTTGCACCGGCTCTGGGCCTGCACCCTTGGCAGGTACCCCCCTGCATGCAAAAGACACATATCCCTCTTCTTGACTACAATGTACAAATAACATTGCTGCCTACCTATCTCCCTGTTTATCTGCCCAGCATCTACTGTATATATTAACACACTGCACACTGTTAAAATATTATTTGCCATTTGTTCTTGAATATATAAAAGAAAGGGCCTTTAAACTTGGTTGAAAATCTCACCACTGCTTTTAAAATCTCACCTTTGCTTACAAATGAAATCTAAAATGGCAGATTTGCAAGTAGGTATTCCAATGAAAGATGCTCACACAGTTATTTGGTAACCATGGTGAGCAGCCTGAAACAGAGTCAAAGGAAAGGCTGAAGGGGGGCGGGGGCGAGATTGAGAAAAAGCTGAAGCAAGCCAGCAAGTCAGGTATGGCCCATCATTGATGGTGGACCACCAGTGATTTGCAGCCCTGACTTTTAGCCTATTCTGTCAAGCATAGATTCCCCCACAACCCTGAGAGCTGTTTATACAACACACTCTCTTAGTCTCTGTTATTTATTTTAACTGTCCTTCTTAATAACTGTTAATATTGCTGCGTTTGCCAGGTTTGATTTTTAGATTATTATAACCCATGGCTCTTCCAGACTGTTTTCAGGTGGGATTCAATCACATAATGACAAATGCAGGTTGTACACTTGTATCTGACTGTGAACCCCCTTCCCACAAACACAGGACTTTTTGCAATCTGGAAAGTGACAGAGAAACTTGTTGGAAAGTGTGAGCTAAGACTGGCTTTGATGCAGCACCATTTAACCTTCTCACAAACAGATCAGAATGAACATTCATTAAATAACCAACATTGCCTTATCTCCCTGTACACAAATCAGGATAAAAGCTCGTTAAACAGGTTGTCTGGAAGTGCCCTGTCCCAAATATGACATGATCTACAGCAAAATATGCCTCAGTGGGAATCACAAAATTACATATGCTTTGAGACTACAGATCCTGTGGCTGAGCATGACTTAGGGTGAAAAATATACGTATGTGAGGATATGCAGCCTCAAGAATACAACCCCATGTACATCACTACATTACGCATATCTGAGACTTATGTGGGAGGCAAAAAACCCCAAACGAATGATTGCAAGTGGAGAGCAAGAATTGCCTCCAGGGACCCTTGTTCTATTTCTTTTAGGCTATAGAACACCAGCAATGCTCAGTGAAAGGAAATTCCAGGAGAGCCCTTTATAGTGTCCTTGGAAAGAAGAAGAGCGCTGCAGATTTCTAGTGCTTTTGCCATATCATCTGAAAAGCATGCTCAGCATTTTGTGACATTTTAGTCAGTCCTAAAAAAGGCATAACACACTATAGATCTTGAAAGTTTTCTTATGGACCAACATGGCTGCTTTGATACTTGTAACAACAACAACAAAACAACAACAACAACCATTCCTATTATTCAGTCAATAAAAAGTCTCCAAGTGACCCCCTATCTGGTTTACATTCTGGAAGAAGCAGGCAGAGAACAAGGCAGAAAGTTATAGTTGTTAAAGGAACATCATCTCCCCAAAAGTAACACCACTTAAGAGACAGTACTGGTATTTAGCAGTATTTAAACATATGAAGAAAGAAAGAAAGAAAGAAAGAAAGAAAGAAAGAAAGAAAGAAAGAAAGAGAATATACACCATGCCTTCTCTCCTCTACCACCACTACACCAAACAACCTTGCTTGGTAGCCAGATGCTGTTCAACTACAACTTTGATCAGCCTCGGTCAGAATGGCCACTAGGCAGGGATGATGGAAGTTGTAGTCCGGCAACACCTGGAGGGCTACCCCTCATCTCACCTGGTAAGCGCTTCTTCCAATCTCACTTTGCCTTTGCTGCAAGATCTGCAGACAGTAGAGTCCTGTACAGCTTGCAATATTGTTTTGTGGCATTTCGGCTGGTCTAAGAAAGACAGTGTGTATATCTGTGTTGTGTATTATAATGTTTTAAATATAGGTGCTATAATATGTTTTTTGAGACCTGTCTGTTTTATGTTTGTTTGTTTTTGGCTATAACCTGTATTTGGTTGACAAATAAAATCTGATGCTGATGAAATTGCCCTAATGCAGATTTCTTTTGGAATCTTTCTTCCGGGCCGAGGCCTTTACATTTGACTTCACACTTTACGGCTCTCCTAGATTCTGAGGCAGGCGGGTAAAGGTGTCCCTAGGAGGGCCGTTGGCTAAATGGGCTTCAGATGAGGGCAGTGAGGGCACTTGGCACTCCATTCCCTGCTGGGGCCTCCTGTTCCACAACCCCTGTACTCCCAGGGAGCTCTTGCTATAATTAACTGCAGCCAGCTGGAAATTCCGCTCATCTGTTCCTATGAGCTCTATTTCCTTGGCCACCTTCTCAGAAGCTTGTAAAAATAATTATGCAAAGGGGAAAAACCTCAAGAATCAAGCAGTGGATGGAGGACTCCCAAGGGTGTGTGAATGCGAAAGTGGGGGGGGGGGGTATTCTCTAGAATATTGCTTTTCTGAATTAAAAGGCTAGCTAGCACAAGTTTCCAAACAGGCACAGCTTGGATGCTGTCATGCTGGAATGTCACTACGACCAGGAAGGAGGCCACCATGTCAGAGATAGCTCAGCCGAGGCAGCCCTCAACAAAGCAAGGGGAGGGGAGTGAAGTGAAGTTGGGGGCACATTCGTTGATTTATTAAATTTAAATCCCACTTTTCCTCCATGGAGATCAAGCGGGCAAACATGGCTCCTGCCTTCTGATCCTCTCAACAATCCTGTATAGCGGTAAGGAGGGCAAAACAAGGCATTATTCTGGAAATCCTTGTCAAGATTCTGTGGAACTGTAGTAATCTCCCATTTGGATTTTATGAACATGCAAAGACATACATGGAACAGAAACTAGCAAATATTTGGACTCTATGCATGAACTGATCTATTGAGATTTCTGTTTACTTGGTTGTACTTTTTGTGTTTATGTGCAAGAGAAATATTTGATACTGTGATAAATACAGAAGAGCATTGTTTATGTGAATGCAAAACAAAACAATCCTGAATAGCGGGATGACCCATAGTCGCATTTGACTGTACTTAACCATGCCAGGGTCCTTTGCCTTACCTTTAGGTTAGGCTGAGACTTAAGGCCCTGGCACATGGTCACCCAGTGAGCTTTGTAGCCAAGGGAGGACTGAATCCAGTCCTAGTCCAACACTCTGCTCACTATACCAGAGATTAGGAACATGTGGCTATCTAGATATTATTCCATTCCAGCTCCCATCAGCCTAAGCCAAGATGGTCAATGATCAAGGATTCATGGGGAAAGCTTCACCTATGGGATTTCTGCCTGGTAGGCACCCATTAAACTGGGGTGCCTGTCCTGTAGCTCTCTATATGTTGCTGAACTACAATTCCCATCCTCAGTGGCCATTGGCCATCCTGGCTGGGCTGATAGCTGTGGTTCAGCAACATCTGGAGGGCCACAGAATCTCTGCAAGAAATACAGGTGGCAACTTTGCTGAGCCCCACATCTGGAGCTGAGATGTGGCAAGCTCTGGCTCAAGCAAGCATTGCTGCTCCGCCACCAGGGCCACAGCCACTCACTGTAGCCTCTCATCTCTGCCCATTTGAGTCTCTGTGTTTGTTGCCTTGCCTTTCTTCCTAAAGTCCTTGGCCTGGGGGAGAGATGGAAATAACCCCGGGACAACGCTGTTCCCTGCCAAAGATGCCCCATCCCAAAGTACACTGTCCAATCGGATTAACGTAGGGAAATCAAGAGAGTGCACTGCTGTTGTGCCTTATTTTATTTACATGACTCATTCACATCAGATTTGGATTTCTCAGTAGATAATTGAAGGGTTTTTATGCAAATAGTTATCACGACCAGATATATATTAGCAAGTGTTCGAGAAGTCTCTGAACATTTCTTTGACAGTTTTTCCATAATAAAATATATTGTCGTGGGTGACCTTGGTCTCATAAACAAGGGCAATTCAGGTAACAAGGGGGTCCAGAACAAGCAACACTGCATCATGCTGAATAATGTCTCAGCATCCCTGAGACAATCCTGGCAAGCTGAGCACATAAAACAGAGCAGGAATTCACTTGGACAAGGCGCTCGGAGCAGAAATGACTGGACGTTTCTCCTGCAGCTTCCCCCGCCCTCCAGCACTTGAAATAAATAGGGCATGCAGAAGATTCCTGTGCTGGTGCCACTCACCCTCTCCCTCCCCCACCCCACCCGCCGCCCCATATCTCTATATTTGCAGAAGGGTGTTTCCCAAAGTGGGACATCTGGCTTCCTATGACAATTGGAGCAGCCCAGTAGGTAGGAGCAGATATCGACTCAGGGAAACTGCTGGTTGAGGAGTCTTTCCGCAGCACAGGGAGGCTGCGGGGTTGCAGAGGAGACCTGCTGGGATGGAAAAGAGATGGAAGACTGCAGAGCTTTGTCTGTCCTGTCTGGCAAGGCAAAGTCCCTGGCCAGGCAAAGGGGTGACTTTTCATTCCATGCCCTGGAGAATGGAAGCTGGTGGCAGGCTCACTTCCCAGACATTGCGATCATGATTATTTCGATTTATAGCTTGCCCTTTCTCCCCAAGGAGCCCAGGGCAGCAGACACAGCAGTAACAAACTTTGTTAAAAATTCAGAAAACAGTTAAAGGCATTTTGAAGAGAGTTTAAAACACATTATAAGGACATTAAAAAAAATATTTATTTTTCAGTTGCAAAAATACATACAACACTATAGCTTCATATTGTAAGTAAAACAGTTACTTCAGATTTGCCAGGAACAGCACCTTTTGGTCACCAATGCCCAGGTAAACAGGAACATTTAAATTTTTCTCCTGTCAATAGTGAAGGTGGCAGACACACCTCACTTTTGAAGGTCCCAAACTTGGAACCACTATCAGAAGGTCCTGTTACAGGTCAACACAAACCAGGCAGCCCTTAGTGAAGGCACCACCAAGAAGGCTTGAGGTGGTTGATATTGGGGGAGGCCTGCTTTTAGGTACTGGGTCCCAATATATGCTAGTGCTAGCACCTTGAATTTGGCCCAGTAGATCCTTGTCAGCCAACGCAGTACATTCCGGATAGAGGGTCCCATCAGGCAACAGTGCTTACTAGCACTCACATTCTGCACTAGCGGCAGCCTGCAGACCATCTACAAGGGCAGCCCCACATGCAGTGCATGGGAGGAAGTCACCAGGGCATGGAGAACGGAGACCACTCTATCCCAATATAGGAATGGCCATGGCTGGTGAACCAGTTTAAGCTGGGCAAAAGCCCTCCTAGCCATATTTGACTCCTGTGACTAGTTGGAATCCAGACCATGAACCTGTTCCTTCAGCGGGAGGGCAGTCCCTCCCAGAAGAAGTGGTGCACCTAATTCCCAGACATGGGAACCACCGACCAACAGCACTTCCGGCAGACTCAGTATTTATTGGCTACCATCCAATCCATCACTACCTCTAGACACCTGTCCAACACCTTCACAGCTTCTCCTGATTCCAGAGACATGGAGAGACTGATGTCCCTGTACTTCCATAGCCCAGGGCTGGATCTAGACACATCAAAAAAAGCATTTCAGAAAAACGCGTTGCAAACCTCAAAGGGGGAAATCACGTTGGTGAAAGATGGAACTCCACAGCGCCATCTGGTGTCACGGTGTTATAACACATATTTATTTACTAATGCAGCTGAGTCCTAGGATGGGAGTTCCCAACATTTTCATATGGATATTAAATATCACACACAGCCCCCAAAGCCAAGGAAATGAGCAATGTTCTCCTAGTGCTACTTTCTGGTAGTGATTCTGCAAGTAGAACAACTGTAACACAGTCCTTCCAACTTCTATCTGAGAGGTTCCAGAACACCAATAGTGTCAAAAGCTGCTGAGAGGTCCATCTATCGATCCATCCACACCCCCCCCTACATGCCTCTCCTGATGGCTCAGAGAATCAAGAGTATGCCCCCACCTAGCCCCACACAGAGGTCAGATTAACCTTGAGTCTAATTTCCTTCAACCCACTCTGAGCCTCAGTCAGCCCAAACCAGCAGGCTTTACCATTCTTATGAAATTTCATCAAGGTTGGACTGAATCTGCAGTGGGAAGGAGTATCTCAAACAGAGAACAGCCACCATCAAGATCCAGTCTATTCCTGCTGTCTGAAGCTGGCAAGTGGTCTGTCCCATTAAGGCTCCAAGGGTGTAATCTTTTTCTCAGTTTTAAAAAGCAACCGTGAAGCAGCCCCAGGTGGAGAAAAACAACAGGAGAGGGTGGAAAATTCAAGAGGAAAAACACACAGCAGGTTAAGTACTCCTCTTACAGCTTCTGACCAGTCACTCCTCACTCAAGATTGCAGCCTCTGAGGCCGCTTTGCATTAAGAAAATTAAAGTCAGAAGAATGTGACATGTATCTGTGAGTAATCTCTCTAGTCGTCTGATCTTTTGCAGATTTCAGAGTGCCATCATCATGTGCGGTGGGTGGGTGGGGGGACTTGATGGAAAGCTGTCTGTAAGGGAGGCTGTTTCTCCTGGGTTTTCTGGATTCAAATGACCCAGTTGCGTTTTCCAGGCCCTGCAGCTCGGTAGCCCTGGGCTCCTCTGTTTCCTTTACAGCTGGGACAAAGTGAGATGCTGAGAGAGAAGATGACACAGCTGACCTTTGTCTGATGGTGACAAAGCCAACTTTGACTGAGGTGCTTTTAATCTTGAACTATGCTATTATTAGCCAAACACCTTGTGAGAGTGAAAGAGAATGAATGAACAGCATCTCCTTTCCCAGGAGAACATTCAGGTTGGCCATCAAACAAAATGGGGAGTGCGGCAGGGAAGTTAGCAGTAGAAATAACCCTAACTCTGCCCCTGTGCTTCAGTCAGAGAATTGGTTTGTCCCGTCCCCCTGCCCCGTGAGACACAAGACTGGTTTTGATGGTGGTGGTTTAGAAAAACAAAATGTTGCCGTGCTGCTGAGTACTCCTGTTCCACATTCCAGTGAGCCAGCCAGCCAAGCTCCCCTTCCAAGCTATACCATTGCATGTGTCCATACTTCAGAGTCTATTCCATTTCACCTCCCTCTTCCCTGGCCCCCTAACACAAGAGTCAGCATTCTGTGAGCACTGAGCATGCCCAGTCCATGCTGGATCATATAGGGTTTTTATTTCCTTTTCTAAAGATACTTCAGCAAACCATGCAAACTCTCCTTGCCTGTTGATGACACTGTTTTGGCTGCATGACACGCAGACAAGAACTTGTAAATCTGTCTGTGCTTTGCCACCTAGAACTTAAAGAGATGACCTTTCACACCCCTGCAGTACTGTACAGAAATGCATGCAGGCCAGGGCAAAATAAACAAATAAAGAGTGGGGGCATATTATGATGAAGGAACAAGCTTGTTCCACATATTAAATTTCTGAAGGAGAGAAAAAACTGACTTGGGAGGGGTCAGGAGAACCCTAAGAACTGCGTACAGGTGAAGGAGAAGGAGGGCGTCTGTCAAGCTGCAGTGTTTGCACAGGAAGAATGCTTGTCATAGCGTGACATTGAATCCCCCCCATATAATTAATCAGACCCTTCAACTGTCCCTATTTTCCAGGGACAGTCTCGGATTTACAGGAGCCGTCCTGGTTCTGATTTGATCTGTGGAATGTCCCATTTTTCCTTAGGATGTCCCTGTTTTCAATGAAGAAATGTTGAAGGTTATGGAGCTATATGACCCCAGAGCCAAGGAGACAATCTTTAGAAGACATCTGAAGGCAGCCCTGTATAGGGAAGTTTTTAATGTTTAATGTTTCATTCTGTTTTTATATATTTTGGAAGCCGCCCAGAGTGGCTGGGGCAACACAGTCAGATGAGTGAGGTATGATAATAATAATAATAATAATAATAATAATAATAATAATAATAATTGAATAGGACATCCCTATTTTCATCTGAGAAATGTTGGAGGGTATGAATTAATGAGATGAACTGACCTCCAGTAGAATGAACTTCTATAGCCCAGCTTCAGTCAGCTGGTGATCACAGAAGCCTAGCATAATAGAACTGTACAGCTGGAAGGGACCCTGAGGATAATCTAGTCCAACCCCCTGCAATGCAGGAATATGCAGCTGTCCCATACGGGGATAGAACCTGCAACCTTGGCATTATCAGCACCATGCTATAACCACCTGAGCTATCCATCAGACCCAGCAAGCAATGGCCAGCAGTCAGGGTGATGGGAATTGTTCAGCATCATCTGGGGGCCTCAGGTTCTCCATCCCTGCCGTAAAGCAAGAGGAAATGGTCTTTCTCTTCCCAGAGCAAGAGAGGATGCTCAGGCGCAACGGGTCAGCAAACTTTTTCGGAAGGGGGCCGGTCCACTGATCCTCAGACCTTGTGGGGGGCCGGACTATATTTTGGAAAAAAAAAATGAACGAATTCCTATGCCCCACAAATAACCCAGAGGTGCATTTTAATTAAAGCACACATTCTACTCATGTAAGTACACGCTGATTCCCGGACCGTCTATGGGCTGGATTTAGAAGGTGATTGGGTCGGATCCAGCCCCCAGGCCTTAGTTTGCCTACCCATGGTGTACATCATCACCGCTCTAGTCCACTGAAATCCCAGTGTCATTCAGGCTCTGAGCCCTGCATTCTCTTTGCCGTGTTCCAAAATTTGCAGGATTTTTGGGGCTTCCGATTGTTCTGCACTCTCTCTCTCTCTCTCCTCCCCATCTAGTGCCAGGACTGGAGCAGTGAGTGGAAGCTGCAGTGATGCTGCCTGTGAAATATTAATGAGACTGTCTCTTTCTCTCTCTCTCCACCCCCAGCTAGTTCCAAAGCAGCAGCAGCAACAACAACCCCACAAGGTAGGTGAGGGTGACTTGCCTGATGGGAGTGCCAGAGCTGAGCAAGGATTTGGGTGCCCCACGTCTCCTTGTTTCAAGTGTAGCCCGGCCCTGATGGCAGTCCTGGCCCACCAGCTCCATAAGCAGCGGAGTTATATGTAGTTAGGCCATCAAGCTGCACACTTCCTGCGCTGTTGGCAGCAGGAGCTCCCCAGGGTCCCCAGGAAAAGGCCTTTCCCAGCTCTGTTACCTGGTGGCTCTTAACTAGAAACAACAACAGCAGCAGCAGCAGCAACCACCACCACCTTTGAGGCTAATTACAGCAAAAGCTTTCATGGACTAGAGAACGCTTTCACCAGTTGCAGATGGACCAGATTATGATGCCATAATCAATTTGCTAGTCTAGCCATCAAGACCTGTGGTGCAGTAAGGCAATTTTAGACCCTGTATTACCTCACTGGCTTCACAATGCAGCAAGCCACTTCTGCTGCGTCGAGAGGCCCTCTTGCTCCGTGGGGCCTGGATTTGTCCCTCAAAGTCCCCCCACGTGGCATTTTGCTACAGCGGACCAGCACAGTGCAGCCTGTCCTCTAGTTAAAAGTAACAGTCAGGCGTGGACTGAACCAGGAGCCTTCTGCCTCCAAAGTCTGCACTGCTGCACCACTGAGCTTTGGTGCTTCCCCACAATCCTCTCACGGGTCAAAGGCCCTCATAGCGGAATGCAGCTGTCCTTCAACGTTTGCACTTCTCTGAAGAAATGCATATATTAGGGAGCAGCCACACCATGATGCATTGCATTAAAAGAAATCACTTGCAATAATGTGTGTATCACGTACAATTTGAAACCAACATAGGTACAGTGGTACCTTGGGTTAAATATGCTTCAGGTTACAGACGCTTCAGGTTACAGACTGCGTTAACCCAGAAATAGTACCTCAGGTTAAGAACTTTGCCCCAGGATGAGAACAGAAATTGCGTGCTGGTGGAGAACGGACCTCCGGAACGAATTAAGTTCTTAACCCGAGGTACAACTGTATATTAGAAGTGACCACGAAATGCATACAAATTATTGTGTTGGCATTTGTCGGGGGGAGCAAGATTGCAAACTGATGTGGAAATGGGGTGAACTCAACTTAAAATTGGAAAATTAAGAAACAGAGGGCCATTGAAATTGACAGATTTCTTCACTCCTATTCTACATAAAATTGTAGAGCTGGAAGGGACCCTGAGGGTCATCTAGTCCAACCCCCGAGAGGCAGGAATCTCAATTTAAAGCATGCATGGCAGATGGCCAGCCAACCTTGGCTTAAAAACCCCCAAGGAAGGAGAGTCCACCATCTTCCCAGAAAGGCTCTACTGTCAAACAGCTCTTACTGTCAGAAAGTTTTTCTGACGTTCAGTCAGAATCTCCTTTCTTGTAACTTGAAGCCATGGGTTCGAGTCCCACCATCCAGAGCAGGAGAAAACAAATTGCTCCATCTTTCATCTTACAGAAAGCAAATGAGGGAGATGTCTGCAGCACTAATCCTTTTTGCTCTAAAATGCTAACTTTCTACATGCAGGGAGCTTTTTATTTTATGCCTTTTTATATATTCTTTGCAAGATTTCTTACAAATCAGTAAAAATTTAGAATTTACAATCAGAATTAGCATTTACATTTAAAAAAGCAACCCACACCCCATTATAATACAGATCATGTTATTAAAAAGAAGAATGTGTTCATAGATGAGAAGGCTGATGAGAAAAATTAAAAGGTTAACAATTCTTTCTAGATTGCAATTCCCTTATATGTATATAAAACTCTGCAAGGATGGAGGCTGTGGAGGAATGTCCTGGTTCTCAGGGAACTGTATGAAGAGATGCTAGATTTCTAAGCAATAGAAATCTTGCACTTGCTCTGCTCTGAGGTGATTTGATCTGATGGATCATTTTTTCCATATTGAAAACACCCCATAGAGCTTTTTCCATGTTAGAAACAACAGCACATGGCTCCTCCCACCTGCAGTCTGAAGTGGTACAGTCCAGATTCCTACCAGCTCTTCTTCTATACATAATGTACCCACTGACTCTTAGCCTTTTGTGTAGGAGAAATGTTGTGTGCATAAGATGCAGCCCAGGCACCTATGGAAATGAAGGAGAGAAAAGCAGAAGGGAAAGAGGCACAGACATGGTGGGCTGATTGTCCAGAGGGCCAGATATTTCTCCCAAGCAACCCAGCAAAGGAAAATTTAAATACAGTGGAGGTGGAAACCTTCTTTCCCGAGGCAACAATCTCTGGGGAAAACAGCAAGTTCTGTCCATCTCAGCTCTGGCTGGTATTCTGATCTTGCCCACATCAGGACCCAAAACTTCTCACTCAGCCCACCAAGCCAAGTCATTTGCTGAGTCCCCAATGTGATGTGATGCCTGCAGCAGGGACAAGCAGCTTCCAGGAGCAGCAATAGCAGGAGCCCCCTGGAAAGGGCATCCCTGCCCCGACCGAGAGAGACAAGGGCAGGACTGTGCAAGCAGGAGACAACTTCCAAATGTCTCCGTTTCCTAGGGGCAGGGCCATGTTTTCTGGGGCTCATCCTTGGCAAACCACTGCCCTGTTGTAGCTTTTGGAGAATACTTTTTTTAAAAAATAAATACAGTGGTACCTCGGGTTAAGTACTTAATTTGTTCCGGAGGTCTGTTCTTAACCTGAAACTATTCTTAACCTGAAGCACCACTTTAGCTAATGGGGCTTCCAGCTGCTGCCGCGTCGCTGGAGCATGATTTCTGTTCTCATCCTGAAGCAAAGTTCTTAATCTGAAGCACTATTTTTGGGTTAGTGGAGTCTGTAACCTGAAGTGTATGTAACCCGAGGGACCACTGTAAATAGAATTTTGCGCTTCCTTCGCTTCTGCTGCACTAGTACAGCAGCCACAAACAGGAAACTGTGAGGCCTGCTTTTTTTAGCAAGCCGTGTGCCAGAAGCCAGTGCAAAAGGCAGACTACTCGCGGAGTAAAACAACTAACCTACACCTAGGATTGCCAACACTTCCTCCTGCGTGTTTAACAGCAGCTTGATCTGCAGCAGTGAGCAGGTGATGACATTTCTCTCCATGCTGCAAAAAGGCTTTTCCTGTTGCCAACCCGACTACACCTACAGCACACAGAGCACGTGGGCCTTCAGCAATTTGCCATGACAGAAGAGGTGAATCATAGAACTGGAGAGTTGGAAGGAACCCTGAGGATCGTTCTAGTCCAACCCCCTGCAATGCAGGAATATGCAGCTGTCCCATACGGGGATTGAACCTGCAACCTTGGCGTTATCAGCACCAACTGAGCTATCTAGGCTGAAGGGCCACTGCTCGGTGGCAGGCACAGGCTCTGCATGCAGAAGGTCCTGGGTTCAATCCTCAGCATTTCCAGGTAGGGCAGCCAGAGACTACTGCCTGAAACCCTGGATTGCTGCTGCCATTCAGTGTTGGCAATGCTGAGCTAGGTGGACAAGTGGCCTGGCAAAATGATACTGGGTGTGAGGATGGGGTGGTACACCGTTGCAGTGGCCCTATTCTCAGCTGTGAGATGACCTTGTGCTGGGTCCACCCAGCCCAGTTGGCAGTCCCTCTCCAGTGGCATCTTTCTCGCCCCTAATACTCAGCATAAGAAGAGCCCTGCTGGGTCAGAGCAAGGACCATCAACATCCCCTTCCCACAATGGCCCTGACAGTGGAGGAGGGACACAGCCATTGTGGCTGGCAGCCACTGGTAGCTTCATCCTCTGTTCTTGTGCTCTGTCGCTCTTGCCCTGCCCCTATCTGCTTCCAACCACTGGCCCCTAATCTTAGGAATCATTGCTCAACCTCTTTTCTCCCACTGGGGTCCCATTCCTCTTGCCTGGCCCTTCCTTGCCCCATTGGCATAGTGTTGGACCATCTGCCTGCCTGCTGCCGTCCCTGTGTAGCAATGCCTTTGATCTCCAGCTGCTGAGCAGGTGCTCCAGGTGTCTGCCTAGTGGCAGAGTTGCCCCTGCCTCTTGGTGCTGCAGTGCCCTGCCTGCCAGTGCCAGGCAGCCTATTCCCCTTGAGGCTTGTCTCTCCACCGGCCTCTCATTTCCAAGCCACAGATTCCTCCTAGCTCAACCCACCAGCCACTCTCAGCCCAATTACCACGTCAGAGCCGAGATATATACCGTTGCTATATTGACCGATGCAGCCGTCTCTGTGTCTGGCCAAGGGAGATTGAAGGGGTGAGGTCGGGGGAGTGACTCAAACTTCTCTTCCCCATTTAGGTCATTACTCAGGCCCTGAGCAGTTCCAGCAGGTGCTGGGAAGGACGATGCGAACTCCAGGCCCGGCTTCTAATGGAGCCATTAGCTACTTGTTAGGCAGAGAGCAGATCTTTGGTGGAAGGCCAAAGCAGCTTAATGCACTGGCTCTGGTGCCCGAAAGAGGGTCCCCAAGGGCAAGGCAGGGTAGGGGAAGAGAGGGAGAAAGTGGGAAATGGTGGGTGAGACATTCAAATTCAGACCAAAGTAACTCATTGGGATTTATCACCATTTAAACTGGGCCCATTTATGCATCCGATCTGGCTATTGACACCCCCCCTTGCCTGGCCCACTACTTGGGGTCAGGAAGGTCTCCTCAACCCCAGGTCAGATTGGCTAATAATTCTAAAGAGTGTTTTTCTTTTTTAGCTTTCCCTATTACATGTGATTTAAGACCACTTGCTGAAATAATCTGAAAACAAGACTGTACTTGGGGGTGGGGTGTATGCGGTGCAAGGGTAGGGGTCAGATCTCTGGTGGGCTTGGGCCCCCAAAAGGCCATCAGTGCTGTTAACACAGTGGTTTGGCTTGCACCTCAGGGAGGTCGCTTCGGTGCTGCTAGGGCAGCAGTTTGACTTCACCCCCCCCCATTGTCTCTCAAGGCAGACGGACGCCAACAACAACAAAAACATACTTGGCACCAGTGGTGGCTGGTGCCAATAGGGTCTGGTGGGGCCCAAGGCAGGGCACCCTGCCGTTGGTTGGAGCCAGAGCCAATGACGAGTCTAGTTTTGCTCCATCGCCCTCCCTGCTAAGTTCCACAAGGAGCAACACTGAGACTAAGGAGGTGAAACCTGGCAGGCAGCACTGCCATCCCCAACACAATGGTTGGAAGGGAGAAGGCAGGCAGGTGGAGACTGGCTAAGGGCAGACTGGGGTTGTTGGGTCAGTGCCCCATTCCCCTAATGGACCAGCCTCCATTGCTCAGCACTAATATTTATACAGGGCTGGATTCTGTAACCTATATAAAATTGTGCAAATTGAGCACATTTGCACATTTCTTTTTTCTTTCTTTGCATAATGCATTTTGCAATTTTGGTTACTATTTTTGCCAAAGTCTTGTTGTGCTAATCACAAGTGCGGGAGGCAGGGATGGCAAGGGAATGAGCTACGCAGAGTGCTGAAAACCTCCCCACCCCTCAGTCCTCTGAAAATCTATTTTGGCCACCCCTCTCACTTCCCAGATTTCAGCAAGTGTTTCACCCACACACTTTCAGGCACAGCTTCACAGCCATAAGGGCTAGAAACTCTCTCTCTCTCTCTCTCTCTCTCTCTCTCTCTCTCTGTGTGTGTGTGTGTGTAGGCTGGGGTTCTCTCAAAACCACATTCATAGCTTAATAGCAATTTCTCCTCTTTTTCTGTACACCAGTGGAGATCTCAGCATGCATGCAGCCCTGTCTAAAGCTACCGGTTCTGCCAGCATTTGACTGCAGTACATCTGCATGCACACCACTGTTTCCAGTGTTCAGGCTGTGAGTGCCATGGATTAGGGTGGCAAAACATAATGACCCATGCTGAAGAGGGAGATATCAAGAGGCTTTGGTGATGGTGAGGGGGGAGCAAATCCCAGGTATGCAGTGCTCTGGAATACAAGGTCTTGGCTACAGTTGTCTGCTAACTTATTGAATGATTGTGGGGACGGGGCACATTTTAGGAGACAGCATGTGGTTGGAGGCTGACCTAGCACCCAACTCTCCTCTGAGTAGGGCAGGGGGTGGGAGGATCATTCCTTGTTCAGCAGCATCACATCCCTTCTTGCACCAAATCAGCTCATTGGCCCATTTTAGCTCATTATAGTCTACGATGATGGCCAGTGCTTCTGCAGGGTTTCAGACAGGTGACTTTCTCAGCCCTACCTGGGGATGCCATTGGGGACTGAACCTGAGTCTGTCTGCATGCAAGGCTTCAGGATACTTGCTCAGGTAGTGGGGAGACTGTGGCTTCCCCTTATGCCTAAACCAGGTTGAAGCCTCCAGTCACTTTGCACTCCTATCAGTGTGGGTGGGTGGGTGTGGGTGTGTTTTCAGGAGAACCTCTCCAAATCTCCCTAATGACTGTCGTCTGGGCAAGCCCTAGAAGAAGAAAAGCTAGTAACTAGAATGGAATTTTTAAAGCAGCATTTCCAACAGCAGTCTCTCTTGGAGATGCCTGGGATTGGACCTGGAACCCTGAGCAACAGCCCTTCCCCAACTCTAGAAAAGAGGCTCCCTTGTGGGGCACTGGACACCTGGAAGAGAGGGTGCAAAATCCCAGGGAAAAGGTCTGGGCTTGAGCCTTCCAACCCTTATCAGCCAAGACTATGGTGGGAAGATCTGAGGTCAAAAAGTTTAAGAAAGTCTGCATAACAGCATGCTGAGCTTGCCCCAGAGACTATCTCTTTGCCCCAGGCCTGTCACTGAGTGCCTGGTCCTGGTCCTCTAAGACTGCAGCAAAATTCTTCCAAAGCCTGTGCTATTTTTACCATCTGTTGCCAAGCGATGGGAGGTGGAGCCGCCTGTTTCCAGCTTTGCCACGTTCCCTAACTTGGCACAAGCCCATTGCAGGGAATAAGAGTTGGGAAGCCAATGGAAGGGAGCTTAGGGGCTGCGGTAAGTATTCCCAGGAACATCAGCATTGTCTTGCTGATCAGGTCAGCCTCACACAGCAGCTGGGCAGGGGCCACTGGAAGCACGATGGAGATGGCCATTCCTGTTTAGCATTCCGAGGTGTGCTGTCTTTGGACACAGAGGCTCCATTTTTAGATCTTTCCTTCATAATCCCCCATCTTTTTGGAAAGCCATATATGTGTGTGGCTGTAACAAATCTTGAGGCAATTGTGCACTGCATGAAATATTTCCACCTTTGCCTCAATTCCACTTCATGATCTTGAGTTCAAAAGTTCTGAGAGTGGTTGGGAATGGAGAAGACACCTCTCTCCACAACACTCATAATTTTATAAATCTCCATCATGTTTTGCTCACATGCATCAAACCCTCTCAGCTTTTTCTTTTTCTAAACAGTTGCAACATGTAGAGCTTTGCTCTTGGTAGTGGTGCCCGCCCTGTGGAACTCCCTCCCACCAGATGTCAAAGGAAAAAACAACTACCAGACTTTTAGAAGACATCTGAAGGCAGCCCTATTTAGGGAAGCTTTTAATATCTGAAGGACTATTGTATTTTAATATTGTGTTGGAAGCTGCCCAGAGTGGCTGGGGAAACCCAGCCAGATGGGTGGGGTATAAATAAATTGTTGTTGCTGCTGCTGCTGCTGCTGTTTCTGTTGTTATTATTGTTGTTGTTATTGTTATTGTTATCATCATCATCATCCCAGGGCCGGCCCACCCACAACGTACATTGCAAGAACTGCCTCGGGCAGCAGGATCCACAAAGGCAGCAGATTGCAATGCAGAGCTTTATTTCCTCCTGCCTTGTTCCTGAGATAGAACTTCACTCATCCCTTTTTCCCTCGAGGAAAGGGGGCCATTTTGTGGTTCACCTCAGGTGCCAGAATGCCTTGGGCTCACCCTGCTTTCTCCCATCTTTCGGCAACCTAGTGTCCACCTGATGTTTTGAACTACAACTCCTGTAGTAGGAGCTAGCTGGGATTGGAGAAGTCTGCTCCATCCCTTTCCCCACTGCTTCAGGTCCCCTCTTCAACACCTTGGCTGTATGATCCCCATTTTGAGGCGGCCTGAAGAGCATTGCCTACAGCATCCCAAACAGATTGATATAACAGCAGCATTTAGTTTTCAAAGCCTTGCTGGCAGAGAGGGAAGGTGGCAGAGGAAGTGGGAGGAAATTCAGGCTTCTGCTCCTAGTCCTGTCAGGGTCATTCAGTCCTGATCCACAAGCTAGCCCAACCTGGCACTGAGCTGGGCGCAGCCCCAATCCACATTCCTTCCATGAGCTCTGCTTAGGGCAGTCAGGAAGTGCTAGATTTGACTGAAGCCTGTAAGCAAGGGAAATGGGATCAAGGGGTCATCAATTCAATGAACCCAAAGACTTCTGGTTCCCATTTGAAATTCAGGGCAACCAGTGGGTAGGAGCGAGTAGGAGATTTACAAAGCACCAGAGTAGTTTCTCCCTTTTGCATGAACTTTCTTACAGATGACAGCTTTCAAACAGAAAATAGAAGGTAGGTACAACTCTTTTAATTTTTGGTATCTGTCTGTTGGCATTTCCTGTCCATAATCAGTCCTTTAGGGAGAGCCTGGATAGCTCACTTGGTTAGAGTGTGGTGCTGATAAATGAGCCCTTCATTTTCTTGGCTGCAACACAATGAGTATTTACTTGAGAGTAAGCCCCACTGAAGCTTTCTCTCACTTTCTTGGCTGCATTTCTATGCATATTTGGAGTAAGCCCCGTTGGAATTTGTGGGGCTCGCTTCTGAGTAAACATGCATAGAATCAGGCTGCACGTTGGTTTACATGAGTGGAATTCTTATATGTCTTGCTACTTTTGGAATGATTGAAATATTTGTCCATCCTAAATGACCAAGTGCATGTCTCATTTTTATCTTATAAAAATGTGAATTGTGAAAAATTGTGGAAAATGCATTTAAAAATCGTGGTGATTGGAAGAACATTTAGTTGTTGAAAGGAGGAGAACAAATGATGCCTCACCTCAGTGGATTACTTCCCACCTGAAAACTTGCCACTTGATAACCACAGCAACAAAGAGTGACTTGCTTGTGTGAAAGAGCCGTCATCACCATGGAGGGAATGTCCACCTTCTCTCAATGGCAGACAAGGCTTGTCAGTGGCTTCAGTTCACACATGAAGCATTGTGCAACCAAGTGAAGAGAAATCAAAGAGGCAGACAGAAGTATGTGTGAATCATCCTGCAGATTTCAGTCTCCATGGGAGCTCAAATGGTAGCCTTAGAGAAAGACACAATCTTTTGTCTCCCCCATTGGCTAAGAGGACAAACAGATTCAAAATGTGAAATGGCCTGCATGTTGCTATGCACTACCCAGCCTCACCTAGTTGGTGTTGGATGGCCTGATCATATGTTTTTGGAACTTGGGTCTCATGGGCTGGTCCATTCATGCATGTTACTATCAATTACTGCCACGTGAAGGGATTACCTACATGTATGAATGGACTATTGCATATCTAGCACCACAGAAAGAAACAATGTAAATATATATGTGAACTAGGCTTAGGTGGAGGAGAATAGAAATAGGTGGAAAAGATGGGCTACAACTCCTGATTGGACCCAGTAATGGGAGGTAGATATAGAGATGGATGATGATGATAGATAGATAGATAGATGATAGATAGATAGATAGATAGATAGATAGATATAGATAGAAAGATGATAGATGATAGATGATAGATAGATGATAGATAGATGATAGATGACAGATGATAGAGATAGATAGATAGATAGATAGATAGATAGATAGATAGATAGAGATAGATAGATGATAGATGATAGATAGATAGATAGATAGATAGATAGATAGATAGATGATAGATAGATAGAAATAGAGATAGATGATGATAGATAGATAGATAGATGATAGACAGATTGACAGAGGTGTGGGTGGGTGGGTGTATTTAGTAAGTATAAAGATAAGATAAAGACATGAAAATTAACCAGCAGTTCTGACTATCAGGCCTTCCACTGTTCCCTTTAAGGCTTCTAAGGAAGGCAGAACATCCAAGTTAATGGCTGGCAACCTTAGAAAATGAAGGAATTCAGATTCAGGCCTCAGCTGTGACCCACCTCCCTAGTCAGATGGGTAGCCAGATGGCAACCAGATGGCACATCCTTCAAAACCTGACATAGGAAAACAATTGCATTTATTTTATATATGAGAACATTTGGATTCAGCAAGCCAAATGAGTGTACCATTTTTGTAGAGTGTGATCTTGGATGCCATGTCCTGCAAAAGCAACTGTGAAAAATAAAATTTGGGGTTTACATTTCCCTACGACTCGATAAACACATTTTCACTTTACGGTGTTATAAAATTGAAAGGGGACTTTAAAAAGAAAGTGTTTGTGTTCTACTGCAAACACACCTTCTTCTCCAAATGCTTAAATCTGCCAGAAATTCGGTGTGAAACTCAGTTTCCAAGTAACTCAGATGCTATTGTGCCAAACCACATTGAGGCAAATGGAATGATTGCGACAGCACATAATCCTTTCCAGTGAGGCTCACAGAGGGGTGAAGGCCCCCAGTGAGATACACCAATATGTATAAGGGAGATTATTAATTTAAGAAAACTGACAGCATATCAAGGGCATATAAGAGATTGCAGAAGAATAGCAGAAAGCTGGGAACCAACAGTAACATATATTCACAACTATAATATGATTCATGTTGGGCTGTATGGAGTGTTAGGGGAGGGGTAGTACCTCCAGTGTAGGACATGTCATGCTTCTTCTGGGGTTGTTTGCCCACCTTTGGTCCCAACCCTGCACTCAGCTCTCACCTGTGGCTCCTAGAAGCTGTCAGCATGCGGCAGTGGCCACACCCTGGGAAATAGCTTCGACTGGTCAGATAAACCAGGTGAAGGGAGCTGATGGGTCTCAAGCCCTCGGTGAGTTAGAGACTTCACCTGCATGCAAAGGGGGGGGGGGTGTAGTGATGTTGGGAAATCTTAGCAGGCTAAAACTTTGGCTCGTGTTAAAGAAGAGCATTGTGGGAGAGCCAGGTGCTGCAGAATCCTGGGAATGTGTATCTGTTTCTTTAAATGCAGACTTTCTGTCTTTAAGAGTGTGAGTAAGTTATCTTCTCCATCTGCAGGAAAGGGAGTTTCTAGCTGATTTGTGGTTCTTGACACCTGGCTGTCCTGGACAGACATGGATTCAGTGTGAATGGGCTATCTTTTTAATTTACAACTCAAAGAATCTGGTTGTCTGTGGGAATGCTTTAATCTTCAAGGTCTTGGAACAAACAGGATTCAGCTGCCAATTCTGAACACCAGTTCTGAAAGACTTACATCAGCTCCCAGTACATTTCCAAGCACAATTCAAAGTGTTGGTGCTGACCTTTAAAGCCCTAAACGGCCTCAGTCCAGTATATCTGAAGGTGCATCTCCACCCCCATCATTCTACCTGGACACTGAGGTCCAGCGCCGAGGGCCTTCTGGCAGTTCCCTCACTGTGAGAAGCAAAGCTACAGGGAACCAGGCAGAGGGCCTTCTTGGTAGTGGCGCCTGTCCTGTGGAACGCCCTCCCATCAGATGTCAAAGAGATAAACAACTACCTGACATTTGGAAGACATCTGAAGGCAGCCCTGTTTAGGGAAGTTTTTAATGTGTGACATTTTAATGTATTTTTGATCTTTGTTGGAAGCCACCCAGAGTGGCTGGGGTACAAATAAATTGTTGTTGTTGTTGTTTCTTTGACTTTTGACAGCTGGAGCACAGAGTGATGGTTGTTAAAACTGGAGGGACACATCATCCTATGCATAACAACAACAACAACAACAACAACAACAACAACAACAACAACAACTTATTTGTACCCCAGCCACTCTGGGTGGCTTCCAACAAAGATCAAAAACTACATATTCTTTCAATCAGTTTGTGGAACAATGGGTGGCTATCCTCCAGAAACTGGAGGGTAGCAGCCCAGTGCCTCGTGTCTCTAGAGTTTCCCACCCTGCCGTTTGCTTAATCGCTTCAGGGTCCAGAGAGATGGAGCGGTGCTCTCTGGGCACCAGTGGTGCTTCTGGGGTTCCCCTGCACCTGTCAGGGGCTGGAGGCCGGGCTGCATCTGGGAATCCCAGAGTGTCCTTGCTGCTTTCTTCAAGATGATGTTAATGCCCAAAGACTGGCACCGAGGGAAGACTGTCAATAATGCAAAAGGACTCCCTCTCCCCAGAACTGATGGCTGTATCCAACTTGATGACCTGACTTTTCAAGGTGCAAAAATCTGTGCCTCTGATGGTAACATCAGTGTGCGCCAACATACAGTTAGGGAATCAATGCTCCCAAGATTCAGCACCTTGGACAGCGTTTCCTTGCATTGCCTTTATTTGGAATAGGCATGTCATCTTCTCGTTTGAGAGGCTACTACTACTTCTTACTTACTTCTCTCCATCACCACCCACTGTGGGAAATGCTAAAGTCCCACCCACTGTGGAAAATGCTAGAATATAAGAGCAAGGAAAATCATATCCACTGCAGCAAGTTCACAACACATTATTGATTAATTGGTGAAATTTATATCTTGCTGTCCTTCCATGGAATTCAAGGAGGCAAGCATCCTAAGTGATCTCCCATCCAGATACGGACCAGAACTTGCTTAGCTTCAATGAGATTGCTGCATAGAGTGCCTTCAGGCTTAAAGCAAAGCAAAATATCATGGAGGAGGAGGAAATCTACCACCTCAGCTTTACCTGAGAATCCTGCCTTAAGGCACCACCAGAGCTCTGCAAGGCAAATATTCTGCAAAATATCTGAGCTGCCACTAATCCAGATTCAAAGCCAACACAATTCTAGTGCTCTCCAAAGACCTGGTCTGCTATCAAGTATTTTTGTAAAGAAATCAGAAATCAGAACATGCAATTAAATTATTGTTATTTGAGATAGCTTTCCTTACTTATCAGTAAGCCTCACTGGATGCAGAAATAATACAAGCATCACACTTCACTCTTAACTCTCATTATGTGTATAATAAAAAAGGTAAAAGTAAAGGACCCTTTGATAGTTAAGTCCAGTCAAAGGCAACTATAAGGTTGCGGTGCTCATCTCCCTTTCAGGCCAAAGGAGCCGGCATTTGTCCACAGACAGCTTCCCAGGTCATGTGGCCAGAATGACTAAACTGCTTCTGGCACAAAGGAACACCTTTATGGAAACCAAAGGGCACAGAAATGTCGTTTCAATAATAGGAATAGGAATAGGAATAGGAATAGGAATAGGAATAGGAATAGGAATAATAAGCTCCACTGAAAACACTGGGACTATATCAGAGGAAATATTCATAGGATCAGGCTGCTAACAATAAGAATATTTTTGTTTGTGTTACAATGGTACCTCGGGTTAAGAACTTAATTCGTTCTGGAGGTCTGTTCTTAACCTGAAACTGTTCTTAACCTGAGGTACCACTTTAGCTAATGGGGCCTCCAGCTGCCGCCACGCCACCGCCTCATGATTTCTGTTCTCATCATGAAGCAAAGTTCTTAATCCGAGGTACTATTTCTGGGTTAGCAGAGTCTGTAACCCGAGGTACCACTATATTATCGAATACTATAGTGATGTTTTCTCTTGCAAAAGAAAATATACTGTATATTTCCGTGTATAAGACTAGATTTTTTCCCTAAAAAATAATGTCAAAAATTAGGGGGGGGTCATACATGGATATATCTCCCCCCATTTTCTTAAATCTGAGTCCCCCAAAATAGAGGACATCTTATACATTGGGACGTCCTATAGATGGAAAAATACAGTATATCTTCTGCAGAACTGTGTTAAAATTCTGACTTTTCTCCAACTGAGTTAACAGCAGCATTTTATTTATTTTATTAATATTCCTGTTTATTTCAGCACCAAAGGTGTTTTCACACACAATGTTAAAAGCCAAGTGTACAAACTGTATTACATCTGGTTTAAAAATGACTCCTGCCAGCTTTCCATCATGCCTTCACATTTGCATGTGAGCAAGAATGTGCAAGGAGGGTTGGAATTCGTTTTGGTAGTGGTGGGCTTTGATTTTTGTTTTTTAAATCCATACTCCCTCAGGATCACAGATAATTACATGTCTCTCCAAAATCACGCCAAATACAAAAAGGGCAGGATAACCTTCCTGGGTTAACATTAGCAACCGACGCTGGTCCAAATGAAAAAGTGTCATAGCATTTCTGGAAAATGTTCAGATTCTGTCCATGCTCGGTGAAGTGCGCCATAATTGTGGAGCTGCTTTAGAGAATTATTACCTATAGCACCACATGGATTTGCCACATTGTGGGAGCGGTTAGAGGAGCAGAGCCTACAGAGATTGTGATGGGGGCCTGGAACAAAAGGTAGCCTTCAATAGAGCATGATGAGGCCAAGCAAACTGAGGGCTTCAGGAAACTCATCATCTTGAATTCTGCCCAGAAAGCAAGGGAAAGGCCCTGGAGCACTGGATTAATGTGCACCTGAAAATCTCCAGAGGAACATGAAACGTTGCCTTATAACCAGTTCAGGGCCCTTCCAGTCATCCTTTTATTGTGCCTTCATAATGATCTGTGCTCATGATGCTATCAGAGCAGTTATACACAAGGCCGCTTTCAATATTGTATGTTTAGGGGTGGACATTCTGCTTCATTTCCAATCAGTCCATGCCCTGTAGCTTCCTATTGAAATATGGCAGCTGCTCATACCACAAGGCCCTGACTGATGATGCTCTTTGCATTAGATGCAGCAACTTTTGCCCTGCGCTTTCCTGGCCTGTATCTTGAGTGTTGTTGTTTTATTTTTACCACATCACTTTCCCCAGAGAAACATGCTTGTTACTGCTTAATCAGAGCAATGGGCAATTCAGCTTTTCTACGGATTGCCATTTGCTCCAGTTTGGCGGTAAAGAGCAGGTTTTTGCAGAGAAAGCAGTGGAGAGAAAAAAACCATGCTTGGACACGGAGCTTTAAAGAATGGACCAGTGCCTGGAAAGAGTGTAGGCAAGCCCTTACATAACTTCAGTGTAAGAGCATTCTTGTATTTAGGTATTCTGCAGCTTCTCATTAAGATACAGGTCCCACCCATTTCCTTTTGCAGTACTTGAAATGTGTGAAAAGGCAGCAAATCAGACAAGGAAAAGAAAAGGCCACAACTATGCTCAAGGGAGGGAGTAAGATTACAAGTTGCCTCACATGGAATAAAAACCAAGATTCCACCTAGACCAGGCGTCTTATCCTGAGCCCTAGAGGGGCTGCCACTTTTCAAGGAGGACGCGGTGCATCCGGCACAGTTAACAGTTGTGCAGAAGACGTTCCACTCAAGAGGCTGAAATTCCTTCTACACGACCATTAAAAAGGCAGGAAGAGCCTGGTCCTCTTTTCCATCTGACCACTCGAATCTGGACTGCAAGTCTCAAGCTGGAGCCTCACCCAAATTGCAAGTGCAGATTCTTGAAGTTAGGTTGCTATGGATAATTGGTGTGGGGGCACATTCATCAGCCCCTCCACCTTTTATTTTTATTGAGCAAAGGTCCAGGGTTGGGGCTGCAATTCAGGAACACTGGATTTTTCTCAATAATGTTTTTTAAAAGTTAAATTAAATAATTAAATTAAAAATTAAATTAAATTAAATTTGGAAATGCAGTAAAATATTATAAAAATAAGGAACTGCAGAAAGAGGGGGAGGGGAGTCGAAATTATATATACTTAATAAATCGTTTGGTTTTTAGGGGGGGTTTGATGCTGTAAAACTAATTTTATAAATAAAAATTAAAAAAATGTTTTTAAAAACAGCACCCCAAAAACCTCTATTGCCAATACTCTTGCATAAGAACCTTTCTCACTGTCTTCTGTTTCAGCCACTCTCATTTAGCTGTACTGCCTTCCATCTGCAACCCTGGCGCTACTTTAATGAAAGATACTAAGCAAAGTAAAAAGTGCTACAGGCCAAACATGTCTGAACATGTGCAGCAAGGTACCTCTTATTTACCACTCAAGCAGCTTCCGCACCCTGAGCAGCCCACCTCCCAGATGCTGCTAGACGACAGTTTCCATCATCCCTGTCCATTGGGGCTGATGGGCATTCGGAGTCAAATATCTGGAGGGCACCAGGTTGGGAAATGCTGCACAAAAGCAATTGCAGCCTGTCACCTGCTCACTTAGAGTTAGTTATCAGAGCTTCCTTCCAGGTCAAATGGCAGGGTTGCTATCTCTGCCTGAACCCTAATCTCTCTCTTTAAAAGAAATGAAACTGATATGACAATATGGGCTTCAAATCAGTTTGCGATGATACATTGATGTATCACCCAGTCTTACTAATCAGCATGGCCAGGGGACAGGAATGATGGGTACTGTAGTCTGTTAACTTCCAGAGGGACATTACGGTTCTAGGTTATGTGCTCTCAAAACGTTGCTAAATCTTGTACCTGTGTACACCACCTTTGAATTCTTTTTCACTCCATAAGTTTTTTCATATATGACTAAATCTTCAGTCCAATGCCCATTTATCTTGAATAAACCCCATTAAACTCTGTGGTGTGCACTTGAAAACGTCAAGGCTGGATGTGACAAAAGAAGTGTGTTGAGGGTATGCTGGACTGCTGGCCAACCAGAGCGTGTTGCCATGTATTCTGGTGAATGGCTGGGTGCCTGTTCACATTTGCCACAGATTTCTTGCAGTGTGGCCCTGAATTTCTAGTCCACCTAACAGGGCAAGCAACAAACAGAAGGGGAAGAAATGCAACGTAAACTGAGTGCTCACAGCACACCCCTCCGCTGTAGGACCAGCTCCAGCTTATTCCCAAGTTCCTAACTGAAATGACAGGCAGGCAAGTCCGCAGACCAAAATGATGGCTCAGTAGTGCTGTCCCTCTCACCCACTGAAACAAGTGGTTTGCCCTTTTATTTTCACAAGCACTATGTGAACATTCTTGCACTTATCTGTTAATTTGTTGTGTTATTAATTTTTTCTTTTAAAGAAACTGAAGTCTTGTCATTGGAGTTTCCCCCCAAGCATTTCACTGATGTAAAGGCTGTGGGCCACTCAGCACCCTGAACCAGCCTCTGCCTCCAACCTTGCAGAACCAGTATTCACCCCCCCCCCAGCAGCTTTGCATCCATCTTCACCCATAAATTCTGCCTGCAGTGTTTCTGAGGCAGGAGCTACACTCCATTGTCTGATTGAAATGGGTACTGGCTGCCTAAATAATGTATAAGCTGTTGATAGCAGAGAGGCCTGGCTGGCTGCGTTCGGCCAAAGGGGTAGGAGACCAAGGCTGATCAGTAATGCACTGACCCCTGGCAAGGGCCAAGCAGGAGAAGTGAGACACAGACACACAGAGAGAGGCAGCCAGGCTTCAGTTGAAATGGATGGTTCACAGTGTTTTAAGGGAAGTATCTGTAAGGATGGATGAAGAAACCTGGATGAAAAGAGGAGGAAGGAGCTTGAGTAGGAGGTCAGCATCCACCTGCTGGGACTTAAACCAGGAGTCTCCTTGGTCTGTGGGCTAGTAGCGCCCCCATCCACTTGAGATCACAGAGGGGGAGAGGGAAAATGAATTTGATGTAAGTGAAACATAGCTCAGTTGCTAGAGCATGAGACTCTTAATCTCAGGTTCATGGGTTTGAGCCCCCCATTGGCAGGGGCATAGGAAGGGGTGTGTGGCCCACCCCGGGTGTCATCCTTGAGGGGGGTGACAAAAGGGCACACTGAAGGGGTCGACACTTACTGTGGGGCCTGGCCTGCAGTGCGCCTGAGACACGCATCTCTCCTGGGAGTAACACAGTGGCTCAGGGCCCTGTGCTGCCCAAAATGGCAGCGTGGGGCTTGCATCCACCAGGCAGACTCCTTGGGCTGCACCGCCCCCCTGGGCAGATCGCTGCAGCGCCCCCGTGCATGGATTGCCGCAGCACCCCCATGCAGCGCCCCCGTGCGTGGATCACTAAGGCGCCCCTGTGGGTGGCTAGCCCCACCCCTGCCGCTCCGGGTGCTGCCCGTTGGTCAAAAGATTCCTCCATTGCAGGGGGTTGGACGAGATCAACTTCGTGGTCCCTTCCAACTCCACACTTCTGTGATTCTATTCTCTCCCTGCCCTGCAACTCCAGTCTTAGCATAGCTCCATCAAAGGCAACCCCTTGCTCCCATCTAATCAGATCTGCATTTAAGAATCTCTTCCTGACTTTGGCCTTGCTTGTATGGCTCGCCAGATCTCTGCCTGCCTATTCCTCCCCATCTCCCTGCTGCTTGATTCTGGCCTTCATTTCAGCCCTCCTTCGGGTGAGCTTAGCAGAGCTCAAATCCTGGCATACCATTAGCTCAGCTTCCAGGTTGGCTGGCCTGCGGATCTGCTCCAGGATGCCAGCAAACTCTGGTCCTAATCCTTCCAGGGCTCCTACTTCAACTCCATGGGCTTCACTGCCTGTGGCCCAGTGCAGATGGTGGGTCACAGATGCGTTGGACAAAGGAGCCATCCAATTCAACGCATAATCATAAGATTATGACCACCATAATCTTGGTGAATCTCAAATGGAGAACACCATGCTGAAGCCCCCCTGCATGCCAAGCAGAGCCATTTGCTATGATGAGGGCTGTACACATGTTGGTTCTTTGAAAGTGAAGCAAGGTGAACCAATACTGGGCACAGTATTCTGTTTCCTTTAAGGTATGAAAAGCAAGGTCCTTTCCCTAATGGAAACAAAGCTATGTTGAGTGCTAAGTCTAGCAAAGTTTTCTTGGAAATCAGAAAAACTGCTGAATCATCTTTCATTTGGGCAGATTTCTTAACCTTAAAGAAAAGCAGCAAAAATTATGCAAAATAATATTTTGCATATTTTATACAGGTAACAGAATTCTGCTGCTTGAGGATTTGAGGTTTTTTTGTCCCTGAACCCAGTGCTATTTTTCTAGAAAAAGAAGTGCTGGAACTCACCATGAACACCTCCCTTGTTATCTTAGAATGGTAATGGTGCCACCTGAGAGGCTGAGAGCTGAAAAAAGCCCTGCCTGAATCACAAATCATCATGTTCAGTTAAAAAAAAAAATTCCCTTCCCAAAGATAATCAGTCAGTCAAATCGTGAGCACTCATGATCATGAGCCACATTCCAGTGTATACCAAAATTTTCTCATTTATATAATAATCTACAGAGAGTGGGCTACTAGTGGGTTTCTTGGCCTAGTAAAAATATTTGGCATCTTTGTGAGGTATTAATACGATTGTTTTCACTTATTGTTACAGACTGAAGGCCTTTCAAAACGCAACTTCTGCCAGGGGCCAGGTTTGCGGGCCTCTCAATATCCCACCAGTGGATTAACGCACAGATGGATAGAAAACATGTAATCGGATGACAAATGAAAGAGAATGAATGAGTAGCAGAAAATCAATGCATTATGGCAGCCTTGGGCACCCGGGCACCCTCCAGATGTTTTGGACAACCAGCTCCAGCCAATTATAGTCTGAAACATCTGGAGGGCACCAGGTTGGCAAAGGCTGGATTGGGGCCTGGATGGAGCTATGAGTGGAAGTGTCTGAAACCAAACCTGGCATTGATCTCTTGCCTGAAATGAACTTCCAAGGACTAGGAAAACTACTTCTCAATTTCCCCCTGAAAACGCCCCCTTCCCCCAGGCCATTGTACATTGTGTTCCCCCAGCCAGGTTCAGAAATTGGAAATAAGCTCATCTGGAGGAGGCAGGCGGGGGGGGGGGCAGAGACACACTAGGAGAAATAAATTGAAGGCAGGGGATTAAGCATCATTCTCATCTATGCATTCTCCTCTGCAGTTGCCCCTACACACACACACAGGAATTGTGCATTATCTTGGCAGACAAAGGTTTGGAAAGAAACACACACTCACTGGTTTTAGCAGGAGCCCCAGAGCTCACCTTCCTAGTATTTCCATCAGATCTGGCCAATCCAGAGGCTTCATACTGCCTTCCAATCAGAGCAGCTGGTGTTGTGCTATGCAATTCCCTGCTATGCCTGAAGTCCCTTTCCTAGGCTAGATCCCAAACTTGAATATTCATTAAGTTTCTGGTTTAAGCATCTGATATCCTATTAAGGTACATTAAATATGTATCTGTAGAGATATTCCATAGAAGATGTGGAAAGCCAAAGGTGCAGAAAATGCCCCAAGAAAAATTTCTGGGGTTGAATTATCCAAAAAATACTAGTGCACACATCTCTCTCCTCCACCCACAATTGTTTACATAATAGACTCTGGGCAGGACAGATCATACAGACCAAATAACAAATACAGACAAATAACATACTATGCTAAATAAAGCTAGGAGAATTTGCTATCAATGGAGAGACAACCATTCAATCAGAGGTGTCATTCATGGGCCAGGGCATCCTGTTCTTCAAACTACAGGTGTTTATTGGCCTTATTACTTCTTATCTCCATGATAGAACTCTGCATATTGAAAGCCTGTTGTTACGAACATACAAATGGACTAATTTACATAGTATGCACACCAAAAGCACAAATCCCTTTACTTTTATTTTTAAAGGATAAATAACAACTTACAAATATTTTCTAAAAGTTTTACAGAGATTAAAAGGCAGCACAGAAAGAAACCACAGAGAATGCTCTTAAAATGTCCCTTTCCACACTTCTGTTCTTTACAAAAGCAAGTGAAAAATATCACTCTTATTCCCAGCCCCCAAATCTGAAAATGACGCCCCAGTTGTTGTTACAGAAAAGCTGTAGCCTTCTCTAAGGGGGGAGGGGAGAAGTTTGTCTGGCTGGTCTGGGACCAGAGATGGGGCAGGGTGGGGAGTGGCGGAGACATGACAAGGGCGACCTCCAGAATGGGAAACACTTGAGTAGGTTACTTAATACAGGATTATATAAGCAGAGAAGGGGGGGGGTAGGTGGATGCTTAGTTACTGGAGCTAACCATGGTTCTTGTGGAGAAAGCTAAATTATGGAGGAAGCTGAGGAGAAAGCTAACTTTCCAAGGCTGGAAATTTCCTGGAGGTCATTAATCTCTCCCTTAAAACAGCATCCATCATAAGCACAAGGTCTAACTCGAGAAGATAGATGCAGCACAGGTTTCCCCACATTTTAGCAGTGAAGGGCTGTGGGGTCCCTGCAGATCTGAAGGAGATTCCACACACCATATAATTTCCTGCGTTGAAGATAGATGTGTGTAGAAAATAACAAGCATGAGGAACATTCAAGATGGCTGGATTAATGAACCCAGGCACAGCTCTGTGGGTACCACAGAGCCATGTGAGCAGGTAAAGGGAAATAGATGGGTCGGCTAAGAGCTGTGTAAATATAATAGACTTGCGAAGTGTGGGTATTTGGCTGGATAAGCAGAATTTCTAAAAACAAGTTGTACACAGTGTCAATGACAGAAGCAAAGAAGAAGATATATATATAGTAAGGAGGAGAAAGGGAGCGAATAGAGCCTGACTTGCACGCTGACTGAACTGACGGAGGAGACTCCAGCCCACAAAAGCTGCTGCCACATTAAATTTCTCAGCCTCCCAGAGGCCATCTGACTCTCTGCTGTCTTTGCTGCCGCAAACTCAGTTACCTCTCTGGAAGTTGTCACCAGGCTGACTATCATTCCTCTCCACCACACAAGCATGAAATTTGTGTGTGGGATAATCACATGTCCAATTTGTTTGAGGGTGTTATTCGTGCATTGTGAGAGTTGGGTCTCCCCCTGGAACGCCCAACATGTGTGGGGTCGAGGGGACCCTGCTCTTTCTCACCAGACAAGAAGGAATGCCTGCCTGGGAAGGGCATGAACCAAGGGAGAGGAAGGCAAGGCCCCTTTTAGGCCGTAGTGGACATCACCCTTCCTAAGTCCAGGTCTCACTTTTAAGCTGTGACTTGGGATCCATGATTTTTATCTCACATAGTTAGGGTACCTTTTACTTGCTCGCTTTATCCAGGCGGGATATTTTCTCGCTTCCCTTCTTTTGTCCTATTTCTCTGCCAGGCTTTCTCCTTCTCTTGATCCCTGCTCTCTCTTTCCCTTTCTCTCTCGTGCTTTACTCTTTCCCTCCTCCCCTCCTCGTCTCCAAGAGATGGTTGCGGCACCATCTTGCCCAAGCCTCCTCTTTCCCACAGTGGCCATACAGACGCCTCGGGGAAGCAGAGCGCAGGCGACCCTTGGATCCTTCGCTGCTTGTTCTCACAACATATGGTACCCAAAGGTATTCTGCCTCTGAACGTGGAGGCTCCAGTCTGGCTACAAGCCACTGGGAGGCCTCTCATCCTTGGCGCCTTGGTCCAATCCCCTTCTGCAGCCCACTCAGCAGCAGCAGCCAGGGCCCCAGACATCTTGCGCGGGCAGCGAATTCCACCAGTTCATTCTGCCCAGAGCGCAGAAGTGCCCGTCTCTCCGTTGCACCGAGGGGTCGTGAAGTTCTGGCAGCAGCAGAGGCAGAGGGAGGGAGACAAGAGGATGACCCTCAAAGGGAAGGAGTTCCCTCCCCACCCCGGGAAGCAAAGGCAAAGGCCAGGTGGGGCTGCGGGGGGCCATCCCGGTCTTGTCAACCTTCCTGCCGCCCCCGCCCCCATTTGCCACCTGCTGCCGGGCCCAGAGATTCCTGCGCTTCCGCCCCCGGCGTGGGAGCCCACGGCAGAGCCCCCTCCCCGCCAAGCCCCCTCGCCCTGCCCGCCCCGCCTCCGCCAGACTCTTCCCCATCGCCCCCCCACGCGCTGCCAATCAGGCCTGCTCGGCCAATCAGGAACAGAGAAAGCCAGCCCCGGCAGCCTGTGGAGCCCGCCCCCTCCCCTGCAGTCGCCTGGAAAAAAGCAAGCGCCGGAGCGCGCCCGCCCGCCCGCCTTGCCATCCCGAGCAATGCGCCAAAGGAGAGCGCGGAGAAGGCGCTCGCTCGCTCGGTGCCCTTGGCGAGCTGCCGGCGGACTCGGCGGCCGCGCAGGCAGGCTCTCCTCCCCCCGCCCTCGGCGCCGGCCGCCTGGTCTCCTCCACCGCCCCGTCTCCTTCCCAAGACGTCCTTCTCCGGAGCCGTCCGCCCTCGCAACGAGCTGAGGTCGCCGTGAGGCCCGTTGGCTGGCCCGGGGCGGAGCGGGCGGGGGAGAAGGCCAAGGAAGACAGGGAGCCTGCAGGACACGAGGCAGTGTATCTCGGGGGGAGAAACCCCAAAGGAATGCTCACATCCTTCCAGCGCCGCTTTTGCGCTACCGTGGGGCGTCTGGCTAGGCTAGCCTCTCCCGGGACCGAAGGGGCCTTTGGAGCTGAGCGAGATCAGCCGGGCTCTGAGATGGAACACCCCGCAGAATACCCCCCCCCCAATCTCTCTGCTGCCTCGGGCCTTTCTCGACCCATCCCCGCGTACTCCAGCCCTTTGCCCTCGGTTTTCTCTCTCGCCATCCCGCCAAGTGATACAGCGATCATTTCGTCTCCTTTCTTCGTTCGCAGTCTCCCTAGCCAAGCCCTCGGCCCCTCCGTTCCCTTTCATTATCCAGCCCAAGCCACTGAGAGAAGCTGCCCCCAAAGGATCCCGAGAGATTCGTTCCCACATTCACATGTTCTTCCATCAGCCAAGACATTTTGGGGAGGGAGAAGGAGCAAGAGGAGGAGTGTTCCCCTCCCCCACATACGACAGCAGGGATGGGGGAGGCTTGGAGCTGTCAGAAGCTTAAGTGGCTGCTGCTGCCCCCTCCTCCTCCTGCCCTCCGTTTAATGCAGGTACATCGCTGCAGTGGGTGGGTGGGTGGGAGATCCCTATTGGGCTTGAAGTACGCCCCCACCCACACCCCCTTTGCTGATCTGGCCAGGTACGTCACCGGCACTGCCTCCTCTCTCGCGCTCCCTTTTCGCTCCGTGTGTGTGCGCGCGCGCAGCTCTCTCTCTCTCTCTCTCTCTCACACACACACACACACGGTCACCACAGGAACATGTCGCTGTCACCTTGAGATGCAGGCAGGCATTGCAAGGTGCACCGGCGGAGAAATAGACGCCAAGGCGAAAATGATGGGAAGGGGCAGTAGAGGAGGTGGGAGCGGGGCCACGCGCGAGACACGGGACGCTCTCCCCCCCCCCCAGCCCTCCCCATGCACATTTTGCCACTTCTCCCTCCCTAAAGCTGGAGCCGCTTTCGAATTCTGCCTCCTCCTCCTCCTCCTCCTCCTCCTCCAGGTCTTCTGCTCAACGCCTCTCCTCTCTTCCCTCATCCCTAAATTAAAGGTTGCAGGGAAAGTCTAGTAAGGTGGTTTTTTTCTTTTTAAATCCCACCCGACCACCCAACCTTTTTTTTCTGCAGTGACTTGTCCGCACGCCATCCCGACCGCATTGCCCTCCCTCCCCGCGCACCCACCCCCAGCTCCGCGCATCTCTGCATTACAGATGACGGAGGCTGCCCGGATTCCCCTCCGCAAGAGGAGGAAGGGGGCGTCTCTCATCCATATCCCCCCTCCGGGAAAAAACCCCCAGGCTCTTTTATTTTTATGTTTTGACCGACAGTCTTTTCCATCTCTCTTTATTCCCTCAACTCCCCTCCAAAATAGAAAGTCTCCTCAAGAGGAGCTACTTACCAGGCCATGCTAGAACCCAGGAGAGACTGAGGTGGGGAGGAGGGAGGCAGGTGAGGGAATCCGCTGCGGGGAGAAGATGAAGCGTGGGGTGGAACTGCGGGTCTCTCTCTCTCTCTCTCTCTTGGCCCGGATCCAGTCGAGAGGAGGAGGAGAAGGAGGGGGAGCTTCCTCGGCCTGATTTGCCCCCCTCAGGAGGGGATCGGAGGGAAGGGGAGGGTCAGGGCAAGGGTGGGGGGAGCCGGTTGTCTACAGCCCCGGGGATGCTGCGGCTGGCATCGCAGCGGCTACATCCTGCAAGGATGGAGAGAGCTCGCTGAGCGCTGGTCCAGCTGCAAATCTCAGCAGAGCGGGGAGGGGGAGACGAGGGGAGGAGGGGAACTGTGGTGCAAGCGGGGGGGAGGGAGATGTGACTGGAGGCCGAGAACCAATCGCAGTTCTAGCCTCCTGCACCCCCCTCCCCCACTTCACGCAGCCAGGTCCATCCCCCCAACTCCTCCTTGTTCTCCACACCTCCCCAAATCAAGAGACACCCATAGATGTATTGCTGGAACTCACAGATGGCTGCTTCCTCCCCCCACTCCAGTCCCGGTGATGGTACGTTCCAAGCAGCCTCTCCGTCACTGATGGAAAGGATGCAGGGATGCAGCGATGGAAGGACCATCTGCTTGGTGCAGATAGTACCTGCCCCTGTAGAATCCCAGCCACAGCCACAGAGTCCTTGGCCAAGTGGGCAGCTCCGGATGCCTGAGTGGTGCTGCTGGTGGTGGATGGGCTGAGAGGGAGTGCCTTTCCCAAGCTCATCCACGGAGCTTCATAGCCAAGGGGTGATTTGAACCTGGGCCTGCCACAGCCAAGCCTCAAACTCTTATCCATTGCATTCTAGCGACGCAGACACAGAGTGGCAGGACCCAGCTAAGGGTGCCACACACAACAGAAGAGAGGGCTTTTTCAGCCATTTCGGCAGTGTGCTGTGGAGAGTCAGGAAAACTGCCCTTGCCACCATGTCACCCAACACCACTACTATTATGAAGGGTAAAAAGGAGGAGCCCTTTACCCCTTCCCTCTACTCAGAGCCTATTGCACTTGCACCTGGTACTTTTGCTGGATCCTGCAGCTATCGAACAGAAAGACACCTGGGTGAATTTGGATCAATCTAGCTGATCTCCTGTGCCTATCTTCTTTCTATCCTCTTGTTTGTGCAGTGCTATAATCCCTGCCAGGTTTTGGGTCATTACAACTGTCTGTGATATCTCTTCCAGTCAACTATTCTCATTTTTTCTCTCCTTCTGACTGCTGAAAACTTCATGAACAGGGTCACAATCCACCTCAGCGCTTGGTTACGCATGTTCAAGCCCATCTAAATAATGAAGTGGTTGTAAACAAACATTCCTGATGTTCAGCTACTTTTCCATACCTGCCTGATGAAGCATTCTGTAACTTGAAGCTTGCATTCTCTGATGACAGAATAAACTAGTCAGACAGATTACATCTGTCACCAAAACCAATTTGTGTTAGAACTGAACAGAAATGTATCAGAAGACTAATCCCATCCTTTTCTCTCACCGTCCCCTAGAAAAAGTGGGCCACTTTGCAGGATTGTTTCCAAATATTCTCCAGTGTGTGTGTGTGTGTGTGTGTGTGTGTGTGTGTGATGCCACTGCACCCTCCTCAATGCCCTGGAAGGACTCCAAGTCTGTGTATTGAGAAGGATGCAAAAGAGTGACCAGGTACACAGTTGCTGCTGTTGCCACTTGCAAGAGCTACAATAACTAATCACAGGGTTGTGGTGGTGGGGGGGGGTGGATAAAACTATGCTACTGTCACTGCTTATAATAAGTCTCACCTCTGAGAAACTGCAAGAGAATTTCACCCCACCTAGGAAGAATTTAGTGAAATGGTCTTCAGCTTCCACCTCCAATTTCTTTGTCCACAAATAGGTGATTCACTTCACTAGGCACAAAGATTTGCCCCCAAAATTGACACTCTGAGCAGCTATCTTCTGCAAAACAGAAATCTAAGAGATCAGCATTTGCTACCATAGAAATATTATTGTCCTTCGTTTTGTACAGGTTTATGTTGCCACATCCAGCATGTTATGACCCATTGAGATGAACACAGGTGTCAGGGGTTCAGGAGCAGAGTCACTGGAGAGGGAAGAAACAGAGAGCGAGGGGGAGGAGTCGGAAGGAAATGTCAGCGGCGACAGTAGTCCAAGATCTCTGAGTCTCTCCAGTGACTCGGAGGATTCACAGAAAGGGGCCCCCATGGTCAGGGCAAGGGGAGTGCCCAGGGGGACACCTCGGGAAGAAGGGGACTCAGAGAGTAGCAGCTGGAAATCCGGACCAGCTTCCCCCCCAGAGTGCAGTAGGGGGGAGGAGTCTAAGGCATCGGGATCAGGGAGCGCGCAGGCAGAGGGAGAACGTGAGGCAGGAGTGGCCACACCCTCGTCAGGGAGCGAGGAAACGGTCATCCGGAAAGTAAAACGCGCGCGCGCGCCAAGTTCAAATGTACAGGAGGGCGGCAAGGTGGGCAGCCCGGGTAAGGAGCCAGGTCCTAAAGCCCGCCGAAGAGAGGGGGAGGAGTCAGAGGGGTCTAGCTCCGCGTCGGAAGAGTCCAGGAGGAATGAGACCCCGGGGGGTAGTAAGACCCAGAGGAAGAGAGAGAGAAGGAAGAGGTGGAGTAAGATTAGAGTCTTGAACCTGTGCACGGGGGGTGGAGATCCAGACAGAGCTTCGCCGGTCTAAAGTCCAGACGTAGGGCTGGGACGCTGAGACTTGTAAATGGAGACTATTCTTCAATAAAGACTTTGATACTGTACTATCGGCTAGCGTTGGTCCTTGGTGAGCTGGGACCCGGAGCCAGCCCTGACAGTAAGCTCTGTCACTAATTTTAAAGTTTTGGCACCAAGAACCTCGCCACGTGAGTCGGCGCAGCGAGGACAGAGGAGGGGTGCTTACAGAGCTCACAAAACTCAGGCAAGATGACGACGGAAGAGAAGATAAAAGCCCTGCAAGAAGCGGTGACACAACTCAGCACTGAGGTAATTGCATCCAGGAAGAGAGAGGAGGAGATGGTTACCTCCTGCCGGGATCTCCAGGCCAGGTTGGACGTGCTTTCCAAAGAGGGGCAAACGGGAGCCAAGGCAGAAGGCATAGGTTTGGGGAGAAGGGGAGGAAGCCTTGTATCGCATTTCGACGGGAGTTTGCAGCAGTACCCCAACTTCAGAGCAGACCTGCTGTTTGCGCTGGATTTACTTGACAAAGACTTTAGAGATGAGAGAGAGAGAGTGGGATTTATCTTGTCCCATTTGCATGGGGAAGCCAAAACGTGGCTGCGGAATCTATGGAGGGACAATGATCCAGCGCTCCAAGATGCGAAGGCTTTTATTAAAGCAATGGACTCATGCTTTTTATCAAAGGTAGACGTCGATATTGCCAGGAGGGACATACATGGACTTAAACAAGGCAAAGCCAGCGTGCGGCAGTACCATACTCGATTTTTCGGACTGGCTTTTCACACCCACGCTTTCTACCAGCACGTTCCAGGGATTCACCTCGGACGAAGAACCACCATTAGACACACGTTCACCGGAGGGCTCGCCCTCGGGGTTTGCCTCAGACCGCTCGTTTTGGTGGGACAATCGAGGAGAGGAGAGGTGGCTGAGGGGCCCTTGGCAGGCAACGGACCCAGAGGGGAACGAGGGTGAGAGGGACATGGACGTGATGGGGGAGGACGTTGGGTTCGAGCATGGCGGCACGGAGATGGAAGCAGAGGAGAACGAGGTCGGCGAAGACATGGAGGACGAGCCGGATTTCTCTAACTGGATGCACGCCACGGGGGACGAACTGTATCCACCATTCACCCCCACAACGACGGAGCACCCAGCACCCCCGCCGGAGGAAGGGGAGGGGGGAAGGGGGGGCTTCGAGGGGGGGATGGATGTCAGGGGTTCAGGAGCAGAGTCACTGGAGAGGGAAGAAACAGAGAGCGAGGGGGAGGAGTCGGAAGGAAATGTCAGCGGCGACAGTAGTCCAAGATCTCTGAGTCTCTCCAGTGACTCGGAGGATTCACAGAAAGGGGCCCCCATGGTCAGGGCAAGGGGAGTGCCCAGGGGGACACCTCGGGAAGAAGGGGACTCAGAGAGTAGCAGCTGGAAATCCGGACCAGCTTCCCCCCCAGAGTGCAGTAGGGGGGAGGAGTCTAAGGCATCGGGATCAGGGAGCGCGCAGGCAGAGGGAGAACGTGAGGCAGGAGTGGCCACACCCTCGTCAGGGAGCGAGGAAACGGTCATCCGGAAAGTAAAACGCGCGCGCGCGCCAAGTTCAAATGTACAGGAGGGCGGCAAGGTGGGCAGCCCGGGTAAGGAGCCAGGTCCTAAAGCCCGCCGAAGAGAGGGGGAGGAGTCAGAGGGGTCTAGCTCCGCGTCGGAAGAGTCCAGGAGGAATGAGACCCCGGGGGGTAGTAAGACCCAGAGGAAGAGAGAGAGAAGGAAGAGGTGGAGTAAGATTAGAGTCTTGAACTGGTGCACGGGGGGTGGAGATCCAGACAGAGCTTCGCCGGTCTAAAGTCCAGACGTAGGGCTGGGACGCTGAGACTTGTAAATGGAGACTATTCTTCAATAAAGACTTTGATACTGTACTATCGGCTAGCGTTGGTCCTTGGTGAGCTGGGACCCGGAGCCAGCCCTGACAACAGGTCTTCCAGATGCTTGAGAAACAGGTCCCTATCCTGTGTGTTGCTGTTGCGATTTATGGAGCAGTTTGCAGTTCTAGGCTGGCAATGAAAACAGGAGGTTTATCAAGTTCTTCTTCATGGACACTCATACAAAGCAATTGGTTTGGTGGGTGTGGTGGTGTAAACATTGCACTTACCAAGGGTTGCTGTGGAGCTATTGATGAAGGCTGCAACTGATGCAATTCATAGTGGTCTGACAGAGGTTACCAAGTGCAGAGTGGATGCCCCGGTGTCGCTGCTTTTTCATTGCCTACAATCAGTGCCATTAACTACGAACCCCAAAATATGGGATCCCCTTCAAACCAGTTGATTTGCAGCATCTTGCAGAGATAACCAGTGCTTTTTTCTGGGGGGATGCAGGGGTACGCATACCCCTAAACATTTTGTGAATCTTTGTACTTTTGTCCATTTACTGCATTTATTTTTCCGGATTTGAACTATAAAATGGTGAATTTCTTGAATCAAAATGAGAGTACCCCAAACATTTTTAAAGAAAAAAAAGCACTGGAGATAACCCTGCACTTTGCAGCACCCCACAAACTGAGCAATTGATACACCAAACATGGGGTTTGTGCTTAACATTGACTATGAACCCTAAAATTTGGGGTCCCCTCCAAACCTTCCTACAAACTGTTGCCTGATGATGGCGTTGGCATATAACTACCGAAAGAGCCCAGATTTTCATTTCTTTGAGGCAACCAGTGGTCTCAGGCTGACATCATGAGAGCCTTTCTAGCCACACACTCCAGGAAAGTCCAAAAATGCAGGCAGATATGTTGATCTACGTATTTGGATCAGGTTCAAAATCTATCATACTCCAGAATCCTGTTCCCACTGTGACCAGCCAGATGCCAGTGGGAAGTTTGCAAGCAGACCAGAGTACAACAGTGCTCTTTGCACTTCTTCTACCCAGCAGCTGCTGTTCAGAGGCATGCTCAAAGCCCTTCATCATCTTGGTTACTCTTTTCTTATTCCCCCCCCCCCCCAGCTTTCTGAGAACCTTATTGAGATGAGGCACCCAGAACTGTACACAGTGCTCAGGTGCAGTCTCACCACAGATTTGTATTATGACATTGTAATATTGACACTTTTATTTTCAATGCCTTTCCTAGGGATTTCTAACATGGAATTTGCTTTTTTCACAACTGCCACACACTGAGCCATAGCTGTCAATGTTTCCCTTTTTTTAAGGGAAATTTCCTTATTCCAAATAGGATTCCTCACAAGAAAAGGGAAAAGTTGACAGCTATGCACTGAGCTGACACCTTCATCAAGGCCAAGGTCTCATTTCTGCGCAGTCACTGTCAATTCAGACCCCTAGCTACGGGAAGTTATATTTTTTTGCCCTGATGTACTTCACTGTTAACTTGTTTACACTGAATTCCATCTGTCATATTACTGTCTATTTACCCAATTTGGAGAGATCCTTTTGGAGTTATTCGCAATTCCCCTTTGTTTTATCAATCCTGCAGAGGCTGGTATCATCTGCAAACTTTGCTATCTCACTGTTTACCTCCAAATCTAGATAATTAATGAACAAATTAAAAATTGCTGGTCCCTAGCACTGATCCTTGGTGGACTCTGCTTTCCACAACCCTTTGAAATACTGTCCATTTCTCCTCTCTGCTTCCTGTTTCTTAACCAGGACATCCCCTCTTCTCCCATGACTGTTAAGCTTAATCAGGAGTCTTCAGTGAGGTACTTTATTAAAAGTGTTTTGAAAGCTGAAGTACACATTGTCAGCTGGATTGGTTGTGTGGATGCCATTCAGACCCAGTAATTTGACAATCTTCAATTCTCAATGAGGCCTAGAAATTCATCACTTGTCACTATTAGTCTCTATTATAATCAAGCAGCAGTACAGAGCACAGAACTCAATTTATTAGACCTAGCATTAGCGCAATCGTAAGCACAGTTTCCTGGCAGTAACTGCATTGAATTCAGTGGTGTTCAGTGGTGCTTCCTTCAGACTACAAAGGTTCAACTTTCAAAGCATATAGAGCTTTCTTTACCAAAGGATCTTCAGTGAGTTGAAATGCAGCCTTTTGCTTTTAATTCAAAAGGCAAGCAATCTCTTTTTTAAAAAAATAATATTTATTCGAGTTTCCACAAATACAAAGATAAAGTAAAAAAAAAAAACAAATACAATAAAGTAGAAAGAGGAAAAAAGGGAAAAAGTAAAAATTTTAAAATACATAAAAACACCCCCCTCCACCCCACCAACAAAAAGAAAGAAAGCAAAAAACAAAAATATTTAAAAAGAAAACACTACCATTTTTCAAATTCCATCTTTTACTAACTTATTTCCTCGGCCTCCTCCCGCCTCCCTTTTTGTATTCCAGTTGTCAATTAGATCAGCAAATTCTTTCCATCTTTCACTGCTTACTCGCTTATTTGCCTTAATCCATTTAAACCTTATTCTCCCATCAGCATCTAAAAAATTGTCCAAACTCCAATCTACTAAACAAAGGGGGGGGGGAGAGAAGAAAAAACCTTAAATCTTATGCCCTTAAATCCCAATATCATATACCCTTAAATCCTAATATCTCAAATCTTTATCTTATTTCCACTAAAGCCAAATAGATTCATTCCACCATCTCCCAAAAGTTCTTAATCATACAATGTTATGCTAAATGCTATTTTTAAAGGTTCCCAATTTTCCCCACCATCTCTTCCCCCTGGTTTCGGATTCTGCCAGTCTTTTCTACAAATTTTATCAGTCTTTCCTGTCAGCTATTAGTTCCATCAACCCGGTTCCCTTATGTCTGAGGCTCTTAAATCTTCTCTCTGGGCTGCCTGCAAGTTCCTTTCCAAGCCTAAAATTGAGTCCCAAAGAACTTCTTTCCCGACGTCTCCTTTGCTCCTTTTCAACACGCTTGCCCAAGCTCCATATTTCAATTTATAGACCAAAATATATTCCAAAGTATACTCCACAGTCTCTTTGGGGTTGCGGAAATCCATTTTTCCAAGCTTTCCCGCAGTGCCACCCTCCAACATATAAACCATCCATCTTGCCTTACTCAGTCCAAGTGGGGCACTGCCTCTCCAAGTCAGTCCTTCAACCTCCACACCTCAACCTTCGATTTATATCCATCAATTTGAGGCCCTGATACTAGGGCTTCCACATGGAATTCCTCTTGCAGAGACAAAACAGGTTTTGATTGTCCCATCCTCTTCTCCAATGCTCGTCCTTGCAAAGTTGGTTCCACTTCCCGAACCGCTCCTGTTGAATTACTCACTTTCTGTGCCAAAATAGACACATTTTGTTTCAGACCAGAGATACCCTGTTCAAGAGTGCCCACTTTCTTTATGATTTGTTCCAACAGAGCTGTTATTCTATCAGCCATGTTCCCAGGCTCTTCTTGTTTTTCCAGTGTTATCTACTACTCTTCAAGGCCACTTGTTTGCAGCCTCCATGGAATTTTCCATCTCAAAAATGTAACAGTCGCAGTTTCTAAAACTCCCTCTGTCGGCAACAGTTTCTTTTTGTTATTTTCAATTCGAATTTCAGTTACAAAATTACAGATCAGCTCCTTTTCCTTCCAAATACCACGAAATCAGTACCTAAAAATATATATGTCTCTGTTCATCCTTCCATAAAAGTATACTCCATTCCTCCGTTATTGTTATTTTTTAAGTTATAAAGCCTTTTGACAGCCCGATCCCAGGCTTGAGACGGTGGTGAATTAGGTCGTCTTTTTACTGTCCTGCAGGTCTCAATCATCCACCAAGGAATCTCCCCCTCTTCCCCTGCTTCCGAGGGGGTGCTCAAAAACTTGAATGATGAAAATTATTACTTTACAAAGTACTTTTCAAAAGCTCCAGCTTACAGCGGCTTTGCTTTGATCTTTCTACAAAACGGAAGGTGGGCTTCCTGTTTAAACCTTCACGTTCAAGTGCCAAATTCAGATATTTTTGTAATCCAATTCCGTTTACTTACGAAGTTTATTTAAGTCCAAATGTCCACAGGAAAAGTCAGCGCTTTCTGGTAACAGCTGTGCAGCTTCACTCCCTGAAAATAGCGGTCGATTCGATGTGCCGCGCCACTCACCCCACGTCGCTCCGGAGACCCGAAACTGGGTCTCCCCGCGAGTAGGGGAGGCGCAAAAGGCACGTGCCGAATCCCAAGCCCACGGTCTTCCTCCGACTGTGGTTTTTTGTGGGTCTCCGCCTCGCCGTGGTGGTCAGACCCTTGTTTCCAGAGAGCGGTTTCCTCCGAGACGGAGGAAATCCGCCATTATCCAGAAGCGCCAACCCGGAAGCCCCCAAAAGGCAAGCAATCTCGTAAAGAAGTGTTACCTTTAAAATTGCCTCGAAGAAAAGGAAAGAAGTATCCAGCCTCTGCTTTATTTATTTTCCTGATTATCTGACTTCTTCTGTGCTAATCTTTTACAAACAAACTGGAAAGACTCATTATCCTCTCATTCAAGACTTGCCAGAGCCAAGAAAGGTTCGACAGTTATCCCTTCACTCTGCAAAGAAGTTGCCTTTCCCTCCCTCCCTCCCTTCCTTCCCTCCCTCCCTCCCTTCCTTCCTTCCTTCCTTCCTCCACACCAGTTAGTAATTTTTCTGCAATTCCATTGTGATGCCTATGGGCTCTTGAGGGGGCTCTGTGTGTGTTAGCAAGGCCAAAGGAAGGTGCACTCTAGGTTCTATTTCCCCAAACTAAAAAGCCCCATGCTATGGAGATCAACCCAATGCCTGAGCCTCCTCCTCCCTCCCCCCCCCCCCCGGTAATGCAAATGTAATAAGAACAAGTCACCCCGAGCATGGAAATTAAATTGTCATTTTGTCCTAAAAGGTGGTCTAAAAATGTCTAAATAAACATATAATTAAAATAATATATTAATGTATATCCCATGTTTCAGCTTAAAAATTGCCCCCAAAGGTGACTAACAAAATCACATCAACCATTAAAGTCATTAGCCTGGATTATCAAATAGACATTCATATCACGTGTCTGAAACACATTGAAAAAGCCAGGAAACTGTGTTTTCTTATGGGTGCTGGGAATTGTAGCTTTGTGAGGGGGTGAACTCATGATTCTTTGGGTAGGTGCAATGTGCTTTAAATGTTGCATGTGTCTCACAGGGGAGGTCATTCTTTAACACAGCAGCCACCACAAGGGGCAAGCAAACTTCCGCAAACTGTGGCACGCAAGTTGTTGGTTAGATGACTGTGGGGAAAGGCAATCTCTCTCTAAAAAAATCATAAACAAATTTATTACAAAGAAGAACTAGGAAACAAATCAGGAAGCAATAATTTAAAGAAAATGGACACTGTATTGAGAATATGGAAATAGCATTGATGAAATAGCATTGATACAGGCTTAGGTACGTAAATGGAAGAAGGCAGCCAGCAGTCTCTAGCTTACCTGTGTGTTATCTGATTTAAGCACCTGCCCTACCAAACAATATGTGATGATAGATAGATAGATAGATGATAGATAGATACTTTGGGCAGCTCCACACGCCCTCCCTCAAAGCAGGCCGACAAATGCTCAAGCAGGAGTGCTTCCCCCAGTCCCCAAAGCATAATGATTTATTAATTTTTTGCCTTGCCAAGCAGGTTGTTTTGAGCAAAGCTATCAGCTAATGGGCACTGCTGGCCAGCTGGCAAGGCAAGCATGATCCCCACTCCAAGAGCCCACTGTCAGCAGCACTTACTTGCACCATGAATTATGGATGCACCCTTGGTTTCCGCTCTTTGGCGTTCCCAACTGGCAGAGACCACGCTTGTCTTCGCCAGCCTTCCCCAACCTGGTGCCCTCCAGATGTTTTGAACTACAACTGCTGCCAGCCCCACCCGGCACAGCCAGCAGTTGGGGATGATGGGAGTTGTGCTCCAACACCGTTTGGGGGCACCATGTTGGGAAAGGCTTGACTCAGAATACTTTTCCAGCAGCAGAGCAGAGACGAGGCAGCTGAAGAGAGGGAAATGAGACTGTCAGCATCAGTGGTGGTGGTGGTGGGGGCACTGCAATGGGTATTTGCTGGAAGCTCAGGAAATGGCACTTTCTCATCTGTCAGCCAATGCCTCAGGATGGCACAAGGCAGGCCTATAGCTAAGTAGGGCGTGGGGTGGGTAACTGCCTTCCTGGGTACATTTAATTCCCACCCCCATGTAAAAATAAGGTGTGCATAATTCTGCCTGCACACGTTTCTTAGTTTGAGGTTTTTGTGGTTGCGTGGAAACTCTCAAGGAGTAGTACAATGTCTGTCAAATATGTATCTTGCTTTTTCTTCGATTAAGGAAAAAAGCACTTTAGAAAAGCCTTTTGATTGAGTAGAGGTTTTTTTTATAATCCCAAGTGCCTATGAAGACAAATACAGTTGTGCCCCTTATAACCAGCCTGCTCTGCCTCCCCCTTGCTGATATCCTAGCAACGGCCCTGACACAAGTTACTGGTAGGGAGCAGTGTGGAACTTCAGTGTGAGATGTGTGTGTGTTTCAATTTATTCTTGAAACATATACAAGAGCAGGCCTTTAACCTTTGCTGTGAAGCTCAGCCTCGAGATCACCTTTTTCTATCCCCCCCCCCAATAAATCGGACCATAAACCGGGTTGCCACCTGTGTGGTTTCACCTGCTCCAAATGCTTAAAATCTGGGAATTGCCTCATCACCAGGCACCTTCTCTAACATAAACACAGCAAGTCCTGTGCTCTTGAGGGCCTGGGAGACGACAGAGAGGTGGCTCAGGAAGAAGGGAATAGATTGGTTTGGGTTCTCCCTGCCTTCTGCCATCAATTGGCTCATTTTTATGCTGTTGCACATGGGAGTTTAGATCACATCCACATCATACTCTTAAAGAGCACTGGCTACCCCAAAGAAACCTGGAAATCGTAGTTTGTTGAGGATGCTGCGAATTGTACAGTAGCTCTGTGGGTGTGTATACTACATTTCCAAGGACTGTTTGGAGAGAGCCTTGCCTGTTAAGGTGTGTGGTAGATGTGACCTTAGATCTATTGAAAGCAAGGAAAAGATGAGCCATGCCAGCGCAAACCCTGTGACTCAAGTCACACCCACACCAAACATTTAAAGCACTCTTATGCTACTTTAACAATCAAAGAATCCTGAGAACCGTAGTCTGCCAAGGATGCTGAGAGCTAGTGAGAGACTCCCCCACAGAGCTGCAGTTTCAGCACCCTTGACAAACTACAGTTCCCAGGATTCTTTGGGGGAAATCATGACTCTTAAAGAGGTCTTTAAATAGCAAGTGACAGCAGAGGAGGAGGATGGAGCAGTGAGGGTGGAAAACACAGCAAAACACCTGCATTCCCCAGACAAGTCTATCTCTTCTCCAGGATTGGTGGAAGGTTAAGAATAAGGAATATAAGGTGAGTCCTGCTGGGTCAGACCAAGGAGCCCCCTAGACATGGGCGTAGCCAAGGGGGGGGAGCTGCCCCCCCATAACAAATAAAAAGCAATACAAATCTGACATTCTGCCCCCCCCCCAGCAAAAGCCTAACAAGAATCCTGGCTATGCCCATGCATTTTGACCAGCACCCTGTTTCCTTTAGCAGCCAACACGGTGACTCTTGGAAGGCCACAAGCAGGGCCTGAAAGTTACAGCCCTCCCTGTTGTTGTTTTGTTTAAGATTTTTATTTATACAACAAGAAAAACAAACAAACAAAAAACACAAATACCAAATTACACACAAATTACAAAAATAACCATAGACACATAATTTTCTTAGGAAACAATAAAACATCTATTGGTCTTAACACTAAAGACCCAACCTCCCGTCTATTCCATACTTCAAATTCATATTACTTTTTGCCAATACACATTTTTTTCATAATTAAACTTATTCTCATTAAATCTAATTTCTTATATCTTCCTTGCAACTATTACTGAAGTTCCTCGAATGCTGCAACAGAATTTAAACTACTATATTTATTTTTCAGATATTCTTTAAAAACCTCCCATTTAGAAACAAATTCCTGTTTTGATTTATTCTTTATTTTTTCTGATAAACCATCTAATTCGGCATATTCTGTCAGTTTTTGGATCCAATCTTGTATAGAGGGGATTTCATTACTCCTCCATTTTGTACAGCCCTCCCTGTTGATGGACCTGCCCTCTTTAACTGTGTCTTAGTCTTAAGATAAAAACTTGTTGGATTGTTATGGATCCCTGAGCAAGTGAGCATCATGCCCTCTCCTTGCTATGCACTACCTTTGTCCGGAAGAAAGAGCACCAGCACCCTCATCCCTGTGGGAATGTTCAGGGAGGCAGGAGAGGATATATTGTTTAATAATATCTTTCCCAACTTGTGTTGGCAAGTTCTATAATTTAGCAGAGTAACATTCCCTTTTAAACTTACACAGCGGATAACTTCTTGCTAGGCTTGCATAAGCCTCGAAAATAAGTTTCCTGGTAATTTCCCTTTATTCCCTCCTAAAAAAGAATAGACACGACACAGTCTTGTATAAAAAGTATAAAATAGTTTACTCACACATTCTGTTTACAGACGGATCCCAGAAGGCAGACTTAAATTACAAAATATATACATTTGGAATCTATCCCAAGGAGATACAGTGGTACCTCAGGTTAAGTACTTAATTCGTTCCAGAGGTCCATTCTTAACCTGAAACTGTTCTTAACCTGAAGCACCACTTTAGCTAATGGGGCCTCCTGCTGCCGCTGCGCTGCTGGAGCATGATTTCTGTTCTCATCCTGAAGCAAAGTTCTTAACCCGAGGTACTATTTCTGGGTTAGTGGAGTCTGTAACCTGAAGCGTATGTAACCCAAGGTACCACTGTAGTTCCTTTGTCCTCTCACGGCTTCTCAGGCTGATGCTTCTTCGATGAAAGCAAAATGGAGAAGAGAGAGATGTGGTGGCCAGCCCTGTGCTTTTGTTACCTGCACAGGTGAGGTCACGCCCACCTCTGGTCACATGTAGATGAAGTTTGTCCCAGCCCAGGAGGAAACAGGAAGTTTATCTACTGGCTGGATAAACATCCCTCTTCATGTCTAAACATGTCCACTCTAGGAATGTTGTATTTGACTGCTCTGTATTTCACATCCCACAATCCCAACCGCTGCCCTGCCCTGTGAGAATGCCTTCACTTTAGAGTTGGACTGTGCATCCTTCGTCTCACAGCCCCAGTCCGCTCTTGACAGTGATGAAAAGGGAAGGAGCAGCGGCACTCAGTTTGCTTTGGTGAGAAAGTGGGGGGGGGGGAGTTAAAAAGTGATGCCACTGACAGCCACAAATGAGGCTTCTTGAAATGTAAAGGCAGGTGAACGAGGCTATTATTTGTCTAATGTTGAGCTGACTCCATACCAAACCTTTACAAAGTTGTGCAGTGTGTATAACAACGTTTCAGTTAGCAGGTGCTCTATGGAGGCCTGCGTTCTCCGCAGAGGACAATATTTGGACAAATGAATGAGATTGTTCTGGTGTTTGGTGATGACATTGATGTGCTAAAAGCAGCAGAGACTCATTACAAGTTGTATCCTGACAGGACTGGCAGTAACTTTCTCGATCACATAAGCCAGGATTACTTGGGGCAGTTTTCTCAAACACACACATGATATGTATATCCATTCAAATACAAATGTTATGGAACAAAGACTGTGAAATTATTGGGCAGCTTGACATTTATTTACTTACTTACTTACTTACTTACTTACTTACTTACTAGATTTTTTTACTTACAGATGACTGGAGGAAAATACTGGTAAATTGCGAGTGAAGGTATAGGAAGAAAGGTAGCTGGAAGGAAAATTGATTTCCAGGACAGGACAACTCCCTCCTCTGCCTCTCCACAGCACCCAGCTATCACTCAGCTTGCAGCTCCCATTCACCCAACCTGTTTTCTGCTGGTCTCCTTGTGCTTGACCAAAGTTATGCACTGAAGGGAGGAGGAGGGTGTCTTCCTGCATTAGCTAATCCCATTGCTTTGCAACATTCTCCCTTCTTCACCCCTGGCTTCTGCACTCTGTTGCTACCCCTGGGAGAAGGGAAGGTGGCTCTTGAAATCTGTTCTGTCGTGCCACATATAACATGTGGATGGGGACCGACTTCTGGGATATGCATGCAGAAATGCATGTCCCATTTAAAAAACGCAGTGCAGGCCTGCAGCATCTGCACTTGGGTGCACATCCAGGTCTTATGCTCATGGCTCCGGATCAAGCAGAAAGACCACTCAGGTGCACTGATTGGGGTGGATGGCTGGGAAGGCCCAGACACAAATACATGTACAGTGGTACCTCGGGTTACAAACGCTTCAGGTTACAGACTCTGATAACCCGGAAGTAGTACCTCGGGTTAAGAACAGTTTCAGGTTAAGAACAGACCTCCAGAATGAATTAAGTTCTTAACCAGAGTGTCAGGGAACTGCCATCAGTGCCGGAGGGAGAGAGCAAAATCCAGAGAGATTCCAGAGAGCGTCCCGGGATTGGGAGAGGCAGCCCATCTTCTGGGGAAGAGAATCAGCGTAGCACCAGTGGAGAAGGGGGGCAGATGGGGGAAGCCGCGAGGCGGTCCCATGACTCCTTGCCGGGGACCAGCGGGGAGAGAAGGGGTCCTCCGCTGCCCACGCCCTCCTTGCGCAGAAGGCTATCGCGCAGAGAGAGTAGGAGAAGACTAGGCGTCAAAGAGCTTCTTTGCTGGAAGAAGTTTAAGAAACGCCCACTGACGAATTCTGCCAGCGATTGAGACAGCCACGGGTGAGTGGCTGTCCGGACAGAGAAGGTTCACTCAGGCAATCCAGCCAGGTGTTTGCACCGGCTTAAGCACGAGCAACCCCTAGAACCATTACACAGAGGTACCATTGTACATTCACTGTTTGAAAAATACATGAATGTGTCATTACAGAGATTTAAGGTGGCACCCAAAAATGAAGCTTATCTTGGGAGTGGGGAAGCTCTACTGCTGTTGCTGTTAAAATCGTTCAACCTGGAATGGTGCAGATCTGTGTTCAAATCCACACACAACCACAAAGCTCCCTGGATAATGTGATCTTGGGTGACTCACAAGTCACTTGGGCTAATGTACCTCCCAGGGTTGTTCCAATAAAAAATGGGATAAACCAACATAAGTCCAGCAGGAGTTCCTTGGAGGAAGGTCAAGATAATAATAAAAAGTGATAAATAAATTATGATTATCAAGTGCTTAAAATGCTACTAAGTGTTGTACAGAGAATGAAACACAGACAGGTCCCTGCCAGAATGGGGGATGATTTATTACCATTATTCTAATGGCAGTGAGACACATTTTATGCTCAGCCTAAAAAACTGTGCAATGTGAAATATGCTTTTGTGCAGTTGACTATATGGGATTTAATAAAGAACTAGGTACATTCTAAAAAAGAAATAGATGAGAAATGATAAAAAGAAATAGAAAATGAAGATGAATACAACTTCATTTCTAAACTTCATAACCATTTATATTATGGGATTGATTACTTGATTAGTCAAATGCATTTATTGACTTATATTGAACTCTACTTAAACAGTGTGTGTAAGTGTACAATTGTCACATATCAGTACGAAGAAACACAGAACAGAAGATTGCACAGTTGTGCCATTGTGCCTCCTCTCACATTATGGTGTGCACGTTCACATTTCTTCTACACTGGTACCTCGGGTTAAGTACTTAATTTGTTCCAGAGGTCCGTTCTTAACCTGAAACTGTTCTTAACCTGAAGCACCACTTTAGCTAATGGGGCCTCCCACTGCTGCCGCGCCACCACCATGCAATTTCTGTTCTCATCCTGAAGCAAAGTTCTTAACCCGAGGGACTATTTCTGGGTTAACAGAGTCTGTAACCTGAAGCGTATGTAACCTGAAGAGTCTGTAACCCGAGGTACCACTGTATTTCAAAATGGTCATAGAATCATAGAGTTGGAAGAGACCACAAGGGCCATCGAGTCCAACCCCCTGCCAAGCAGGAAGCACCATCAGAGCACTCCTGACATATGGTTGCCAAGCCTCTGCTTAAAGACCTCCAAAGAAGGAGACTCCACCACACTCCTTGGCAGCAAATTCCACTGTCGAACAGCTCTTACTGTCAGGAAGTTCTTCCTAATGTTGAGGTGGAATCTTCTTTCTTGTAGTTTGGATCCATTGCTCCGTGTCCGCTTCTCTGGAGCAGCAGAAAACGACCTTTCTCCCTCCTCTATGTGACATCCTTTTATATATTTGAACATGGCTATCATATCACCCCTTAACCTCCTCTTCTCCAGGCTAAACATGCCCAACTCCCTTAGCCGTTCCTCATAAGGCATCGTTTCCAGGCCTTTGACTAATAATCCGCTAATAGGGTTGCTTCGCAAGACGAAAAAACCGCTAGACGAAGAGACTCACGGAACGGATTCTTTTCGTCTTGCGAGGCACCACTGTACTTTACATTTCTCCCCGTTAAAGTTCATCTTGTTTGTTTTTGCCCAGTTCTCTAATCTGTCAAGGTCGTTTTGAAGTGTGATCCTGTCCTCTGGGTTGTTGGTGTCATCTGCAAATTTGATCAGGATGCCCTTGAGTCCATCATCCAAGTCGTTGATAAAGATGTTGAATAAGACTGGGCCCAAGACAGAACCCTGTGGCACCCTACTAGTCACTCTTCTCCAGGATGAAGAGGAACCATTGATGAGCACCCTTTGGGTTCGGTCAGTCAGCCAGTTACAAATCCACTTAGTGGTAGCATAGTCAAGACCGCATTTTACCAGCTTCTTTACAAGAATATCATGGGGCACCTTGTCAAATGCCTTGCTGAAATCAAGGTAGGCTACATCCACTGCGTTCCCTTCATCTACCAGGCTTGTACTTCTGTCAAAAAATGAGATCAGGTTAGTCTGACATGACTTATTTTTCAGAAATCCATGCTGACTATTGGTGATCACAGCATTCCTTTTTAGGTGCTCACAGACTGTTTGCTTAATGATCTGCTCCAGAATCTTCCCTGGTGTCAGACTGACTGGGCGATAATTATTTCGGTCCTCTCTTTTCCCCTTTTTGCAAACATTTGCCCTCCTCCAGTCTGCCGGGACTTCCCCTGTTCTCCAGGAATTCTCAAAGATGACTGCCAGTGGTTCTGAGATCACATCTGCCAGTTCTTTTAATACTCTTGGATGCAGTTCATCTGGCCCTGGAGACTTGAATACATCTAAACTAGCCAAGTATTCTTGTACTATCTCCTTAGTTATTCTGGGCTGTGTTTCCTCTGCTGAATCATTTGCTCCAAATTCTTCAGGTCGGGCATTGTTTTCTTTATTGGAGAAGACTGAGGCAAAGAAGGCATTGAGGAGTTCAGCCCTTTCTTTTTTTCTTTTTTTTATAAATATTTTATTAAGTTTTTTACATAAAAAAATGAAACAAAAAAGAGAGAAAGAGAAAAAACAACAAGAAAAGTAGAGAAAATGCAAAATTACACAAACACAGAACAACAAAAAGCGTCAAAAAGAAAAAACAATAATAAAAACAATTCCATCTTCATGATATTTCTTGCATTTACTTATTTCTCCGACTTCCCCACACCTCCCTATTCCAAATCGTATATTTAATCAGCAAATCCCTTCCCTCTGTCTTAATTAATCTTTGTCTTAATTTTAGTATCTTAATATAGCTTAATCTTCTTATATCTTAAAATATTAAATCTTTTAATTTTAAAACTTTTTACTAATAACCTTTTACATTAAATCTGATGTCATTCTAACATTCGTTGATCTTATAATATTTCTGTAGATAATCTTTAAACTTCTTCCAGTCTTCTTTCACCGTCTCTTCTCCCTGGTCTCTGATTCTGCCAGTCATTTCAGCCAGTTTCATATAGTCCATTACTTTCATCTGCCATTCTTCCAGAGTGGGTAACTCTTGTGTCTTCCAATGCTGTGCAATGAGCACTCTTGCTGCTGTAGGAGTTCAGCCCTTTCTGTGTCCCCTGTTTGCATTTCACCATCTTCTCCTCTGAGTGACCCCACTGTTTCTTTGTTCTTCCTTTTGCTACGGACATACCCATAAAAGCCTTTTTTGTTGCTTTTAACCTCTCTAGCAAGCCTGAGTCAGATTGCCATCATCTGGGTCTGGGTGTTATGAGCAGTTTCGCTTGCAAGCCTTTGGGGGGCGGGAAACCCCTTAAACCACATCTGCTCTCTTAACTGTGTCTTTGGTTTTGTGCTCTTATGTTTTGTCATTTTTTAATTGAAACTTTTTAATATATTAAAACTTTTCAACATACAAGGCAATAAAAAAACAAAGAAATCTAAATTAAAAAATAAGAAAAAAGAAAACAAAAGAGAAAGAGGAAGGGAAAAGAAAAGAAAAGAAAAGAAAAGAATACAAGCCCTCCATCAGAGGTAATCTTAACTCTTGTCTCACACAAAAGCAGTTAAACCCTCTCATCTCTCACCTGAGAGCTTCCCTTTCTTCTCCTACACACAGGGTCCTCTCACACAGGGTCCTTCAGCAACCATCCATCACCTTCCTGTGCTTACCCTCATTAACGCAGAACAGAGAACATCAAAAAACAAAACATAGGCAAGAGTAAAGTGAATAGAAGAAGAAAGAAAAAGAGGGAAACAGGAAATAAAGATAATATTAAAAAGGGGGGGGGACTTATGTATACTGTATAAAGATTATTCAAAATATTCAGTGTTCACTCTTGGGTGGTATCCAGCTATATTCCAGAGTAATAGCCTGCTGTTCCTCAAAGTGGTTTTTTCCAAATCTTCAACCCTAGATATCTCAAGGGTTTTGTTCCTTTCCACACAAAAGGTCCAAAAGGGGCTCTTCAATTGTTATTACCACTATATGTCAAGAATAGTTTTTCTCTGGTCTGGTATAGCAACTTTATCTCCAAGGAATTCCAACATCCATTATTAGAATAATAATACATAATGTTTACTTGGTGTATATTCATTAATTCATACCCAGCTCCATATCTTATGATCCCATTTCCTGTTGGCCATGATTTTCCATCCTAATTTAGAAAGAAAGTTTCTTCCATTTCTGCTTCTTACAGTCTTTCCCCAGAAGAACCACTAGGGGCTTGGTGGCTTTTCCCTTTGAATTCACTCCAACTTGTACACAGGATCATTTATCTCTCACCTCCATCTTTGCCATCTCAATATGTTTCTTAATGTCTCTATCAGTGGTTTCCTTCCACTCCTCCAACATCCTGGATAGCTCAGTTGGTTGGAGCGTGGTGCGGATAATGACAAGGTTGCAGGTTTGATCCCCGTGTGGGACAGTTGCATATTCCTGCATTGCAGGTGGTTGGACTAGATGATCCTCAGGGTCCCTTCCAACTCTATGGTTCTGTGAAATACATCACAGCTCCATCGTTTGTCTGTTTCATTCTTCCAGGCACCTGTGTGGAGGTCCTTTCCATTCCATCATCTGTTGCCTCCTGCTTTACCGTTCCACTCTCATATTCAGGCAGATCTTGAAGAGTATTTCCCCGCAAAGTTCCTGTGTATTCTTTGGTTTGATCTTTCTTTGATCCATTTTTATTCACCATTTTACGTATCTCAGTTCTGAGCTCTTTTAATTGCTCATCCAGTAATTGCTGCATGATACCAACAGTCAGTGGGGTGTTCAGCAGTACCTTTGCCGTATTGCGTTCTGTTAGTCTCCCCCTTAACAGTCTCTGCCTTGAGTAAGTCTGTCCCTTTAGGAAAAAAGTGCATTCCTTTGCCATTTTCCTTTTAAAGCCAGGACTTCACAAGCAGGGTGGAGAGTTAAAAGTAATATAAAATGAAGATTCTTAACAACCATAGCGCCCTTATCCATGTATAACCTTTCTTAATCACAAGAAATTAAGATACACTTTTTGCTTTATTCTTAGGTCTGTTAGTTAATGCTTCTTCTGGTGCCAGCGGTCAATTTGCATTCTAGGTGAAAATTAATTGGCAGACAGAGCACATAAATTGTAATTCCTCCCAATCTTATAAGTAATTAAAATAAGGGAGGTTTAGCTGACCTGATGTCCTGAGGATGAACCTTCAGGGCTATTATGTGGGCATGATGGCAGTTCCTCACTCCAAGATGCCCCTCTGGTATGAAGAGCATTTGAGATTAATTCCTTGATCTTTCTGTCTTCAAAAAGAGAGTGTAACAACCAAGATTTACATCTTGACTATCATTAATCACCGCATAATTATCTCTGTATGTATGGAAGTGAGAGCTGGACCATAAAGAAGGCTGATCGCCGAAGAATTGATGCTTTTGAATTGTGGTGCTGGAGCAGACTCTTGAGAGTCCCATGGACTGCAAGAAGATCAAACGTATCCATTCTGAAGGAAATCAGCCCTGAGTGCTCACTGGAAGGACAGATCGTGAAGCTGAGGCTCCAATACTTTGGCCACCTCATGAGAAGAGAAGACTTCCTGGAAAAGACCCTGATGTTGGGAAAGATGGAGGGCACAAGGAGAAGGGGACGACAGAGGATGAGATGGTTGGATGGTGTTCTTGAAGCTACCAGCCTGAGTTTGATCAAACTGCGGGAGGCAGTGGAGGACAGAAGTGCCTGGCGTGCTCTGGTCCACGGGGTCACGAAGAGTCGGACACGACTAAACGACTAAACAACAACAACAGCAATTATCTCTGTTGATGGGAGTTTCAGTAGGCAACAATTATCCAACCATCTTTCCTTCCAGAAGTTTTGTGCTCTCATTTTTTTAAAAAATCATTGATGCCTTAGAATTCTCTTCAATGCATGATGACGCATAGTGATAGTTATATATGTCTTTATTTTCTGAATCAACTTAGAGTCTGTTTCTGTTAACTGACTTCACGGTGATGCTTGTGCTCATGGGGCTTAGCTGCCAGAAGACAACCATACACATTGTGACTTTTCTGTATGCATCAGATAATGCAAGGAAGTAAACCAAAAGGGGTGATATCATTTTGTGAACATCACTAATGTTGTCAAGCTGCAGTATCTCCCTGTTATCTCCGTGTGGCCTCTACTGGATCTCCAGACCAGGACCTGCCAGCAGCTGTGCTAGTAGGGGAAGGGCCAGGACCCTGGACAGGCAGGCAGCATTGGAAACATGTGCTGCCCAGCCAGGCCTGCACCAGTTGCTGGGGCAGCTCTATAAAGCCTGCCTGCCCTAAGGGTGGGTTCTTCCCTTGGGGAGTGGTACTTTGGGGGTGGAACAAGGATGTGGGCCATCCCCCTTGTGCTAAAATTATGGGTTTAATGGGGATGGGGTTTTAACTTGGGTGGGTGTTGCTTCTTTGTGAGGTGTGTGTGGTTGTTTTAAATTGTTCTTAAGTGTCATATGTTAATTTGTATTTTGTATTTGTATCCTTGGCTTTATAAGGCTGATTAATATTCTACAACCTTTTAAATGTGTTTGTGGGAGGGAGTTATTGCTTTGTTGTTTTTGTTTTAACTGTTTACTTGTATTTTTACCCTGTATTTTTATCCTGTGAACCACCCTAATGTCTTGTGATGAAGTGCAGTATACAATTCTAATTGATAATAATAATATAATCTAGAGAAAGTTCTGTCAGATCAAGGTCTGCATCTAGCACCTTGTGAACCTTTTCCAGGTTTACTGAAGTTTGCAAAGTGGCAAAAGGCTTCATGCTGAACAACAGTTCAGCCAACCACTTCATTACAGGCAACGCCAACACCTCTCCTTTCAGATGCCTGCTGGTGGTGTTCCTTGCATTAGTTTGTTTGGTTTCTCAGGAGCTGAATTCCTTGAAGCATTGAGCATTTTCTCATGAGCTTCATCCTTGAAAACATTGGTCCAGCAACTGTTCTTTCAGTGCTGGGAGCTTTGATTTTACTGATGTAGCTTCTTTGTTTCGAGGATGATGATCCCATCTCCTTCTGGAACCTACTAAAGATCACAAGTACATCATCCAGAAAAGACCTAAGTATGAGCTTTTCCTAATGCCTTTGACTGGACTTAACTGTCCAGAGCTCCTTTACCTAATCAAGGATGAATGCAAGAAACCCACTTGCTACTTCCTCCTCAGACTTCTTTAAGAATGAGAAAACGTCCAGGCTCTAGTACTGAACTCATTAGAGAGTTCACCCACCTGACCTCAAAAAGCTTGGGGAATACAATGAGAGGGCAGTGGCTGGCTTCTGCAATGTCTTGACGGCCTCTGGACCTCAGGGCTGATGTGCTCAGCCCTACAAGCTGCTGGAGCATGTACTCAGCTTCCCTGACTGAGTTATGTGTTCATCTCTATGTAAGATTAGATCTGTGGGCTCCACATCAGATCGTCAACAGGGGGACAGAAAATTATTGATCATCACCCCTGATTTTGGAGTGGAAGATAACCCTCACCTGACTTTTCTCCTGCATTGATGGATGCTCTGTCTGTGACCAAGCAGGATGCATGCATGAAGATAGGCCAGCTACTGCAGTTCCAACTGTCTTGCTGCAGGGATCTTTGGCCGTCCCCAATTTTGCACCATGGCTGCAGGGTTCATTGGCACATAGAAAGTACAGCTTCTCATCATCAGAGTTTGTGATGAATTTTGCAGTTACATAAATTGTATAATTTCTGGTTTGCTCCACACTATCACATCTCATGGACAATGCCAAAGTGCCAGCAATTAAGTGCACTGCATAAATTCTTTGTGGGCAGCTGGAGTCAAGTACTGCAAGTCCATCTTGGGCCCACATACTGACTGTGTGCTGTTTAAAGAAAAATAATATGCTGCTTTATTCAAAACCACTATTGCAGGAAATGAGCAGGCACTCACAGTCCGCTTCTTTGCATCTGCATCTGCATGCAGCAGGAGGCTGTGAACTTTGCACAGTTTTCATTTGCCTTGGATATTGTTTTTCCCATAGAAGAAGTCAGCAGTTTCCACAGTTTGTCAGTCAAAGTTCTCTAGTACTTTCATAGCATCATAGAATCATAAAATTGCAATGTTGAAAGGGACTCCAAGAGTCCCTAGTCCAAGCCCCTGCAATGCAGGAATCTCAACTTAAAGTACTACTGTATTTCACCACACAATGGTTGCCACTGCATAATAGTTGCACCCCCTTTCTTCGTTCCCTAAAATCAGTCCCAAAGCATCCACCACAAAGTAGTCGCAGAGCATTCTCTGTACCAGATGGATGGCCAGACAACTTCTGCTTAAAAACCACCAAGGAAGGAGAGTCCACCACCTTCTGAGGGAATCCGTTCCACTATCAAACAGCTCTTACTGTCAGAAGGTTCTTCCTGATGTTTAGTTGGAATCTCCATTCTTGTAACTTGAAGCCATTGGTTCCAGTCCTACCCTCCAGAGCAGGAGAAAACAAGCTTGCTCCATTTTCCATGTGACAGCCCCTTAGATATTGGAAGATGGCTATCATATCTCCTCTCAGTTAACTCCCTCAGCTGTTCCTCATAAGGCTTGGTTTCCAGACCCTTGATCATCTTGGTTGCCCTCCTCTGCACACGTTCCAGCTTGTCAATATCCTTCTTAAATTGTGGTGCCCAGAACTGGACACAGTATTTCAGGTGTATAATAGAGTATACTTATGCTGATGCAGCCTAGAACAGCTTTAGCATTTTTATCCGCCCCACCCCACATCACAATGTTGGCGCATGTTCAGCTTGTGGGCTACTAAGACCTATCTAGATCCTTTTCATATGTGCTAATGGCAAGCCAGGTGTCCCCCCATCTTATATTTGTGCAGCTGCCTGTTCTTCCTGCCTATTTGCAGAATCTTACATTTGTCCTATTGAAATTCATTTTGTTCTCCAAAGCCAGTGTGGTGTGGTGGTTAAGCGCGGTCGACTCGTAATCTGGTGAACCGGGTTTGCATCTCTGCTCCTCCAAATGCAGCTGCTGGGTGACCTTGGGCTAGTCACACTTCTTTAAGTCTCTCAGCCCCACTCACCTCACAGAGTGTTTGTTGTGGGGGAGGAAGGGAAAGGAGAATGTTAGCCGCTTTGAGACTCCTTAAAGGGAGTGAAATGCGGGATATCAAATCCAAACTCTTAAGGTCATTTTGAATCCTGATTCTGTCTTCTGCAGCATTAGCTACCAGTCCCAGTTTGGTGTCATCTGCAAAATTGATGAGCACCCCCTCAATACTTTCATCCAAGTCATTTATAAAGACATTTAACAACAACAGGCCCAGGACAGTACCTGATGGCACCCCACTTGTCACTTTTTCCCAGGATGACAAGGAACCAGCTACAAATCCACCCAACAACTACCTCATCCAGCCCCTATTTCACCAGCTTCTCTACCACAATATAATGGGGGACTTCATCAAAAGTCTTACTCAGATCAAGATACACTATGTCCATCAAGCTTGTAATGCTATCAAAAAAGAGATCAAAGTTTTCTAGCATGACTTGTTTTTGAGAAACATATGTAACCACACAGGTAACCACAGCATCCTTTTCTTAGTGCTCACAGACTGACGGCTTAAGTATCTGTTCTAGGACATTTTCTGGTATCAGTGTCAAGCTGAGTGGTTGGTAGTTGCCTGGTCTTCTTCTCTCCTCCCCCTCCTTTGAAGTTGGAGACATCTGCCCACCTCCAGTCTGCAAAGACCTCACCTGTTCTTCAAGAATTCTCAAATATTATAGACAGAGGCTCTGAGTACATCCACAAGCTCCATTAGTCCCCTTGGGTGCAGCTCATCAGGCCCTGGAGATTTGAATTCATTTAAAATAGCTAAGTGATCCTTTACCAACTCTTTTTCTATCTTGGGCTGCAGCTTGCTCCTTGCATCATTTATTCTATTATCACAAGGCTGGGCATTGAAGGCAGAGGCAAAGGAGATGTTGAGTAGTTCCCCCAATAGCACGTCTACAGTGAAAGGATTGCTCCAAATGCTTCTCATTTGGCTTTTTCCAGTAAATAGTTCTACATTCTTTTGCCAAAGGGGGCACTTTAGTAATAGCTAAAAATATCCTGGAAACATAAAACATGCTCTACGTTTAACATATTGTCAGTCATTTTGATGAAAATGTTCTAAGTCATTGTCATTTGGGTCATGGTTTATGAACTTGGAAGAAAGTTTCATAAAGTCCTTATGTCCTGATGTTCTACCAGATGTGGTTGACTTGGACATAGTGCTTTCAGTGTCTTCAACTTCCTGCTGATTGCTGATGGGGGAAGACTCATATTTGATCGTTAGTGGTGCAACAAAAGTGTTACAGCAGTAGATTCTTTAGCAGGTGCAGATGATAACATAGCTGCCAATATTGTGTTGGCAGATAGTACATTATATACATTGGTGAGCACAACCACTGTAGGCGGTGGTAGTGAATTAGAATCATAGAATCATAGAATTGTTGGATGCTACTAGCTAGTGCTGCAGGAGAGTTTTCAAAGTGAACATTTAGGTTGAAATGATTTACAAAAGACACAGAGACACCAGCACTGGTGTACACAGGCCTTGCCTAGCCAGCCCACTGGAAAGGAGTGTCTGTTTGCTCGCCCAGTCTGGAGACTTTAGCCCAGGGGTAGGCAACCTAAGGCCCATGGGCTGGATGTGGCCCAGTCACCTTCTCAATCTAGCCCACAGATGGTCTGGGAATCAGCATGTTTTTCCATGAGTATAATGTGTCCTTTTGTTTAAAATGCATCTCTGGGTTATTTGTGGGGTATAGGAATTCGTTCATTCCCCCCCCCCCTCAAAAAAAATCTAGTCTGGCCCACCACATGCTCTGAGGGACGGTGGACTGGCCCACGGATGAAAAAGGTTGCTGCCCCCTGCTTTAGCCACTTGCCACACTAAATGCTGTGCCCAACCCATGCTTCAAAAGGAAGGAAGGCTTTGGTTCTTAACTTGTGCCTAACCATGCCTTTGACCTCTCATGTAACTGCTGTTCCTTGCAGCCTGTGACTTACCTTATGTACCATTCCAATCTGACAGACAATGAAAGCCTTTGGCAAAACTGGAGTCATGAGTTCTACTTCCTCACTGGACAGCGAGAGCCTGGACACAAAGGGATACAGAACCACAGGTGTACAACATGACCAGACATTTTAAGCTGTCTGGTGAAGGGTAGCATACTTCTTGTTAATGAATTACCTCCCAGGAGAAATACGCATATGTCCGTGATGCTGTCCAGGAGTCCCTAATGTGTCAATTGCCTAACGTTGCACCACATTCCTTTGCCCACAGTTGTGACTTTGAAGGGCACTTGTGAGATGGCTCAGATTTAGCACTGTTTTAATTCTGCACCAATATCTGTGCACTCTGTGAGAGATCCTGTGAGCCATGACCTCTATACTCTTTATTTTAGCATGGGTCAGCTTTCCTCAAGTTTTGAGTCTTGTTTCATTTGTGTGTGTGTGTGTGTGTGTGTGTGTGTGTGTAGAATCTGGGATATTGTTCTGGCAAATAATGGGATGGTAACAGGAATGGCAGTAGTGTCAAATGATGAGCAGTAGAGTTGTGTGCACTTGGATTCATATCCTGGGGCCACAAGGAAGAGACTGGTAGTTATAGGGACCCATAAATGTCTCTGTCTGAACACTGAAGCCTTTTCTTGACACCATTAGCATTTTAGCTTTAAATGGCCTCCCCATCAAATAAGAGGGCCAGCAAGTTTATACCCCCCCACTGCATATAAAATATGATACACATGCAATTTAAAGTCTGAAGAATCAATGTTTTGTACTAGGTATATTGTTCCACATGATTTCTGCACGAATTGCATTGCACGCAGACTCACAGGTGAAGAGAAGGCCATTCTGTCCACATATCACTAGTGTGCAAGAGTTGCCAATGGTCCAGAAAACAATAGCATGCCCTGCTCTTGTGCTTTTAGACAGCAGCGTGAAGTGCAGAAAGCAGCAAGCAACCCTTTTCACATCATGAAGAGGAACACCTCTTGCTAATGTCTGCAGCTTCTGTCAAAGGCCCAGTTACAGAAGAAAATAGGGACATGGGAATGTGTCGTATTGCTCTATCATTCCACCTAGTTCAGTGTTGCCTGCCACAGTGGTTGCCTCTCCAGGGTTTTGGGAGAGGGTCTTTCGCAGCCCTACCTAGAGATGCTGGGGATTGAACCTTGGACCTTTTCCATGTGAAGCTGATGCTCTGCCCTTGAGCTACAGCTGTTCCTTCTTAGGGTAGTTGCCCTGCCCCTCTCAGTAGCAAAGGCACATGCAGCCACCCCAGCAGAACCCGGCCTCTCATGTTTGCTCTGCTTGCTGCACTGTGTCAGAGGGGGCAGGGAAGCAGGGAGACACGCACATCTAAATTTAAAACAGCTCCTAAGGCAGATGGAGACTTGAGTAGTTGGGTCACGTTGCCATGGCAACAAAAGTTTTCTAGTTTGGGATGGTGGGATGGACTGGAGAGATAAGGGATAAAGAGAGAAAGACAGGAAGGAGGCTGATTTGGCACCAAGGAAGTTTATCACAAACTATCACCAGAGCTGTGTGGATGCTGTGATTCTGTGAGAGGCTCAGAGTTCCTTTCTTTGTCAGATGGGGAAGATGATAAAATTGCTGCAGGTCAAATGGTTCTTAAAAGCATAGCTAAGGGGACCAGTTCAAAAGTTTTACAGCCCAGTACAGATGACTGTGGTTATTCCTTAAGAACATTATTTGTATAGCCATCACTAGACTTTGCACACTGAGAGATTATTGTAAGAAGTGTTTACATGCTTATAGATACAGTTTCATTAATAAAGTAAGTAGTTAGTCCTATGTTGATAGCAGCGCTTCAGTTTTTATATTATTTATTTATTTGTTTGTTACGATCCTAAATTTGTCTTTTTGCAATTAACCTATCTTGAATGTGGGTGCAGACCTTTGAAGCTTGCTGAGTGTCTTGCTCTGACCCCCTTTATGTGCAGCGTGAAGAAGCACTTTCTTTGGTCTGTCCCGAATCTCCTGCCAACCTCCCTCAGGGATGACAACACAAGCATCTCTCTAGCCACTTTACTCAATCCATGACTCGTTTTATGCACACCACATACACACTGACTCCCCCTCCCCCCTCGCCCACTACAATAACCGAAGCACCGTAGCCTTCCTAACAGGGTGATTGCTCCCAGTCTTTTTACATTTTGGTTGCCCTGTCTCCCTTCTCACTTGCCAGGTGGCCTGGAGAAAAAGGTGTCTGGTGTCACCTGCAGCACTTAGACATCCCAGACAGTCTCCTTTCCAGGGACCTGCCTGGATTGCCAGATCAGGCTGGATGGGCTCCACTCAGAGCTGCAGGTGCCGGAGAATGGACCTCCTCCTGTCACAAAGGTCAGTGGACCAAGTCACATCCCCGACCTTGACCTTTATATTTGCCTGCCTCTAGGGAACTCGTGATGCCCTTCTAAAAGCTCCCAAAATCAAAACGAATTCTGGAACAGGTGTTCTTGGGGGGAAATAATGTGCTTATACTGTTTGGTATGAATGCAGCCTATGTCCTCCTATCTCCAAAGAAAGGGTGGAGAATCTTTTGCCCTCTAGATGTTGTTGGACTCCAACTCACATTACCCCCAGCAAACATGTCCAATGGTCAGGAATGATGGGAGTTGCAGTTCAGCAACCTCTGGAGGGCCACATGGCCTCCCCCCATGATGTTAGGTCTCACAATACCGCCATCTTTCTTTGCTCTTCATCCTGTGAGTGGGCAAATCAACACTTACCTTTCCTCTGCATGTTACAGGCACAGCCTGCGCTTTAAAGCACCCTTTTATTTTGTCCCAAAATGTTGTTCAAAGAGCAGGTTTTCTGGGACAAAAAGAGTGCTCGGACACGAAGCTTTAAAGCATGGATCCAATGCCAGATTTTGGGAGTGACGGTGGTTCCCTTGCACAGGATGCTGAGCTGAGGGGGTAGCCATAATTGGGAAGATCCATTTTGGGGCAGCAAATTTTGGCCTCGCTCAGGGTGCCACACTACCAAAGATTACCAAAGGCTGTCCCTGGAAAGAGCGGAGCAAAAGGTAAGTGTGAATTAGTGGCTCGGGGATTGCCAAAATAACCTTGATGCTTCTTCTTAATGCCCCTGGGGAGTTTCCTGCAGAGGTAGAGCCTGAGGGCTTATCCCCCCCCCCACTTCCTCTTCTCCTGATGTGCTCAATCAGAGCAAGTGGGAACTGGGCTTTCTGCTGTCTGTTTTTAGGAGACTGTATTTGAAAATTATAAAGGCACCATGATTAAATAACTACAAGTCCTCTCTCTCTCCCCCCCTCTCATATCCAAACTGTAGCCTTGTCCCTGGAACACCTCACCGCTCAGAGAAGTGGGCAGTGTGTACTGATATTCTGTGATGCCCTTTGAAAACTGAGATGCTGCAGTGATAATAAGTCCTGCAGCTTGGCTGCCCCCTCTCCTCCGCACAGAATTCACACAAGGCATCAGAGGTCCTGTCCCACACCCTTGCTGTAATTATGCAACCCCCCACCCTCCAGAATGGCCTCCTGGACCCACATTCCTCCCACCGCTTCATGTCAGCATCATCACTTACTGCTGCTGCTGTCTTTCTTGGTGATGCTGTTAGAGCCGGTCTGAGACCAGGGAGGGGGAGGGGAGAAAACAATTATCCTCTCTCTGTCCTAGAATGGACTGTTCCCAACAATGCTTTTCCCTTTGGCAGGCAATAAAAATCCCCTTCCCCAGCCCTGTGAAGGCATTGGCTCAAATCCTTCCACTTGCTTCTGTCTAAAAAGCACCCTGGAAGGCATTAGCTACATGTTTTAAATTATAGAGTCCTCTTCTTGTAAAAGGGAATGTTGGACCAAGTGGACTCACACTGGCAAATTCAGGTTGCACAATTCTAGTTGACTGTAAAGACTTCAGATATTTCTTGTGTGCAAATGTATCTTCAGTCTCTGAGTCTGCCCCCTTGTGACAGACACTACCCAAGCTTTTTGTCTCTTAGGGCCTGAGCCCCAGGATACTAGGCAATAGCCCAAGCCATATCCCATCCTAGTCTAGCTAATTTCCCTATCGCAGCTGACACAGTAGAGGCTTTCCTGTCTGGGAGCAAGAAAGAGCCAACCTATAGGGCCTGCTGGCACATTCTCCTGCACAAACTCCACTGGAACAAAAGAGGAGCTGAGCTGATCAAGAGCCCTGCTGTGGATTATGGTCTTTGATAATGTCAGGGCTGGCCCAAGACATTTTGGTACCTGAGGAAAAATGGTATCTTCCTCCCTGCCAGGAGCATACCCTCCAACATTTATTCGATGAAAATAGGAACATCCCATTACATAATGATATTTTTTCTATTTATACCCCACACATCTTACTGGGTTGCCCCAGCCACTCTAGGCAGCTTCTAACATACATAAAACATAATAAAACATTAAACATTAAAAAAAAAACTTCCCTTCAGATGGCTCAGGGGTCAGATAACTCCATACCCTCCAACATTTCTCCAATGAAAATAGGGACATCCTAAGGAAAAGTGGGACATTCGAGGATCAAATCAGAAACTGAGACGGCTTCTCTAAATCAGGGATTTCTTTGGAAAATAGGGACACTTGCAGGGGCTGAGTGGGTGAAGATCTACATCAGGAACAAGGTGGGAGTAAATATCTACATAGGGACCTGCTGCCCCTGCGGATCCTGCCACCTGAGGCAGTTGCCTCACCTTGCCTCATGGGTGGGCTGGCCTTGGCTAAAGCATATTGAATAGGCAACCTCAGAATTCAGTTTATGAGAAGCTTTAAGTTCTTTCATCCAGCATTACATGCTGAGCAGGCAAAGTGAACCAGCCTATCCTAACATATCCACATTCAGAATTTTGGTTCCAGGTCCAGATAAGGGCAGAACTCCTATTAGGTCTTCAAAACTATGCACACAATATGTATAGCCAGAATGTATCAAACACAGATTTCATATATATTTATAGCAAGGATAATATTTTCATAATCATGATAGAAGAATTGGGTTCCAAGAAAGCAATAATTAATTTGATATGGGAACAGGTGTAAATCATAAAGTTAACTGGGATGATATGTCCATCATAACAGTAAGGGAGAAAATGAAGAAATGAAATTTGACACACGCACATGCCGGTCCCACTTACTGAACACAGTGCGCTCCCTGGAAGCATAGGAGCCAACTCCTAGGGGCTTGAGGGGTCTTCAGCCCCCCCCCCCGCAAAATATTTGAGGGGGCTGTCCTCCCAAAGTTGATGGGCATTGCCATTCAAATAGTGTGTGTGCACACACTGTGTCATATGATTGATTATGCAGGGCAGGGCTTACCTGCCACCCTCGCCTCCAATATTTTATTCAGCTTGGCACCCCTGGCTGGAAATCATTTGTTGGCAATTGTTCACACAACAAGTTGACAATTTCCATTAATTCCTATGGGGAAATTTCTAATGCATTTCTGACTGTGGCATTTTGTCCCTGAAAAGTCTTCCCAACCCAAGAAAACTTAGGGGGAAAATGCTCATTTTTCCAATCCCTCTCTCCATTCCTCAACCAACCAGCAAAAAGCAAATAAGAAAGAAAAATAATGCTCTCTGTTTGGATATCTGAATCTATGGTTACTACCCTGAGGTTTGGGTACTAATTCCTCATGTTTGGATAAGTGAATTTTTGCATAGAAAAAGTTTGTAAAGAGGGACCTGTGCGTATATAAGAAGCAGGTGTAACAGATTTGCTTCTAATAAGGAAATGAATACACATATACACATTTTTAGAAGAAAACACTTAAATATTTAAATATTTGATATTGAGATTTTAGTAATAATTTGTACATTTATGGAAGAAAATAGATTTGCATTTAGCAATAATTGTGAAGTCAAAGGTTTTCTATTACGATATCACAGAAATATTGAATGGTTTCTATAATAGGAGGTGTTACATTAAACATCAGTAAGAACTTTCTGACAGTTGTTTAACAGTGGATTGGACTCCCTCAGAAGGTGGTGATCTGTACCCAAATCAGTCCAGAACAGATGTTTCCAAGTAGGAAAGACTCTATTCACCTCCACAAAATGACCCACAGCCATTAAAGGTTAGCAATTATCACTAACTTTATTGGACACCTTTACAGAAGTTAATATTGCACATGGTTTAAGAGAGCGTTTAAAAAACAACAACCCAAAGAGATGTTTTTAAAAAGAGAGCAAAGACAGTCTTACAAAGACATTCCCTACATCCAGATAGAGAGCCGAAGGCTTAGAAGTCAAATTCACAAGAAGGCCAGAGGTTCCAGCCTCAAGATTCTGAGGGAAATGGGTACCATTATCCATTAAAACGGTTTTTATTTTCTAAATAGGTCACTGTGGGAATGCAAGTTATCTGTAAGAGCAACCACCTTCCCGACCTTCCAAGTTTCGTCCCCCTCCTCACTTTAACCAAATGGCTAAGCAAAGCAACAGATCCACCTGCTGACGGTTTACAAAATGCAATCAAAGGCATTGTGGTGGTGCGAAGTTAATTTTAAGGCACTAGGGAAGAAGCCACAGGGGTTGCCAGGTGCTGTGTAAATGGCTGCCAAGTGGCTGTGCATAGGAGAGGCACTGCAGTGCACAGGGAGAGCAAGCAGAACCAAAACTGGAGTTCCTTTAATTAAAGTGAGAATTCCACCATGCAATACTGGACTAAAGGAAGTGAGCATAAACTGGGGTTTTCATCTCCAAAATTATTCTCCTGCAGCCCCAATCAACTGTCATTCTTTGTATACACAGGCATCACTTTTGCTGGGTCAAAAACAGACATAAGAAGCCATGCAAAAAAGGTAGCTGTGACATAAGTTCCTTCATTGGCGGGGCATATGCACACACGCACGCACACACCCTTTCCCTTCTATTCTGGAGCTGCTGGATCTTGCCTTAAAATCTAGCCTCACTCTTCTAAGAACATTCCTTCTATATATATTTAAAAATACAAATGGCATCAGACAAGCTTTGTTGCCACACACACCCTTTTCTCCAGGGGGTGTCATGTGTTCTCCCACATTGATTTCCTCCCACCCCCTGCAGAACTTGGATGGGGAAATTCATTTGTTTTATTTGTTATCTCCAGTCGTCCCTAACCAATTTCAGCATCATCTCCGGGGGTGCCTCGGCCACATCCGGCAGCGATTAGTGCTTGGGCCTGAAATCTGTGCTGTGCATCTGGCTTGGGGTTGCTTGGTGTCTGAGAGTTGACTTGAAATGTCAGGGTCTTCAGCTTCCTTCTCTGGGTCTCAGGGACAGCATTCAGAGAGGGAGGTGGGCTGCCTCCCACCCCCTTCCCCCTTGCCCTTCAGGCTTCCCTCCTGAGGCACCAGGGCTGCACAGGCAAGCACTGTTGTCCTCTGTGGCCCCAGCAAGCACTACTAGACCTCACCTCCACCTTATCAGGCTACACCCACCTCCCGTCTACCTGGCACCACCCCCTGAGCCTCAGGGAGCCTGGACACTGTCCCTGGGGTTTGGGTCTTCAAGGCGATCAGCACTGCCAGCTTCTGCATTTTGGAATGGCTCAGGGAAGTTGGCCTTTGAGAGCCCCTCAGGTACCCAGGTAAGCAAAGACAAGGCTGAGGAGGGGTTGGGGACTGAGGGAGCACCTCTCTTCCCCCTGCCCCAGACCCCTGGGACCCTCCCCAGGCCGCAGCGTCTTGGTCTGGCTGTAAAGTGCCCTGGCTGCAACGGCTCTTGTTTGCCTGGATGGTGGTTGGAGGAGGTGTCTAGCCTACTGTGCAAAGGAAACATTCTGTGCAAAGCATACTGTGCAAAGCATACATGTCTAGCCTACATTCGTTGCTTGGCCGGTTTTTGCCTCTGGCCCCGACTGGCACTGGCATGTGGCCCCCATAATGGGAAGGCAGCCCCTGGGCTGAAAAGGTTCCCTGCTCCTGCCCTATCCCACCGCAGGGGACTCCAGGGCAGCCGCCCCCTCCATGCAGAGCCTGGCCAGGTTGGAGGCAGCACATGCTGTTACTCACTTGGCTGGGCTTTCCTCATTGCAAAAGGGAGTAAAAATTGGAGCGGTGATGCTCAGCCGCTGGCTCCCAGCATCTGCCCAACCCTACCACAAACGTGGGGCCAGATGTGGCAGTTAGGAGCTAGACTGGAGGAGGAGCTGTGGGTTTGAGCTGAAATGATGCTCTGTCGTCGCATGGGGTTGGGGGGGGGTGTTTGCAGGGGCTGCGTTCACACTTGGAAGGCCACAAAAGGTTTGTTCCAATCTTAACATTCTTCTACACCTGCCATTTTCAGGTGCCAGGCACACCCAGCAGAATAGCCCAGTTGTAGACATTTTCCTACAATAAAGATTTCAATGGGAGCAGAATAATGGGTGTCTCGGATCACTCTGATTTGGAAGCCAAATTGCTTGGGGCTGCCACTCAGATTTAAAATGGCTACACTACAGTTTGAAACTGATTTTATGGTCATTTCCTCTCCCCTGGGAAATGTATAGGAGGAGGGAGCAGAGAATTTTCAGTTTTGCTCACCAAACTTCACTTTCCAGGATTGTGTCAGAGGAAACCACCGTGACTAAGCTGGTATAAAATTGGTATATATTTGTAACATCAGCAGTGTTTCCCTCTTCTTTCTTTTTTTAATACACAGAGGCTGTTTTTGAAGTTTGAGCAAATGCAGTAAAAGAAATGCAGAATTCACATGGGCACTCAGTTTTCAGCACTTTCTATAATGTGCACGGCTGCCCAGATCTACAGGTTGGAGTCTGGAAAATGTCATCCCCTCTGGAAACTGGATGGTACAACTGCTTTACGGGGGCAGGGGGGGGGGAATATTCTCACACAGATATTTGCCAAGAGCACCCACAGCCATTTGGGTAGTCGGCAAAGGACTAAATCTGTGCATGAAATTCAGGCATCATTCCCATGTTACATTATTGTGCACATACAGGCCTATACTTGTATGTTGAGATGCATGCACTCTGTAATGTAGGAATGGCTGTAGTGGATTGGGAAAGGTTCACCTCAATGTATGGGGTGTGGGGAATGCACTGATATGGCCATTGCCTTGTTTACCAATACATGTGACCCCATGGATTCATGGACTTGAGCGTAAAAAGCTGTAATTTGTGAATCTGCCTTAAGAGCGTCTGATAGAAAGAAGCACAGGAAACTGCCATATACCGAACCAGACCATTGATCCATCTTTTGTCTGCACCGGCTGGCAGTGGCTCTCCAGTATTTCAGACAGGGGACATGCCTAAACCGACATGGAAGTGCCAGGGATTGAACCTGGGATCTTCTGGATGCAGAGCACGGGCCCTAAAACCAAGCTGCAGCCCTTCTTCCAACGACGGCAACTTCTGGTGGTGGAGAATCCTCTGCATCCCTCACATCCTGCCCCACCCCAGGGCAGCAGTAGTGATCCTTCCCAAAGGAACAACCAAGTTTGTCTAGCACAATGAATTCACTGAAAATGCAGCATTATTGTATGGGCTGAAGGTCTGAAGCTGGTCAAATTGTAAGATCTGTACCTCTTTCCCTCCACATGTCAACTCTTCCCTTCCCATCCCTTTCTCTTCCTTGGGCATTGGCTGGTATTCTGCCAGGTCTCTTTAATTACCCCGACTGGGTCCTCCCCACTGGCTCCCTCCTCCCCAGAATGGCCTTTGCTTTTCCACATTCCCTTGCTCACCCCCCACCCCTACCCCCAGTATTCCCAATGGCTTTCTCTGTCCCTTCATCCCACCCTCCCTCCCCATCACCCTCCTCTAACTTTTTTACTTCTTGTAGTTTCCGAACTGGATAGCCAAGCGATTCGTAGCGCAGCGGAAAGTGGCTGGTTGGACCTCCCAGTAGGGCACAGGGTTGGAAAAGAGGCTGATGCCGTGGTACGAAGCCCGCTTTACCCCAAAGCCTATGGGACAGAAGTCGTTCACACCAATGTGAGTGATGTTGTTGGAGTGAAGGTACACAACCTGTGGAGGGAGAAGTGAGACTTGGTTACCCAGAGGTGGAAGATCCGCCGAGTTTGCGTTTGTCAGCTTGTGAGGCAGCTGAGATCTAGGAAAGAGCTCTCCTTTGATATGTCAACTCAGATCCTGCAAGGCTTCTCAAGGTAAGCTCAGGTGTGCGCTGTGGTTTCGTAGGACTGCAGACAAGATGCTGAATGAGCTGTTGGCCTACATTTTTTTAGCATCATGGGAATCTCTACTGTTGATTTTCTTTTCTTTTTAAAGAAGTGAATGTGTTTAACTTCCGGACAGCAAAAGAAGCCCCCATTTTATTTACCTAGCCATGATGGTGCTGTGATTTAAATGAGTTTTTAAAATGCAAAACTTCACATGCTCAGATGGTGTTTTTTAAAGATTATAATTATCAAGGTTGGCAAACTGTATTTGTTTGGAAGCCTCTTGCCTTCAGGCCTACGTAGACCCACCAGGCCTCCACATTTGCCTGTTTTGACCAAGCCACGCTCACTTGCCTGACACCATATATAACATCAGTTGTGGGGCAGGTAAAGATCCAGTTGGGCCAAAGGGAGCCCAGAGCAGGCATTGGTGATTGATCTGCAGTCCCTGTAAAGCCTTGTGCTTTGCAAGTCCCAACACTTACCTGATGCGCAGCTGATGCGCAGTGCTGCGCCTTGCATAGCTCTGTACAAGACACTTTGTGCCAACTTTGTGTCTGCATGGGCAGAAATAGTTCTCCCAATGTCATTGTGAGATCAAGTGATTTAACTGATGGGTGGCCTCGCCCACTGATCAAACTCGACCCACAGGCAGTTGGGAAGAAAAGGATCTGGCCAGATCTAGTCCACACCTATTGTTAATATATCAGGAATGTAGAAGCAGTTCCAAAGCATGAAATGATGGTTGGGGAGGAGAAAAATGTTAATTGTTTGTTTCACAACTCAAGCAAAACACATGCCAGCCTAAAGAGGAAGCTGCAAGATGACCTATCTGCAACACTGATGGTCCTGGTTCTCAGTTGCTGGATACCTTCATGAATGTAAGGTCCTACCAACTGCCCAAACTTGCCTACTCCTGAAACTGGTCCTGCATTTGCTCACCTCTGCCACAAACCACCCCCGACCCCTCTGGTACCTGCAGAAACTTGAGGCCAGGCAGTCCCGGAGGAACTCGTGACAGCTTGTTGTTATCCAAGTGCAGCTCACGTAGGCTGGGCAGGAAAGCCAGACTGCCGTTCTCAATCATGCGGATGTTGTTGTGTCCCAGGCCCAGCCTAGCAGGAGAAAAGGAAGGGGAGGTGACAAAGAAAACAAAGCGGAAACAACAGCGGCTTCCAAATAACACCAAGGTCAATCAAAATCTGTCTCTTGGAAAAGGGCTGGACTCTTGAAGAGTAATGGGGGAGATGGGAGGGTGTCCAGGGCTACAGCCAAAATTAGGATGGCCAGCTGCCCTCCTTTACACAGGGTGGTCCTCTGTTCTGTAGGGTTGCCAGAGGACAGTCCTTTATTTGAAAGGATCCTCTGTTTCAAGGGCTGACCTGAGTCTGTTTAAAAAAAGAAGGAACCATAAAACGGGGGGGGGGGGGGGCTAGGGGTTTCTATCAACAGTTTGCAGCACCTGGTCAGCAGACCAAGTAGGCGTACAATACACCTCTTGTCATTCCCAATACGGTGAGATGTACCGTATTTCTGCTTAATAATTATTTCTAGTTTTGCATCTATACTTATAAATTACTGTATGCACATTGTAGGCAAATTTATATCCTTTCTGTCCTCCTTTTTTGGTGATGCATAACTGGCTGCCCTAGTCCAGAGCCCCGTGCGTCTGTGACTCAGAAGGTGGGACCCAGCAGAGTCACATTCAAGCCCTAAAGCGTATGGCTGTGCAACATTGGGTCCGTGTGGCTGGCAGAGAGGCAGCATGAAACCTCAAGCTTAGCCAGGCCTTCTTTCCTTGCTTAATCAACTGAACAGTATCTTCCGTTTGGCCAGTAGGGGACTGGGGTTGGGAAGCCCCCATTGCCAAGTCTGGATTTGGAATATGGCTGGCTGTCACTCTGCCTCTTTTCTGCTTCCTTTAATGTCCTTCCTCCAGTTCTTTCTCTTATTGCTGGAAGCTTCACATTTCAGGTGTGTAGAGAAATGTGTTGCTGATATAAAATGGGGGCTTAAACAGTTGCAACTACAAACCATTACATGCAGCGTTCAGCCAGTGTCCACCTAACTATAAAATAGGAGAGGATGAGGTGGAGAGGGGTCAGGGAAAAGCAAGCCATCTTGTTTATTGAGCATTCATCCTGGTTTGTTTGCATTTATGGTTTAGGCCAGCAAATTCAAGGCTCAACGTTCCAGTCAGAGACAGAGTTTGCCCCTGGCAGCATTCCTTTAAGTGTGGAAGATGGAGATAAAGCTGTCGTGGGACCCCTGCAGATCCTCCTGCCTGATCCCTCCACCTGCTGTGGCAAGCAGGTCTCCAGGTGTGGTGATCAGAGGGAAGTGGCTCTAACTAGGCCAGGGCGAGAACAGTCTCTCTTCCTGCTCTGGCCTGCGCCCTCTTCCTCCGCAGAGTCCTCTGACAGAGAGTGCCCCATGGGAAAGGGCCTCAGGTGCAAGTCCCTCATCTAGAGGGTCTGGTGGCTTTGGGGTAAACAGTGTGGTTCATGGAGCATCTGTTGTGTGAGAGCCGCTTTCAGGATGGTGGTAGAAAAGCAGGATAGAAATGTGCTTAATAAGCAACCAGCCAACCAAAGAAGGAAGGTGTATGAGGAGCATCACACTGAAAAGTGGCCTAGGAATCAGGACTAATAAGTATGGCTCTTTCTCCCTCTACTGGCTGAGACTTGAAATGGCAGGACTATTTAGGAGTTGATGGTTCTGAGGGCAAGTCAATGCTACAAACTCATACCAGCTTCAAACCTGCTTTACAAAAAGCTCCAGCTGCCTCTATTTTCTTGTGTCTGTTCCTTATAAAGAACTGTACCTGCCCTGTTTATATATATATTTTTAAAACGGGCAAGGGTTTACACTGGGAAAGAGGCGAACCCTGGCTACTTGCCTGTGAGGTGTGCTCACTCCATCCTGAAATTTTCTGCTCCCCCTCCCCTGTTGAAGACCTCCTAGTCTGTTTTTGAATGCATGAATAGGGCTCCCGTTTTTGTTCCTATTCTATCTTTTGGAGGAAATATTAGATATCTGAAAGCTAAATGAGTTGGGAAAGTCATCTATCTGCATGATGTCATGAACAAAATATTCGCCTCAGATGTTTTCCCTCGTTGATTTCTGTCCTCCCTGCAATCCCTGCCACCCACCACATTTTTTATAAAGAAAGCTTTGGAAACTTAACACAATAGTTGTGAAATTTCTGCAGGTGCAGATGGCTTATATTATGCAGCTATTCTGGCTCTTAATGGTCTGTGCATGTTGTTCTAGCCAAGGAGTCATAAACATGGTGCTTGCAGGGACACAGGTGCCCACACCCGGCTCAAAGACCCAGTTTGGCACACACCTCCATGCGCATTTGCATACATGCACAAACACACACACAGGCTGGAGTGCCCCTCTGGAGGCTTCACCCGGGGCAAAAGAAACCTGGCTAGCCCTCCTGTAGCTACGGCTCTGGTGGGGTGCATGTGATTTTGCCAGTTTGCAAATGTGCCTGGGGGCTCAAAAAAGCTGGTGACTCCATTCCTTAGGTTGCTCTAACTTTATTTCTCTAGAGTCTGTTTATTCTCTATAGGAATCATTCTATCACCTTTATTTTCACCGCCCTCTCCCCAAAATTCAGCTGGGAAGGGAGCACTCTGGACTGCGAGTGCAGCGAAGGGGGAGGGAATATTTAACAACAAGCCCCCCCCCCATTTACGCTTGCCCCCACCCAACACTTGGGGCTAAGGAAAGGAGGCTATGCTGTGCTAGGAGTCTAGAAGCAGTGTTGCTATTTCACCTAAAGCAGGAGAGCAGGGAACAGCTGCTCCCAATTGTCCACCTCTGGAAGAAGCCTCCTTGCCTTTGGCCTTCTGGGCTGCTGCCCTCCCAACCTTTGACCCACCTTCCCTTGATGAGTACATTATACGAACAATTAGCTCCCTCTAGTACAAATGACAAGGGGCAAAACACATTTTGGAAATGTTAAACTTCACTATGAATATTTCCCTGTGTTTGTGCTGCATATAGATGCCACAGATTTTTATCTACGCCTGCTGCCTCTCACAGTGCAAACTTAGCTCCAAGACAATCCATCCAAGATGGCGTCCATCCATCTGAGAGACAATGGAGTGCACCTCCAGGGGTAAAGCCAAACTGCTGGATTAGCAGCACCAAAGTGACTTCCCTGGGGGACAAGCCTGGGCAGTGTGTGTGGAGGTCCTGGGCTACCCAGATGACAAGGCCACACTCTTGGCCCAAAGGAAAGCAGAGCGATATGTTTGGCACCAGCTTGGCTGCAGGAGTTGCCAGAAGGAGGCGTACAAGGCACCATCCAACCATCTTAGGAATTCCACTCCAGATTTGTGTAGGGTTTACTCCTTAGCCGTTTCTTCCAAAGAAGGCAGCTGAGGTTTAGGACCAGAGGTTTCCTTCTCCTAGATGGGCAACCTTCTCAAGTGGACAAACCCCATCTGCCCCACGCTTTCCTCTATAGCAGGTGCAGAAACCGCCTTCATGACCGTTGAACCCATTTTAGGAATATTTATTGGTCCAGTATACCTGAAGGAGCGTCACCACCCCCATCGTTCAGCCTGGACACTGAAGTCCAGGGCCAAGGGCCTTCTGGCGGTTCCCTCTCTGTGAGAAGCCAAGTTACAGGGAACCAGGCAGAGGGCCTTCTCGGTAGTGGCACCCGCCCTGTGGAACACCCTCCCACCAGATGTCAAAGAGAACAACTACTATCAGACTTTTAGAAGACATCTGAAGGCAGACCTGTTTAGTGAAGCTTTTAATGTTTGATGCATTACTGTATTTTAATATTTTGTTGGAAGCCGCCCAGAGTGGCTGGGGAAGCCCAGCCAGATGGGCGGGTATAAATAATTAATAATAATAATAATAATAATAACAATAATAATAATAATAATAAATCTTAGAATGGGGTGGGCAATCTTTTTGGCCCCAAGGGCTGCACGTGGCAACGACTTGAGGGATACACACTCATGTGTGGGCACAAACACACACAAGTACCGGTACCTCCTTTTCCTCTCTCATGCACAGACAAAAACATACACACAATATGTTTTTGTCTGTGCATCTTCCACCTGCTCTCTGTCACACCTGCAAACTCACACAGCCTTCCAGGTCCCACTCGCTCTTCTGGCACATTGGGAACCATTGTGCCTTCCCAGCTGGTTGGTGCTGGGAACAACTGGGCAGCAGGCATGTCTGTGCCCTCCTCACCTGTTCCTAGTGCCGGTCAGCTGGGGAAGGGGAGTTGTGTGATGGGACTGCGGAGGAGAGTGGAGGAGCAACCCGGTCTGCACAAACCTCAGCTATTCCCAGAGCAAATCATCTGGGCAGGACTGGGAAGGCTGTGGGGAGACAGCTGAGTGGCGGAATGCGATTGCTGGTTGGTGCTGGCTATTGTATTTCTTTCCAACCTCCAATCAGCTGTTTAGCAGACTGAGGGGAATGCAGTTGTGGCTGGGAGGAAGGTGCACAGGTCCAGATGTACCCATGTCCCTTACTTTCCATGTAAAACAGACTCCATGTAAGCCTCCATGCAGCCGTTTAGCTAACTGAGGACAGAGAATTGCCAGGGTGGGGGCAGAGTGTGAATTGTTAACCTGTGAGCGGCTGCAGGGAAGGCTTGTGAGGGCCACATGTGTCCTGCAGGCATCTCAGAGGTCTTGGCTTGGCAATGGACTGGATGAGAGCCCGCAAACTGAAGCTCGATCCAGAGAAGGCTGAGGCCCTCACAAGTGGGTGGTTCCCTAGGCCAGAGAGATGGGAGGCTGCCTGCTTTGGATGGGGTTGGATTCCCTCTGAAGCAGTGAATAGCTTGGGGATCCTCCTGGATCCATTGTTGTTGTTTGAGGTTCAGGTAACCTCAGTGGCACAGAGTGAATGCTGAATAAACCAGTTGGATGCTGAATAAATGTCTACAATAAGCCTGCAAGTTACACACATTTTACTTATGTGCATTTACATGCTTGGAAGAGAATAAAAAATAAAAATAAAATTGGGGTGGAGTTCAAGAAAAATTACTTTGGCAATCCCACCCACCACTGAACCCAATCTCTTTTGACTATACGTGGTTTTGGCTTTAGGCATGATTCCTGGAACGCAACTGTTGCGTAAGCTGAGGACCTAGTGCGCTGTCAACTGTACTGTGATCCTTAGATGAAGGGTGGTATATAAATTTAATAAATGATAAAATAAATAATAATAAACAAGCCATCTGGAGGAGCCCAGCTCACACTACCTGTAGACTTTGGAGTACCGGATCAGATCCTCTAATTCAATTGCCTGGATCTTGTTGTGGTCCAGATGTAGCTCATTTAGGGTTTCAGGAAGATCTGGTTGTGGAGGCAGAGAGAGATTATTTTTATACATCTATGTATTGTATAGAAAGATTGATAGGATTACATTTCTGTACCACTTGCCTATCCCCGCAACCAGTGCTTTTTTCTGGGGGGACACAGGGGTACGCATACCCCTAAACATTTTGTGAATCTAAGTTTGGCCTCATAGAGGGGCAGTATTTCAATGAGAGCAGGAAAATGAGAGTACCCCTAAACATTTTTTTAAGTAAAAAAGCACTGCCTGCAACACAAATCAATGTTTTTTTATGAAATATGTCCTAAAGCCAGAAGCATGCATTGGTCTTATAGAGCAATTGGCTACCAGGAAATTACATTAATAATAGCCAAGTGAAGCTGTGGCTAGGCATTGCTATAAGGAGGTAGCTGTGAGAAAGAAGTCACACACATTACCTTTAGGTACCCCTGTGAGCTTTGCTTCTGAGATCCTCAAGTAGTTCAGCTTCAGACCATCAAAGGCACCAGGTTCGAATCCACTGTTCTCCAGGGGATTCCCTCCCATCTCTGTGAGGAGAGAAAACACGTCAGCTAGAACAAGAGCGTCCCATTCTTATCAGACTCACATTTAATGCCAACATTTGGCATCTTTTTAATTGTTTTATGTCCATTTCTCTCTCTAGGGTGGCCAGATGCAAAGGAGTATTGTTAGGCGACCTGTTGATAAGCTTTATGCTCACATTATTTTCTCTGGTATATTTAAAAGGAATTATTGGATGCTTAATGTTGTCTTTTAGTTATAATATAATTTTTATTTAATATGGTTGCTGTACTGTGTTGTTTAGTCGTTCAGTCGTGTCCGACTCTTCGTGACCCCATGGACCAGAGCACGCCAGGCACTTCTGTCTTCCACTGCCACCCGCAGTTTGGTCAGATTCATGTTTGTAGCTTCGAGAACACTGTCTAACCATCTCGTCCTCTGTCGTCCTCTTCTCCTTGTGCCCTCCATCTTTCCCAACATCAGGGTCTTTTCCAGTGAGTCTTCTCTTCTCATGAGGTGGCCAAAGTATTGGAGCCTCAGCTTCACGATCTGTCCTTCCAGTGAGCACTCAGGGCTGATTTCCTTAAGAATGGATGCGTTTGATCTTCTTGCAGTCCATGGGACTCTCAAGAGTCTCCTCCAGCACCATAATTCAAAAGCGTCAATTCTTCGGCGATCAGCCTTCTTTATGGTCCAGCTCTCACTTCCATACATCACTACTGGGAAAACCATAGCTTTTACTATACGGACCTTTGTTGGCAAGGTGATGTCTCTACTTTTTAAAATGCTATCTAGGTTTGCCATTGCTTTCCTCCCAAGAAGCAGGCGTCTCTTAATTTCGTGGCTGCTGTCACCATCTGCAGTGATCATGGAGCCCAAGAAAGTAAAATCTCTCACTGCCTCCATTTCCTCCCCTTCTATTTGCCAGGAGGTGATGGGACCAGTGGCCATGATCTTCGTTTTTTTGATGTTGAGCTTCAGACCATATTTTGTGCTCTCCTCTTTCACCCTCAATAAAAGGTTTTTTAATTCCTCCTCACTTTCTGCCATCAAGGTTGTGTCATCTGCATATCTGAGGTTGTTGATATTTCTTCCAGCAATCTTAATTCCGGCTAGGGATTCATCCAGCCCAGCCTTTCGCATGATGAATTCTGCATATAAGTTAAATAAGCAGGGAGACAAAATACAGCCTTGTCGTACTCCTTTCCCAATTTTGAACCAATCAGTTGTTCCATATCCAGTTTTAACTGTAGCTTCTTGTCCCACATAGAGATTTCTCAGGAGACAGATGAGGTGATCAGGCACTCCCATTTCTTTAAGAACTTGCCATAGTTTGCTGTGATCGACACAGTCAAAGGCTTTTGCATAGTCAATGAAGCAGAAGTAGATGTCTTTCTGGAACTCTCTAGCTTTCTCCATAATCCAGCGCATGTTTGCAATTTGGTCTCTGGTTCCCCTGCCTCTTCTAAATCCAGCTTGCACTTCTGGAAGTTCTCGGTCCACATACTGCTTGAGCCTTCCTTGAAGAATTTTAAGCATAACCTTGCTAGCGTGTGAAATGAGTGCAATTGTGCGGTAGTTGGAGCATTCTTTAGCACTGCCCTTCTTTGGGATTGGGATGTAGACTGACCTTCTCCAATCTTCTGGCCACTGCTGAGTTTTCCAAACTTGCTGGCATATTGAGTGTAGCACCTTAACAGCATCATCTTTTAAAATTTTAAATAGTTCAGCTGGAATACCATCACTTCCACTGGCCTTGTTATTTGCAATGCTTTCTAAGGCCCATTTGACTTCACTCTCCAGGATGTCTGGCTCAAGGTCAGCAACCACACTACCTGGGGTGTACGAGACATCCATATCTTTCTGGTATAGTTCCTCTGTGTATTCTTGCCACCTCTTCTTGATGTCTTCTGCTTCTGTTAGATCCTTACCACTTTTGTCCTTTATTATGGTAATCTTTGAATGAAATGTTCCTTTCATATCTCCAATTTTCTTGAACAGATCTCTGGTTCTTCCCATTCTGTTGTTTTCCTCTATTTCTTTGCATTGCTCATTTAAGAAGGCCTTCTTGTCTCTCCTTGCTATTTTTTGGAATTCTGCATTCAGTTTCCTGTATCTTTCTCTATCTCCCTCGCATTTTGCTTGCCTTCTCTCCTCCGCTATTTGTAAGGCCTCATTGGACAGCCACTTTGCTTTCTTGCATTTCCTTTTCATTGGGATGGTTTTCATTGCTGCCTCCTGTATAATGTTTCGAGCCTCCATCCATAGTTCTTCAGGCACTCTGTCCAGCAATTCTAAATCCTTAAACCTGTTCCTCACTTCCACTGTGTATTCATAAGGGATTTGGTTTAGTTTGTATCTTACCGGCCCAGTGGTTTTTCCTACTTTCTTCAGTTTAAGCTTGAATTTTGCTATAAGAAGCTGGTGATCTGAGCCACAGTCAGCTCCAGGTCTTGTTTTTGCTGACTGTATAGAGCTTCTCCATCTTTGGCTGCAGAGAATATAATCAATCTGATTTCGATGTTGCCCATCTGGTGATGTCCATGTGTAGAGTCGTCTCTTGTGTTGTTGGAAAAGAGTGTTTGTGATGACCAGCTTGTTCTCTTGACAGAACTCTATTAGCCTTTGCCCTGCTTCGTTTTGAATTCCAAGACCAAATTTGCCAGTTGTTCCTTTTATCTCTTGATTCCCTACTTTAGCATTCCAATCCCCTATAATGAGAAGAACATCCTTCTTTGGTGTCACTTCTATAAGGTGTTGTAAGTCTTCATAGAATTGGTCAATTTCAGTTTCTTCAGCACCAGTAGTTGGTGCATAAACTTGGATTACTGTGATGTTAAAAGGTCTGCCTTGGATTCGTATCGAGATCATTCTATCATTTTTGAGATTGCATCCCAGTACAGCTTTCGCCACTCTTTTGTTGACTATGAGGGCCACTCCATTTCTTTTACGGGTTTCTTGCCCACAGTAGTAGATATAATAGTCATCCGAACTGAATTCGCCCATTCCCGTCCATTTTAGTTCACTGATGCCCAGGATGTCAATGTTTATTCTTGCCATCTCATTTTTGACCACATCCAACTTACCCAGGTTCATGGTTCTTACATTCCAGGTTCCTATGCAATATTTTTCTTTACAGCATTGGACTTTCCTTTCGCTTCCATGCATATCCGCAACTGAGCGTCCTTTCGGCTTTGGCCCAGCCGCTTCATCAGCTCTGGATCTACTTGTACTTGTCCTCCGCTCTTCCCCAGTAGCATGTTGGACGCCTTCCGACCTGAGGGGCTCATCTTCCAGCGTCATATCTTTTATATGCCTGTTGTCTTTGTCCATGGAGTTTTCTTGGCAGGGATACTGGAGTGGCTTGCCGGTTCCTGCTCCAGGTGGATCACGTTTGGTCCAAACTCTCCACTATGACTTGTTCATCTTGGGTGCCCTGCTCGGCATAGTTCATAGCTTCTCTGAGTTCTTCAAGCCCCTTCGCCACGGCAAGGCAGTGATCCATGAAGGAGTTGCTGTACTATTGAATGCAAACACATTATTTTCTATAAACTGCTTTGAACACAAATGCGTCTGTAGAAAATAAACTGATATCGACCTGGTTTGCAGGTAATGCTAAAGCCAAAACTGTGGCTTAGTGAGAACTGGTGAATGTGAAGACTCCCAGAGGGAAGATCGTGGCCATGGTGCTCTCCCCTGACCTGCTGGTGCTACGCTGCTCAGGCTAAGCCATGGCTTGATTTAAGATAGAGTCTAAACCTGGGCTTGTCATATGCCTTGCTCCTCTTTACAAACCATAAGCAGTAACTAGGGATGGGGGAGCAATCCATTTCAGATCACATTTAAAGGCACATCTATCCAATCCACACTTTCCAAAACAGTATGAGAACCAAAATCCAGCCAGCCTTCAAAATTTGCACTTATCTGAATTTTGCAATCTAACCAATCAACCAACCAACCAACCAACTAACCAACCAACCAACCAACCAACCAGTGTTTACAAAAATGCACATATCAGGGGAAAGTGTGTGTAAAAATGAATATATTGATGAAAATAACATAAAAATGCATTCTGTTAGCAGAAATGGCTTGTAAAAATGTGTACATTAGTAAAAACTGCATACAAAATGTGATTATCAAGAGAAATTTGCACTAAAATGCTGGCAAATTTTGATGAGGGTTAAATAAAATGAAACTGCAAATTGCTGCAGAAACATGGAGGATTGAATTTAAGATTGGGGAAAGAACAAGAGCCTGATGGAGTCAGGTCCTTCCATCCCTAGCAGTAACCAGTGCTTATTCTGACCAGCTTCTGACATTCCTCAGAAAACTCATGGAATGGGACAGCTCACAAAGCATGTCTAGGGAGGAACGGCCCAGTGGGCATCAGTCCAGTAGAGCACCCATGTCTCACCCCCATGTCTCACCAATGCAATTCATGTTGTTGAGCCCGTTGAAGACATCCTTGGAGACCTTCTTGATCTTGTTATCATGGATGCGGAGTTCAACCAAGGAGCTGGGCAGGTTAGGAGGGATCTCCACCAGGTTGTTCTTGGAGATGTAGAGTTTCTGCAGCTTGTGCAGCGGGCTAAAGGCCTTTGGGTGGATCTTGGAGATCTTATTGTTCACCAGGACCAAGGCCTGCATCCACAGAAAGAAACTGTGTGAGGGACAAGGTACGTGGGGGTGGTGGATGGGCATAGAACAGGGAATGGGATCCATCCTCCAGGTAACTTTGCCAGTGGCCAGGAATGGGGCAGTGAGAAAGGAAGAAACCTTCCACCATTTCAGTCCAGAAAGGGATGTATTAGGGAAGGGAAACCCAGGCTTGCATATCAGAGGTTCCAGTCTCAATCCCTTGGATTTCACCTTCAAGAATCTTGGGAAATGGTCCTTGCCTGAGACCTTGGAGAACGGCTACCAGTCAAAATAAACAGCACTAGTGACCCAGGGGACTTGCTCAGTGCAAGGCAGCTGTTTATATCCTTAAGAGTGGGTGCTTATGTGGGGAGATCCTGATTTCGATTCTCACAATGAGGGATAAATGCAGGAGGATTGATGTGGCATTGACCTGTTTGTTGCGCATTCATCCTGATTTGTTTGTGGGGAAGTTAGATTACATTGCATTGAAGCAAGTGTTGCCCCACACTTTCTAGTGCATTTCCCCATCAGCGCTTATCCACACTTACCTTTCCTCTGCTTTTCCCAGGCACGGATCTGCACTTTAAAGCTCCGTGTCCAAGTAAGTGCCCTTTTATTTCCTCCAGAGCTTTCCTTGCGAAAACCTACTTCTTTAAAGCTGAATGTTAGCTCTGATTCAGCTTTAAAGAGCAGGTTTTTGTGAGGAAAGCTCCGGACGAAAAGCAAAAAAAGGGTGTTTGGACATGGGGCTTTTAAAGCGCAAACCATGCTTGGAAAGAGTTGAGGAAAGGTAAGTGTGGCTAAGCCCTGTGTTGACAAGGGTGAAAAATGCAGGTGCACACCCTAATTCTACCAGCAGAGGGTAGTGCACAGATAAGGTGAGGAGGAGGAGATGGAGATCAATGCTGTCTTTTTAAAAATGTGCTTTAAGGGAGTGCAGTGAGAGTTGTGGTGCTCTCTCCACAGGCAAAGAAGAGAGATGGGGCTCAAAGCCTTTGAACAAGCCTTTTTCACAATAAAGACAGAGGTAATAGGTTGAGGAGAGGAAGCTTTTGCCATACTTACATACAAGTGATGCAGCCCCTTAAAGTCATCTTTGCGTAGTTCAGTAATGTGGTTGTTCTGCAGATCTAGCAATTTTGTATCTCGCGAGATCTCCTTAGGCACTTCCTTGAGACCTGGATGAAGCAGGTGAAGAAGGATGGATAGCGGGGGTAGGAAAAGTTAATAGGGCAGGTTAAATCATTGTGGCAGTTGCTAAGCAGCCCAGAAGGACAGAGCCAGGACTGGCCCAAGATAATTTACTGCCCAAAGGGATATAGAATGGTGCAAATCAAACTGGCATGTCCCAGAATGCTTTGCACTGTTGCAGAGGGTTCTGGGAGTGAAACTCTTGCACCCCAGAGATAAATTAATGACCAATTTAAAGGTAAAGGTGAAGGGGCCCCTGACAGATAAGTCCAGTCACAGACGACTCTGGGGTTGCAGCGCTCATCTCGCTTTACAGGCTGAGGGAGCCAGTGTTTGTCCGCTCTGCAGACAGTTTCTCTGGGTAATGTGGCCAGCATGACTAAGCCGCTTCTGGCGCAACGGAACACCGACACCAGAGCAGCACACAGAAATGCCATTTACCTTCCCGCCGGAGTGTTACCTATTTATCTACTTGCACTTTTTTTGTGTGCTTTCAAACTGCTAGGTTGGCAGAAGCTGGGACCAAGCAACGGGAGCTCACCCCGTCACGGGATTCGAACCTCTGACCTTTTGATCGGCAAGCCCAAGGCTCAGTGGTTTAGACCCCAACACCACCTGCGTCCCATAATGACCAATTTAAGGGCCTGCAAAAAGCAAAAGCGATGCCATCTTTGCAGCAAACAGGATTCTAAGGTGTGTTGCCACTGCAGGAGGGAAACTGACTAGTCTGGACGCATGTGCTGCCTCTCATCTAGCCAGGCCCTCCCCTTGAAGTAAAAATGCAACGTCCCCTGGCTGCCAGCTCTTCCTACTCAGACAGCATAATTTTAAAAGCACTGCTGAACTGGGAGACAAGGGAGCCACAGTTTCTCCTGGGCTTCCTCTCTTTCACCTGCCATGCAAAACACCTGTACAAGTCTGTACAACATCTATGGAGTGTGGGATGGGAGGTTGACAAAAGAGCCATTGTATGTCTATAGAAGGTGGGAGAAACTGCCTCATATTTTGATTCAGTGGCAGATTTGAGAGTGTGGGGGATCTCCAGGCCTGCAGAACCATGCCCAGAATCTGTTGAACTATCAGAGCCACTAGTCCTTTGAGGTATGTGGGGTTCCAGAAGGCTGTGCAGGTTGAGGATGCTGTGCCCACCCATCATGTCCTGCCTGGAAACCCAACAATACCTAGAACCACTTCTGGGTTAAACATGAGTTTGTTAGGCATGGATTGGGAACGCTGCTCTAACTTGTATCCTCCTCCCTGTCACTTCTGCCAACCCAGTAGTTCAAAAGCACGCCAGTGCAAGTAGATAAATAGGTATGGCTGCAGCGGGAAGGTAAATGGCATTTCCATGTGCTCTGGCTTCCGTCACGGTGTTCCGTTGTGCCAGAAGCGGTTTAGTCATGCTGGCCACATGACCAGGAAAGCTGTCTGCGGACAAACGCCAGCTCCCTCGGCCTGAAGCGAGATGAGTGCTGCAACCCCAGGGTCGCTTTGACTGGACTTAACCATCCAGAGGTCCTTTTCCTTTTACCTTTACCTTTACCTCCTTCCTGTTAAAAAGCACATGGAGAGTTTCACACACACACACACACACACACAAACACACCCCTTGGTGCTCTCCAAGTTTGCACCAATATGGGTTGCTAGAAATAATTTGGACCAAAACAAAGGTTAGGTCTCTCTCAAGCATATAATACTGTCATATTCTGACACACGTTTGAGAAGAACCCTCAAGTCCAAAACCATAATCACTCCTGATAAATGAGGCCATCAATGCACAGCTTCCAAACAATGTCAGCAAATACTCAGTTCCTTTTTTCTTTTCTTTCTTTCTTTTACAATGGTTGATCAGTTACCTTTATTTTATATGTCTTTTTTATATAAGACCTTGCATTTTACTTTTAGTTGGCCTCCTAATTGTTATTTTGCATAACTACCAACAGAGGGTGATAGAGCACCATTAAGACCAGGCATGTATTGCAAAATATAGGGTAGCCTAAGAGCAGGGGTAGGCAACCTAAGGCCCAGGGGCCAGATGCAGCCCAATCGCCTTCTCAATCCGGCCCGTGGACGGTCCAGGAATCAGTGTGTTTTTACATAGTAGAATGTGTCTTTTTATTTAAAATGCATCTCTGGGTTATTTGTGGGGCATAGGAATTCTTTCATTCCCCCCCCCCCCAAAAAATATAGTCTGGCCCACCACATGGTCTGAGGGACGGTGGACCAGCCCACGACTGAAAAGGTTGCTGACCCCTGCCTAAGAGGGTGGAACTGAAGACTGCAAAGTGGGGGCGGGCAAAAAACCTGCGGCCCTTCCGTATGGTGTAGTGCTTAGCATGTTGGCATAAGATCTGGGAGACCAGAGTTAAAATCCCTGCTCAGTGATGGAGCTCACTGGGTGACCTTGGAGCAGTCACTGCTTCTCAGCCTAACCTGCCTCTCAGGGTTATTGTGGGGAGCCAGAGAACCATGTCTGCCACCTTCAGCTCATTGGAGGAAAAGGTGGGCTATTAAATACAAGGAATAAGTAAAATAAAATGCACTTTGACCACCACACCCATCATCCCTGACCATGCTAGCCGGGACCGATGGAACTTGGAGTCCAATGGGATTTGGAGGCTCCCCTTTCTTGTGTATAAGAGGCAGTTGGGCCCCGAGTGTGTGACTGAAACGTGGACCATGATAGCAGGCTCCATGTGCTTCAAGTTCCCCAACAATAGTTTTCAGAGTAATATGTTGAGCCCTTTTGTTAGCTCTGTCCACATCATCCAGTGGCACACCACCGACTCCCTGTTTGCAACAGAACTGAGGCCCCCAGAATCCTCGGCCGCTTTTTTGCTCCCATGCTCCTACTCACCCAGGTCAGAGCACTGCACCACCCTGAGATGGCAGTGGCAGCCAAAGGGGCAGAGGCCTGGATAGAAGGGCACGATGTCCTCAGCTTCGGCCCCTCCTGACGTAGGGAAGATGCCAGACGCCTCTTCCTCTTCTTGGACGTTAGGATCATCCATGGAAAAGTCCCAGAAGCCTCTCTGCACAAACGGCAGGTCACCGCTCACCAGACCCAAGAGGGGGATCAGCAGAAGAAGGTGTTCCATAGTGGGAGCTGCTAGTGAGAATATGAGAGAGAGAGAATGACAGAAGTCAGATTGTGCTGTGAGGGACCGAAGATGTGAGATCCACAAGGCCTTGAGAATCACAGAGCGTCTTAGTGTTCATAACCGGCAGGGCCAGAATTGGCCCCTGCTGTTCACTTACCTCATTGCCCACTGCAATTCTGCCCCTCCCTCCTGAAACTCTGGCCCTCTGTCACCTCAGACTGGGCTTTCCCCATTTTCTGTCTAGCCCAGAGAATCTCTGTTAATGGCTTTCTTAATGGGTTAATGTCTTGGCCATTCCTGTCATGGTTCTTCCATCAGGCGGTTCCCAGGACACAGGAAAACTGGCTTAAAATCCAACCCTTACTAGACCCATGAATTTAGGGGTTTGCTTAAATTCTTACCCTTTACTGAATCAATATATTTTAGGGGAGCCTTGCCTCCCCAACTTATAATAATATTGTTGAAATATACTCGGAGTCGAGTGTGGATTTCATGCTCTTTATTCAGCTCATAGTAGTGAGGAATGCAAGTCCCCCCAAAGTGTCTGCTTTATATACATTATTTACACAATGGGCCCCACATGATTGGATAATTCCGGGATTCTCCTGTAGGCCAATCAGGTTGCATATTCACTTCCACCTGGAACTGGATTGGGTGCCTCCTGCGGACCAATCAGATTGCTGCATTCTGGATCCTATTGTTCTAGGACCAATCAGACTGCTGCATTCCGAATTCTATTGTTCTAGGACCAATCAGACTGCTGCATTTTGGATCCTATTCAACTCAGTACATAACACCTGTCCTCCATATAACTGTCCTTAAACTATGTCAACGTGTGGAGAGTTGTGCCCTGGCCTGCCTTATCTCCCTTTGGTCTTTTGTACAGGCACTTCCTGCTCTGGTTCTGGAAGTGAGAGGGGCAGGGGATGTCTCAAGAAGGAACAGACGGTATGGATGTGAAGATGAGAGAGAACGGGCTCATCCAGACTTTCTTTTGTGCTGCTTTTCCAGGCACAGGTCCATGCTTTAAAGTTCTGGGTCCGAGCCACGGAAAACCTGAATTGCCTAGAAAGTGCAGACCAGAAGCTAGGTGTGGATGAGCCCAGAAAAGAGCGTTCAGCTCCTCTCCTGTTTACATAGGATGTAAGTCAACCTGCTGCTCTGTTTTACATGGAAGCAGCACAAATATGGCTTCTGGCATCACATCTACGTAAATTTGGCCATTTCCTAACCTACTTTACAAGGTTGTGGTGAAGATAAAAACATAGAAAGTACCACATATCAACCTGCAAACTGCTTGGAGGAAGGATGGGATGTGTACATGTCTGTGTACATGTGTGTGTGTTCATGCGTGTGTGCCTGCCTGTGTTTCCAGATGGGGGTATGTATAATGTACTTCAAATGTACTTCAAAGTGGTAAGGGACGCGGGTGGCACTGTGGTCTAAACCACAGAGCCTAGGGCTTGCCTAGGTCGGCAGTTCGAATCCCCGCGATGGGGTAAGCTCCCGTTGCTCGGTCCCTGCTCCTGTCAACCTAGCAGTTTGAAAGCACATCAAAGTGCAAGTAGATAAATAGGTACTGCTCCAGCGGGAAGATAAATGGCCTTTCCATGCACTGCTCTGATTCACCAGAAGTGGCTTAGTCATGCTGGCCACATGACTCCCTTGGCCAATAAAGCAAGATGAGCGCCCACAACCCCAGAGTCGCCACGACTGGACCTAATGGTCAGGGGTCCCTTTACCTTTACCTTTACTTCAAAGTGAGGCCTCAATACTGTAAACTTGTTACTGGAACATTGCAAATGGATCACTGGTAGCAGTTTGCTTCTCAGATCTGCTCCAAAAAGGGTAAATTTGGATCAAATAGAATGAGAAAAAATGCAGGCTTGCATTTTGGTGACAATGACGTTGTGTAGACGCTGCAACAAACTGCATGCATGAGAATCACCACAATAAAAGCACCCTGTTTCTATTTTTGTGGCCCTCTTGTTCCACACCCTCCCTGCGCATGGTAGGAGATTATGTTCTAGGCAAGACTAGGCTGTATGGTAAATAACAGTGCTTGCTAATGAATATATAACGATATAAATCCAGTAAGTAAATGGTTGAGGGAGACATGAATTGAGTGAGGCACTTCCTAGTGACTTGACTATGTCAGGAATTGAAAAACAGGGTGGGGGTGTGCCTGAACCATGAGGGATTGATGAGGGAGCTATGAGTAAGTATCCACAGGAAGGAAGTGTGTATGCAAGAGTGTGGCCAGTTGCAACACAACTGACTGTGCACAAAGATCTCTTGAATCTGCCCGCGGGGGCTGCATTCACAGCCTGGACTTGGCCTGTGGTCCTGGCCCACCAGGGCTCTGCGTGTGTTTGTGTGTGTGTCAGACCCTGCAGTTTGCAGCTGCATTTTGTTGCCCTCTATTCAGTCTGCGACTTGGAACAGGGCAGCACACAGCTGTATCATTGCTCCTCTGAGGATGCCAACTGGTTTCTGCCAAGACGCATTTGAAAACATTAGTAGAGAGGGTTTGCCTTTTTCTGACTGCACAGGAAACATTACTGGGACCTGGGGGTGATGAGAGGGAGCCTCTTGAGAAGGCTAAATGCCAGCTGCGGAGGTTTAAGTGTGTGTGTGTGTGTGAGGTTTCAATGCATAGCCCATCATATGCTAAACAAAGGAAGGTAATAAGGTTACGGTCACTGCCATGCACAGCCCACTCCTACAATTCTCAAGCTCATATCTCTTATGGAAAACAACGCATTTGAGGGAGTACCTTTCCCCCAGGCTTCCTTTGTATTTGGGACACTATCTCGATCTCTAGCCCAGCCTTCGCTAACCCCTCCAGATGTTGTTGAACTGCAACTCCCAACAGCCGCAACTAGCACAGCCACTCTGTCTGCAGCTGATGGGAACTGTAGCTCAACAACATCTGCAGAGCACCAAGTTGGTGAAGGACGTTCTACCCTGAGATTCTTCCTTAGCGCCAGTTGTTTCTCTGTGCTTTTGGAGACCCCTTGCTTCAAGTCTTCCACTCCCCACCTCTGGTTTGTGGTCATAGAAAATTTTTGTGTTGAACTTTTATGTTGTGAACTGCCCTGAGACCTGCAGATGAAGGGTGATATACAATTTTTAATAATAATAATAATAATAATAATAATAATAATAATAATAATGTGACCGAAATAAGGCAGTTTGTTGCCACGTGGTTTACTACTGGCCTACCTTTTTGTTCTTCTCTAAGACTCTTGTATCATCAGGGGTTTTGCCTTAGCAGAACAATATTTGCAGTTCGCTTCTCCCAGCTCCAAGCAACCTTTAAACAGATTTTTCCTCTCTGTGGTGGCTACTATACTGTGGTGACCTAATCTCACATCTGGTCTATGACATCTGTATCATCTGCCTTGGTGGCCTTCCCTCTGCAGTCAGCTCAGGAAGCTAAACTAATATTTCTTATTCTTCAGCTGTCATCATGTTATGTCTTTCCTTGAATCCTTACGCTTGCTGCCAGTCACCGTCAGGAGTCCTGTCCTCAGGGTGACGGTGCCAAATGTGGGTTGCACACAGGGCTTTTTTCCAGATGGGCCTTAACTCCGGCACCTCTCAGGTGGGTGACGTTGCCTTTATAAGAAAACAAGGGAGGCACCTCTTTTTCTAGAAATATAGCACTGGTTGCACCACATCCCTTCCTCTGCCCTCTCCTCGCTTTATTTTTAGAGCATTTCTACAGAGATTTTCACTTTGATTCTGCTTACCTTCAGATATATTATACACCTTTGCAGTGATAATCTATAGAATGTGAGAAAGGAAGATACTGAGCAAAGGAGAAATTGTTGTACTTTAAAGCTCAGTAACATGTGTGTTTCAAATCTTAATAAACATGTAAGAGAAAAATATTCTAGTCCTCACGTTTACTTTTTTAAAAACTCCCTCTCTCTGTCCCTGAGAATAGTTGTGTCCAGTGCTTTCTTCTCTAGAAAAACAGGTGCCGGTACTAACCATTAAGTTTAGTTACAGAAAGTGTCACACTGGTACTGTGCTGTGCTGGTACTGTGTACCCCTGAGTACCCCCTGAAGAAGCAGCAGCAGCAGCAGCAGCACTGCTTGTCTCCATGCTGAAGCCCTTTGGCACTACTGAGACATTGCTCCTCTTTAATCAGAGGGAAATGAAATTAGAAGAGAAGCTGCTTCCAGACAACCTGCTTATTGGGTGTTCATCCTGATTTGTTTACACAGAGTTTGTGAAGAGGTAAGATGACACTGGTGCTTATTGAGCATCCATTCCTATATCCATTCCCCATCATTTTCCATATTGCAAGAAGTCTGTTTTTTGTTTCGGAGGAGGAAGCATTTTTTGTGCATGCAAGAATTCTGAATCAACTTTAATTGGTTTGTATTGTGTTCTTAAATTTTGTGTGGTTGCATGTCTGCTCAGAGTGCCTTTTGGCAAGCAGACGGAGTATAAATGACTGAAATCACCCACCCCTTCTTTTGCCATTCAGCTCTCCCCTCACTGTTGTCAATTATTGAAAATTGTTCTTTATCCAAGGCATGTAGGCTGCAAAAGCCCTCTGGGTGGGGAGGGATGTGACCTCTCTGTTCCAAGCAGCACCTAATGTGCCCATGGCTGGTAATCATTTTGAGCACTGGGATTTGGAGAGCTTTATATGTTAAGTATGGGGGGCCCACCCAAGACATTTTGTTGGCTGAGGCAGAAAAATCCTGAAATGGCAGCACATTACCCTTTCTTCTATTTAATAGGGGACCTGGTGCAACAGGAACGTCCCCTGCACAAACTCTGTCAATGATTGGGAGCAGCACAAGAGCTTTCCTGTTTAATTCCAATGAGGTTTTGCTGAGATAATAGAATCACAGAATTGTAGAGTTGGCAGGGACCACAAGGGTCATCTAGTCCAACCCCCTGCAATTCAGGAAACATTTGCCGAACATGGGTCTCAAACCCACAACTCTGAGATTAAGAGTCTCATTATCTACTGACTAAGCTACCCCAGCCACTGAATAGTGTGCCCCATGGGTCAGACTTACACTGTCTCCCACTCTTAATTCCACCTGGTTGCATTAAATAGAATATTTTTTCCATTGGCTCAGCTGTTAACATTTGCTCTTTTCCTACCAGAGCTATCTCCATCAGAAACCACTCAAGCTGGTGCTTAGAGAAGCATAAACCAGAGGTTACTGACTTGCATCTTCTACTCCATGGGTAGGCAAACTAAGGCCCAGGGGCCAGATCCGGCCCAATCGCCTTCTAAATCCGGCCTGCGGATGGTCGGGGAATCAGCGTGTTTATAATGCATCTCTGGGTTATTTGTGGGGCCTGCCTGGAGTTTTTGCAGGAGTAGAATGTGTGCTTTTATTTTAAAAGCATCTCTGCGTTATTTGTGGGGCATAGGAATTCATTCCCCCCCCCCCCAAATATAGTCCGGCCCCACACAAGGTCTGAGGGATAGTGGACCGGCCCCCTGCTGAAAAAGTTTGCTGACCCCTGTAAATCTACTCTTTTGTGTATGTGTGTGCTTAAAACATCTTAGAATCCTTGTGGTTCACCAATGTGCTGTAAATGTGTGAAACAAAAATGTACACCTTTTGAAGATGAGAGGCAAAGTGCATACAGATTAAAGTTGTTTCCATATTTGTGTGGCTTATAAAGATCCACTGTTCCTGTATGCATATTTGGCAAGTTCGCTTCCACACATTCCCAGTCCTGTGCTTGCTACCAGTACCCAGGCACAGTGATTTCCCCTCACCCTCCAAGTACATATAAGCACCTTATGCCTATTCTGTATGGCAGGTGCACCTCCAGACAGATAAATGGTGGGCAAGTCATCCATATTTAGGGTCACTATTGCCAAAAAAGAGGGTGCAAATTTGCATATGGTCATTTAGAAATATTTAGTAATAATAAATACCGTATTTTTCACTCTATAAGCCGAACTTTCTCCCTCCTAAAAAGTAAGGGGAAATGTGTGCGCGTCTTATGGAGCAAATGCAGGCTGCGCAGCTATCCCAGAAGCCAGAACAGCAAGAGGGATTGCTGCTTTCAATGCGCAGTGAAAGCAGCAATCCCTCTTGCTGTTCTGGCTTCTGGGATTCAAAATCTGGGATTCAAAATATTTTTTTTCTTGTTCTCCAAAAACTAGGTGCATCCTATGGTCTGGTCTGTCTTATAGAGCTAAAAATATGGTACATCTGGGAAGGATTGCTGTCATTGAAACAGAAACACATCTCACCATGGCAGAGGAGATGCCACACAACTGATATGCCTGCTTCCTCTGCTGACCGTGTGCTGCTAACTGTTGACAGGAAGCTTCAAGGCTCCCTTTCTATTGCTCCTTATCTTTTCAACCAGACTTGGGACAGGACAGCCTTCCCAAGGGAGGACACCTTCAAAGAGAGGCCTGTCCTCTGGCAGCCCTTCAGAATGGAGGATTGTCTTCTGTATAGCAAGACACCCTGTCCGCATTTCCCATTGCATATAGTTTCCTATAGCAAGCCAAATCAGCACTGTTTATAGCTATAGACACCCGGTCCTTAAGAAAGGAGAGTTCCTTTGCCTAGGTTGTGGCGTCCTGTAATTCCCCGGGGCTGAGAATAGCAGGACTGTAATTTGCCAGCTATTTTCGCCTGCCTCCTGGCCTGTAGTGGTCAGAAAGAGACACATCCCTTGCCTCCCCACCCCCACCCCCCACGAGGGTTTCTTTGGGCTGTGCTGCACGGGCAGGAAAAGGATGGGAGCCTGCCATCGATTTAGTTGGCACTTCTCTCTCTCTCTCTCTCTCTCTCTCTCTCTCTCTCTCTCTCTCTCTCCACACCCCACTCCCTACCAATTCCCCCAGGTCTTTAGATGTGGAAAATTATAGCAAGTCATCATGGGTTTCCAGATGGCAATGCCTGCCGAGAGGTGAGATCATTGTGACTAGCTTGTACAGGTCCCACGCCCGCTCTCTTACTGTAAGGAAGTAGGACTCATGTGAGCTGATGTCATGCAGTGAGTGTGCTGTGCAAAGTCTCTCCACTGTCAAAGCAGGCTTGCCTGCTTTTCATTTCTATTTGGACATGGGGGCTGCTTATGTTTTAAGCCCGGATTGGTGGGCTATTTAAACAACAACAACAATCTTTATTATGGTCCAGAGACCCAACAAATCGTTACAAAGCAATACACAATTCATACAGCCTACCTCCAGGTTAAACAAGCATTTTGTTCAGAATATAGAGATCATTGGTTCTTGCAGGACTATTTCTATTGCGGGTGTGAGCCAGGGGCAGCCAATGTGGCACTCTCCAGATGTTGCTGTACTCCAGCTCCCATCAGCTCCTCCTTGCAGGGCCAATGGTCAGGGATGATGGGAACTGTAGTCCAACAGCATCTGGCTCCACGCCCCAAGTGAGCTGATTACGTTTCTTTTTTGTTTTGTTTGCCCCCCCAAAAAGTACAAAAAGATAAGAGTTTCCCATTTTTCATGTCAAGATATTTGGCTCTTATAGGCAGCAGTGTATTTGGTCAAAGTCCAGGTCCCACAGTTCAGGGAGTTAGGGGCACCAAGAGTGGGGGAAGGGGGGCAGCTGGGCCTGTCCATAGTTACAGGTGCTCATTTTATTATTTTTACTTCTAAAATGCACAACAAATTGTGCTTATTCTTAAGGAAGCATGTTGAGCCGGAGGGCAGCAGAAGCCAACCCCATTTTATTCACATAGCCATGATAGTAGCATGATTTAAGTGAATTTAAAATGCAAAAACTGCACATGCTCAGAGTATTTTTTTTAAGTAATCAGGGTTGGCTAGGGTTGCCATACTTCAAACAGTCAAAATTTCCAAACGACAGTGGAAACATTGTGTGCTTCCCTTCAGTACTGGAGGCTAAGATGCAAGAAGTTCTTTCAGTGAGGACGATCACCACTTAGGATCTAATCTTAAAAGCCATGTTCATGAAGTATCTTTTCCAGACTAGACTTGAAAACTTCAAGCAAAAGGTCATTAATTCTTCCCAGCCCAAGGTCCTAGATTTCACCAGGTGGAGCCTCCCTATTATTACTCTGTGTCATGGACCCGGCTGTGTGAATGCTGCAACTCTGCAGGGGTGCAGAAAAGGTAGAGTGTGTGGCAGTTGGCGGACTAAGATTTCCAGCAGCCAAGAGTTCCCCGCTTAACTCTTTGATCCTCACCATCGCAGTGAATACATTATGGGGAAAGAAGCAACACGATGTCAGGTGACTGGCAGGTTTGGCCCATGGAGGCCCGGTCACCTTCAGATCTAGCTCTCATACCAAAAGTGATGCTTCACCTTTGTTTTAAGAACTGGTGACAGGTTGCTCATTTTCTTCCTCTGTTCCCTTCCCCCTTTTCTTTTGTGTAGTCTTTT